>NC_140579.1:998696195-999336195 GCF_964204655.1 Triturus cristatus
GCTACTGGTAAGTATGCTTAGATTTACTTTTCAGGGTCAGTGCTGGGCTAAGAGATGCAGCACTGGGTTCTCTCCTGATAACAGGTGAGTAAATCAGAATTCGTAGTTCGGCTAATTTAAGAGGAATATCTTTACGTTTCAAAAATGGACACTTGGAAACTTCTCTGGTGAAAACCACACAATGGATTCTTATGGAAGGAAAGACAAGTTACTGGTAAGTACGCTTAGAACTACTTTTCAGGGTCAGTGCTGGGCTAAAAGATGCAGCACTGGGTTCTCTTCTGGTAACAGGTGAGTAAATCGGAATTCATAGTTTGGCTGATTTTAGAGGAATATTTGTACGTTTCAAAAATGGACACTTACAAACGTTTCTGGTGAAAACCACACAATGGATGCCTATGGAAAGAAATACAAGTTACTGGTAAGTACGCTTAGAATTACTTTTCAGGGTCAGTGCTGGTCTAAAAGGTGCAGCACTGGGATCTCTCCTGATAACAGGTGAGTAAATCAGAATTCGTAGTTCGGCTGATTTAAGAGGAATATTTGTACATTTCAAAAATGGACACCAAAACTTTTCTGGTGAAAACCACACAATGGATTCCTATGAAAGGATTTACAAGTTACTGGTAAGTACACTTAAAATTACTTTCCATGGTCAGTGCTGGGCTAAAAGATGCAGCACTGGGTTCTCTCCTGATAACAGGTGAGTAAATTGGAATTCATAGTTCGGCTGAATTTATAGGAATATTTGTACATTTCAAAAATGGACAATTAGAAACTTTTCAGCTGAAAACCACACAATGGATTCCTATGGAATGAAATACAAATTACTGGTAAGTACGCTTATAATTACTTTTCAGGGTCAGTGCTGGGCTAAAAGATGCAGCACTGGGTTCTCTCCTGATAACAGGTGAGTAAATCGGAATTCGTAGTTCGGCTGATTTTAGAGGAATATTTGTACGTTTCAAAAATGGACACTTGTAAACTTTTCTGGTAAAAACCACACAAAGGATTCTTATGGAAGGAAAGACAAGTTACTGGTAAGTACGCTTAGAATTACTTTCCAGGGTCAGTGCTGGGCTAGAAGATGCAGCACTGGGTTCTCTCCCGATAACAGGTGAGTAAATCAGAATTCGTAGTTTGTCTGATTTTAGAGGAATATTTGTTCGTTTCAAAATGTACACTTGGAAGCTTTTATGGTGAAAACCACACAATGGATTCCTATGGAATGAAATACAAGCTACTGGTAAGTATGCTTAGAATTACTTTTCAGGGTCAGTGCTGGGCTAAAAGATGCAGCACTGGGTTCGCTCCTGATAACAGGTGAGTAAATCAGAATTCGTGGTTCGGCTGATTTTAGAGGAATATTTGTTTGTTTCAAAATGTACACTTGGAAACTTTTATGGTGAAAACCACACAATGGATTCTTATGGAAGGAAAGACAAGTTACTGGTAAGTACACTTAGAATTACTTTTCAGGGTCAGTAGTAGGCTAAAAGATGCAGCACTGGGTTCTCTTCTGATAACAGGTGAGTAAATTGGAATTTGTAGCTCGGCTGATTTTAGAGGAATATTTTTACATTTCAAAAATGGACACTTGGAAAGTTTTCTGGTGAAAACCACACAATGGATTCCTATTGAAGGAAATACAAGTTACTGGTAAGTACGCTTATAATTACTTTTCAGGGTCAGTGCTGGGCTAAAAGATGCAGCACTGGGTTCTCTCCTGATAACAGGTGAGTAAATCGGAATTCGTAGTTCGGCTGATTTTAGAGGAATATATGTACGTTTCAAAAGTGGACACTTGGAAACTTTTCTGGTGAAAACCACACAATGGATTCCTTTGGAAGGAAATACAAGTTACTGGTAAGTTCGCTTTGAATTACTTTTCAGGGTCAGTGCTGGTCTAAAAGATGCAGCACTGGGTTCTCTCCTGATAACAGGTGAGTAAATCAGAAATCGCAGTTCGGCTGATTTTAGAGGAATATTTGTACGTTTAAAAAATGGACACTTAGAACCTTTTCTGGTTAAAACCACACAATGGATTCCTATGGAAGGAAATATAAGTTTCTGGCAAGTACGCTTAGAATTACTTTACAGGGTCAGTGCTGGTCTAAAAGATGCAGCACTGGGTTCTCTCATGATAACAGGTGAGTAAATATTTGTACATTTCAAAAATGGACAATTAGAATCTTTTCAGATGAAAACCACACAATGGATTCTTATGGAAGGAAAGACAAGTTACTGGTAAGTACACTTAGAATTACTTTTCAGGGTCAGTAGTAGGCTAAAAGATGCAGCACTGGGTTCTATTCTGATAACAGGTGAGTAAATCGGAATTTGTAGCTCGGCTGATTTTAGAGGAATATTTGTACGTTTCAAAAATGGACACTTGGAAACTTTTCTGGTGAAAACCACAAAATGGATTCCTATGAAAGGATTTACAAGTTACTGGTAAGTACACTTAAAATTACTTTCCATGGTCAGTGCTGGGCTAAAAGATGCAGCACTGGGTTCTCTCCTGATAACAGGTGAGTAAATTGGAATTCATAGTTCGGCTGAATTTATAGGAATATTTGTACATTTCAAAAATGGACAATTAGAAACTTTTCAGCTGAAAACCACACAATGGATTCCTATGGAATGAAATACAAGCTACTGGTAAGTATGCTTAGAATTACTTTTCAGGGTCAGTGCTGGGCTAAAAGATGCAGCTCGGGGTCCTCTCCTGATAACAGGTGAGTAAATCAGAATTCGTAGTTCAGCTGATTTTAGAGGAATATTTGTACGTTTCAAAAATGGACACTTGTAAACTTTTCTGGTGAAAACCACACAAAGGATTCTTATGGAAGGAAAGACAAGTTACTGGTAAGTACGCTTAGAATTACTTTTCAGGGTCAGTGCTGGTCTAAAAGATGCAGCACTGGGTTCTTTCCTGATAACAGGTGAGTAAATCGGAAATCGCAGTTCGGCTGATTTTAGAGGAATATTTGTACGTTTAAAAAATGGACACTTGGAAACTTTTCTGGTGAAAACCACACAATGGATTCCTATGAAAGGATTTACAAGTTACTGGTAAGTACACTTAGAATTACTTTCCATGGTCAGTGCTGGGCTAAAAGATGCAGCACTGGGTTCTCTCCTGATAACAGGTGAGTAAATCGGAATTCATAGTTCGGCTGATTTTAGAGGAATATTTGTAAGTTTAAAAAATGGACACTTGGAAACTTTTCTGGTGAAAACCACACAATGGATTCCTATGAAAGGATTTACAAGTTACTGGTAAGTACGCTTATAATTACTTTCCAGGGTCAGTGCTGGGCTAAAAGATGCAGCACTGGGTTCTCTCCTGATAACAGGTGAGTAAATCAAAATTCGTAGTTCGGCTGATTTTAGAGGAATATTTGTTCGTTTCAAAATGTACACTTGGAAACTTTTATGGTGAAAACCACACAATGGATTCTTATGGAAGGAAAGACAAGTTACTGGTAAGTACACTTAGAATTACTTTTCAGGGTCAGTAGTAGGCTAAAAGATGCAGCACTGGGTTCTCTCCTGATAACAGGTGAGTAAATCGGAATTTGTAGCTCGGCTGATTTTAGAGGAATATTTTTACATTTCAAAAATGGACACTTAGAAACTTTTCTGGTGAAAACCACACAATGGATTCCTATGGAAGGAAATACAAGTTACTGGTAAGTACGCTTATAATTACTTTTCAGGGTCAGTGCTGGGCTAAAAGATGCAGCACTGGGTTCTCTCCTGATAACAGGTGAGTAAATCGGTATTCGTAGTTCGGCTGATTTTAGAGGAATATATGTACGTTTCAAAAATGGACACTTGGAAACTTTTCTGCTGAAAACCACACAATGGATTCCTTTGGAAGGAAATACAAGTTACTGGTAAGTTCGCTTAGAATTACATTTCAGGGTCAGTGCTGGTCTAAAAGATGCAGCACTGGGTTCTCTCCTGATAACAGGTGAGTAAATCCGAAATCGCAGTTCGGCTGATTTTAGAGGAATATTTGTACGTTTAAAAAATGGACACTTAGAATCTTTTCTGGTGAAAACCACACAATGGATTCCTATGGAAGGAAATACAAGATTCTGGTAAGTACGCTTAGAATCACTTTACAGGGTCAGTGCTGGGCTAAAAGATGCAGCACTGGGTTCTCTCCTGATAACAGGTGAGTAAATCGGACCACACAATGGATTCTTATGGAAGGAAAGACAAGTTACTGGTAAGTACACTTAGAATTACTTTTCAGGGTCAGTATTGGGCTAAAAGATGCAGCACTGGGTTCTCTCCTGATAACAGGTGTGAAAATCGGAATTCGTAGTTCGACTGATTTTAGAGGAATATTTGTACATTTCCAAAATGGACACTTAGAAACTTTTCACTTGAAAACCACACAATGAATTCCTATGGAAGAAAGTACAAATTACTGGTAAGTACGCTTAGAATTACTTTTCTGGGTCAGTGCTGGGCTAAAAGATGCAGCACTGGGTTCTCTCCTGATAACAGGTGAGTAAATCGGACCACACAATGGATTCCTATGGAAGGAAAGACAAGTTACTGGTAAGTACACTTAGAATTACTTTTCAGGGTCAGTATTGGGCTAAAAGATGCAGCACTGGGTTCTCTCCTGATAACAGGTGTGAAAATCGGGATTCGTAGTTCGTCTGATTTTAGAGGAATATTTGTACGTTTCAAAAATGGACACAGAAACTTTTCAGGTGAAAACCACACAATGCATTCCTATGGAAGTTAATACAAGTTACTGGTAAGTACGCTTAGAATTACTTTCCAGGGTCGGTGTTGGGCTAAAAGATGCAGCACTGGGATCTCTCCTGATAGGTGAGTAAATCGGAATGTGTAGTTCGGCTTATTTTAGAGGAATATTTGTATGTTTAAAAAATGGACAATTAGAAACTTTTCAGCTGAAAACCACACAATGGATTCCTATGGAAGGAAATACAAGCAAAGGTAAGTATGCTTAGAATAACTTTTCAGGGTCAGTTTCAAAAATGGACACTCACAAACGTTTCTGGTGAAAACCACACAATGGATGCCTATGGAAGGAAATACAAGTTACTGGTAAGAACGCTTAGAATTACTTTTCAGGGTCAGTGCTGGGCTAAAAGATGCAGCTCTGGGTTCTCTCCTGATAACAGGTGAGTAAATCGGAATTCGTAGTTCGGCTGATTTTAAAGGAATATTTGTACATTTCAAAAATGGACACATAGAAACTTTTCTGTTGAAAGTCACACAATGGATTCCTATGGAAGGAAATACAAGTTACTGGTTAGTACGCTGAGAATTACTTTTCAGGGTCAGTGTTGGGCTAAAAGATGCAGCACTGGGTTCTCTCCTGATAACAGGTGAGTGAATTGGAATTCGTAGTTCGGCTGATTTTAGAGGAATACTTGTACATTTCAAAAATGGACACTTCGAATCTTTTCTGCTGAAAACCACGCAATGGATTACTATGGAAGGAGAGACAAGTTACTGGTAAGTACACTTAGAATTACTTTTCAGAGTCAGTGCTGGTTTAAAAGATGCAGCACTGGGTTCTCTCCTGATAAAAGGTGAGTAAATCGGAATTCGTAGTTCGACTGATTTTAGAGGAATATTTGTACGTTTCCAAAATGGACACTTAGAAACTTTTCTGGTGAAAACCACACAATGGATTCCTATGGAAGGAAATACAAATTACTGGTAAGTACGCTTATAATTACTTTTCAGGGTCAGTGCTGGGCTAAAAGATGCAGCTCTGGGTTCTCTCCTGATAACAGGTGAGTAAATCGGAATTCGTAGTTCGGCTGATTTTAGAGGAATATTTGTATGTTTCAAAAATGGACACTTGGAAACTTTTCTGGTGAAAACCACACAATGGATTCCTATGAAAGGATTTACAAGTTACTGGTAAGTACGCTTAGAATTACTTTCCAGGGTCAGTGCTGGGCTAAAAGATGCAGCACTGGGTTCTCTCCTGATAACAGGTGAGTAAATCGGACCACACAATGGATTCTTATGGAAGGAAAGACAAGTTACTGGTAAGTACACTTAGAATTACTTTTCAGGGTCAGTATTGGGCTAAAAGATGCAGCACTGGGTTCTCTCCTGATAACAGGTGTGAAAATCAGGATTCGTAGTTCGTCTGATTTTAGAGGAATATTTGTACGTTTCAAAAATGGACACAGAAACTTTTCAGGTGAAAACCACACAATGCATTCCTATGGAAGTTAATACAAGTTACTGGTAAGTACGCTTAGAATTACTTTCCAGGGTCGGTGTTGGGCTAAAAGATGCAGCACTGGGTTCTCTCCTGATAACAGGTGAGTAAATCGGAATTCAGAGTTCGGCTGATTTTAGAGGAATATTTGTACATTTCAAAAATGGACACATAGAAACTTTTCTTTTGAAAGTCACATAATGGATTCCTATGGAAGGAAATACAAGTTACTGGTTAGTACGCTGAGAATTACTTTTCAGGGTCAGTGTTGGGCTAAAAGATGCAGCACTGGGTTCTCTCCTGATAACAGGTGAGTGAATTGGAATTCGTAGTTCGGCTGATTTTAGAGGAATATTTGTACATTTCAAAAATGGACACTTCGAATCTTTTCTGCTGAAAACCACACAATGGATTACTATGGAACGAAAGGCAAGTTACTGGTAAGTACGCTTAGAATTACTTTTCAGAGTCAGTGCTGGTTTAAAAGATGCAGCACTGGGTTCTCTCCTGATAACAGGTGAGTAAATCGGAATTCGTAGTTTGACTGATTTTAGAGGAATATTTGTACGTTTCCAAAATGGACACTTAGAAACTTTTCACTTGAAAACCACACAATGCATTCCTATGGAAGGAAATACAAGTTACTTGTAAGGACGCTTGGAATTACTTTTCAGGGTAAGTGCTGGGCTAAAAGATGCAGCACTGGGTTTTCTCCTGATAACAGGTGAGTAAAATGGAATTTGTAGTTTGGCTGATTTAAGAGGAATATTTGTACGTTTCAAAAATGGACACTTAGAAACTTTTCTGTTGAAAACCACACAATGTATTCCTATGGAAGGAAGTACAAGTTACTGGTAAGTACGCTTAGAAATACTTTCCAGGGTCAGTGCTGGGCTAAAAGATGCAGCACTGGGTTTTCTCCTGATAACAGGTGAGTAAAATGGAATTCGTAGTTTGGCTTATTTAAGAGGAATACTTGTATGTTTCAAAAATGGACACTTAGAAACTTTGATGCTGAAAACCACACAATGGATTCCTATGGAAGGAAGTACAAGTTACTGGTAAGTACGCTTAGAATTACTTTTCAGGGTCAGTGCTGGTCTAAAAGATGCAGCACTGGGTTCTCTCCTGATAACAGGTGAGTAAATCGGAATTCGTAGTTCGACTGATTTTTGAGGAATATTTGCATGTTTCGAATATGGACACTTAGAAACTTTTCTGCTGAAAACCACACAATGGATTACTATGGAAGAAAATACAAGTTACTGGTAAGTACGCTTAGAAATACCTTCCAGGGTCAGTGCTGGGCTAAAAGATGCCTCACTGGGATCTCTCCTGATAACAGGTGACTAAATCGTAATTCGTAGTTCGGCTGATTTTAGAGGAATATTTGTACGTTTCAAAAATGGACACTTTTAAACTTTTCTCCTGAAAACCACACAATGGATTCCTAAGGAAGGAAATACAAGTTACTGGTAAGTACGCTTAGAATTACTTTCCAGGGTCAGTGCTGGGCTAAAAGATGCAGCACTGGGTTTTCTCCTGATAACAGGTGAGTAAAATGGAATTTGTAGTTTGGCTGATTTAAGAGGAATATTTGTACGTTTCAAAAATGGACACTTAGAAACTTTTCTGTTGAAAACCACACAATGGATTCCTATGGAAGGAAGTACAAGTTAGTGGTAAGTACACTTAGAATTACATTTCAGGGTCAGTGCTGGTCTAAAAGATGCAGCACTGGGTTCTCTCCTGATAACAGGTGAGTAAATCGGAATTTGTAGTTCGACTGATTTTAGAGGAATATTTGTATGTTTCAAATATGGACACTTAGAAACTTTTCTGCTGAAAACCACACAATGGATTCCTATGGAAGAAAATACAAGTTACTGGTAAGTACGCTTAGAAATACTTTCCAGGGTCAGTTTTGGGCTAAAAGATGCAGCACTGGGATCTTTCCTGATAACAGGTGAGTAAAGTGGAATTCGTAGTTTGGCTGATTTAAGAGGAATATTTGTACGTTTCAAAAATGGACACTTAGAAACTTTTCTGTTGAAAACCACACAATGGATTCCTATGGAAGAAAGTACAAATTACTGGTAAGTACGCTTAGAATTACTTTTCAGGGTCAGTGCTGCACTGGGTTCTCTCCTGATAACAGGTGAGTAAATTGGAATTCGTAGTTCGACTGATTTTAGAGGAATATTTGTATGTTTCAAATTTGGACACTTAGAAACTTTTCTGTTGAAAACCACACAATGGATTCCTCTGGAAGGAAATACAAGTTACTGGAAGTACGCTTAGAATTACTTTTCTGGGTCAGTGCTGGTCTAAAAGATGCAGCACTGGGTTCTCTCCTGATAACAGGTGAGTAAATTGGAATTCGTAGTTTGGCTGATTTAAGAGGAATATTTGTACGTTTCAAAAATGGACATAGAAACTTTTATGGTGAAAACCACACAATGCATTCCTATGGAAGGAAATACAAGTTACTGGTAAGTATGCTTAGAATTACTTTTCAGGGTCAGTGTTGGGCTAAAAGATGCAGCACTGGGATCTTTCCTGATAACAGGTGAGTAAATCATAATTCGTAGTTCGGCTGATTTTAGAGGGATATTTGTACGTTTCAAAAATGGACACTTTTAAACTTTTCTCGTGAAAACCGCACAATGGATTCCTATGGAAGGAAATACAAGTTTCTGGTAAGTACGCTTAGAATTACTTTACAGGGTCAGTGCTGGGCTAAAAGATGCAGCACTGGGTTCTCTCCTGATAACAGGTGAGTAAATCGGAATTCGTAGTTCAACTAATTTTAGAGGAATATTTGTACATTTCAAAAATGGACAATTAGAATCTTTTCAGCTGAAAACCACACAATGGATTCATATGGAAGGAAGTACAAGTTACTGGTAAGTATGCTTAGAATTATTTTAGGGGTCAGTACTTGGCTAAAAGATGGAGCACTGGGATCTCTCCTGATAACAGGCGAGTACATTGGAATTCTTAGTTCGGCTGATTTTAGAGGAATATTTGTACGTTTCAAAAATGGACACTTAGAAACTTTTCTGGTGAAAACCACACAATGGATTCCTATGGAAGGAAATACAAGTTACTGGTAAGTACGCTTAGAATTACTTTTCAGGGTCAGTGCTGGGCTAAAAGATGCAGCTCTGGGTTCTCTCCTGATAACAGGTGAGTAAATCGGAATTCGTAGTTTGGCTGATTTAAGAGGAATATTTGTACGTTTCAAAAATGGACACAGAAACTTTTATGGTGAAAACCACACAATGCATTCCTATGGAAGGAAATACAAGTTACTGGTTAGTACGCTGAGAATTACTTTTCAGGGTCAGTGTTGGGCTAAAAGATGCAGCACTGGGTTCTCTCCTGATAACAGGTGAGTGAATTGGAATTCGTAGTTCGGCTGATTTTAGAGGAATATTTGTACATTTCAAAAATGGACACTTCGAATCTTTTCTCCTGAAAACCACACAATGGATTACTATGGAACGAAAGGCAAGTTACTGGTAAGTACGCTTAGAATTACTTTTCAGAGTCAGTGCTGGTTTAAAAGATGCAGCACTGGGTTCTCTCCTGATAACAGGTGAGTAAATCGGAATTCGTAGTTTGACTGATTTTAGAGGAATATTTGTACGTTTCCAAAATGGACACTTAGAAACTTTTCACTTGAAAACCACACAATGCATTCCTATGGAAGGAAATACAAGTTACTTGTAAGGACGCTTGGAATTACTTTTCAGGGTAAGTGCTGGGCTAAAAGATGCAGCACTGGGTTTTCTCCTGATAACAGGTGAGTAAAATGGAATTTGTAGTTTGGCTGATTTAAGAGGAATATTTGTACGTTTCAAAAATGGACACTTTAGAAACTTTTCTGTTGAAAACCACACAATGTATTCCTATGGAAGGAAGTACAAGTTACTGGTAAGTACGCTTAGAAATACTTTCCAGGGTCAGTGCTGGGCTAAAAGATGCAGCACTGGGTTTTCTCCTGATAACAGGTGAGTAAAATGGAATTCGTAGTTTGGCTTATTTAAGAGGAATACTTGTATGTTTCAAAAATGGACACTTAGAAACTTTGATGCTGAAAACCACACAATGGATTCCTATGGAAGGAAGTACAAGTTACTGGTAAGTACGCTTAGAATTACTTTTCAGGGTCAGTGCTGGTCTAAAAGATGCAGCACTGGGTTCTCTCCTGATAACAGGTGAGTAAATTGGAATTCGTAGTTCGACTGATTTTTGAGGAATATTTGCATGTTTCGAATATGGACACTTAGAAACTTTTCTGCTGAAAACCACACAATGGATTACTATGGAAGAAAATACAAGTTACTGGTAAGTACGCTTAGAAATACTTTCCAGGGTCAGTGCTGGGCTAAAAGATGCTGCACTGGGTTTTCTCCTGATAACAGGTGAGTAAAATGGAATTCGTAGTTTGGCTGATTTAAGAGGAATATTTGTACGTTTCAAAAATGGACACTTAGAAACTTTTCTGTTGAAAACCACACAATGGATTCCTATGGAAGGAAGTACAAGTTAGTGGTAAGTACACTTAGAATTACATTTCAGGGTCAGTGCTGGTCTAAAAGATGCAGCACTGGGTTCTCTCCTGATAACAGGTGAGTAAATCGGAATTTGTAGTTCGACTGATTTTAGAGGAATATTTGTATGTTTCAAATATGGACACTTAGAAACTTTTCTGCTGAAAACCACACAATGGATTCCTATGGAAGAAAATACAAGTTACTGGTAAGTACGCTTAGAAATACTTTCCAGGGTCAGTTTTGGGCTAAAAGATGCAGCACTGGGATCTTTCCTGATAACAGGTGAGTAAAATGGAATTCGTAGTTTGGCTGATTTAAGAGGAATATTTGTACGTTTCAAAAATGGACACTTAGAAACTTTTCTGTTGAAAACCACACAATGGATTCCTATGGAAGAAAGTACAAATTACTGGTAAGTACGCTTAGAATTACTTTTCAGGGTCAGTGCTGCACTGGGTTCTCTCCTGATAACATGTGAGTAAATTGGAATTCGTAGTTCGACTGATTTTAGAGGAATATTTGTATGTTTCAAATTTGGACACTTAGAAACTTTTCTGTTGAAAACCACACAATGGATTCCTCTGGAAGGAAATACAAGTTACTGGAAGTACGCTTAGAATTACTTTTCTGGGTCAGTGCTGGTCTAAAAGATGCAGCACTGGGTTCTCTCCTGATAACAGGTGAGTAAATTGGAATTCATAGTTTGGCTGATTTAAGAGGAATATTTGTACGTTTCAAAAATGGACATAGAAACTTTTATGGTGAAAACCACACAATGCATTCCTATGGAAGGAAATACAAGTTACTGGTAAGTATGCTTAGAATTACTTTTCAGGGTCAGTGTTGGGCTAAAAGATGCAGCACTGGGATCTTTCCTGATAACAGGTGAGTAAATCATAATTCGTAGTTCGGCTGATTTTAGAGGGATATTTGTACGTTTCAAAAATGGACACTTTTAAACTTTTCTCGTGAAAACCGCACAATGGATTCCTATGGAAGGAAATACAAGTTTCTGGGAAGTACGCTTAGAATTACTTTACAGGGTCAGTGCTGGGCTAAAAGATGCAGCACTGGGTTCTCTCCTGATAACAGGTGAGTAAATCGGAATTCGTAGTTCAACTAATTTTAGAGGAATATTTGTACATTTCAAAAATGGACAATTAGAATCTTTTCAGCTGAAAACCACACCATGGATTCATATGGAAGGAAGTACAAGTTACTGGTAAGTATGCTTAGAATTATTTTAGGGGTCAGTACTTGGCTAAAAGATGGAGCACTGGGATCTCTCCTGATAACAGGCGAGTACATTGGAATTCTTAGTTCGGCTGATTTTAGAGGAATATTTGTACGTTTCAAAAATGGACACTTAGAAACTTTTCTGGTGAAAACCACACAATGGATTCCTATGGAAGGAAATACAAGTTACTGGTAAGTACGCTTAGAATTACTTTTCAGGGTCAGTGCTGGGCTAAAAGATGCAGCTCTGGGTTCTCTCCTGATAACAGGTGAGTAAATCGGAATTCGTAGTTCGGCTGATTTTAGAGGAATATTTGTACGTTTCAAAAATGGACACTTGGAAACTTTTCTGGTGAAAACCACACAATGGATTCCTATGAAAGGATTTACAAGTTACTGGTAAGTACGCTTAGAATTACTTTCCAGGGTCAGTGCTGGGCTAAAAGATGCAGCACTGGGTTCTCTCCTGATAACAGGTGAGTAAATCGGACAACACAATGGATTCTTATGGAAGGAAAGACAAGTTACTGGTAAATACACTTAGAATTACTTTTCAGGGTCAGTGTTGGGCTAAAAGATGCAGCACTGGGTTCTCTCCTGATAACAGGTGAGTAAATCGGAATTCGTAGTTCGGCTGATTTTAGAGGAATATTTGTACATTTCAAAAATGGACACATAGAAACTTTTCTGTTGAAAGTCACACAATGGATTCCTATGGAAGGAAATACAAGTTACTGGTTAGTACGCTGAGAATTACTTTTCAGGGTCAGTGTTGGGCTAAAAGATGCAGCACTGGGTTCTCTCCTGATAACAGGTGAGTGAATTGGAATTCGTAGTTTGGCTGATTTTAGAGGAATACTTGTACATTTCAAAAATGGACACTTCGAATCTTTTCTGCTGAAAACCACACAATGGATTACTATGGAAGGGGAGACAAGTTACTGGTAAGTACACTTAGAATTACTTTTCAGAGTCAGTGCTGGTTTAAAAGATGCAGCACTGGGTTCTCTCCTGATAACAGGTGAGTAAATCGGAATTCGTAGTTCGACTGATTTTAGAGGAATATTTGTACGTTTCCGAAATGGACACTTAGAAACTTTTCACTTGAAAACCACACAATGAATTCCTATGGAAGAAAGTACAAATTACTGGTAAGTACGCTTAGAATTACTTTTCTGGGTCAGTGCTGGTCTAAAAGATGCAGTACTGGGTTCTCTCCTGATAACAGGTGAGTAAATTGGAATTCGTAGTTTGGCTGATTTAAGAGGAATATTTGTACGTTTCAAAAATGGACATAGAAACTTTTATGGTGAAAACCACACAATGCATTCCTATGGAAGGAAATACAAGTTACTGGTAAGTATGCTTAGAATTACTTTTCAGGGTCAGTGTTGGGCTAAAAGATGCAGCACTGGGTGCTCTCCTGATAACAGGTGAGTAAATCAGAATTCGCAGTTCGACTGATTTTAGAGGAATATTTGTACGTTTAAAAAATGGACACTTTGAAACTTTTCTTGTGAAAACCACAGAATGGATTCCTATGGAATGATATACAAGTTACTGGTAAGTACACTTAGAATTACTTTTCAGGGTCAGTGCTGTATAAAAGAGGCTGCACTGGATTTTCTCCTGATAACAGGTGAGTAAATCGGAATTCGTAGTTCGACTGATTTTAGAGGAATATTTGTACGTTTCAAAAATGGACACTTTGAAACTTTTCTAGTGAAAACCACAGAATGGATTCCTATGGAAGGAAATACAAGTTACTGGTAAGTATGCTTGGAATTACTTTTCAGGGTCAGTGCTGGGCTAAAAGATGCAGCACTGGGTTCTCTCCTGATAACAGGTGAGTAAATCGGAATTCGTAGTTTGGCTAATTTAAGAGGAATATTTGTACGTTTCAAAAATGGACACAGAAACTTTTATGGTGAAAACCACACAATGCATTCCTATGCAAGGAAATACAAGTTACTAGTAAGTTCGCTTAGAATTACTTTCCAGGGTCGGTGTTGGGCTAAAAGATGCAGCACTTGGTTCTCTCCTGATAACAGGTGAGTAAATCGGAATTCGTAGTTCGGTTGATTTTAGAGGAATATTTGTACATTTCAAAAATGGACACATAGAAACTTTTCTGTTGAAAGTCACACAATGGATTCCTATAGAAGGAAATACAAGTTACTGGTTAGTACGCTGAGAATTACTTTTCAAGGTCAGTGTTGGGCTAAAAGATGCAGCACTGGGTTCTCTCCTGATAACAGGTGAGTAAATCGGAATTCGTAGTTTGACTGATTTTAGAGGAATATTTGTACGTTTCCAAAATGCACACTTAGAAACTTTTCACTTGAAAACCACACAATGCATTCCTATGGAAGGAAATACAAGTTACTTGTAAGGACGCTTGGAATTACTTTTCAGGGTAAGTGCTGGGCTAAAAGATGCAGCACTGGGTTTTCTCCTGATAACAGGTGAGTAAAATGGAATTTGTAGTTTGGCTGATTTAAGAGGAATATTTGTACGTTTCAAAAATGGACACTTAGAAACTTTTCTGTTGAAAACCACACAATGTATTCCTATGGAAGGAAGTACAAGTTACTGGTAAGTACACTTAGAATTACTTTTCAGGGTCAGTGCTGGTCTAAAAGATGCAGCACTGGGTTCTCTCCTGATAACAGGTGAGTAAATCGGAATTCGTAGTTCGACTGATTTTGGAGGAATATTTGTATGTTTCGAATATGGACACTTAGAAACTTTTCTGCTGAAAACCACACAATGGATTACTATGGAAGAAAATACAAGTTACTGGTAAGTACGCTTAGAAATACTTTCCAGGGTCAGTGCTGGGCTAAAAGATGCAGCACTGGGATCTCTCCTGATAACAGGTGACTAAATCGTAATTCGTAGTTCGGCTGATTTTAGAGGAATATTTGTACGTTTCAAAAATGGACACTTTTAAACTTTTCTCCTGAAAACCACACAATGGATTCCTAAGGAAGGAAATACAAGTTACTGGTAAGTACGCTTAGAATTACTTTCCAGGGTCAGTGCTGGGCTAAAAGATGCAGCACTGGGTTTTCTCCTGATAACAGGTGAGTAAAATGGAATTCGTAGTTTGGCTGATTTAAGAGGAATATTTGTACGTTTCAAAAATGGACACTTAGAAACTTTTCTGTTGAAAACCACACAATGGATTCCTATGGAAGGAAGTACAAGTTACTGGTAAGTACACTTAGAATTACATTTCAGGGTCAGTGCTGGTCTAAAAGATGCAGCACTGGGTTCTCTCCTGATAACAGGTGAGTAAATCGGAATTTGTAGTTCAACTGATTTTAGAGGAATATTTGTATGTTTCAAATATGGACACTTAGAAACTTTTCTGCTGAAAACCACACAATGGATTCCTATGGAAGAAAATACAAGTTACTGGTAAGTACGCTTAGAAATACTTTCCAGGGTCAGTGCTGGGCTAAAAGATGCAGCACTGGATTCTCTCCTGATAACAGGTGAGTAAATCGGAATTCATAGTTCGGCTGATTTAAGAGGAATATTTGCAAGTTTCAAAAATGGACACAGAAACTTTTCTGGTGAAAACCACACAATGCATTCCTATGGAAGAAAATACAAGTTACTGGTAAGTACACTTAGAATTACTTTTCAGGGTCAGTGCTGGTCTAAAAGATGCAGCACTGGGTTCTCACCTAACAGGTGAGTAAATCGGAATTTGTAGTTCGACTGATTTTAGAGGAATATTTGTATGTTTCAAATATGGACACTTAGAAACTTTTCTGCTGAAAACCACACAACGGATTCCTATGGAAGAAAATACAAGTTACTGGTAAGTACGCTTAGAATTACTTTTCAGGGTCAGTGTTGGGCTAAAAGATGCAGCACTGGGATCTTTCCTGATAACAGGTGAGTGAATCATAATTCGTAGTTCGGCTGATTTTAGAGGAATATTTGTACGTTTCAAAAATGGACACTTTTAAACTTTTCTCGTGAAAACCGCACAATGGATTCCTAAGGAAGGAAATACAAGTTACTGGTAAGTAAGCTTAGAATTACTTTCCAGGGTCAGTGCTGGGCTAAAAGATGCAGCACTGGGTTTTCTCTTGATAACAGGTGAGTAAAATGGAATTCGTAGTTTGGCTGATTTAAGAGTAATATTTGTACGTTTAAAAAATGGACACTTAGAAACTTTTCTGTTGAAAACCACACAATGGATTCCTATGTAAGGAAGTACAAGTTACTGGTAAGTACAATTAGAATTACTTTTCGGGGTCAGTGCTGGTCTAAAAGATGCAGCACTGGGTTCTCTCCTGATAACAGGTGAGTAAATCGGAATTTGTAGTTCGACTGATTTTAGAGGAATATTTGTATGTTTCAAATATGGACACTTAGAAACTTTTCTGCTGAAAACCACACAATGGATTCCTATGGAAGAAAATACAAGTTACTGGTAAGTACGCTTAGAATTACTTTTCAGGGTCAGTTTTGGGCTAAAAATGCAGCACTGGGATCTTTCCTGATAACAGGTGAGTAAATCATAATTCGTAGTTCGGCTGATTTTAGAGGAATATTTGTACGTTTCAAAAATGGACACTTTTAAACTTTTCTCGTGAAAACCGCACAATGGATTCCTAAGGAAGGAAATACAAGTTACTGGTAAGTACGCTTAGAATTACTTTCCAGGGTCAGTGCTGGGCTAAAAGATGCAGCACTGGGTTTTCTCCTGATAACAGGTGAGTAAAATGGAATTCGTAGTGTGGCTTATTTAAGAGGAATATTTGTATGTTTCAAAAATGGACACTTAGAAACTTTTCTGTTGAAAACCACACAATGGATTCCTATGTAATGAAGTACAAGTTACTGGTAAGTACAATTAGAATTACTTTTCGGGGTCAGTGCTGGTCTAAAAGATGCAGCACTGGGTTCTCTCCTGATAACAGGTGAGTAAATCGGAATTTGTAGTTCGACTGATTTTAGAGGAATATTTGTATGTTTCAAATATGGACACTTAGAAACTTTTCTGCTGAAAACCACACAATGGATTCCTAAGGAAGGAAATACAAGTTACTGGTAAGTACGCTTAGAATTACTTTCCAGGGTCAGTGCTGGGCTAAAAGATGCAGCACTGGGTTTTCTCCTGATAAGAGGTGAGTAAAATGGAATTCGTAGTGTGGCTGATTTAAGAGGAATATTTGTATGTTTCAAAAATGGACACTTAGAAACTTTTCTGTTGAAAACCACACAATGGATTCCTATGGAAGAAAGTACAAATTACTGGTAAGTACGCTTAGAATTACTTTTCAGGGTCAGTGCTGCACTGGGTTCTCTCCTGATAACAGGTGAGTAAATTGGAATTCGTAGTTAGACTGATTTTATAGGAATATTTGTATGTTTCAAATTTGGACACTTAGAAACTTTTCTGTTGAAAACCACACAATGGATTCATATGGAAGGAAGTACAAGTTACTGGTAAGTATGCTTAGAATTATTTTAGGGGTCAGTACTTGGCTAAAAGATGGAGCACTGGGATCTCTCCTGATAACAGGCGAGTACATTGGAATTCTTAGTTCGGCTGATTTTAGAGGAATATTAGTACGTTTCAAAAATGGACACTTAGAAACTTTTCTGGTGAAAACCACACAATGGATTCCTATGGAAGGAAATACAAGTTACTGGTAAGTACGCTTATAATTACTTTTCAGGGTCAGTGCTGGGCTAAAAGATGCAGCTCTGGGTTCTCTCCTGATAACAGGTGAGTAAATCGGAATTCGTAGTTCGGCTGATTTTAGAGGAATATTTGTACGTTTCAAAAATGGACACTTGGAAACTTTTCTGGTGAAAACCACACAATGGATTCCTATGAAAGGATTTACAAGTTACTGGTAAGTACGCTTAGAATTACTTTCCAGGGTCAGTGCTGGGCTAAAAGATGCAGCACTGGGTTCTCTTCTGATAACAGGTGTGAAAATCGGGATTCGTAGTTCGTCTGATTTTAGAGGAATATTTGTACGTTTCAAAAATGGACACAGAAACTTTTCAGGTGAAAACCACACAATGCATTCCTATGGAAGTTAATACAAGTTACTGGTAAGTATGCTTAGAATTACTTTCCAGGGTCGGTGTTGGGCTAAAAAATGCAGCACTGGGTTCTCTCCTGATAACAGGTGAGTAAATCGGAATTCGTAGTTCGGCTGATTTTAGAGGAATATTTGTACATTTCAAAAATGGACACATAGAAACTTTTCTGTTGAAAGTCACACAATGGATTCCTATGGAAGGAAATACAAGTTACTGGTTAGTACGCTGAGAATTACTTTTCAGGGTCAGTGTTGGGCTAAAAGATGCAGCACTGGGTTCTCTCCTGATAACAGGTGAGTGAATTGGAATTCGTAGTTCGGCTGATTTTAGAGGAATACTTGTACATTTCAAAAATGGACACTTCGAATCTTTTCTGCTGAAAACCACACAATGGATTACTATGGAAGGAGAGACAAGTTACTGGTAAGTACACTTAGAATTACTTTTCAGAGTCAGTGCTGGTTTAAAAGATGCAGCACTGGGTTCTCTCCTGATAACAGGTGAGTAAATCGGAATTCGTATTTCGACTGATTTTAGAGGAATATTTGTACGTTTCCAAAATGGACACTTAGAAACTTTTCATTTGAAAACCACACAATGCATTCCTATGGAAGGAAATACAAGTTACTTGTAAGGACGCTTGGAATTACTTTTCAGGGTCAGTGCTGGGCTAAAAGATGCAGCACAGGGTTTTCTCCTGATAACAGGTGAGTAAAATGGAATTCGCAGTTTGGCTGATTTAAGAGGAATATTTGTACGTTTCAAAAATGGACACTTAGAAACTTTTCTGTTGAAAACCACACAATGGATTCCTATGGAAGAAAGTACAAATTACTGGTAAGTACGCTTAGAATTACTTTTCAGGGTCAGTGCTGCACTGGGTTCTCTCCTGATAACAGGTGAGTAAATTGGAATTCGTAGTTCGACTGATTTTAGAGGAATATTTGTATGTTTCAAATTTGGACACTTAGAAACTTTTCTGTTGAAAACCACACAATGGATTCCTCTGGAAGGAAATACAAGTTACTGGAAGTACGCTTAGAATTACTTTTCTGGGTCAGTGCTGGTCTAAAAGATGCAGCACTGGGTTCTCTCCTGATAACAGGTGAGTAAATTGGAATTCATAGTTTGGCTGATTTAAGAGGAATATTTGTACGTTTCAAAAATGGACATAGAAACTTTTATGGTGAAAACCACACAATGCATTCCTATGGAAGGAAATACAAGTTACTGGTAAGTATGCTTAGAATTACTTTTCAGGGTCAGTGTTGGGCTAAAAGATGCAGCACTGGGATCTTTCCTGATAACAGGTGAGTAAATCATAATTCGTAGTTCGGCTGATTTTAGAGGGATATTTGTACGTTTCAAAAATGGACACTTTTAAACTTTTCTCGTGAAAACCGCACAATGGATTCCTATGGAAGGAAATACAAGTTTCTGGGAAGTACGCTTAGAATTACTTTACAGGGTCAGTGCTGGGCTAAAAGATGCAGCACTGGGTTCTCTCCTGATAACAGGTGAGTAAATCGGAATACGTAGTTCGGCTGATTAAAGAGGAATATTTGTACGTTTCAAAAATGGACACAGAAACTTTTATGGTGAAAACCACTCAATGCATTCCCATGGAAGGAAATACAAGTTACTGGTAAGTATGCTTAGAATTACTTTTCAGGGTCAGTGTTGGGCTAAAAGATGCAGCACTGTGTGCTCTCCTGATAACAGGTGAGTAAATCGGAATTCGTAGTTCGACTGATTTTAGAGGAATATTTGTATGTTTGAAAAATGGACACTTTGAAACTTTTCTCGTGAAAACCACAGAATGGATTCCTATGGAAGGATATACAAGTTACTGGTAAGTACGCTTAGAATTACTTTTCAGGGTCAGTGCTGGGCTAAACGATGCAGCACTGGGTTCTCTCCTGATAGCAGGTGAGTAAATCGGAATTAGTAGTTTGGCTGATTTAAGAGGAATATTTGCACGTTTCAAAAATGGACACGGAAACTTTTATGGTGAAAACCACACAATGCATTCCTATGGAAGGAAATACAAGTTACTGGTAAGTATGCTTAGAATTACTTTTCAGGGTCAGTATTGGGCTAAAAGATGCAGCACTGGGTTCTCTCCTGATAACAGGTGTGAAAATCGGGATTCGTAGTTTGTCTGATTTTAGAGGAATATTTGTATGTTTCAAAAATGGACAAAGAAACTTTTCAGGTGAAAACCACACAATGCATTCCTATGGAAGTTAATACAAGTTGCTAGTAATTACGCTTAGAATTACTTTCCAGGGTCGGTGTTGGGCTAAAAGATGCAGCACTGGGTTCTCTCCTAATAACAGGTGAGTAAATCAGAATGCGTAGTTCGGTTGATTTTAGAGGAATATTTGTACGTTTCAAAAATGGAAACATAGAAACTTTTCTGTTGACAGTCACAAAATGGATTCCTATGGAAGGAAATACAAGTTACTGGTTAGTACGCTGAGAATTACTTTTTAGGGTCAGTGTTGGGCTAAAAGATGCATCACTGGGTTCTCTCCTGATAACAGGTGAGTGAATTGGAATTCGTAGTTCGGCTGATTTTAGAGGAATATTTGTACATTTCAAAAATGGACACTTCGAATCTTTTCTGCTGAAAACCACACAATGGATTACTATGGAACGAAAGACAAGTTACTGGTAAGTACGCTTAGAATTACTTTTCAGAGTCAGTGCTGGTTTAAAAGATGCAGCACTGGGTTCTCTCCTGATAACAGGTGAGTAAATCGGAATTCGTAGTTTGACTGATTTTAGAGGAATATTTGTACGTTTCCAAAATGGACACTTAGAAACTTTTCACTTTTAAACCACACAATGCATTCCTATGGAAGGAAATACAAGTTACTTGTAAGGACGCTTGGAATTACTTTTCAGGGTCAGTGCTGGGCTTAAAGATGCAGCACTGGGTTTTCTCCTGATAACAGGTGAGTAAAATGGAATTTGTAGTTTGGCTGATTTTAGAGGAATATTTGTACGTTTCAAAAATGGACACTTTTAAACTTTTCTCCTGAAAACCACACAATGGATTCCTAAGGAAGGAAATACAAGTTACTGGTAAGTATGCTTAGAATTACTTTCCAGGGTCAGTGCTGGGCTAAAAGATGCCGCACTGGGTTTTCTCCTGATAACAGGTGAGTAAAATGGAATTCGTAGTTTGGCTGATTTAAGAGGAATACTTGTAAGTTTCAAAAATGCACACTTAGAAACTTTGATGCTGAAAACCACACAATGGATTCCTATGGAAGGAAGTACAAGTTACTGGTAAGTACGCTTAGAATTACTTTTCAGGGTCAGTGCTGGTCTAAAAGATGCAGCACTGGGTTCTCTCCTGATAACAGGTGAGTAAATCGGAATTCGTAGTTCGACTGATTTTTGAGGAATATTTGTATGTTTCGAATATGGACACTTTAAAACTTTTCTCCTGAAAACCACACAATGGATTCCTAAGGAAGGAAATACAAGTTACTGGTAAGTATGCTTAGAATTACTTTCCAGGGTCAGTGCTGGGCTAAAAGATGCAGCACTGGGATCTCTCCTGATAACAGGTAACTAAATCGTAATTCGTAGTTCGGCTGATTTTAGAGGAATATTTGTACGTTTCAAAAATGGACACTTTTAAACTTTTCTCCTGAAAACCACACAATGGATTCCTAAGGAAGGAAATACAAGTTACTGGTAAGTATGCTTAGAATTACTTTCCAGGGTCAGTGCTGGGCTAAAAGATGCAGCACTGGGTTTTCTCCTGATAACAGGTGAGTAAAATGGAACTCGTAGTTTGGCTGATTGAAGAGGAATATTTGTACGTTTCAAAAATGGACACTAAGAAACTTTTCTGTTGAAAACCACACAATGGATTCCTATGGAAGGAAGTACAAGTTACTGGTAAGTACACTTAGAATTACATTTCAGGGTCAGTGCTTGTCTAAAAGATGCAGCACTGGCTTCTCTCCTGATAACAGGTGAGTAAATCGGAATTCATAGTTCGGCTGATTTAAGAGGAATATTTGTACGTTTCAAAAATGGACACAGAAACTTTTCAGGTGAAAACCACACAATGCATTCCTATGGAAGTTAATACAAGTTACTAGTAAGTACGCTTAGAATTACTTTCCAGGGTCGGTGTTGGGCTAAAAGATGCAGCACTGGGTTCTCTCCTGATAACAGGTGAGTAAATCGGAATGCGTAGTTCGGTTGATTTTAGAGGAATATTTGTACGTTTCAAAAATTGACACAGAAACATTTCTGTTGACAGTCACACAATGGATTCCTATGGAAGGAAATACAAGTTACTGGTTAGTACGCTGAGAATTACTTTTCAGGGTCAGTGTTGGGCTAAAAGATGAAGCACTGGGTTCTCTCCTGATAACAGGTGAGTGAATTGGAATTCGTAGTTCGGCTGGTTTAAGAGGAATATTTGTACATTTCAAAAATGGACACTTCGAATCTTTTCTGCTGAAAACCACACAATGGATTACTATGGAAGGAAGTACAAGTTACTGGTAAGTACACTTAGAATTACATTTCAGGGTCAGTGCTGGTCTAAAAGATGCAGCACTGGGTTCTCTCCTGATAACAGGTGAGTAAATCGGAATTTGTAGTTCGACTGATTTTAGAGGAATATTTGTATGTTTCAAATATGGACACTTAGAAACTTTTCTCCTGAAAACCACACAATGGATTCCTATGGAAGAAAATACAAGTTACTGGTAAGTACGCTTAGAAATACTTTCCAGGGTCAGTGCTGGGCTAAAAGATGCAGCACTGGATTCTCTCCTGATAACAGGTGAGTAAATCGGAATTCATAGTTCGGCTGATTTAAGAGGAATATTTGCAAGTTTCAAAAATGGACACAGAAACTTTTCTGGTGAAAACCACACAATGCATTCCTATGGAAGGAAATACAAGTTACTGGTAAGTACGCTTAGAATTACTTTTCAGGGTCAGTGTTGGGCTAAAAGATGCAGCACTGGGATCTTTCCTGATAACAGGTGAGTAAATCATAATTCGTAGTTCGGCTGCTTTTAGAGGAATATTTGTACGTTTCAAAAATGGACACTTTTAAACTTTTCTCGTGAAAACCGCACAATGGATTCCTAAGGAAGGAAATACAAGTTACTGGTAAGTACGCTTAGAATTACTTTCCAGGGTCAGTGCTGGGCTAAAAGATGCAGCACCGGGTTTTCTCCTGATAACAGGTGAGTAAAATGGAATTCGTAGTTTGGCTGATTTAAGAGGAATATTTGTACGTTTCAAAAATGGACACTTAGAAACTTTTCTGTTGAAAACCACACAATGGATTCCTATGGAAGGAAGTACAAGTTACTGGTAAGTACACTTAGAATTACTTTTCAGGGTCAGTGCTGGTCTAAAAGATGCAGCACTGGGTTCTCACCTGATATCAGGTGAGTAAATCGGAATTTGTAGTTCGACTAATTTTAGAGGAATATTTGTATGTTTCAAATATGGACACTTAGAAACTTTTCTGCTGAAAACCACACAATGGATTCCTATGGAAGAAAATACAAGTTACTGGTAAGTACGCGTAGAATTACTTTTCAGGGTCAGTGTTGGGCTAAAAGATGCAGCACTGGGATCTTTCCTGATAACAGGTGAGTAAATCATAATTCGTAGTTCGGCTGATTTTAGAGGAATATTTGTACGTTTCAAAAATGGACACTTTTAAACTTTTCTCGTGAAAACCGCACAATGGATTCCTAAGGAAGGAAATACAAGTTACTGGTAAGTACGCTTAGAATTACTTTCCAGGGTCAGTGCTGGGCTAAAAGATGCAGCACTGGGTTTTCTCCTGATAACAGGTGAGTAAAATGGAATTCGTAGTTTGGCTGATTTAAGAGGAATATTTGTACGTTTAAAAAATGGACACTTAGAAACTTTTCTGTTGAAAACCACACAATGGATTCCTATGGAAGGAAGTACAAGTTACTGGTAAGTACACTTAGAATTACTTTTCAGGGTCAGTGCTGGTCTAAAAGATGCAGCACTGGGTTTTCTCCTGATAACAGGTGAGTAAAATGGAATTTGTAGTTTGGCTGATTTAAGAGGAATATTTGTACGTTTCAAAAACGGACACTTAGAAACTTTTCTGTTGAAAACCACACAATGGATTCCTATGGAAAAAAGTACAAATTACTGGTAAGTACGCTTAGAATTACTTTTCAGGGTCAGTGCTGCACTGGGTTCTCTCCTGATAACAGGTGAGTAAATTGGAATTCGTAGTTCGACTGATTTTAGAGGAATATTTGTATGTTTCAAATTTGGACACTTAGAAACTTTTCTGTTGAAAACCACACAATGGATTCCTCTGGAAGGAAATACAAGTTACTGGTAAGTACGCTTAGAATTACTTTTCTGGGTCAGTGCTGGTCTAAAAGATGCAGCACTGGGCTCTCTCCTGATAACAGGTGAGTAAATTGGAATTAGTAGTTTGGCTGATTTAAGAGGAATATTTGTACGTTTCAAAAATGGACATAGAAACTTTTATGGTGAAAACCACACAATGCATTCCTATGGAAGGAAATACAAGTTACTGGTAAGTATGCTTAGAATTACTTTTCAGGGTCAGTGTTGGGCTAAAAGATGCAGCACTGGGTGCTCTCCTGATAACAGGTGAGTAAATCAGAATTCGTAGTTCGACTGATTTTAGAGGAATATTTGTACGTTTCAAAAATGGACACTTTGAAACTTTTCTAGTGAAAACCACAGAATGGATTCCTATGGAAGGAAATACAAGTTACTGGTAAGTATGCTTGGAATTACTTTTCAGGGTCAGTGCTGGGCTAAAAGATGCAGCACTGGGATCTCTCCTGATAACAGGTGAGTAAATCGGAATTCGTAGTTCGGCTGATTGAAGAGGAATATTTGTACGTTTCAAAAATGGACACAGAAATTTTTATGGTGAAAACCACACAATGCATTCCCATGGAAGGAAATACAAGTTACTGGTAAGTATGCTTAGAATTACTTTTCAGGGTCAGTGTTGGGCTAAAAGATGCAGCACTGTGTGCTCTCCTGATAACAGGTGAGTAAATCGGAATTCGTAGTTCGACTGATTTTAGAGGAATATTTGTATGTTTGAAAAACGGACACTTTGAAACTTTTCTCGTAAAAAACACAGAATGGATTCCTATGGAAGGATATACAAGTTACTGGTAAGTACGCTTAGAATTACTTTTCAGGGTCAGTGCTGTATAAAAGATGCAGCACTGGATTTTCTCCTGATAACAGGAGAGTAAATCGGAATTCATAGTTCGGCTGATTTTAGAGGAATATTTGTACGTTTCAAAAATGGACACAGAAACGTTTCTGGTGAAAACCACACAATGGATTCCTATGGAAGGAAATACAAGTTACTGGTAAGTACGCTTAGAATTAATTTTCAGGGTCAGTGCTGGGCCAAAAGATGCAGCACTGGGTTCTCTCCTGATAACAGGTGTGAAAATCGGGATTCGTAGTTCCTCTGATTTTAGAGGAATATTTGTACGTTTCAAAAATGGACACAGAAACTTTTCAGGTGAAAACCACACAATGCATTCCTATGGAAGTTAATACAAGTTACTGGTAAGTACGCTTAGAATTACTTTCCAGGGTCGGTGTTCGGCTAAAAGATGCAGCACTGGGTTCTCTCCTGATAACAGGTGAGTAAATCGGAATTCGTAGTTCGGTTGATTTTAGAGGAATATTCGTACGTTTCAAAAATGGACACATAGAAACTTTTCTGTTGAAAGTCACACAATGGATTCCTATGGAAGGAAATACAAGTTACTGGTTAGTACGTTGAGAATTACTTTTCAGGGTCAGTGTTGGGCTAAAAGATGCAGCACTGGGTTCTCTCCTGATAACAGGTGAGTGAATTGGAATTCGCAGTTCGGCTGATTTTAGAGGAATATTTGTACATTTCAAAAATGGACACTTCGAATCTTTTCTGCTGAAAACCACACAATGGATTACTATGGAACGAAAGACAAGTTACTGGTAAGTATGCTTAGAATTACTTTTCAGAGTCAGTGCTGGTCTAAAAGATGTAGCACTGGGTTCTCTCCTGATAACAGGTGAGTAAATCGGAATTAGTAGTTTGACTGATTTTAGAGGAATATTTGTACGTTTCAAAAATGGACACTTAGAAACTTTTCACTTGAAAACCACACAATGCATTCCTATGGAAGGAAATACAAGTTACTTGTAAGGACGCTTGGAATTACTTTCAGGGTCAGTGCTGGGCTAAAAGATGCAGCACTGGATTCTCTCCTGATAACAGGTGAGTAAATCGGAATTCATAGTTCGGCTGATTTAAGAGGAATATTTGTAAGTTTCAAAAATGGACACAGAAACTTTTCTGGTGAAAACCACATAATGCATTCCTATGGAAGGAAATACAAGTTACTGGTAAGTACGCTTAGAATTAATTTTCAGGGTCAGTGCTGTATAAAAGATGCAGCACTGGATTTTCTCCTGATAACAGGTGAGTAAATCGGAATTCGTAGTTCAACTGATTTTAGAGGAATATTTGTACGTTTCAAAAATGGACACTTAGAAACTTTTCTGTTGAAAACCACACAATGGATTCCTTTGGAAGAAAGTACAGGTTACTGGTAAGTACGCTTAGAATTACTTTTCAGGGTCAGTGCTGATCTAAAAGATGCAGCACTGTGTTCTCTCCTGATAACAGGTGAGTAAATCGGAATTCGTAGTTCGACTGATTTTAGAGGAATATTTGTATGTTTCAAATTTGGACACTTAGAAACTTTTCTGTTGAAAACCACACAATGGATTCCTATGGAAGGAAATACAAGTTACTGGTAAGTACGCTTAGAATTACTTTTCAGGGTCAGTGCTGATCTAAAAGATGCAGCACTGGATTTTCTCCTGATAACAGGTGAGTAAATCGGAATTCGTAGTTCAACTGATTTTAGAGGAATATTTGTACGTTTCAAAAATGGACACTTAGAAACTTTTCTGTTGAAAACCACACAATGGATTCCTTTGGAAGAAAGTACAGGTTACTGGTAAGTACGCTTAGAATTACTTTTCAGGGTCAGTGCTGATCTAAAAGATGCAGCACTGTGTTCTCTCCTGATAACAGGTGAGTAAATCGGAATTCGTAGTTCGACTGATTTTAGAGGAATATTTGTATGTTTCAAACTTGGACACTTAGAAACTTTTCTGTTGAAAACCACACAATGGATTCCTATGGAAGGAAATACAAGTTACTGGTAAGTACGCTTAGAATTAATTTTCAGGGTCAGTGCTGTATAAAAGATGCAGCACTGGATTTTCTCCTGATAACAGGTGAGTAAATTGGAATTCGTAGTTCAACTGATTTTAGAGGAATATTTGTACGTTTCAAAAATGGACACTTAGAAACTTTTCTGTTGAAAACCACACAATGGATTCCTTTGGAAGAAAGTACAGGTTACTGGTAAGTACGCTTAGAATTACTTTTCAGGGTCAGTGCTGATCTAAAAGATACAGCACTGGGTTCTCTCCTGATAACAGGTGAGTAAATCGGAATTCCTAGTTTGACTGATTTAAGAGGAATGTTTGTACGTTTCAAAAATGGACACAGAAACTTTTATGGTGAAAACCACACAATGCATTCCTATGGAAGGAAATACAATTTACTGGTAAGTACGCTTAGAATTACTTTTCAGGGTCAGTGTTGGGCTAAAAGATGCAGCACTGGGATCTTTCCTGATAACAGATGAGTAAATTGTAATTCGTAGTTCGGCTTATTTTAGAGGAATATTTGTACGTTTCAAAAATGGACACAGAAACTTTTATGGTGAAAACCACACAATGCATTCCTATGGAAGGAAATACAAGTTACTGGTAAATATGCTTAGAATTACTTTTCAGGGTCAGTGTTGGGCTAAAAGATGCAGCACTGGGTGC
Organism: Triturus cristatus; assembly: GCF_964204655.1. Lineage (NCBI taxonomy): Eukaryota > Metazoa > Chordata > Amphibia > Caudata > Salamandridae > Triturus > Triturus cristatus. The sequence goes on from NC_140579.1 coordinate 998,724,255, forward strand.
TCTCCTGATAACAGGTGAGTAAATCAGAAATAGTAGTTCGACTGATTTTAAAGGAATATTTGTACGTTTCAAAAATGGACACTTTGAAACTTTTCTCGGGAAAACCACAGAATGGATTCCTATGGAATGATATACAAGTTACTGGTAAGTACACTTAGAATTACTTTTCAGGGTCAGTGCTGTATAAAAGATGCAGCACTGGATTTTCTCCTGATAACAGGGGAGTAAATCGGAATTCGTAGTTCAACTGATTTTAGAGAAATATTTGTACGTTTCAAAAATGGACACTTAGAAACTTTTCTGCTGAAAACCACACAATGAATTCCTATGGAAGGAAATATAAGTTACTGGTAAGTACGCTTAGAATTACTTTTCAGGGTCAGTGCGGGGCAAAAAGATGCAGCACTGGGTTCTTTCCTGATAACAGGTGAGTGAATTGGAATTCGTAGTTCGGCTGATTTTAGAGGAATATTTGTATGTTTAAAAAATGGACACTTAGAAACTTTTCACTTGACAACCACACAATGGATTCCTATGGAAGGAAATACAAGTTACTTGTAAGTACGCTTGGAATTACTTTTCAGGGTCAGTGCTGGGATAAAAGATGCAGCACTGGGCTCTCTCCTGATACCAGGTGAGTAAACCGGAATTCGTAGTTCGACTGATTTTAGAGGAATATTTGTATGTTTCAAAAATGGACACTTAGAAACTTTGATGCTGAAAACCAAACAATGGATTCCTATGGAAGAAAATACAAGTTACTGGTAAGTACGCTTGGAATCACTTTTCAGGGTCAGTGCTGGGCTTAAAGATGCAGAACTGGATTCTCTCCTGATAACAGGTGAGTAAATCGGAATTCATAGTTCGGCTGATTTTAGAGGAATATTTGGACGTTTCAAGAATGGACACTTGGAAACTTTTCTGTTAAAAACCACACAATGGATTCCTATGGAAGGAAATACAAGTTACTGGTAAGTACACTTAGAATTACTTTTTAGGGTCAGTGCTGGTCTAAAAGATGCAGCACTGGGTTCTCTCCTGATAACAGGTGAGTAAATGGGAATTCGTAGTTTGGCTGATTTAAGAGGAATATTTGAACGTTTCAAAAATGGACACAGAAACTTTTATGGTGAAAATACCACAATGCATTGCTATGGAAGGAAATACAAGTTACTGGTAAGTACACTTAGAATTACTTTTCAGGGTCAGTGCTGTGCTAAAAGATGCAGCACTGGGTTCTCTCCTGATAACAGGTGAGTAAATCGGAATTCGTAGTTTGGCTGATTTAAGAGGAATATTTGTACGTTTTAAAAATGGACACAGAAACTTTTATGGTGAAAACCACACAATGCATTCCTCTGGAAGGCAATACAAGTTACTGGTAAGTATGCTTAGAATTACTTTTCAGGGTCAGTGTTGGGCTAAAAGATGCAGCACTGGGTGCTCTCCTGATAACAGGTGAGTAAATCGGAATTCGTAGTTCGACTGATTTTAGAGGAATATTTGTATGTTTCAAAAATGGACACTTTGAAACTTTTCTCGTGAAAACCACATAATGGATTCCTATGGAAGGATATACAAGTTACTGGTAAGTACGCTTAGAATTACTTTTCAGGGTCAGTGCTGTATAAAAGATGCAGCACTGGATTTTCTCCTGATAACAGGTGAGTAAATCGGAATTCGTAGAGCAACTGATTTTAGAGGAATATTTGTACGTTTCAAAAATGGATACTTAGAATCTTTTCTGCTGAAAACCACACAATGAATTCCTATGGAAGGAAATACAAGTTACTGATAAGTACGCTTAGAATTACTTTTCAGGGTCAGTGCTGGGCTAAAAGATGCAGCACTGGGGTTTCTCCTGATAACAGGTGAGTAAATCGGAATTCGTAGTTCGACTGATTTTAGAGGAATATTTGTACGTTTCAAAAATGGACACAGAAACGTTTCTGTTGAAAACCACACAATGGATTCCTATGGAAGGAAGTACAAGTTATTGGTAAGTACGCTTAGAATTACTTTTCACGGTCAGTGCTGGGCTAAAAGATGCAGCACTGGGTTCTCTCCTGATAATAGGTGAGTAAATCGGAATTCGTAGTTTGGCTGATTTAAGAGGAATATTTGCACGTTTCAAAAATGGACACAGAAACTTTTATGGGGAAAACCACACAATGCATTCCTATTGAAGGAAATACAAGTTACTGGTAAGTACGCTTAGAATTACTTTTCAGGGTCAGTGTTGGGCTAAAAGATGCAGCACTGGTATCTCTCCTAATAACAGGTGAGTAAATCGTAATTCGTAGTTCGGCTGATTTTAGAGGAATATTTGTACGTTTCAAAAATGGACACTTTTAAACTTTTCTCGTGAAAACCACACAATGGATTCCTAAGGAAGGAAATACAAGTTACTGGTAAGTACGCTTAGAATTACTTTCCAGGATCAGTGCTGGGCTAAAAGATGCAGCACTGGGTTTTCTCCTGATAACAGGTGAGTAAAATGGAATTCGTAGTTTGGCTGATTTAAGAGGAATATTTGTACGTTTCAAAAATGGACACTTAGAAACTTTTCTGTTGAAAACCACACAATGGATTGCTATGGAAGGAAGTCCAAGTTACTGGTAAGTACGCTTAGAATTACTTTTCAGGGTCAGTGCTGGTCAAAAAGATGCAGCACTGGGTTCTCTCCTGATAATAGGTGAGTAAATCGGAATTCGTAGTTCGACTGATTTTAGAGGAACATTTGTATGTTTCAAAAATGGACACTTTGAAACTTTTCTCGTGAAAACCACACAATGGATTCCTATGGAAGGAAATGAAAGTTACTGGTAAGTACGCTTAGAATTACTTTTCACGGTCAGTGCTGTATAAAAGATGCAGAACTGGATTCTCTCCTGATAACAGGTGAGTAAATCGGAATTCGTAGTTCGACTGATTTTAGAGGAATATTTGTACGTTTCAAATATGGACACTTAGAAACTTTTCTGCTGAAAACCGCACAATGGATTCCTTTGAAAGAAAATACAAGTTACTGGTAAGTATGCTTAGAAATACTTTCCAGGGTCAGTGCTGGGCTAAAAGATGCAGCACTGGATTCTCTCCTGATAACAGGTGAGTAAATCGGAATTCATAGTTCGGCTGATTTAAGAGGAATATTTGTAAGTTTCAAAAATGGACACAGAAACTTTTCTGGTGAAAACCACACAATGCATTCCTATGGAAGGAAATACACAATACACGTTACTGGTAAGTACGCTTAGAATTACTTTTCAGGGTCAGTGTTGGGTTAAAAGATGCAGCAGTGGGTTCTCTCCTGATAACAGGTGAGTAAATCGGAATTCGTAGTTTGACTGATTTTAGAGGAATATTTGTACGTATAAAAATAGAAACTTTTCTGTTGAAAACCACACAATGGATTCCTATGGAAGGAAATACACAATACACGTTACTGGTAAGTACGCTTAGAATTACTTTTCAGGGTCAGTGTTGGGTTAAAAGATGCAGCACTGGATTTTCTCCTGATAACAGTGAGTAAATCAGAATTCGTAGTTTGACTGATTTTAGAGGAATATTTGTACGTTTCAAAAATGGACAATTAGAAACTTTTCTGCTGAAAACCACACAATGGATTCCTATGGAAGGAAATACAAGTTACTGGTAAGTACGCTTAGAATTACTTTTCAGGGTCAGAGCTGGTCTAAAAGATGCAGCACTGGATTCTCCCCTGATAACAGGTGAGTAAATCGGAATTCATAGTTCAGCCGATTTTAGAGGAATAGTGGTACGTTTCAAAAATGGACACAGAAACGTTTCTGGTGAAAACCACACAATGCATTCCTATGGAAGGAAATACAAGTTACTGGTAAGTACGCTTTGAATTACATTTCAGGTTCAGAGCTGGGCTAAAAGATGCAGCACTGGGTTCTCTCCTGATAACAGGTTAGTAAATCAGAATTCGTAGTTCAGCTGATTTTAGAGGAATATTTGTACGTTTCAAAAATAGACACAAACGTTTCTGGTGAAAACCACACAATGCATTCCTATGGAAGGAAATACAAGTTACTGCTAAGTACGCTTTGAATTACATTTCAGGGGCAGTGCTGGGCTAAAAGATGCAGCACTGGGTTCTCTCCTGATAACAGGTGAGTAAATCGGAATTCGTAGTTCGGCTGATTTAAGACGAATATTTGTACGTTTCAAAAATGGACACAGAAACTTTTCTGGTAAAAACCATACAATGCATTCCTATGGAAGGAAATACAAGTTACTGGTAAGTACGCTTAGAATTACTTTTCAGGGTCAGTGTTGGGCTAAAAGATGCAGCACTGGGTTCTCTCCTGATAACAGGTGAGTGAATTGGAATTCATAGTTCGGCTGATTTTAGAGGAATATTTGTACATTTCAAAAATGGACACTTAGAATCTTTTCTGCTGAAAACCACACAATGGATTACTATGGAAGGAAAGACAAGTTACTGGTAAGTACGCTTAGAATTATTTTTCAGGGTCAGTGCTGGGCTAAAAGATGCAGCACTGGGTTCTCTCCTGATAACAGGTGAGTGAATCGGAATTCGTAGTTCGACTGATTTTAGTGGAATATTTGTACGTTTCAAAAATGGACACAGACACGTTTCTGGTGAAAACCACACAATGGATTCCTATGGAAGGAAATACAAGTTACTGGTAAGAACGCTTATAATTACTTTTCAGGGTCAGTGCTGGGCTAAAAGATAAAGCACTGGATTGTCTCCTGATAACAGGTGAGTAAATCGGAATTCATAGTTCGGCTGATTTAAGAGGAATATTTGTACGTTTCAAAAATGGACACAGAAACTTTTCTGGTAAAAAAAATACAATGCATTCCTATGGAAGAAAATACAAGTTACTGGTAAGTACGCTTAGAATTACTTTTCAGGGTCAGTGTTGGGCTAAAAGATGCAGCACTGGGTTCTCTCCTAATAAAAGGTGAATGAATTGGAATTCATAGTTCGGCTGATTTTAGAGGAATATTTGTATGTTTCAATAATGGACACTTTTAAACTTTTCTCGTGAAAACCACACAATGGATTCCTAAGGAAGGAAATACAAGTCACTGGTAAGTACGCTTAGAGATACTTTCCAGGGTCAGTGCTGGGCTAAAAGATGCAGCACTGGATTTTCTCCTGATAACAGGTGAGTAAAATGGAATTCATAGTTTGGCTGATTTAAGAGGAATATTTGTATGTGTCAAAAATTGACACTTAGAAACTTTTCTGTTGAAAACCACACTATGGATTCCTATGGAAGGAAGTACAAGTTTCTGGTAAGTATGCTTAGAATTACTTTTCAGGGTCAGTGCTGGTCAAAAAGATGTAGCACTGGGTTCTTTGCTGATAACAGGTGAGTAAATCAGAATTCGAAGTTCGACTGATTTTAGAGGAATATATGTATGTTTCAAAAATGGACACTTTGAAACTTTTCTCCTGAAAACCACACAATGGATTCCTATGGAAGGATATAAAAGTTACTGGTAAGTACGCTTAGAATTACTTTTCAGGGTCAGTGCTGTATAAAAGATGCAGCACTGGATTCTCTCCTGATAACAGGTGAGTAAATCGGAATTCGTAGTTCAACTGATTTTAGAGGAATATTTGTACGTTTCAAATATGGACACTTAGAAACTTTTCTGCTGAAAACCACACAATGGATTCCTATGAAAGAAAATACAAGTTACTGGTAAGTACGCTTAGAAAGACTTTCCAGAGTCAGTGCTGAGCTAAAAGATGCAGCACTGGATTCTCTCCTGATAACAAGTGAGTAAATCGGAATTCGTATTTTGGCTGATTTAAAAAGAATATTTGTACGTTTCAAAAATGGACACAGAAACTTTTATGGTGAAAACCACAAAATGCATTCCTATGGAAGGAAATACAAGTTACTGTTAAGTACGCTTAGAATTACTTTTCAGGGTCAGTGCTGGGCTAAAAGATGTAGCACTGGGTTCTCTCCTGATAACAGGTGAGTAAATCGGAATTCGTAGTTTGGCTGATTTAAGAGGAATATTTGTATGTTTCAAAAATGGACACAGAAACTTTTCAGGTGAAAACCACACAATGCATTCCTATGGAAGTTTATACAAGTTACTGGTAAGTACGCTTAGAATTACTTTTCAGGGTCAGTGTTGGGCTAAAAGATGCAGCACTGGGTTCTCTCCTGATAACAGGTGAGTAAATCGGAATTCGTAATTCGCGCTGATTTAAGAGGAATATTTGTACTTTTCAAAAATGGACACAGAAAATTTTATGGTGAAAACCACACAATGCATTCCTATGGAAGGAAATACAATTTACTGGTAAGTATGCTTAGAATTACTTTTCAGGGTCAGTGTTGGGCTAAAAGATGCAGCACTGGGTGATCTCCTGATAAGAGGTGAATAAATCGGAATTCGTAGTTCGACTGATTTTAGAGGAATATTAGTATGTTTCAAAAATGGACACTTTGAAACTTTTCTCGTGAAAACCACAGAATGGATTCCTATGGAAGGATATACAAGTTACTGGTAAGTACGTTCAGAATTACTTTTCAGGGTCAGTTCTGTATAAAAGATGCTGCACTGGATTTTCTCCTGATAACAGGTGAGTAAATCAGAATTCGTAGTTCAACTGATTTTAGAGGAATATTTGTACGTTTCAAAAATGGACACTTAGAAACTTTTCTGCTGAAAACCACACAATGAATTCCTATGGAAGGAAATACAAGTTACTTGTAAGTACGCTTGGAATTACTTTTCAGGGTCAGTGCTGGGCTAAAAGATGCTGCACTGGGATCTCTTCTGATAACAGGTGAGTAAATCGGAATTCGTAGTTCGACTGATTTTAGAGGAATATTTGTACGTTTCAAATATGGACACTTAGAAACTTTTCTGCTGAAAACCGCACAATGGATTCCTTTGAAAGAAAATACAAGTTACTGGTAAGTACGCTCAGAAATACTTTCCAGGGTCAGTGCTGGGCTAAAAGATGCAGCACTGGATTCTCTCCTGATAACAGGTGAGTAAATCGGAATTCATAGTTCGGCTGATTTAAGAGGAATATTTGTAAGTTTCAAAAATGGACACAGAAACTTTTCTGGTGAAAACCACACAATGCATTCCTATGGAAGGAAATACACAATACACGTTACTGGTAAGTACGCTTAGAATTACTTTTCAGGGTCAGTGTTGGGTTAAAAGATGCAGCAGTGGGTTCTCTCCTGATAACAGGTGAGTAAATCGGAATTCGTAGTTTGACTGATTTTAGAGGAATATTTGTACGTATAAAAATAGAAACTTTTCTGTTGAAAACCACACAATGGATTCCTATGGAAGGAAATACACAATACACGTTACTGGTAAGTACGCTTAGAATTACTTTTCAGGGTCAGTGTTGGGTTAAAAGATGCAGCACTGGATTTTCTCCTGATAACAGTGAGTAAATCGGAATTCGTAGTTCGGCTGATTTAAGAGGAATATTTGTACATTTCAAAAATGGACACCGAAACTTTTCTGGTGAAAACCACACAATGCATTCCTAAGGAAGGAAATACAAGTTACTGGTAAGTACGCTTAGAATTACTTTTCAGGGTCAGTGCTAAGCTAAAAGATGCAGCACTGGGTTCTCTCCTGATAACAGGTGAGTAAATCAGAATTCGTAGTTTGACTGATTTTAGAGGAATATTTGTACGTTTCAAAAATGGACAATTAGAAACTTTTCTGCTGAAAACCACACAATGGATTCCTATGGAAGGAAATACAAGTTACTGGTAAGTACGCTTAGAATTACTTTTCAGGGTCAGAGCTGGTCTAAAAGATGCAGCACTGGATTCTCCCCTGATAACAGGTGAGTAAATCGGAATTCATAGTTCAGCCGATTTTAGAGGAATAGTTGTACGTTTCAAAAATGGACACAGAAACGTTTCTGGTGAAAACCACACAATGCATTCCTATGGAAGGAAATACAAGTTACTGGTAAGTACGCTTTGAATTACATTTCAGGTTCAGAGCTGGGCTAAAAGATGCAGCACTGGGTTCTCTCCTGATAACAGGTTAGTAAATCAGAATTCGTAGTTCAGCTGATTTTAGAGGAATATTTGTACGTTTCAAAAATAGACACAAACGTTTCTGGTGAAAACCACACAATGCATTCCAATGGAAGGAAATACAAGTTACTGGTAAGTACGCTTAGAATTACTTTTCAGGGTCAGTGCTAAGCTAAAAGATGCAGCACTGGGTTCTCTCCTGATAACAGGTGAGTAAATCGGAATTCGTAGTTCGGCTGATTTAAGACGAATATTTGTACGTTTCAAAAATGGACACAGAAACTTTTCTGGTAAAAACCATACAATGCATTCCTATGGAAGGAAATACAAGTTACTGGTAAGTACGCTTAGAATTACTTTTCAGGGTCAGTGTTGGGCTAAAAGATGCAGCACTGGGTTCTCTCCTGATAACAGGTGAGTGAATTGGAATTCATAGTTCGGCTGATTTTAGAGGAATATTTGTACATTTCAAAAATGGACACTTAGAATCTTTTCTGCTGAAAACCACACAATGGATTACTATGGAAGGAAAGACAAGTTACTGGTAAGTACGCTTAGAATTATTTTTCAGGGTCAGTGCTGGGCTAAAAGATGCAGCACTGGGTTCTCTCCTGATAACAGGTGAGTGAATCGGAATTCGTAGTTCGACTGATTTTAGTGGAATATTTGTACGTTTCAAAAATGGACACAGACACGTTTCTGGTGAAAACCACACAATGGATTCCTATGGAAGGAAATACAAGTTACTGGTAAGTACGCTTATAATTACTTTTCAGGGTCAGTGCTGGGCTAAAAGATAAAGCACTGGATTGTCTCCTGATAACAGGTGAGTAAATCGGAATTCATAGTTCGGCTGATTTAAGAGGAATATTTGTACGTTTCAAAAATGGACACAGAAACTTTTCTGGTAAAAAAAATACAATGCATTCCTATGGAAGGAAATACAAGTTACTGGTAAGTACGCTTAGAATTACTTTTCAGGGTCAGTGTTGGGCTAAAAGATGCAGCAATGGGTTCTCTCCTAATAAAAGGTGAATGAATTGGAATTCATAGTTCGGCTGATTTTAGAGGAATATTTGTATGTTTCAATAATGGACACTTTTAAACTTTTCTCGTGAAAACCACACAATGGATTCCTAAGGAAGGAAATACAAGTCACTGGTAAGTACGCTTAGAGATACTTTCCAGGGTCAGTGCTGGGCTAAAAGATGCAGCACTGGATTTTCTCCTGATAACAGGTGAGTAAAATGGAATTCATAGTTTGGCTGATTTAAGAGGAATATTTGTATGTGTCAAAAATTGACACTTAGAAACTTTTCTGTTGAAAACCACACTATGGATTCCTATGGAAGGAAGTACAAGTTTCTGGTAAGTATGCTTAGAATTACTTTTCAGGGTCAGTGCTGGTCAAAAAGATGTAGCACTGGGTTCTTTGCTGATAACAGGTGAGTAAATCAGAATTCGAAGTTCGACTGATTTTAGAGGAATATATGTATGTTTCAAAAATGGACACTTTGAAACTTTTCTCCTGAAAACCACACAATGGATTCCTATGGAAGGATATAAAAGTTACTGGTAAGTACGCTTAGAATTACTTTTCAGGGTCAGTGCTGTATAAAAGATGCAGCACTGGATTCTCTCCTGATAACAGGTGAGTAAATCGGAATTCGTAGTTCAACTGATTTTAGAGGAATATTTGTACGTTTCAAATATGGACACTTAGAAATTTTCTGCTGAAAACCACACAATGGATTCCTATGAAAGAAAATACAAGTTACTGGTAAGTACGCTTAGAAAGACTTTCCAGAGTCAGTGCTGAGCTAAAAGATGCAGCACTGGATTCTCTCCTGATAACAAGTGAGTAAATCGGAATTCGTATTTTGGCTGATTTAAAAAGAATATTTGTACGTTTCAAAAATGGACACAGAAACTTTTATGGTGAAAACCACAAAATGCATTCCTATGGAAGGAAATACAAGTTACTGTTAAGTACGCTTAGAATTACTTTTCAGGGTCAGTGCTGGGCTAAAAGATGTAGCACTGGGTTCTCTCCTGATAACAGGTGAGTAAATCGAGATTCGTAGTTTGGCTGATTTAAGAGGAATATTTGTATGTTTCAAAAATGGACACAGAAACTTTTCAGGTGAAAACCACACAATGCATTCCTATGGAAGTTTATACAAGTTACTGGTAAGTACGCTTAGAATGACTTTTCAGGGTCAGTGTTGGGCTAAAAGATGCAGCACTGGGTTCTCTCCTGATAACAGGTGAGTAAATCGGAATTCGTAATTCGCGCTGATTTAAGAGGAATATTTGTACTTTTCAAAAATGGACACAGAAAATTTTATGGTGAAAACCACACAATGCATTCCTATGGAAGGAAATACAATTTACTGGTAAGTATGCTTAGAATTACTTTTCAGGGTCAGTGTTGGGCTAAAAGATGCAGCACTGGGTGATCTCCTGATAAGAGGTGAATAAATCGGAATTCGTAGTTCGACTGATTTTAGAGGAATATTAGTATGTTTCAAAAATGGACACTTTGAAACTTTTCTCGTGAAAACCACAGAATGGATTCCTATGGAAGGATATACAAGTTACTGGTAAGTACGTTCAGAATTACTTTTCAGGGTCAGTTCTGTATAAAAGATGCTGCACTGGATTTTCTCCTGATAACAGGTGAGTAAATCAGAATTCGTAGTTCAACTGATTTTAGAGGAATATTTGTATGTTTCAAAAATGGACAATTAGAAACTTTTCTGCTGAAAACCACACAATGGATTCCTATGGAAGGAAATACAAGTTACTGGTAAGTACGCTTAGAATTACTTTTCAGGGTCAGAGCTGGTCTAAAAGATGCAGCACTGGATTCTCCCCTGATAACAGGTGAGTAAATCGGAATTCATAGTTCAGCCGATTTTAGAGGAATAGTTGTACGTTTCAAAAATGGACACAGAAACGTTTCTGGTGAAAACCACACAATGCATTCCTATGGAAGGAAATACAAGTTACTGGTAAGTACGCTTTGAATTACATTTCAGGTTCAGAGCTGGGCTAAAAGATGCAGCACTGGGTTCTCTCCTGATAACAGGTTAGTAAATCAGAATTCGTAGTTCAGCTGATTTTAGAGGAATATTTGTACGTTTCAAAAATAGACACAAACGTTTCTGGTGAAAACCACACAATGCATTCCTATGGAAGGAAATACAAGTTACTGCTAAGTACGCTTTGAATTACATTTCAGGGGCAGTGCTGGGCTAAAAGATGCAGCACTGGGTTCTCTCCTGATAACAGGTGAGTAAATCGGAATTCGTAGTTCGGCTGATTTAAGACGAATATTTGTACGTTTCAAAAATGGACACAGAAACTTTTCTGGTAAAAACCATACAATGCATTCCTATGGAAGGAAATACAAGTTACTGGTAAGTACGCTTAGAATTACTTTTCAGGGTCAGTGTTGGGCTAAAAGATGCAGCACTGGGTTCTCTCCTGATAACAGGTGAGTGAATTGGAATTCATAGTTCGGCTGATTTTAGAGGAATATTTGTACATTTCAAAAATGGACACTTAGAATCTTTTCTGCTGAAAACCACACAATGGATTACTATGGAAGGAAAGACAAGTTACTGGTAAGTACGCTTAGAATTATTTTTCAGGGTCAGTGCTGGGCTAAAAGATGCAGCACTGGGTTCTCTCCTGATAACAGGTGAGTGAATCGGAATTCGTAGTTCGACTGATTTTAGTGGAATATTTGTACGTTTCAAAAATGGACACAGACACGTTTCTGATGAAAACCACACAATGGATTCCTATGGAAGGAAATACAAGTTACTGGTAAGTACGCTTATAATTACTTTTCAGGGTCAGTGCTGGGCTAAAAGATAAAGCACTGGATTGTCTCCTGATAACAGGTGAGTAAATCGGAATTCATAGTTCGGCTGATTTAAGAGGAATATTTGTACGTTTCAAAAATGGACACAGAAACTTTTCTGGTAAAAAAAATACAATGCATTCCTATGAAAGGAAATACAAGTTACTGGTAAGTACGCTTAGAATTACTTTTCAGGGTCAGTGTTGGGCTAAAAGATGCAGCAATGGGTTCTCTCCTAATAAAAGGTGAATGAATTGGAATTCATAGTTCGGCTGATTTTAGAGGAATATTTGTATGTTTCAATAATGGACACTTTTAAACTTTTCTCGTGAAAACCACACAATGGATTCCTAAGGAAGGAAATACAAGTCACTGGTAAGTACGCTTAGAGATACTTTCCAGGGTCAGTGCTGGGCTAAAAGATGCAGCACTGGATTTTCTCCTGATAACAGGTGAGTAAAATGGAATTCATAGTTTGGCTGATTTAAGAGGAATATTTGTATGTGTCAAAAATTGACACTTAGAAACTTTTCTGTTGAAAACCACACTATGGATTCCTATGGAAGGAAGTACAAGTTTCTGGTAAGTATGCTTAGAATTACTTTTCAGGGTCAGTGCTGGTCAAAAAGATGTAGCACTGGGTTCTTTGCTGATAACAGGTGAGTAAATCAGAATTCGAAGTTCGACTGATTTTAGAGGAATATATGTATGTTTCAAAAATGGACACTTTGAAACTTTTCTCCTGAAAACCACACAATGGATTCCTATGGAAGGATATAAAAGTTACTGGTAAGTACGCTTAGAATTACTTTTCAGGGTCAGTGCTGTATAAAAGATGCAGCACTGGATTCTCTCCTGATAACAGGTGAGTAAATCGGAATTCGTAGTTCAACTGATTTTAGAGGAATATTTGTACGTTTCAAATATGGACACTTAGAAATTTTCTGCTGAAAACCACACAATGGATTCCTATGAAAGAAAATACAAGTTACTGGTAAGTACGCTTAGAAAGACTTTCCAGAGTCAGTGCTGAGCTAAAAGATGCAGCACTGGATTCTCTCCTGATAACAAGTGAGTAAATCGGAATTCGTATTTTGGCTGATTTAAAAAGAATATTTGTACGTTTCAAAAATGGACACAGAAACTTTTATGGTGAAAACCACAAAATGCATTCCTATGGAAGGAAATACAAGTTACTGTTAAGTACGCTTAGAATTACTTTTCAGGGTCAGTGCTGGGCTAAAAGATGTAGCACTGGGTTCTCTCCTGATAACAGGTGAGTAAATCGAGATTCGTAGTTTGGCTGATTTAAGAGGAATATTTGTATGTTTCAAAAATGGACACAGAAACTTTTCAGGTGAAAACCACACAATGCATTCCTATGGAAGTTTATACAAGTTACTGGTAAGTACGCTTAGAATTACTTTTCAGGGTCAGTGTTGGGCTAAAAGATGCAGCACTGGGTTCTCTCCTGATAACAGGTGAGTAAATCGGAATTCGTAATTCGCGCTGATTTAAGAGGAATATTTGTACTTTTCAAAAATGGACACAGAAAATTTTATGGTGAAAACCACACAATGCATTCCTATGGAAGGAAATACAATTTACTGGTAAGTATGCTTAGAATTACTTTTCAGGGTCAGTGTTGGGCTAAAAGATGCAGCACTGGGTGATCTCCTGATAAGAGGTGAATAAATCGGAATTCGTAGTTCGACTGATTTTAGAGGAATATTAGTATGTTTCAAAAATGGACACTTTGAAACTTTTCTCGTGAAAACCACAGAATGGATTCCTATGGAAGGATATACAAGTTACTGGTAAGTACGTTCAGAATTACTTTTCAGGGTCAGTTCTGTATAAAAGATGCTGCACTGGATTTTCTCCTGATAACAGGTGAGTAAATCAGAATTCGTAGTTCAACTGATTTTAGAGGAATATTTGTATGTTTCAAAAATGGACACTTAGAAACTTTGATGCTGAAAACCACACAATGGATTCCTATGGAAGAAAATACAAGTTACTGGTAAGTACGCTTGGAATCACTTTTCAGGGTCAGTGCTGGGCTTAAAGATGCAGAACTGGATTCTCTCCTGATAACAGGTGAGTAAATCGGAATTCATAGTTCGGCTGATTTTAGAGGAATATTTGGACGTTTCAAGAATGGACACTCAGAAACTTTTCTGTTGAAAACCACAAAATGGATTCCTTTGGAAGGAAATACAAGTTACTGGTAAGTACACTTAGAATTACTTTTCAGGGTCAGTGCTGGTCTAAAAGATGCAGCACTGGGTTCTCTCCTGATAACAGGTGAGTAAATGGGAATTCGTAGTTTGGCTGATTTAAGAGGAATATTTGAACGTTTCAAAAATGGACACAGAAACTTTTATGGTGAAAATAACACAATGCATTGCTATAGAAGGAAATACAAGTTACTGGTAAGTACACTTAGAATTACTTTTCAGGGTCAGTGCTGTGCTAAAAGATGCAGCACTGGGTTCTCTCCTGATAACAGGTGAGTAAATCGGAATTCGTAGTTTGGCTGATTTAAGAGGAATATTTGTACGTTTAAAAAATGGACACAGAAACTTTTATGGTGAAAACCACACAATGCATTCCTATGGAAGGCAATACAAGTTACTGGTAAGTATGCTTAGAATTACTTTTCAGGGTCAGTGTTGGGCTAAAAGATGCAGCACTGGGTGCTCTCCTGATAACAGGTGAGTAAATCGGAATTCGTAGTTCGACTGATTTTAGAGGAATATTTGTATGTTTCAAAAATGGACACTTTGAAACTTTTCTCGTGAAAACCACATAATGGATTCCTATGGAAGGATATACAAGTTACTGGTAAGTACGCTTAGAATTACTTTTCAGGGTCAGTGCTGTATAAAAGATGCAGCACTGGATTTTCTCCTGATAACAGGTGAGTAAATCGGAATTCGTAGTTCAACTGATTTTAGAGGAATATTTGTACGTTTCAAAAATGGACACTTAGAAACTTTTCTGCTGAAAACCACACAATGAATTCCTATGGAAGGAAATACAAGTTACTGATAAGTACGCTTAGAATTACTTTTCAGGGTCAGTGCTGGGCTAAAAGATGCAGCACTGGGTTTTCTCCTGATAACAGGTGAGTAAATCGGAATTCGCAGTTCGACTGATTTTAGAGGAATATTTGTACGTTTCAAAAATGGACACAGAAACATTTCTGTTGAAAACCACACAATGGATTCCTATGGAAGGAAATACAAGTTACTGGTAAGTACGCTTAGAATTACTTTTCAGGGTCAGTGTTGGGCTAAAAGATGCAACACTGGGATCTCTCCTAATAACAGGTGAGTAAATCGTAATTCGTAGTTCGGCTGATTTTAGAGGAATATTTGTACGTTTCAAAAATGGACACTTTTAAACTTTTCTCGTGAAAACCACACAATGGATTCCTAAGGAAGGAAATACAAGTTACTGGTAAGTACGCTTAGAATTACTTTCCTTGATCAGTGCTGGGCTAAAAGATGCAGCATTGGGTTTTCTCCTGATAACAGGTGAGTAACATGGAATTCGTAGTTTGGCTGATTTAAGAGGAATATTTGTACGTTTCAAAAATGGACACTTAGAAACTTTTCTGTTGAAAACCACACAATGGATTCCTATGGAAGGAAGTACAAGTTACTGGTAAGTACGCTTAGAATTACTTTTCAGGGTAAGTGCTGGTCAAAAAGATGCAGCACTGGGTTCTCTCCTGATAATAGGTGAGTAAATCGGAATTCGTAGTTCGACTGATTTTAGAGGAACATTTGTATGTTTCAAAAATGGACACTTTGAAACTTTTCTCGTGAAAACCACACAATGGATTCCTATGGAAGGAAATAAAAGTTACTGGTAAGTACGCTTAGAATTACTTTTCAGGGTCAGTGCTGTATAAAAGATGCAGCACTGGATTCTCTCCTGATAACAGGTGAGTAAATGGGAATTCATAGTTCGACTGATTTTAGAGGAACATTTGTATGTTTCAAAAATGGACACTTTGAAACTTTTCTCGTGAAAACCACACAATGGATTCCTATGGAAGGAAATAAAAGTTACTGGTAAGTACGCTTAGAATTACTTTTCAGGGTCAGTGCTGTATAAAAGATGCAGCACTGCATTCTCTCCTGATAACAGGTGAGTAAATGGGAATTCATAGTTCGACTGATTTTAGAGGAATATTTGTACGTTTCAAATATGGACATTTAGAAACTTTTCTGCTGAAAACCACACAATGGATTCCTATGAAAGAAAATACAAGTTACTGGTAAGTACGCTTAGAAATACTTTCCAGGGTCAGTGCTGGGCTAAAAGATGCAGCACTGGATTCTCTCCTGATAACAGGTGAATAAATCGGAATTCATAGTTCGGCTGATTTAAGAGGAATATTTGTAAGTTTCAAAAATGGACACAGAAACTTTTCTGGTGAAAACCACACAATGCATTCCTATGGAAGGAAATACACGTTACTGGTAAGTACGCTTAGAATTACTTTTCAGGGTCAGTGTTGGATTAAAAGATGCAGCACTGGGTTCTCTCCTGATAACAGGTGAGTAAATCGGAATTCATAGTTCGACTGATTTTAGAGGAATATTTGTACGTATAAAAATAGAAACTTTTCTGTTGAAAACCACACAATGGATTCCTATGGAAGGAAATACAAGTTACTGGTAAGTACGCTTAGAATTACTTTTCAGGGTCAGTGTTGGGCTAAAAGATGCAGCACTGGGTGCTCTCCTGATAACAGGTGAATAAATCTGAATTCGTAGTTCGACTGATTTTAGAGGAATATTTGTACGTTTCAAAAATGGACACTTTGAAACTTTTCTCGTGAAAACCACAGAATGGATTCCTATGGAATGATATACAAGTTACTGGTAAGTACACTTAGAAGTACATTTCAGGGTCAGTGCTGTATAAAAGATGCAGCACTGGATTTTCTCCTGATAACAGTGAGAAAATCGGAATTCGTAGTTCGGCTGATTTTAGAGGAATAGTTGTACATTTCAAAAATGGACACTTAGAATCTTTTCTGCTGAAAACCACACAATGGATTACTATGGAAGGAAAGACAAGTTACTGGTAAGTACGCTTAGAATTATTTTTCAGGGTCAGTGCTGGGCTAAAAGATGCAGCGCTGGGTTCTCTCCTGATAATAGGTGAGTAAATCGGAATTCGTAGTTCTACTGATTTAAGAGGAATATTTGTACATTTCAAAAATGGACACCGAAACTTTTCTGGTGAAAACCACACAATGCATTCCAATGGAAGGAAATACAAGTTACTGGTAAGTACGCTTAGAATTACTTTTCAGGGTCAGTGCTAAGCTAAAAGATGCAGCACTGGGTTCTCTCCTGATAACAGGTGAGTAAATCGGAATTCATAGTTCGGCTGATTTTAGAGGAATAGTTGTACATTTCAAAAATGGACACTTAGAATCTTTTCTGCTGAAAACCACACAATGGATTACTATGGAAGGAAAGACAAGTTACTGGTAAGTACGCTTAGAATTATTTTTCAGGGTCAGTGCTGGGCTAAAAGATGCAGCACTGGGTTCTCTCCTGATAATAGGTGAGTAAATCGGAATTCGTAGTTCTACTGATTTTAGTGGAATATTTGTACGTTTCAAAAATGGACACTTAAAAACTTTTCTGCTGAAAACCACACAATGAATTCCTATGGAAGGAAATACAAGTTACTGGTAAGTACGCTTAGAATTACTTTTCAGGGTCAGAGCTGGGCTAAAAGATAAAGCACTGGATTGTCTCCTGATAACAGGTGAGTAAATCGGAATTCATAGTTCGGCTGATTTTAGAGGAATATTTGTACGTTTCAAAAATGGACACATACACGTTTCAGGTGAAAACCACACAATGGATTCCTATGGAAGGAAATACAAGTTACTGGTAAGTACGCTTATAATTAATTTTCAGGGTCAGTGCTGGGCTAAAAGATGCAGCACTGGATTCTCTCCTGATAACAGGTGAGTAAATCGGAATTCATAGTTCGGCTGATTTAAGAGGAATATTTGTACGTTTCAAAAATGGACACAGAAACGTTTCTGGTGAAAACCACACAATGGATTCCTATGGAAGGAAATACAAGTTACTGGTAAGTACGCTTATAATTACTTTTCAGGGTCAGTGCTGGGCTAAAAGATGCAGCACTGGATTCTCTCCTGATAACAGGTGAGTAAATCGGAATTCATAGTTCGGCTGATTTAAGAGGAAAATTTGTACGTTTCAAAAATGGACACAGAAACGTTTCTGGTGAAAACCACACAATGCATTCCTATGGAAGGAAATACAAGTTACTGCTAAGTACGCTTTGAATTACATTTCAGGGGCAGTGCTGGGCTAAAAGATGTAGCACTGGGTTCTCTCCTGATAACAGGTGAGTAAATCGGAATTCGTAGTTCAACTGATTTTAGAGGAATATTTGTATGTTTCAAAAATGGACACTTAGAAACTTTGATGCTGAAAACCACACAATGGATTCCTATGGAAGGAAATACAAGTTACTGGTAAGTACGCTTGGAATCACTTTTCAGGGTCAGTGCTGGGCTTAAAGATGCAGAACTGGATTCTCTCCTGATAACAGGTAAGTAAATCGGAATTCATAGTTCGGCTGATTTTAGAGGAATATTTGGACGTTTCAAGAATGGACACTCAGAAACTTTTCTGTTGAAAACCACACAATGGATTCCTATGGAAGGAAATACAAGTTACTGGTAAGTACACTTAGAATTACTTTTCAGGGTCAGTGTTGGATTAAAAGATGCAGCATTGGGTTCTCTCCTGATAACAGGTGAGTAAATCGGAATTGGTAGTTCGACTGATTTTAGAGGAATATTTGTAAGTATAAAAATAGAAACTTTTCTGTTGAAAACCACACAATGGATTCCTATGGAAGGAAATACAAGTTACTGGTAAGTACGCTTAGAATTACTTTTCAGGGTCAGTGTTGGGCTAAAAGATGCAGCACTGGGTGCTCTCCTGATAACAGGTGAATAAATCTGAAATCGTAGTTCGACTGATTTTAGAGGAATATTCGTACGTTTCAAAAATGGACACAGAAACTTTTATGGTGAAAACCACACAATGCATTCCTATGGAAGGCAATACAAGTTACTGGTAAGTATGCTTAGAATTACATTTCAGGGTCAGTGTTGGGCTAAAAGATGCAGCACTGGGATCTTTCCTGATAACAGGTGAGTAAATCGGAATTCGTAGTTCGATTGATTTTAGAGGAATATTTGTACGTTTCAAAAATGGACACTTTGAAACTTTTCTCGTGAAAACCACAGAATGGATTCCTATGGAATGATATACAAGTTACTGGTAAGTACACTTAGAAGTACATTTTAGGGTCAGTGCTGTATAAAAGATGCAGCACTGGATTTTCTCCTGATAACAGTGAGAAAATCGGAATTCGTAGTTCGGCTGATTTAAGAGGAATATTTGTACATTTCAAAAATGGACACCAAAACTTTTCTGGTGAAAACCACACAATGCATTCCAATGGAAGGAAATACAAGTTACTGGTAAGTACGCTTAGAATTACTTTTCAGGGTCAGTGCTAAGCTAAAAGATGCAGCACTGGGTTCTCTCCTGATAACAGGTGAGTACATCGGAATTCATAGTTCGGCTGATTTTAGAGGAATATTTGTACATTTCAAAAATGGACACTTAGAATCTTTTCTGCTGAAAACCACACAATGGATTACTATGGAAGGAAAGACAAGTTACTGGTAAGTACGCTTAGAATTATTTTTCAGGGTCAGTGCTGGGCTAAAAGATGCAGCACTGGGTTCTCTCCTGATAACAGGGGAGTAAATCGGAATTCGTAGTTCGACTGATTTTAGTGGAATATTTGTACGTTTCAAAAATGGACACTTAAAAACTTTTCTGCTGAAAACCACACAATGAATTCCTATGGAAGGAAATACAAGTTACTGGTAAGTACGCTTAGAATTACTTTTCAGGGTCAGAGCTGGGCTAAAAGATAAAGCACTGGATTGTCTCCTGATAACAGGTGAGTAAATCGGAATTCATAGTTCGGCTGATATTAGAGGAATATTTGTACGTTTCAAAAATGGACACAGACACGTTTCAGGTGAAAACCACACAATGGATTCCTATGGAAGGAAATACAAGTTACTGGTAAGTACGCTTATAAATACTTTTCAGGGTCAGTGCTGGGCTAAAAGATGCAGCACTGGATTCTCTCCTGATAACAGGTGAGTAAATCGGAATTCATAGTTCGGCTGATTTAAGAGGAATATTTGTACGTTTCAAAAATGGACACAGAAACGTTTCTGGTGAAAACCACACAATGCATTCCTATGGAAGGAAATACAAGTTACTGCTAAGTACGCTTTGAATTACATTTCAGGGGCAGTGCTGGGCTAAAAGATGTAGCACTGGGTTCTCTCCTGATAACAGGTGAGTAAATCGGAATTCGTAGTTCGGCTGATTTAAGACGAATATTTGTACGTTTCAAAAATGGACACAGAAACTTTTCTGGTAAAAACCATACAATGCATTCCTATGGAAGGAAATACAAGTTACTGGTAAGTACGCTTAGAATTACTTTTCAGGGTCAGTGTTGGGCTAAAAGATGCAGCACTGGGTTCTCTCCTGGTTACAGGTGAGTGAATTGGAATTCATAGTCCGGCTGATTTTAAAGGAATATTTGTACATTTCAAAAATGGACACTTAGAATCTTTTCTGCTGAAAACCACACAATGGATTACTATGGAAGGAAAGACAAGTTACTTGTAAGTACGCCTGGATTTACTTTTCAGGGTCAGTGCTGGGCTAAAAGAGGCAGCACTGGGTCCCCTCCTGATACCAAGTGAGTAAACTGGAATTCGTAGTTCGACTGATTTTAGAGGAATATTTGTTTGTTTCAAAAATGGACACTTAGAAACTTTGATGCTGAAAACCACACAATGGATTCCTATGGAAGAAAATACAAGTTACTGGTAAGTACGCTTAGAATTACTTTTCACGGTGAGTGCTCTGCTAAAAGATGCATCACTGGGTTCTCTCCTGATAACAGGTGAGTAAATCGGAATTCGTAGTTCGGCTGATTTAAGACGAATATTTGTACGTTTCAAAAATGGACACAGAAACTTTTCTGGTAAAAACCATACAATGCATTCCTATGGAAGGAAATACAAGTTACTGGTAAGTACGCTTAGAATTACTTTTCAGGGTCAGTGTTGGGCTAAAAGATGCAGCACTGGGTTCTCTCCTGATAACAGGTGAGTGAATTGGAATTCATAGTTCGGCTGATTTTAGAGGAATATTTGTACATTTCAAAAATGGACACTTAGAATCTTTTCTGCTGAAAACCACACAATGGATTACTATGGAAGGAAAGACAAGTTACTGGTAAGTACGCTTAGAATTATTTTTCAGGGTCAGTGCTGGGCTAAAAGATGCAGCACTGGGTTCTCTCCTGATAACAGGTGAGTGAATCGGAATTCGTAGTTCGACTGATTTTAGTGGAATATTTGTACGTTTCAAAAATGGACACAGACACGTTTCTGATGAAAACCACACAATGGATTCCTATGGAAGGAAATACAAGTTACTGGTAAGTACGCTTATAATTACTTTTCAGGGTCAGTGCTGGGCTAAAAGATAAAGCACTGGATTGTCTCCTGATAACAGGTGAGTAAATCGGAATTCATAGTTCGGCTGATTTAAGAGGAATATTTGTACGTTTCAAAAATGGACACAGAAACTTTTCTGGTAAAAAAAATACAATGCATTCCTATGGAAGGAAATACAAGTTACTGGTAAGTACGCTTAGAATTACTTTTCAGGGTCAGTGTTGGGCTAAAAGATGCAGCAATGGGTTCTCTCCTAATAAAAGGTGAATGAATTGGAATTCATAGTTCGGCTGATTTTAGAGGAATATTTGTATGTTTCAATAATGGACACTTTTAAACTTTTCTCGTGAAAACCACACAATGGATTCCTAAGGAAGGAAATACAAGTCACTGGTAAGTACGCTTAGAGATACTTTCCAGGGTCAGTGCTGGGCTAAAAGATGCAGCACTGGATTTTCTCCTGATAACAGGTGAGTAAAATGGAATTCATAGTTTGGCTGATTTAAGAGGAATATTTGTATGTGTCAAAAATTGACACTTAGAAACTTTTCTGTTGAAAACCACACTATGGATTCCTATGGAAGGAAGTACAAGTTTCTGGTAAGTATGCTTAGAATTACTTTTCAGGGTCAGTGCTGGTCAAAAAGATGTAGCACTGGGTTCTTTGCTGATAACAGGTGAGTAAATCAGAATTCGAAGTTCGACTGATTTTAGAGGAATATATGTATGTTTCAAAAATGGACACTTTGAAACTTTTCTCCTGAAAACCACACAATGGATTCCTATGGAAGGATATAAAAGTTACTGGTAAGTACGCTTAGAATTACTTTTCAGGGTCAGTGCTGTATAAAAGATGCAGCACTGGATTCTCTCCTGATAACAGGTGAGTAAATCGGAATTCGTAGTTCAACTGATTTTAGAGGAATATTTGTACGTTTCAAATATGGACACTTAGAAATTTTCTGCTGAAAACCACACAATGGATTCCTATGAAAGAAAATACAAGTTACTGGTAAGTACGCTTAGAAAGACTTTCCAGAGTCAGTGCTGAGCTAAAAGATGCAGCACTGGATTCTCTCCTGATAACAAGTGAGTAAATCGGAATTCGTATTTTGGCTGATTTAAAAAGAATATTTGTACGTTTCAAAAATGGACACAGAAACTTTTATGGTGAAAACCACAAAATGCATTCCTATGGAAGGAAATACAAGTTACTGTTAAGTACGCTTAGAATTACTTTTCAGGGTCAGTGCTGGGCTAAAAGATGTAGCACTGGGTTCTCTCCTGATAACAGGTGAGTAAATCGAGATTCGTAGTTTGGCTGATTTAAGAGGAATATTTGTATGTTTCAAAAATGGACACAGAAACTTTTCAGGTGAAAACCACACAATGCATTCCTATGGAAGTTTATACAAGTTACTGGTAAGTACGCTTAGAATTACTTTTCAGGGTCAGTGTTGGGCTAAAAGATGCAGCACTGGGTTCTCTCCTGATAACAGGTGAGTAAATCGGAATTCGTAATTCGCGCTGATTTAAGAGGAATATTTGTACTTTTCAAAAATGGACACAGAAAATTTTATGGTGAAAACCACACAATGCATTCCTATGGAAGGAAATACAATTTACTGGTAAGTATGCTTAGAATTACTTTTCAGGGTCAGTGTTGGGCTAAAAGATGCAGCACTGGGTGATCTCCTGATAAGAGGTGAATAAATCGGAATTCGTAGTTCGACTGATTTTAGAGGAATATTAGTATGTTTCAAAAATGGACACTTTGAAACTTTTCTCGTGAAAACCACAGAATGGATTCCTATGGAAGGATATACAAGTTACTGGTAAGTACGTTCAGAATTACTTTTCAGGGTCAGTTCTGTATAAAAGATGCTGCACTGGATTTTCTCCTGATAACAGGTGAGTAAATCAGAATTCGTAGTTCAACTGATTTTAGAGGAATATTTGTATGTTTCAAAAATGGACACTTAGAAACTTTGATGCTGAAAACCACACAATGGATTCCTATGGAAGAAAATACAAGTTACTGGTAAGTACGCTTGGAATCACTTTTCAGGGTCAGTGCTGGGCTTAAAGATGCAGAACTGGATTCTCTCCTGATAACAGGTGAGTAAATCGGAATTCATAGTTCGGCTGATTTTAGAGGAATATTTGGACGTTTCAAGAATGGACACTCAGAAACTTTTCTGTTGAAAACCACAAAATGGATTCCTTTGGAAGGAAATACAAGTTACTGGTAAGTACACTTAGAATTACTTTTCAGGGTCAGTGCTGGTCTAAAAGATGCAGCACTGGGTTCTCTCCTGATAACAGGTGAGTAAATGGGAATTCGTAGTTTGGCTGATTTAAGAGGAATATTTGAACGTTTCAAAAATGGACACAGAAACTTTTATGGTGAAAATAACACAATGCATTGCTATAGAAGGAAATACAAGTTACTGGTAAGTACACTTAGAATTACTTTTCAGGGTCAGTGCTGTGCTAAAAGATGCAGCACTGGGTTCTCTCCTGATAACAGGTGAGTAAATCGGAATTCGTAGTTTGGCTGATTTAAGAGGAATATTTGTACGTTTCAAAAATGGACACAGAAACTTTTATGGTGAAAACCACACAATGCATTCCTATGGAAGGCAATACAAGTTACTGGTAAGTATGCTTAGAATTACTTTTCAGGGTCAGTGTTGGGCTAAAAGATGCAGCACTGGGTGCTCTCCTGATAACAGGTGAGTAAATCGGAATTCGTAGTTCGACTGATTTTAGAGGAATATTTGTATGTTTCAAAAATGGACACTTTGAAACTTTTCTCGTGAAAACCACATAATGGATTCCTATGGAAGGATATACAAGTTACTGGTAAGTACGCTTAGAATTACTTTTCAGGGTCAGTGCTGTATAAAAGATGCAGCACTGGATTTTCTCCTGATAACAGGTGAGTAAATCGGAATTCGTAGTTCAACTGATTTTAGAGGAATATTTGTACGTTTCAAAAATGGACACTTAGAAACTTTTCTGCTGAAAACCACACAATGAATTCCTATGGAAGGAAATACAAGTTACTGATAAGTACGCTTAGAATTACTTTTCAGGGTCAGTGCTGGGCTAAAAGATGCAGCACTGGGTTTTCTCCTGATAACAGGTGAGTAAATCGGAATTCGCAGTTCGACTGATTTTAGAGGAATATTTGTACGTTTCAAAAATGGACACAGAAACATTTCTGTTGAAAACCACACAATGGATTCCTATGGAAGGAAATACAAGTTACTGGTAAGTACGCTTAGAATTACTTTTCAGGGTCAGTGTTGGGCTAAAAGATGCAACACTGGGATCTCTCCTAATAACAGGTGAGTAAATCGTAATTCGTAGTTCGGCTGATTTTAGAGGAATATTTGTACGTTTCAAAAATGGACACTTTTAAACTTTTCTCGTGAAAACCACACAATGGATTCCTAAGGAAGGAAATACAAGTTACTGGTAAGTACGCTTAGAATTACTTTCCTTGATCAGTGCTGGGCTAAAAGATGCAGCATTGGGTTTTCTCCTGATAACAGGTGAGTAACATGGAATTCGTAGTTTGGCTGATTTAAGAGGAATATTTGTACGTTTCAAAAATGGACACTTAGAAACTTTTCTGTTGAAAACCACACAATGGATTCCTATGGAAGGAAGTACAAGTTACTGGTAAGTACGCTTAGAATTACTTTTCAGGGTAAGTGCTGGTCAAAAAGATGCAGCACTGGGTTCTCTCCTGATAATAGGTGAGTAAATCGGAATTCGTAGTTCGACTGATTTTAGAGGAACATTTGTATGTTTCAAAAATGGACACTTTGAAACTTTTCTCGTGAAAACCACACAATGGATTCCTATGGAAGGAAATAAAAGTTACTGGTAAGTACGCTTAGAATTACTTTTCAGGGTCAGTGCTGTATAAAAGATGCAGCACTGGATTCTCTCCTGATAACAGGTGAGTAAATGGGAATTCATAGTTCGACTGATTTTAGAGGAACATTTGTATGTTTCAAAAATGGACACTTTGAAACTTTTCTCGTGAAAACCACACAATGGATTCCTATGGAAGGAAATAAAAGTTACTGGTAAGTACGCTTAGAATTACTTTTCAGGGTCAGTGCTGTATAAAAGATGCAGCACTGCATTCTCTCCTGATAACAGGTGAGTAAATGGGAATTCATAGTTCGACTGATTTTAGAGGAATATTTGTACGTTTCAAATATGGACATTTAGAAACTTTTCTGCTGAAAACCACACAATGGATTCCTATGAAAGAAAATACAAGTTACTGGTAAGTACGCTTAGAAATACTTTCCAGGGTCAGTGCTGGGCTAAAAGATGCAGCACTGGATTCTCTCCTGATAACAGGTGAATAAATCGGAATTCATAGTTCGGCTGATTTAAGAGGAATATTTGTAAGTTTCAAAAATGGACACAGAAACTTTTCTGGTGAAAACCACACAATGCATTCCTATGGAAGGAAATACACGTTACTGGTAAGTACGCTTAGAATTACTTTTCAGGGTCAGTGTTGGATTAAAAGATGCAGCACTGGGTTCTCTCCTGATAACAGGTGAGTAAATCGGAATTCATAGTTCGACTGATTTTAGAGGAATATTTGTACGTATAAAAATAGAAACTTTTCTGTTGAAAACCACACAATGGATTCCTATGGAAGGAAATACAAGTTACTGGTAAGTACGCTTAGAATTACTTTTCAGGGTCAGTGTTGGGCTAAAAGATGCAGCACTGGGTGCTCTCCTGATAACAGGTGAATAAATCTGAATTCGTAGTTCGACTGATTTTAGAGGAATATTTGTACGTTTCAAAAATGGACACTTTGAAACTTTTCTCGTGAAAACCACAGAATGGATTCCTATGGAATGATATACAAGTTACTGGTAAGTACACTTAGAAGTACATTTCAGGGTCAGTGCTGTATAAAAGATGCAGCACTGGATTTTCTCCTGATAACAGTGAGAAAATCGGAATTCGTAGTTCGGCTGATTTTAGAGGAATAGTTGTACATTTCAAAAATGGACACTTAGAATCTTTTCTGCTGAAAACCACACAATGGATTACTATGGAAGGAAAGACAAGTTACTGGTAAGTACGCTTAGAATTATTTTTCAGGGTCAGTGCTGGGCTAAAAGATGCAGCACTGGGTTCTCTCCTGATAATAGGTGAGTAAATCGGAATTCGTAGTTCTACTGATTTAAGAGGAATATTTGTACATTTCAAAAATGGACACCGAAACTTTTCTGGTGAAAACCACACAATGCATTCCAATGGAAGGAAATACAAGTTACTGGTAAGTACGCTTAGAATTACTTTTCAGGGTCAGTGCTAAGCTAAAAGATGCAGCACTGGGTTCTCTCCTGATAACAGGTGAGTAAATCGGAATTCATAGTTCGGCTGATTTTAGAGGAATAGTTGTACATTTCAAAAATGGACACTTAGAATCTTTTCTGCTGAAAACCACACAATGGATTACTATGGAAGGAAAGACAAGTTACTGGTAAGTACGCTTAGAATTATTTTTCAGGGTCAGTGCTGGGCTAAAAGATGCAGCACTGGGTTCTCTCCTGATAATAGGTGAGTAAATCGGAATTCGTAGTTCTACTGATTTTAGTGGAATATTTGTACGTTTCAAAAATGGACACTTAAAAACTTTTCTGCTGAAAACCACACAATGAATTCCTATGGAAGGAAATACAAGTTACTGGTAAGTACGCTTAGAATTACTTTTCAGGGTCAGAGCTGGGCTAAAAGATAAAGCACTGGATTGTCTCCTGATAACAGGTGAGTAAATCGGAATTCATAGTTCGGCTGATTTTAGAGGAATATTTGTACGTTTCAAAAATGGACACATACACGTTTCAGGTGAAAACCACACAATGGATTCCTATGGAAGGAAATACAAGTTACTGGTAAGTACGCTTATAATTAATTTTCAGGGTCAGTGCTGGGCTAAAAGATGCAGCACTGGATTCTCTCCTGATAACAGGTGAGTAAATCGGAATTCATAGTTCGGCTGATTTAAGAGGAATATTTGTACGTTTCAAAAATGGACACAGAAACGTTTCTGGTGAAAACCACACAATGGATTCCTATGGAAGGAAATACAAGTTACTGGTAAGTACGCTTATAATTACTTTTCAGGGTCAGTGCTGGGCTAAAAGATGCAGCACTGGATTCTCTCCTGATAACAGGTGAGTAAATCGGAATTCATAGTTCGGCTGATTTAAGAGGAAAATTTGTACGTTTCAAAAATGGACACAGAAACGTTTCTGGTGAAAACCACACAATGCATTCCTATGGAAGGAAATACAAGTTACTGCTAAGTACGCTTTGAATTACATTTCAGGGGCAGTGCTGGGCTAAAAGATGTAGCACTGGGTTCTCTCCTGATAACAGGTGAGTAAATCGGAATTCGTAGTTCAACTGATTTTAGAGGAATATTTGTATGTTTCAAAAATGGACACTTAGAAACTTTGATGCTGAAAACCACACAATGGATTCCTATGGAAGGAAATACAAGTTACTGGTAAGTACGCTTGGAATCACTTTTCAGGGTCAGTGCTGGGCTTAAAGATGCAGAACTGGATTCTCTCCTGATAACAGGTGAGTAAATCGGAATTCATAGTTCGGCTGATTTTAGAGGAATATTTGGACGTTTCAAGAATGGACACTCAGAAACTTTTCTGTTGAAAACCACACAATGGATTCCTATTGAAGGAAATACAAGTTACTGGTAAGTACACTTAGAATTACTTTTCAGGGTCAGTGTTGGATTAAAAGATGCAGCATTGGGTTCTCTCCTGATAACAGGTGAGTAAATCGGAATTGGTAGTTCGACTGATTTTAGAGGAATATTTGTAAGTATAAAAATAGAAACTTTTCTGTTGAAAACCACACAATGGATTCCTATGGAAGGAAATACAAGTTACTGGTAAGTACGCTTAGAATTACTTTTCAGGGTCAGTGTTGTGCTAAAAGATGCAGCACTGGGTGCTCTCCTGATAACAGGTGAATAAATCTGAATTCGTAGTTCGACTGATTTTAGAGGAATATTCGTACGTTTCAAAAATGGACACAGAAACTTTTATGGTGAAAACCACACAATGCATTCCTATGGAAGGCAATACAAGTTACTGGTAAGTATGCTTAGAATTACATTTCAGGGTCAGTGTTGGGCTAAAAGATGCAGCACTGGGATCTTTCCTGATAACAGGTGAGTAAATCGGAATTCGTAGTTCGATTGATTTTAGAGGAATATTTGTACGTTTCAAAAATGGACACTTTGAAACTTTTCTCGTGAAAACCACAGAATGGATTCCTATGGAATGATATACAAGTTACTGGTAAGTACACTTAGAAGTACATTTTAGGGTCAGTGCTGTATAAAAGATGCAGCACTGGATTTTCTCCTGATAACAGTGAGAAAATCGGAATTCGTAGTTCGGCTGATTTAAGAGGAATATTTGTACATTTCAAAAATGGACACCAAAACTTTTCTGGTGAAAACCACACAATGCATTCCAATGGAAGGAAATACAAGTTACTGGTAAGTACGCTTAGAATTACTTTTCAGGGTCAGTGCTAAGCTAAAAGATGCAGCACTGGGTTCTCTCCTGATAACAGGTGAGTACATCGGAATTCATAGTTCGGCTGATTTTAGAGGAATATTTGTACATTTCAAAAATGGACACTTAGAATCTTTTCTGCTGAAAACCACACAATGGATTACTATGGAAGGAAAGACAAGTTACTGGTAAGTACGCTTAGAATTATTTTTCAGGGTCAGTGCTGGGCTAAAAGATGCAGCACTGGGTTCTCTCCTGATAACAGGGGAGTAAATCGGAATTCGTAGTTCGACTGATTTTAGTGGAATATTTGTACGTTTCAAAAATGGACACTTAAAAACTTTTCTGCTGAAAACCACACAATGAATTCCTATGGAAGGAAATACAAGTTACTGGTAAGTACGCTTAGAATTACTTTTCAGGGTCAGAGCTGGGCTAAAAGATAAAGCACTGGATTGTCTCCTGATAACAGGTGAGTAAATCGGAATTCATAGTTCGGCTGATATTAGAGGAATATTTGTACGTTTCAAAAATGGACACAGACACGTTTCAGGTGAAAACCACACAATGGATTCCTATGGAAGGAAATACAAGTTACTGGTAAGTACGCTTATAATTACTTTTCAGGGTCAGTGCTGGGCTAAAAGATGCAGCACTGGATTCTCTCCTGATAACAGGTGAGTAAATCGGAATTCATAGTTCGGCTGATTTAAGAGGAATATTTGTACGTTTCAAAAATGGACACAGAAACGTTTCTGGTGAAAACCACACAATGCATTCCTATGGAAGGAAATACAAGTTACTGCTAAGTACGCTTTGAATTACATTTCAGGGGCAGTGCTGGGCTAAAAGATGTAGCACTGGGTTCTCTCCTGATAACAGGTGAGTAAATCGGAATTCGTAGTTCGGCTGATTTAAGACGAATATTTGTACGTTTCAAAAATGGACACAGAAACTTTTCTGGTAAAAACCATACAATGCATTCCTATGGAAGGAAATACAAGTTACTGGTAAGTACGCTTAGAATTACTTTTCAGGGTCAGTGTTGGGCTAAAAGATGCAGCACTGGGTTCTCTCCTGGTTACAGGTGAGTGAATTGGAATTCATAGTCCGGCTGATTTTAAAGGAATATTTGTACATTTCAAAAATGGACACTTAGAATCTTTTCTGCTGAAAACCACACAATGGATTACTATGGAAGGAAAGACAAGTTACTTGTAAGTACGCCTGGATTTACTTTTCAGGGTCAGTGCTGGGCTAAAAGAGGCAGCACTGGGTCCCCTCCTGATACCAAGTGAGTAAACTGGAATTCGTAGTTCGACTGATTTTAGAGGAATATTTGTTTGTTTCAAAAATGGACACTTAGAAACTTTGATGCTGAAAACCACACAATGGATTCCTATGGAAGAAAATACAAGTTACTGGTAAGTACGCTTAGAATTACTTTTCACGGTGAGTGCTCTGCTAAAAGATGCATCACTGGGTTCTCTCCTGATAACAGGTGAGTAAATCGGAATTCGTAGTTTGCCTGATTTAAGAGGAATATTTGAACGTTTCAAAAATGGACACAGAAACTTTTATGGTGAAAACCACACAATGCATTCCTATGGAAGGAAATACAAATTACTGGTAAGTACGCTTAGAATTACTTTTCAGGGTCAGTGCTGTATAAAAGATGCAGCTCTGGATTTTCTCCTGATAACAGGTGAGTAAATCGGAATTCGTAGTTCAACTGATTTTAGAGGAATATTTGTACGTTTCAAAAATGGACACTTAGAAACTTTTCTGCTGAAAACCACACAATGAATTCCTATGGAAGGAAATACAAGTTACTGATAAGTACGCTTAGAATTGCTTTTCAGGGTCAGTGCTGGGCTAAAAGATGCAGCACTGGGTTTTCTCCTGATAACAGGTGAGTAAATCGGAATTCGTAGTTCGACTGATTTTAGAGGAATATTTGTACGTTTCAAAAATGGACACAGAAACGTTTCTGTTGAAAACCACACAATGGATTCCTATGGAAGGAAGTACAAGTTATTGGTCAGTACGCTTAGAATGACTTTTCACGGTCAGTGCTGGGCTAAAAGATGCAGCACTGGGTTCTCTCCTGATAACAGGTGAGTAAATCGGAATTCGTAGTTTGGCTGATTTAAGAGGAATATTTGTACGTTTCAAAAATGGACACAGAAACTTTTATGGTGAAAACCACACAATGCATTCCTATTGAAGGAAATACAAGTTACTGGTAAGTACGCTTAGAATTACTTTTCAGGGTCAGTGTTGGGCTAAAAGATGCAGCACTGGGATCTCTCCTAATAACAGGTGAGTAAATCGTAATTCGTAGTTCGGCCGATTTTAGAGGAAAATTTGTACGTTTCAAAAATGGACACTTTTAAACTTTTCTCGTGAAAACCACACAATGGATTCCTAAGGAAGGAAATACAAGTTACTGGTAAGTACGCTTAGAATTACTTTCCAGGATCAGTGCTGGACTAAAAGATGCAGCATTGGGTTTTCTCCTGATAACAGGTGAGTAAAATGGAATTCGTAGTTTGGCTGATTTAAGAGGAATATTTGTACGTTTCAAAAATGGACACTTAGAAACTTTTCTGTTGAAAACCACACAATGGATTCCTATGGAAGGAAGTACAAGTTACTGGTAAGTACGCTTAGAATTACTTTTCAGGGTCAGTGCTGGTCAAAAAGATGCAGCACTGGGTTCTCTCCTGATAATAGGTGAGTAAATCGGAATTCATAGTTCGACTGATTTTAGAGGAACATTTGTATGTTTCAAAAATGGACACTTTGAAACTTTTCTCGTGAAAACCACACAATGGATTGCTATGGAAGGAAATAAAAGTTACTGGTAAGTACGCTTAGAATTACTTTTCAGGGTCAGTGCTGTATAAAAGATGCAGCACTGGATTCTCTCCTGATAACATGTGAGTAAATGGGAATTCGTAGTTCGACTGATTTTAGAGGAATATTTGTACGTTTCAAATATGGACACTTAGAAACTTTTCTGCTGAAAACCACACAATGGATTCCTATGAAAGAAAATACAAGTTACTGGTAAGTATGCTTAGAAATACTTTCCAGGGTCAGTGCTGGGCTAAAAGATGCAGCACTGGATTCTCTCCTGATAACAGGTGAATAAATCGGAATTCATAGTTCGGCTGATTTAAGAGGAATATTTGTAAGTTTCAAAAATGGACACAGAAACTTTTCTGGTGAAAACCACACAATGCATTCCTATGGAAGGAAATACACGTTACTGGTAAGTACGCTTAGAATTACTTTTCAGGGTCAGTGTTGGATTAAAAGATGCAGCATTGGGTTCTCTCCTGATAACAGGTGAGTAAATCGGAATTGGTAGTTCGACTGATTTTAGAGGAATATTTGTAAGTATAAAAATAGAAACTTTTCTGTTGAAAACCACACAATGGATTCCTATGGAAGGAAATACAAGTTACTGGTAAGTACGCTTAGAATTACTTTTCAGGGTCAGTGTTGGGCTAAAAGATGCAGCACTGGGTGCTCTCCTGATAACAGGTGAATAAATCTGAATTCGTAGTTCGACTGATTTTAGAGGAATATTTGTACGTTTCAAAAATGGACACAGAAACTTTTATGGTGAAAACCACACAATGCATTCCTATGGAAGGCAATACAAGTTACTGGTAAGTATGCTTAGAATTACATTTCAGGGTCAGTGTTGGGCTAAAAGATGCAGCACTGGGATCTTTCCTGATAACAGGTGAGTAAATCGGAATTCGTAGTTCGAGTGATTTTAGAGGAATATTTGTACGTTTCAAAAATGGACACTTTGAAACTTTTCTCGTGAAAACCACAGAATGGATTCCTATGGAATGATATACAAGTTACTGGTAAGTACACTTAGAAGTACATTTCAGGGTCAGTGCTGTATAAAAGATGCAGCACTGGATTTTCTCCTGATAACAGTGAGAAAATCGGAATTCGTAGTTCGGCTGATTTAAGAGGAATATTTGTACATTTCAAAAATGGACACCAAAACTTTTCTGGTGAAAACCACACAATGCATTCCAATGGAAGGAAATACAAGTTACTGGTAAGTACGCTTAGAATTACTTTTCAGGGTCAGTGCTAAGCTAAAAGATGCAGCACTGGGTTCTCTCCTGATAACAGGTGAGTACATCGGAATTCATAGTTCGGCTGATTTTAGAGGAATATTTGTACATTTCAAAAATGGACACTTAGAATCTTTTCTGCTGAAAACCACACAATGGATTACTATGGAAGGAAAGACAAGTTACTGGTAAGTACGCTTAGAATTATTTTTCAGGGTCAGTGCTGGGCTAAAAGATGCAGCACTGGGTTCTCTCCTGATAACAGGGGAGTAAATCGGAATTCGTAGTTCGACTGATTTTAGTGGAATATTTGTACGTTTCAAAAATGGACACTTAAAAACTTTTCTGCTGAAAACCACACAATGAATTCCTATGGAAGGAAATACAAGTTACTGGTAAGTACACTTAGAATTACTTTTCAGGGTCAGAGCTGGGCTAAAAGATAAAGCACTGGATTGTCTCCTGATAACAGGTGAGTAAATCGGAATTCATAGTTCGGCTGATTTTAGAGGAATATTTGTACATTTCAAAAATGGACACAGACACGTTTCAGGTGAAAACCACACAATGGATTCCTATGGAAGGAAATACAAGTTACTGGTAAGTACGCTTATAATTACTTTTCAGGGTCAGTGCTGGGCTAAAAGATGCAGCACTGGATTCTCTCCTGATAACAGGTGAGTAAATCGGAATTCATAGTTCGGCTGATTTAAGAGGAATATTTGTACATTTCAAAAATGGACACAGAAACGTTTCTGGTGAAAACCACACAATGCATTCCTATGGAAGGAAATACAAGTTACTGCTAAGTACGCTTTGAATTACATTTCAGGGGCAGTGCTGGGCTAAAAGATGTAGCACTGGGTTCTCTCCTGATAACAGGTGAGTAAATCGGAATTCGTAGTTCGGCTGATTTAAGACGAATATTTGTACGTTTCAAAAATGGACACAGAAACTTTTCTGGTAAAAACCATACAATGCATTCCTATGGAAGGAAATACAAGTTACTGGTAAGTACGCTTAGAATTACTTTTCAGGGTCAGTGTTGGGCTAAAAGATGCAGCACTGGGTTCTCTCCTGGTTACAGGTGAGTGAATTGGAATTCATAGTCCGGCTGATTTTAAAGGAATATTTGTACACTTCAAAAATGGACACTTAGAATCTTTTCTGCTGAAAACCACACAATGGATTACTATGGAAGGAAAGACAAGTTACTTGTAAGTACGCCTGGATTTACTTTTCAGGGTCAGTGCTGGGCTAAAAGAGGCAGCACTGGGTCCCCTCCTGATACCAAGTGAGTAAACTGGAATTCGTACTTCGACTGATTTTAGAGGAATATTTGTTTGTTTAAAAAATGGACACTTAGAAACTTTGATGCTGAAAACCACACAATGGATTCCTATGGAAGAAAATACAAGTTACTGGTAAGTACGCTTAGAATTACCTTTCAGGGTGAGTGCTCTGCTAAAAGATGCATCACTGGGTTCTCTCCTGATAACAGGTGAGTAAATCGGAATTCGTAGTTTGCCTGATTTAAGAGGAATATTTGAACGTTTCAAAAATGGACACAGAAACTTTTATGGTGAAAACCACACAATGCATTCCTATGGAAGGAAATACAAATTACTGGTAAGTACGCTTAGAATTTCTTTTCAGGGTCAGAGCTGGTCTAAAAGATGAAGCACTGGATTGTCTCCTGATAACAGGTGAGTAATTAGGAATTCATAGTTCGGCTGATTTTAGAGGAATATTCGTACGTTTCAAAAATGGACACAGAAACTTTTCTGTTGAAAACCACACAATGTATTCCTAAGGAAGGAAATACAAGTTACTGGTAAGTACGCTTAGAATTACTTTTCAGGGTCAGTGCTGGGCTTAAAGATGCAGCACTGGGTTCTCTCCTGATAACAGGTGAGTAAATTGGAATTCGTAGTTTGGCTGATTTAAGAGGAATATTTGTACATTTCAAAAATGGACACAGAAACTTTTCAGGTGAAAACCACACAATGCATTCCTATGGAAGGAAATACAAGTTACTGGTAAGTACGCTTAGAATTACTTTTCAGGGTCAGTGCTGTATAAAAGATGCAGCACTGGGTTCTCTGCTGATAACAGGTGAGTAAATCGGAATTTGAAGTTCGACTGATTTTAGAGGAATATATGTATGTTTCAAAAATGGACACTTTGAAACTTTTCTCGTGAAAACCACACAATGGATTCCTATGGAAGGATATAAAAGTTACTGGTAAGTACGCTTAGAATTACTTTTCAGGGTCAGTGCTGTATAAAAGATGCAGCACTGGATTCTCTCCTGATAACAGGTGAGTAAATCGGAATTCGTAGTTCGACTGATTTTAGAGGAATATTTGTACGTTTCAAATATGGACACTTAGAAACTTTTCTGCTGAAAACCACACAATGGATTCCTATGGAAGAAAATACAAGTTACTGGTAAGTACGCTTAGAAAGACTTTCCAGAGTCAGTGCTGAGCTAAAAGATGCAGCACTGGATTCTCTCCTGATAACAGGTCAGTAAATCGGAATTCGTAGTTTGGCTGATTTAAAAAGAATATTTGTATGTTTCAAAAATGGACACAGTAACTTTTATGGTGAAAACCACAAAATGCATTCCTATGGAAGGAAATACAAGTTACTGGTAAGTACGCTTAGAATTACTTTTCAGGGTCATAGCTGGTCTAAAATATGAAGCACTGGATTGTCTCCTGATAACAGGTGAGTAAATTGGAATTCATAGTTCGGCTGATTTTAAAGGAATATTTGTACGTTTCAAAAATGGACACAGAAACGTTTCTGATGACAACCACACAATGGATTCCTATGGAAGGAAATACAAGTTACTGGTAAGTACGCTTAGAATTACTTTTCAGGGTCAGTGCTGGGCTAAAAGATGCAGCACTGGGTTCTCTCCTGATAACAGGTGAGTAAATCAGAATTCGTAGTTTGGCTGATTTAAGATGAATATTTGTACGTTTCAAAAATGGACACAGAAACTTTTATGGTAAAAAACCACACAATGCAATCCTATGGAAGGAAATACAAGTTACTGGTAAGTATGCTTAGAATTACTTTTCAGGGTCAGTGTTGGGCTAAAAGATGCAGCACTGGGTTCTCTCCTGATAACAGGTGTGAAAATCGGAAATCGTAGTTCGTCTGATTTTAGAGGAATATTTGTACGTTTCAAAAATGAACACTTAGAAACTTTTCTGTTGAAACCACACAATGGATTCCTATGGAAGGAAATACAAGTTACTGGTAAGTACGCTTAGAATTACTTTTCAGGGTCAGTGTTGGGCTAAAAGATGAAGCACTGGATTGTCTCCTGATAACAGGTGAGTAATTTGGAATTCATAGTTCGGCTGATTTTAGAGGAATATTCGTACGTTTCAAAAATGGACACAGAAACTTTTCTGTTGAAAACCACACAATGTATTCCTATGGAAGGAAATACAAGTTACTGGTAAGTACGCTTAGAATTACTTTTCAGGGTCAGTGCTGGGCTTAAAGATGCAGCACTGGGTTCTCTCCTCATAACAGGTGACTAAATCAGAATTCGTAGTTTGGCTGATTTAAGAGGAATATTTGTACATTTCAAAAATGGACACAGAAACTTTTCAGGTGAAAACCACACAATGCATTCCTATGGAAGGAAATACAATTTACTGGTTAGTACGCTTAGAATTACTTTTCAGGGTCAGTGTTGGGCTAAAAGATGAAGCACTGGATTGTCTCCTGATAACAGGTGAGTAATTTGGAATTCATAGTTCGGCTGATTTTAGAGGAATATTCGTACGTTTCAAAAATGGACACAGAAACTTTTCTGTTGAAAACCACACAATGTATTCCTATGGAAGGAAATACAAGTTACTGGTAAGTACGCTTAGAATTACTTTTCAGGGTCAGTGCTGGGCTTAAAGATGCAGCACTGGGTTCTCTCTTGATAACAGGTGAGTAAATCAGAATTCGTAGTTTGGCTGATTTAAGAGGAATATTTGTACATTTCAAAAATGGACACAGAAACTTTTCAGGTTAAAACCACACAATGCATTCCTATGGAAGGAAATACAAGTTACTGGTAAGAACGCTTAGAATTACTTTTCAGGGTCAGTGTTGGGCTAAAAGATGCAGCACTGGGATCTCTCCTGATAACAGGTGCGTAAATCGTAATTCGTAGTTCGGCTGATTTTATAGGAATATTTGTATGTTTAAAAAATGGACACTTTGAAACTTTTCTCGTGAAAACCACACAATGGATTCCTATGGAAAGATATACAAGTTACTGGTAAGTACGCTTAGAATTAATTTTCAGGGTCAGTGCTGTTAAAAGATGCAGCACTGGATTCTCTCCTAATAACAGGTGAGTAAATCGGAATTCGTAGTTCGACTGATTTTAGAGGAATATTTGTACGTTTCAAATATGGACACTTAGAAACTTTTCTGCTGAAAACCACACAATGGATTCCTATGGAAGAAAATACAAGTTACTGGTAAGTACGCTTAGAAAGACTTTCCAGGGTCAGTGCTGAGCTAAAAGATGCAGCACTGGATTCTCTCCTGATAACAGGTGAGTAAATCGGAATTCGTAGTTTGCCTAATTTAGGAGGAATATTTGAACGTTTCAAAAATGGACACAGAATCTTTTCTGCTGAAAACCACACAATGGATTACTATGGAAGGAAATACAAGTTACTGGTAAGTACGCTTAGAATTTCTTTTCAGGGTCAGAGCTGGTCTAAAAGATGAAGCACTGGATTGTCTCCTGATAACAGGTGAGTAAATTGGAATTCATAGTTCGGCTGATTTTAGAGGAATATTTGTACGTTTCAAAAATGGACACAGAAACTTTTCTGTTGAAAACCACACAATGGATTCCTATGGAAGGAAATACAAGTTACTGGTAAGTACGCTTAGAATTACTTTTCAGGGTCAGTGCTGGGCTTAAAGATGCAGCACTGGGTTCTCTCCTGATAACAGGTGAGTAAATCGGAATTCGTAGTTTGGCTGATTTAAGAGGAATATTTGTACATTTCAAAAATGGACACAGAAACTTTTCAGGTGAAAACCACACAATGCATTCCTAAGAAGGAAATACAAGTTACTGGTAAGAACGCTTAGAATTACTTTTCAGGGTCAGTGTTAGGCTAAAAGATGCAGCACTGGGTTCTCTCCTTATAACAGGTGAGTGAATTGGAATTCGTAGTTCGGCTGATTTTAGAGGAATATTTGTACATTTCAAAAATGGAAACTTAGAATCTTTTCTGCTGAAAACCACACAATGGATTACTATGGAAGGAAAGACAAGTTACTGGTAAGTATGCTTAGAATTACTTTTCAGAGTCAGTGCTTGTCTAAAAGATGCAGCACTGGGATCTCTCCTGATAACAGGTGAGTGAATCGTAATTCGTAGTTCGGCTGATTTTAGAGGAATATTTGTACATTTCAAAAATGGACACTTTTAAACTTTTATCATGAAAACCACACAATGGATTCCTAAGGAAGGAAATACAAGTTACTGGTAAGTACGCTTAGAATTACTTTTCAGGGTCAGTGCTGGTCAAAAAGATGCAGCACTGGGTTCTCTTCTGATAACAGGTGAGTAAATCGGAATTCGTAGTTCGGCTGATTTAAGACGAATATTTGTACGTTTCAAAAATGGAAACAGAAACTTTTCTGGTAAAAACCACACAATGCATTCCTATGGAAGGAATTACAAGTTACTGGTAAGAACGCTTAGAATTACTTTTCAGGGTCAGTGTTAGGCTAAAAGATGCAGCACTGGGTTCTCTCCTGATAACAGGTGAGTAAATCGGAATTTGAAGTTCGACTGATTTTAAAGGAATATTTGTACGTTTCAAAAATGGACACTTAAAATCTTTTCTGCTGAAAACCACACAATGCATTCCTATGGAAGGAAATACAAGTTACTGGTAAGAACGCTTAGAATTACTTTTCAGGGTCAGTGTTGGGCTAAAAGATGCAGCACTGGGATCTCTCCTGATAACAGGGGAGTAAATCGGAATTCGTAGTTCGACTGATTTTAGTGGAATATTTGTACGTTTCAAAAATGGACACTTAAAAACTTTTCTGCTGAAAACCACACAATGAATTCCTATGGAAGGAAATACAAGTTACTGGTAAGTACGCTTAGAATTACTTTTCAGGGTCAGAGCTGGGCTAAAAGATAAAGCACTGGATTGTCTCCTGATAACAGGTGAGTAAATCGGAATTCATAGTTCGGCTGATTTTAGAGGAATATTTGTACGTTTCAAAAATGGACACAGACACGTTTCAGGTGAAAACCACACAATGGATTCCTATGGAAGGAAATACAAGTTACTGGTAAGTACGCTTATAATTACTTTTCAGGGTCAGTGCTGGGCTAAAAGATGCAGCACTGGATTCTCTCCTGATAACAGGTGAGTAAATCGGAATTCATAGTTCGGCTGATTTAAGAGGAATATTTGTACGTTTCAAAAATGGACACAGAAACGTTTCTGGTGAAAACCACACAATGCATTCCTATGGAAGGAAATACAAGTTACTGCTAAGTACGCTTTGAATTACATTTCAGAGGCAGTGCTGGGCTAAAAGATGTAGCACTGGGTTCTCTCCTGATAACAGGTGAGTAAATCTGAATTCGTAGTTCGGCTGATTCAAGACGAATATTTGTACGTTTCAAAAATGGACACAGAAACTTTTCTGGTAAAAACCATACAATGCATTCCTATGGAAGGAAATACAAGTTACTGGTAAGTACGCTTAGAATTACTTTTCAGGGTCAGTGTTGGGCTAAAAGATGCAGCACTGGGTTCTCTCCTGGTTACAGGTGAGTGAATTGGAATTCATAGTCCGGCTGATTTTAAAGGAATATTTGTACATTTCAAAAATGGACACTTAGAATCTTTTCTGCTGAAAACCACACAATGGATTACTATGGAAGGAAACACAAGTTACTTGTAAGTACGCCTGGATTTACTTTTCAGGGTCAGTGCTGGGCTAAAAGAGGCAGCACTGGGTCCCCTCCTGATACCAAGTGAGTAAACTGGAATTCGTAGTTCGACTGATTTTAGAGGAATATTTGTTTGTTTTTAAAAATGGTCACTTAGAAAC
Source organism: Triturus cristatus (assembly GCF_964204655.1). Lineage (NCBI taxonomy): Eukaryota > Metazoa > Chordata > Amphibia > Caudata > Salamandridae > Triturus > Triturus cristatus. The sequence continues at coordinate 998,764,664 of NC_140579.1, forward strand.
TTTGATGCTGAAAACCACACAATGGATTCCTATGGAAGAAAATACAAGTTACTGGTAAGTATGCTTAGAATTACTTTTCAGGGTGAGTGCGCTGCTAAAAGATGCATCACTGGGTTCTCTCCTGATAACAGGTGAGTAAATCGGAATTCGTAGTTTGCCTGATTTAAGAGGAATATTTGAACGTTTCAAAAATGGACACAGAAACTTTTATGGTGAAAACCACACAATGCATTCCTATGGAAGGAAATACAAATTACTGGTAAGTACGCTTAGAATTTCTTTTCAGGGTCAGAGCTGGTCTAAAAGATGAAGCACTGGATTGTCTCCTGATAACAGGTGAGTAATTAGGAATTCATAGTTCGGCTGATTTTAGAGGAATATTCGTACGTTTCAAAAATGGACACAGAAACTTTTCTGTTGAAAACCACACAATGTATTCCTAAGGAAGGAAATACAAGTTACTGGTAAGTACGCTTAGAATTACTTTTCAGGGTCAGTGCTGGGCTTAAAGATGCAGCACTGGGTTCTCTCCTGATAACAGGTGAGTAAATCGGAATTCGTAGTTTGGCTGATTTAAGAGGAATATTTGTACATTTCAAAAATGGACACAGAAACTTTTCAGGTGAAAACCACACAATGCATTCCTATGGAAGGAAATACAAGTTACTGGTAAGTACGCTTAGAATTACTTTTCAGGGTCAGTGCTGTATTAAAGATGCAGCACTGGGTTCTCTGCTGATAACAGGTGAGTAAATCGGAATTTGAAGTTCGACTGATTTTAGAGGAATATATGTATGTTTCAAAAATGGACACTTTGAAACTTTTCTCGTGAAAACCACACAATGGATTCCTATGGAAGGATATAAACGTTACTGGTAAGTACGCTTAGAATTACTTTTCAGGGTCAGTGCTGTATAAAAGATGCAGCACTGGATTCTCTCCTGATAACAGGTGAGTAAATTGGAATTCGTAGTTCGACTGATTTTAGAGGAATATTTGTACGTTTCAAATATGGACACTTAGAAACTTTTCTGCTGAAAACCACACAATGGATTCCTATGGAAGAAAATACAAGTTACTGGTAAGTACGCTTAGAAAGACTTTCCAGAGTCAGTGCTGAGCTAAAAGATGCAGCACTGGATTCTCTCCTGATAACAGGTGAGTAAATCAGAATTCGTAGTTTGGCTGATTTAAAAAGAATATTTGTACGTTTCAAAAATGGACACAGTAACTTTTATGGTGAAAACCACAAAATGCATTCCTATGGAAGGAAATACAAGTTACTGGTAAGTACGCTTAGAATTACTTTTCAGGGTCATAGCTGGTCTAAAAGATGAAGCACTGGATTGTCTCCTGATAACAGGTGAGTAAATTGGAATTCATAGTTCGGCTGATTTTAAAGGAATATTTGTACGTTTCAAAAATGGACACAGAAACGTTTCTGGTGAAAACCACACAATGGATTCCTATGGAAGGAAATACAAGTTACTGGTAAGTACGCTTAGAATTACTTTTCAGGGTCAGTGCTCTGCTAAAAGATGCAGAACTGGGTTCTCTCCTGATAACAGGTGAGTAAATCGGAATTCGTAGTTTGGCTGATTTAAGATGAATATTTGTACGTTTCAAAAATGGACACAGAAACTTTTATGGTAAAAAACCACACAATGCATTCCTATGGAAGGAAATACAAGTTACTGGTAAGTATGCTTAGAATTACTTTTCAGGGTCAGTGTTGGGCTAAAAGATGCAGCACTGGGTTCTCTCCTGATAACAGGTGTGAAAATCGGAAATCGTAGTTCGTCTGATTTTAGAGGAATATTTGTACGTTTCAAAAATGAACACTTAGAAACTTTTCTGTTGAAAACCACACAATGGATTCCTATGGAAGGAAATACAAGTTACTGGTAAGTACACTTAGAATTACTTTTCAGGGTCAGTGTTGGGCTAAAAGATGAAGCACTGGATTGTCTCCTGATAACAGGTGAGTAATTTGGAATTCATAGTTCGGCTGATTTTAGAGGAATATTCGTACGTTTCAAAAATGGACACAGAAACTTTTCTGTTGAAAACCACACAATGTATTCCTATGGAAGGAAATACAAGTTACTGGTAAGTACGCTTAGAATTACTTTTCAGGGTCAGTGCTGGGCTTAAAGATGCAGCACTGGGTTCTCTCCTGATAACAGGTGAGTAAATCAGAATTCGTAGTTTGGCTGATTTAAGAGGAATATTTGTACATTTCAAAAATGGACACAGAAACTTTTCAGGTGAAAACCACACAATGCATTCCTATGGAAGGAAATACAATTTACTGGTTAGTACGCTTAGAATTACTTTTCAGGGTCAGTGTTGGGCTAAAAGATGCAGCACTGGGTTCTCTCCTGATAACAGGTGAGTAAATCAGAATTCGTAGTTTGGCTGATTTAAGAGGAATATTTGTACATTTCAAAAATGGACACAGAAACTTTTCAGGTTAAAACCACACAATGCATTCCTATGGAAGGAAATACAAGTTACTGGTAAGAACGCTTAGAATTACTTTTCAGGATCAGTGTTGGGCTAAAGGATGCAGCACTGGGATCTCTCCTGATAACAGGTGCGTAAATCGTAATTCGTAGTTCGGCTGATTTTATAGGAATATTTGTATGTTTCAAAAATGGACACTTTGAAACTTTTCTCGTGAAAACCACACAATGGATTCCTATGGAAGAAAATACAAGTTACTGGTAAGTACGCTTAGAAAGACTTTCCAGGGTCAGTGCTGAGCTAAAAGATGCAGCACTGGATTCTCTCCTGATAACAGGTGAGTAAATCGGAATTCGTAGTTTGCCTAATTTAAGAGGAATATTTGAACGTTTTAAAAATGGACACAGAATCTTTTCTGCTGAAAACCACACAATGGATTACTATTAGGCCTGGGCGAAGCACTACGCTACGCTCGCGTAGTTTGCGAAGTTCGCGCTACTTCGCACTACGCGAACTGCACGTAGCACAGCGCGAACACGCGTAGCGTAGTGTTGCGTAGTGCTGCGGTCATTTTTTGCTTGCTCGCGGTCCTCAACGTCAAGTTGGCGACCGCGAGCAAGCAAAATGACATCCCGGCGAGACTTTTTCCTTGTTCGCGATCGCGAGCATGGAAAATAAACCTCCCGGCGAGATTCCCAACGCGAGGAGGTCAGGTTTCTCATTGCGAGGGGTTGCGTATGCTCGCGACCGCTCGCGATGAGAAACTACCAGTTCGCGTTGAGAAAGCTGCCGCTCGAGTAAAAATTTACTCGAGCAGCAGAAAACTACAGCTCGCACTGTGCAAGATGCCATTTTCAATGATTGCACAGTGCCGGTTGCTTGTCCGCACTGTGCAATCATTGAAAACAACATCTTGCACAGTGCGAACATGTTACTACGCAGTTCGCGAAGTGCTACGCGTAGCTCGCGTAGTGCGAACTTCACTTTGCGTAGCTTCGCGAAGTGCTACTTCGCGAACTACGCCCACCCTTAATTACTATGGAAGGAAATACAAGTTACTGGTAAGTACGCTTAGAATTTCTTTTCAGGGTCAGAGCTGGTCTAAAAGATGAAGCACTGGATTGTCTCCTGATAACAGGTGAGTAAATCGGAATTCGTAGTTTGCCTAATTTAAGAGGAATATTTGAACGTTTTAAAAATGGACACAGAAACTTTTCTGTTGAAAACCACACAATGGATTCCTATGGAAGGAAATACAAGTTACTGGTAAGTACGCTTAGAATGACTTTTCAGGGTCAGTGCTGGGCTTAAAGATGCAGCACTGGGTTCTCTCCTGATAACAGGTGAGTAAATCGGAATTCGTAGTTTGGCTAATTTAAGAGGAATATTTGTACATTTCAAAAATGGACACAGAAACTTTTCAGGTGAAAACCACACAATGCATTCCTAAGAAGGAAATACAAGTTACTGGTAAGAACGCTTAGAATTACATTTCAGGGTCAGTGTTGGGCTAAAAGATGCAGCACTGGGATCTCTCCTGATAACAGGTGAGTGAATCGTAATTCGTAGTTCGGCTGATTTTAGAGGAATATTTGTACATTTCAAAAATGGACACTTTTAAACTTTTCTCATGAAAACCACACAATGGATTCCTAAGGAAGGAAATACAAGTTACTGGTAAGTACGCTTAGAATCACTTTTCAGAGTCAGTGCTTGTCTAAAAGATGCAGCACTGGGTTCTCTCCTGATAACAGGTGAGTAAATCGGAATTTGAAGTTCGACTGATTTTAGAGGAATATTTGTACGTTTCAAAAATGGACACTTAGAATCTTTTCTGCTGAAAACCACACAATGCATTCCTATGGAAGGAAATACAAGTTACTGGTAAGAACGCTTAGAATTACTTTTCAGGGTCAGTGTTGGGCTAAAAGATGCAGCACTGGGATCTCTCCTGATAACAGGTGCGTAAATCGTAATTCGTAGTTCGGCTGATTTTAGAGGAATATTTGTATGTTTCAAAAATGGACACTTTGAAACTTTTCTCGTGAAAACCACACAATGGATTCCTATGGAAGGATATACAAGTTACTGGTAAGTACGCTTAGAATTAATTTTCAGGGTCAGTGCTGTTAAAAGATGCAGCACTGGATTCTCTCCTAATAACAGGTGAGTAAATCGGAATTCGTAGTTCGACTGATTTTAGAGGAATATGTGTACGTTTCAAATATGGACACTTAGAAATTTTTCTGCTGAAAACCACACAATGGATTCCTATGGAAGAAAATACAAGTTACTGGTAAGTACGCTTAGAAAGACATTCCAGGGTCAGTGCTGAGCTAAAAGATGCAGCACTGGATTCTCTCCTGATAACAGGTGAGTAAATCGGAATTCGTAGTTTGCCTAATTTAAGAGGAATATTTGAACGTTTCAAAAATGGACACAGAATCTTTTCTGCTGAAAACCACACAATCGATTACTATGGAAGGAAATACAAGTTACTGGTAAGTACGCTTAGAATTTCTTTTCATGGTCAGAGCTGGTCTAAAAGATGAAGCACTGGATTGTCTCCTGATAACAGGTGAGTAAATTGGAATTCATAGTTGGGCTGATTTTAGAGGAATATTTGTACGTTTCAAAAATGGACACAGAAACTTTTCTGTTGAAAACCACACAATGGATTCCTATGGAAGGAAATACAAGTTACTGGTAAGTATGCTTAGAATTACTTTTCAGGGTCAGTGCTGGGCTTAAAGATGCAGCACTGGGTTCTCTCCTGATAACAGGTGAGTAAATCGGAATTCGTAGTTTGGCTGATTTAAGAGGAATATTTGTACATTTCAAAAATGGACACAGAAACTTTTCAGGTGAAAACCACACAATGCATTCCTAAGAAGGAAATACAAGTTACTGGTAAGAACGCTTAGAATTACTTTTCAGGGTCAGTGTTGGGCTAAAAGATGCAGCACTGGGATCTCTCCTGATAACAGGTGAGTAAATCGTAATTCGTAGTTCGGCTGATTTTAGAGGAATATTTGTACATTTCAAAAATGGACACTTTTAAACTTTTCTCATGAAAACCACACAATGGATTCCTAAGGAAGGAAATACAAGTTACTGGTAAGTACGCTTAGAATTACTTTCCAGGGTCAGTGCTGGGCTAAAAGATGCAGCACTGGGTTCTCTCCTTATAACAGGTGAGTGAATTGGAATTCGTAGTTCGGCTGATTTTAGAGGAATATTTGTACATTTCAAAAATGGTAACTTAGAATCTTTTCTGCTGAAAACCACACAATGGATTACTATGGAAGGAAAGACAAGTTACTGGTAAGTATGCTTAGAATTACTTTTCAGAGTCAGTGCTTGTCTAAAAGATGCAGCACTGGGTTCTCTCCTAATAACAGGTGAGTAACTCGGAATTTGAAGTTCGACTGATTTTAGAGGAATATTTGTACGTTTCAAAAATGGACACTTAGGAACTTTTCACTTGACAACCACACAATGCATTCCTATGGAAGGAAATACAAGTTACTTGTAAGTACGCTTGGAATTACTTTTCGGATCAGTGCTGGGCTAAAAGATGCAGCACTGGGTTCCCTCCTGATACCAGGTGAGTAAACCGGAATTCGTAGTTCGACTGATTTTAGAGGAATATTTGTATGTTTCAAAAATGGACACTGAGAAACTTTGATGCTGAAAACCACACAATGGATTCCTATGGAAGGAAATACAAGTTACTGGTAAGTACACTTGGAATCACTTTTCAGGGTCAGTGCTGGGCTTAAAGATGCAGCACTGGGTTCTCTCCTGATAACAGGTGAGTAAATCGGACTTTTAGTTTGGCTGATTTAAGAGGAATATTTGTACGTTTCAAAAATTGACACAGAAACTTTTATGGTGAAAATAACACAATGCATTCCTATGGAAGGAAATACAAGTTACTGGTAAGTACACTTAAAATTACTTTTCAGGGTCAGTGCTCTGCTAAAAGATGCATCACTGGGTTCTCTCATGATAACAGGTGAGTAAATCGTAATTCGTAGTTTGCCTAATTTAAGAGGAATATTTGAACATTTCAAAAATGGACACAGAAACTTTTATGGTGAAAACCACACAATGCATTCCTGTGGAAGGAAATATAAGTTACTGGTAAGTACGCTTAGAATTTCTTTTCAGGGTCAGAGCTGGTATAAAAGATGAAGCACTGGATTGTCTCCTGATAACAGGTGAGTAATTCGGAATTCATAGTTCGGCTGATTTTAGAGGAATATTTGTACGTTTCAAAAATGGACACAGAAACTTTTCTGTTGAAAACCACACAATGGATTCCTATGGAAGGAAATACAAGTTACTGGTAAGTACGCTTAGAATTACTTTTCAGGGTCAGTGCTGGGCTTAAAGATGCAGCACTGGGTTCTCTCCTGATAACAGGTGAGTAAATCAGAATTCGTAGTTTGGCTGATTTAAGAGGAATATTTGTACATTTCAAAAATGGACACAGAAACTTTTCAGGTTAAAACCACACAATGCATTCCTATGCAAGGAAATACAAGTTACTGGTAAGAACGCTTAGAATTACTTTTCAGGGTCAGTGTTGGGCTAAAAGATGCAGCACTGGGATCTCTCCTGATAACAGGTGCGTAAATCGTAATTCGTAGTTCGGCTAATTTTAGAGGAATATTTTTATGTTTCAAAAATGGACACTTTGTAACTTTTCTCGTGAAAACCACACAATGGATTCCTATGGAAGGATATACAAGTTACTGGTAAGTACACTTAGAATTAATTTTCAGGGTCAGTGCTGTTAAAAGATGCAGCACTGGATTCTCTCCTAATAACAGGTGAGTAAATCGGAATTCATAGTTCGACTGATTTTAGAGGAATATTTGTACGTTTCAAATATGGACACTTAGAAACTTTTCTGCTGAAAACCACACAATGGATTCATATGGAAGAAAATACAAGTTACTGGTAAGTACGCTTAGGAAGACTTTCCAGGGTCAGTGCTGAGCTAAAAGATGAAGCACTGGATTCTTTCCTGATAACAGGTGAGTAAATATGAATTCGTAGTTTGCCTAATTTAAGAGGAATATTTGAACGTTTCAAAAATGGACACAGCAACTTTTCAGGTGAAAACCACACAATGCATTCCTAAGAAGGAAATACAAGTTACTGGTAAGAATGCTTAGAATTACTTTTCAGGGTCAGTGTTGGGCTAAAAGATGCAGCACTGGGATCTCTCCTGATAACAGGTGAGTAAATCGTAATTCGTAGTTCGGCTGATTTTAGAGGAATATTTGTACATTTCAAAAATGGACACTTTTAAACTTTTCTCATGAAAACCACACAATGGATTCCTAAGGAAGGAAATACAAGTTACTGGTAAGTACGCTTAGAATTACTTTTCAGGATCAGTGCTGGTCAAAAAGATGCAGCACTGGGTTCTCTCCTGATAACAGGTGAGTAAATCGGAATTTGAAGTTCGACTGATTTTAGAGGAATATTTGTATGTTTCAAAAATGGACACTTTGAAACTTTTCTCTTGAAAACCACACAATCGATTCCTATGGAAGGATATAAAAGTTACTGGTAAGTACGCTTAGAATTCATTTTCAGGGTCAGTGCTGTATAAAAGATGCAGCATTGGATTCTCTCCTAATAACAGGTGAGTAAATAGGAATTCGTAGTTCGACTGATTTTAGAGGAATATTTTTATGTTTCAAAAATGGACACTTTGAAACTTTTCTCGTGAAAACCACACAATGGATTCCTATGGAAGGATATACAAGTTACTGGTAAGTACGCTTAGAAAGACTTTCCAGGGTCAGTGCTGAGCTAAAAGATGAAGCACTGGATTCTTTCCTGATAACAGGTGAGTAAATCGGAATTCGTAGTTTGCCTAATTTAAGAGGAATATTTGAACGTTTCAAAAATGGACACAGAATCTTTTCTGCTGAAAACCACACAATGGATTACTATGGAAGGAAATACAAGTTACTGGTAAGTACGCTTAGAATTTCTTTTCAGGGTCAGAGCTGGTCTAAAAGATGAAGCACTGGATTGTCTCCTGATAACAGGTGAGTAAATTGGAATTCATAGTTCGGCTGATTTTAGAGGAGTTTTTGTACGTTTCAAAAATTGACACAGAAACTTTTCTGTTGAAAACCACACAATGGATTCCTATGGAAGGAAATACAAGTTACTGGTAAGTACGCTTAGAATTACTTTTCAGGGTCAGTGCTGGGCTTAAAGATGCAGCACTGGGTTCTCTCCTGATAACAGGTGAGTAAATCGGAATTTGTAGTTTGGCTGATTTAAGAGGAATATTTGTACATTTCAAAAATGGACACAGCAACTTTTCAGGTGAAAACCACACAATGCATTCCTAAGAAGGAAATACAAGTTACTGGTAAGAATGCTTAGAATTACTTTTCAGGGTCAGTGTTGGGCTAAAAGATGCAGCACTGGGATCTCTCCTGATAACAGGTGAGTAAATCGTAATTCGTAGTTCGGCTGATTTTAGAGGAATATTTGTACATTTCTAAAATGGACACTTTTAAACTTTTCTCATGAAAACCACACAATGGATTCCTAAGGAAGGAAATACAAGTTACTGGTAAGTACGCTTAGAATTACTTTTCAGGATCAGTGCTGGTCAAAAAGATGCAGCACTGGGTTCTCTCCTGATAACAGGTGAGTAAATCGGAATTTGAAGTTCGACTGATTTTAGAGGAATATTTGTATGTTTCAAAAATGGACACTTTGAAACTTTTCTCTTGAAAACCACACAATCGATTCCTATGGAAGGATATAAAAGTTACTGGTAAGTACGCTTAGAATTCATTTTCAGGGTCAGTGCTGTATAAAAGATGCAGCATTGGATTCTCTCCTAATAACAGGTGAGTAAATAGGAATTCGTAGTTCGACTGATTTTAGAGGAATATTTGTACGTTTCAAATATGGACACTTAGAAACTTTTCTGCTGAAAACCACACAATGGATTCCTATGGAAGAAAATACAAGTTACTGGTAAGTACGCTTAGAAAGACTTTCCAGGGTCAGTGCTGAGCTAAAAGATGCAGCACTGGATTCTCTCCTGATAACAGGTGAGTAAATCGGAATTCATAGTTAGGCTGATTTAAGAGGAATATTTGTAAGTTTCAAAAATGGACACAGAAACTTTTCTGGTGAAAACCACACAATGCATTCCTATGGAAGGAAATACAAGTTACTAGTAAGTACGCTTAGAAATTCTTTTCAGGGTCAGTGCTGAGCTAAAAGATGCAGCACTGGATTCTCTCCTGATAACAGGTGAGTAAAACGGAATTCATAGTTCGGCTGATTTAAGAGGAATATTTGTAAGTTTCAAAAATGGACACAGAAACTTTTCTGGTGAAAACCACACAATGCATTCCTATGGAAGGAAATACAAGTTACTGGTAAGTACGCTTACAATTACTTTCCAGGGTCAGTGCTGAGCTGAAAGATGGAGCACTGGGTTTTCTCCTGATAACAGGTGAGTAAAATGGAATTCGTAGTTTGGCTGATTTAAGAGGAATATTTGTACGTTTAAAAAATGGACACTTAGAAACTTTTCTGTTGAAAACCACACAATGGATTCCTATGGAAGGAAGTACAAGTTACTGGTAAGTACACTTAGAATTACTTTTCAGGGTCAGTGCTGGTCAAAAAGATGCAGCACTGGGTTCTCTCCTGATAACAGGTGAATAAATCGGAATTCGTAGTTCGGCTGATTTTAGAGGAATATTTGTACATTTCAAAAATGGAAACTTAGAATCTTTTCTGCTGAAAACCACACAATTGATTACTATGGAAGGAAAGACAAGTTACTGGTAAGTATGCTTAGAACTACTTTTCAGAGTCAGTGCTGGTCTAAAAGATGCAGCACTGGGTTCTCTCCTGATAACAGGTGAGTAAATCGGAATTTGAAGTTCGACTGATTTTAGAGGAATATTTGTATGTTTCAAAAATGGACACTTTGAAACTTTTCTCTTGAAAACCACACAATCGATTCCAATGGAAGGATATAAAAGTTACTGGTAAGTACGCTTAGAATTCATTTTCAGGGTCAGTGCTGTATAAAAGATGCAGCATTGGATTCTCTCCTAATAACAGGTGAGTAAATAGGAATTAGTAGTTCGACTGATTTTAGAGGAATATTTGTACGTTTCAAATATGGATACTTAGAAACTTTTCTGCTGAAAACCACACAATGGATTCCTATGGAAGAAAATACAAATTACTGGTAAGTACGCTTAGAAAGACTTTCCAGGGTCAGTGCTGAGCTAAAAGATGCAGCACTGGATTCTCTCCTGATAACAGGTGAGTAAATCGGAATTCATAGTTAGGCTGATTTAAGAGGAATATTTGTAAGTTTCAAAAATGGACACAGAAACTTTTCTGGTGAAAACCACACAATGCATTCCTATGGAAGGAAATACAAGTTACTGGTAAGTACGCTTAGAAATTCTTTTCAGGGTCAGTGCTGAGCTAAAAGATGCAGCACTGGATTCTCTCCTGATAACAGGTGAGTAAATCGGAATTCATAGTTCGGCTGATTTAAGAGGAATATTTGTAAGTTTCAAAAATGGACACAGAAACCTTTCTGGTGAAAACCACACAATGCATTCCTATGGAAGGAAATACAAGTTACTGGTAAGTACGCTTAGAATTACTTTCCAGGGTCGGTGCTGGGCTAAAAGATGCAGCACTGGATTATCTCCTGATAACAGGTGAGTAAAACGGAATTCATAGTTCGGCTGATTTAAGAGGAATATTTGTAAGTTTCAAAAATGGACACAGAAACTTTTCTGGTGAAAACCACACAATGCATTCCTATGGAAGGAAATACAAGTTACTGGTAAGTACGCTTAGAATTACTTTCCAGGGTCAGTGCTGAGCTGAAAGATGGAGCACTGGGTTTTCTCCTGATAACAGGTGAGTAAAATGGAATTCGTAGTTTGGCTGATTTAAGAGGAATATTTGTACGTTTAAAAAATGGACACTTAGAAACTTTTCTGTTGAAAACCACACAATGGATTCCTATGGAAGGAAGTACAAGTTACTGGTAAGTACACTTAGAATTACTTTTCAGGGTCAGTGCTGGTCAAAAAGATGCAGCACTGGGTTCTCTCCTGATAACAGGTGAATAAATCGGAATTCGTAGTTCGGCTGATTTTAGAGGAATATTTGTACATTTCAAAAATGGAAACTTAGAATCTTTTCTGCTGAAAACCACACAATTGATTACTATGGAAGGAAAGACAAGTTACTGGTAAGTATGCTTAGAACTACTTTTCAGAGTCAGTGCTGGTCTAAAAGATGCAGCACTGGGTTCTCTCCTGATAACAGGTGAGTAAATCGTAATTTGTAGTTCGGCTGATTTTAGAGGAATATTTGTACATTTCAAAAATGGACACTTATAAACTTTTCTCATGAAAACCACACAATGGATTCCTAAGGAAGGAAATACAAGTTACTGGTAAGTACGCTTAGAATTACTTTTCAGGATCAGTGCTGGTCAAAAAGATGCAGCACTGGGTTCTCTCCTGATAACAGGTGAGTAAATCGGAATTTGAAGTTCGACTGATTTTAGAGGAATATTTGTATGTTTCAAAAATGGACACTTTGAAACTTTTCTCTTGAAAACCACACAATCGATTCCTATGGAAGGATATAAAAGTTACTGGTAAGTACGCTTAGAATTCATTTTCAGGGTCAGAGCTGTATAAAAGATGCAGCATTGGATTCTCTCCTAATAACAGGTGAGTAAATAGGAATTCGTAGTTCGACTGATTTTAGAGGAATATTTGTACGTTTCAAATATGGACACTTAGAAACTTTTCTGCTGAAAACCGCACAATGGATTCCTATGGAAGAAAATACAAATTACTGGTAAGTACGCTTAGAAAGACTTTCCAGGGTCAGTGCTGAGCTAAAAGATGCAGCCCTGGATTCTCTCCTGATAACAGGTGAGTAAATCGGAATTCATAGTTAGGCTGATTTAAGAGGAATATTTGTAAGTTTCAAAAATGGACACAGAAACTTTTCTGGTGAAAACCACACAATGCATTCCTATGGAAGGAAATACAAGTTACTGGTAAGTACGCTTAGAAATTCTTTTCAGGGTCAGTGCTGAGCTAAAAGATGCAGCACTGGATTCTCTCCTGATAACAGGTGAGTAAATCGGAATTCATAGTTCGGCTGATTTAAGAGGAATATTTGTAAGTTTCAAAAATGGACACAGAAACTTTTCTGGTGAAAACCACACAATGCATTCCTATGGAAGGAAATACAAGTTACTGGTAAGTACGCTTAGAATTACTTTCCAGGGTCAGTGCTGGGCTAAGAGATGCAGCACTGGATTATCTCCTGATAACAGGTGAGTAAAATGGAATTCATAGTTCGGCTGATTTAAGAGGAATATTTGTAAGTTTCAAAAATGGACACAGAAACTTTTCTGGTGAAAACCACACAATGCATTCCTATGGAAGGAAATACAAGTTACTGATAAGTACGCTTAGAATTACTTTCCAGGGTCAGTGCTGAGCTGAAAGATGGAGCACTGGGTTTTCTCCTGGTAACAGGTGAGTAAAATGGAATTCGTAGTTTGGCTGATTTAAGAGGAATATTTGTACGTTTAAAAAATGGACACTTAGAAACTTTTCTGTTGAAAACCACACAATGGATTCCTATGGAAGGAAGTACAAGTTACTGGTAAGTACACTTAGAATTACTTTTCAGGGTCAGTGCTGGTCAAAAAGATGCAGCACTGGGTTCTCTCCTGATAACAGGTGAATAAATCGGAATTCGTAGTTCGGCTGATTTTAGAGGAATATTTGTACATTTCAAAAATGGAAACTTAGAATCTTTTCTGCTGAAAACCACACAATTGATTACTATGGAAGGAAAGACAAGTTACTGGTAAGTATGCTTAGAACTACTTTTCAGAGTCAGTGCTGGTCTAAAAGATGCAGCACTGGGTTTTCTCCTGATAACAGGTGAGTAAAATGGAATTCGTAGTTTGGCTGATTTAAGAGGAATATTTGTACGTTTCAAAAATGGACACTTAGAAACTTTTCTGTTGAAAACCACACAATGGATTCCTAAGGAAGGAAGTACAAGTTACTGGTAAGTACGCTTAGAATTACTTTTCAGAGTCAGTGCTGGTCTAAAAGATGCAGCACTGGGTTCTCTCCTGATAACAGGTGAGTAAATCGGAATTTGAAGTTCGACTGATTTTAGAGGAATATTTGTACGTTTCAAAAATGAACACTTAGAAACTTTTCTGCTGAAAACCACACAATGAATTCCTATGGAAGGAAATACAAGTTACTGATAAGTACGCTTAGAATTACTTTCCAGGGTCAGTGCTGAGCTAAAAGATGCAGCACTGGATTCTCTCCTGATAACAGGTGAGTAAATCGGAATTCATAGTTCGGCTGATTTAAGAGGAATATTTGTAAGTTTCAAAAATGGACACAGAAACTTTTCTGGTGAAAACCACACAATGCATTCCTATGGAAGGAAATACAAGTTACTGGTAAGTACGCTTAGAATTTCTTTTCAGGGTCAGTGCTGAGCTAAAAGATGCAGCACTGGATTCTCTCCTGATAACAGGTGAGTAAATCGGAATTCATAGTTCGGCTGATTTAAGAGGAATATTTGTAAGTTTCAAAAATGGACACAGAAACTTTTCTGGTGAAAACCACACAATGCATTCCTATGGAAGGAAATACAAGTTACTGGTAAGTACGCTTAGAATTACTTTCCAGGGTCAGTGCTGGGCTAAAAGATGCAGCACTGGATTATCTCCTGATAACAGGTGAGTAAATCGGAATTCATAGTTCGGCTGATTTAAGAGGAATATTTGTAAGTTTCAAAAATGGACACAGAAACTTTTCTGGTGAAAACCACACAATGCATTCCTATGGAAGGAAATACAAGTTACTGGTAAGTACGCTTAGAATTACTTTCCAGGGTCAGTGCTGAGCTAAAAGATGGAGCAGTGGGTTTTCTCCTGATAACAGGTGAGTAAAATGGAATTCATAGTTTGGCTGATTTAAGAGGAATATTTGTACGTTTAAAAAATGGACACTTAGAAACTTTTCTGTTGAAAACCACACAATGGATTCCTATGGAAGGAAGTACAAGTTACTGGTAAGTACACTTAGAATTACTTTTCAGGGTCAGTGCTGGTCAAAAAGATGCAGCACTGGGTTCTCTCCTGATAACAGGTGAATAAATCGGAATTCGTAGTTCGGCTGATTTTAGAGGAATATTTGTACATTTCAAAAATGGAAACTTAGAATCTTTTCTGCTGAAAACCACACAATTGATTACTATGGAAGGAAAGACAAGTTACTGGTAAGTATGCTTAGAACTACTTTTCAGAGTCAGTGCTGGTCTAAAAGATGCAGCACTGGGTTTTCTCCTGATAACAGGTGAGTAAAATGGAATTCGTAGTTTGGCTGATTTAAGAGGAATATTTGTACGTTTCAAAAATGGACACTTAGAAACTTTTCTGTTGAAAACCACACAATGGATTCCTAAGGAAGGAAGTACAAGTTACTGGTAAGTACGCTTAGAATTACTTTTCAGGGTCAGTGCTGGTCAAAAAGATGGCGCACTGGGTTCTCTCCTGATAACAGGTGAGTAAATCGGAATTCGTAGTTCGGCTGATTTAAGACGAATATTTGTACGTTTCAAAAATGGACACAGAAACTTTTCTGCTAAAAACCACACAATGCATTCCTATGGAAGGAAATACAAGTTATTGGTAAGAACGCTTAGAATTACTTTTCAGGGTCAGTGTTGGGCTAAAAGATACAGCACTGGGTTCTCTCCTAATAACAGGTGAGTGAATTGGAATTCGTAGTTCAGCTGATTTTAGAGGAATATTTGTACATTTCAAAAATGGAAACTTAGAATCTTTTCTGCTGAAAACCACACAATGGATTACTATGGAAGGAAAGACAAGTTACTGGTAAGTATGCTTAGAATTACTTTTCAGAGTCAGTGCTGGTCTAAAAGATGCAGCACTGGGTTCTCTCCTCATAACAGGTGAGTAAATCGTAATTCGTAGTTCGACTGATTTTAGAGGAATATTTGTATGTTTCAAAAATGGACACTTAGAAACTTTTCACTTGACAACCACACAATGCATTCCTATGGAAGGAAATACAAGTTACTTGTAAGTACGCTTGGAATTACTTTCCGGGTCAGTGCTGGGCTAAAAGATGCAGCACTGGGTTCCCTCCTGATACCAGGTGAGTAAACCGGAATTCGTAGTTCGACTGATTTTAGAGGAATATTTGTATGTTTCAAAAATGGACACTTAGAAACTTTGATGCTGAAAACCACACAATGGATTCCAATGGAAGAAAATACAAGTTACTGGTAAGTACGCTTGGAATCACTTTTCAGGGTCAGTGCTGGGCTTAAAGATGCAGCACTGGATTCTCTCCTGATAACAGGTGAGTAAATCGGAATTCATAGGTCGGCTGATTTTAGAGGAATATTTGGACGTTTCAAGAATGGACACTTAGAAACTTTTCTGTTGAAAACCACACAATGGATTCCTATGGAAGGAAATACAAGTTACTGGTAAGTACACTTAGAAATACTTTTCAGGGTCAGTGCTGGTCTAAAAGATGCAGCACTGGGTTCTCTCCTGATAACAGGTGAGTAAATCGGACTTCGTAGTTTGGCTGATTTAAGAGGAATATTTGTACGTTTAAAAAATGGTCACAGAAACTTTTATGGTGAAAATAACACAATGCATTCCTATGGAAGGAAATACAAGTTACTGGTAAGAATGCTTAGAATTACTTTTCAGTGTCAGTGTTGGGCTAAAAGATGCAGCACTGGGATCTCTCCTGATAACAGGTGAGTAAATCGTAATTCGTAGTTCGGCTGATTTTAGAGGAATATTTGTACGTTTCAAAAATGGACACTTTTAAACTTTTCTCGTGAAAACCACACAATGGATTCCTAAAGAAGAAAGTACAAGTTTCTGGTAAGTATGCTTAGAATTTCTTTACAGGGTCAGTGCTGGTCAAAAAGATGCAGCACTGGGTTCTCTGCTGATAACAGGTGAGTAAATCGGAATTCGGAGTTCGACTGATTTTAGAGGAATATTTGTACGTTTCAAAAATGGACACTTCGAAACTTTTCTGCTGGAAACCACACAATGGATTCCTATGGAAGGATATAAAAGTTACTGGTAAGTACGCTTAGAATTACTTTTCAGGGTCAGTGCTGTATAAAAGATGCAGCACTGGGTTCTCTCCTGATACCAGGTGAGTAAATCGGAATTCGTAGTTCGACTGATTTTAGAGGAATATTTGTACATTTCAAAAATGGACACAGAAACTTTTCAGGTGAAAACCACACAATGCATTCCTATGGAAGGAAATACAAGTTACTGGTAAGTACGCTTAGAATTACTTTTCAGGGTCAGTGTTGGGCTAAAAGATGCAGCACTGGGATCTCTCCTGATAACAGGTGAGTAAATCGTAATTCGTAGTTCGGCTGATTTTAGAGGAATATTTGTACGTTTCAAAAATGGACACTTTTAAACTTTTCTCATGAAAACCACACAATGGATTCCTAAGGAAGGAAATACAAGTTACTGGTAAGTATGCTTAGAATTACTTTTCAGGGTCAGTGCTGGTCAAAAAGATGCAGCACTGGGTTCTCTCCTGATAACAGGTGAGTAAATCGGAATTTGAAGTTCGACTGATTTTAGAGGAATATTTGTATGTTTCAAAAATGGACACTTTGAAACTTTTCTCGTGAAAACCACACAATGGATTCCTATGGAAGGATATAAAAGTTAATGGTAAGTACGCTTAGAATTACTTTTCAGGGTCAGTGCTGTATAAAAGATGCAGCACTGGATTCTCTCCTGATAACAGGTGAGTAAATCGGAATTCGTAGTTCGACTGATTTTAGAGGAATATTTGTACGTTTCAAATATGGACACTTAGAAACTTTTCTGCTGAAAACCACACAATGGATTCCTATGGAAGGAAATACAAGTTACTGGTAATTACGCTTAGAATTACTTTTCAGGGTCAGTGTTGGGCTAAAAGATGCAGCACTGGGATCTCTCCTGATAACAGGTGAGTAAATCGTAATTCGTAGTTCGGCTGATTTTAGAGGAATATTTGTACGTTTCAAAAATGGACACTTTTAAACTTTTCTCGTGAAAACCACACAATGGATTCCTATGGAAGGATGTAAAAGTTACTGGTAAGTACGCTTAGAATTACTTTCCAGGGTCATTGCTGAGCTAAAAGATGCAGCACTGGATTCTCTCCTGATAACAGGTGAGTAAATCGGAATTCATAGTTCGGCTGATTTAAGAGGAATATTTGTAAGTTTCAAAAATGGACACAGAAACTTTTCTGGTGAAAACCACACAATGCATTCCTATGGAAGGAAATACAAGTTACTGGTAAGTACGCTTAGAATTACTTTCCAGGGTCAGTGCTGGGCTAAAAGATGCAGCACTGGGTTTTCTCCTGATAACAGGTGAGTAAAATGGAATTAGTATTTTGGCTGATTTAAGAGGAATATTTGTACGTTTCAAAAATGGACACTTAGAAAGTTTTCTGTTGAAAACCACACAATGGATTCCTATGGAAGGAAGTACAAGTTACTGGTAAGTACGCTTAGCATTACTTTCCAGGGTCAGTGCTGGGCTAAAAGATGCAGCACTGGGTTTTCTCCTGATAACAGGTGAGTAAAATGGAATTAGTATTTTGGCTGATGTAAGAGGAATATTTGTACGTTTCAAAAATGGACACTTAGAAAGTTTTCTGGTAAAAACCACACAATGCATTCCTATGGAAGGAAATACAAGTTATTGGTAAGAACGCTTAGAATTACTTTTCAGGGTCAGTGTTGGGCTAAAAGATGCAGCACTGGGTTCTCTCCTTATAACAGGGGAGTGAATTGGAATTCGTAGTTCAGCTGATTTTAGAGGAATATTTGTACATTTCAAAAATGGAAACTTGTAATCTTTTCTGCTGAAAACCACACAATGGATTACTATGGAAGGAAAGACAAGTTACTGGTAAGTATGCTTAGAATTACTTTTCAGAGTCAGTGCTGGTCTAAAAGATGCAGCACTGGGTTCTCTCCTGATAACAGGTGAGTAAATCGTAATTCGTAGTTCGACTGATTTTAGAGGAATATTTGTACGTTTCAAAAATGGACACTTAGAGACTTTTCTGCTGAAAACCACACAATGGATTCCTATGGAAGGAAATACAAGTTACTTGTAAGTACGCTTGGAATTACTTTTCGGGTCAGTGCTGGGCTAAAAGATGCAGCACTGGGCTCCATCCTGATACCAGGTGAGTAAACCGGAATTCGTAGTTCGACTGATTTTAGAGGAATATTTGTATGTTTCAAAAATGGACACTTAGAAACTTTGATGCTGAAAACCACACAATGGATTCCGATAGAAGAAAATACAAGTTACTGGTAAGTACGCTTGGAATCACTTTTCAGGGTCAGTGCTGGGCTTAAAGATGCAGCACTGGATTCTCTCCTGATAACAGGTGAGTAAATCGGAATTCATAGGTCGGCTGATTTTAGAGGAATATTTGGACGTTTCAAGAATGGACACTTAGAAACTTTTCTGTTGAAAACCACACCATGGATTCCTATGGAAGGAAATACAAGTTACTGGTAAGTACGCTTAGAATTACTTTTCAGGGTCAGTGCTGGTCTAAAAGATGCAGCACTGGGTTCTCTCCTGATAACAGGTGAGTAAATCGGACTTCGTAGTTCGGCTGATTTAAGAGGAATATTTGTACGTTTCAAAAATAGACACAGAAACTTTTATGGTGAAAATAACACAATGCATTCCTATGGAAGGAAATACAAGTTACTGGTAAGTACGCTTAGAATTTCTTTTCAGGGTCAGAGCTGGTCTAAAAGATGAAGCACTGGATTGTCTCCTGATAACAGGTGAGTAAATTGGAATTCATAGTTCGGCTGATTTTAGAGGAATATTTGTACGTTTCAAAAATGGACACAGAAACTTTTCTGTTGAAAACCACACAATGGATTCCTATGGAAGGAAATACAAGTTACTGGTAAGAACGCTTAGAATTACTTTTCAGGGTCAGTGCTCTGCTAAAAGATGCATCACTGGGTTCTCTCCTGATAACAGGTGAGTAAATCGGAATTCGTAGTTTGCCTGATTTAAGAGGAATATTTGAACGTTTCAAAAATGGACACAGAAACTTTTATGGTGAAAACCACACAATGCATTCCTATGGAAGGAAATACAAGTTACTGGTAAGTACGCTTAGAATTTCTTTTTAGGGTCAGAGCTGGTCTAAAAGATGAAGCACTGGATTGTCTCCTGATAACAGGTGAATAAATTGGAATTCGTAGTTCGGCTGATTTTAGAGGAATATTTGTACGTTTCAAAAATGGACACAGAAACTTTTCTGTTGAAAACCACACAATGGATTCCTATGGAAGGAAATACAAGTTACTGGTAAGAACGCTTAGAATTACTTTTCAGGGTCAGTGTTGGGCTAAAAGATGCAGCACTGGGATCTCTCCTGATAACAGGTGAGTAAATCGTAATTCGTAGTTCGGCTGATGTTAGAGGAATATTTGTACGTTTCAAAAATGGACACTTTTAAACTTTTCTCGTGAAAACCACACAATGGATTCCTAAGGAAGGAAGTACAAGTTTCTGGTAAGTATGCTTAGAATTACTTTTCAGGGTCAGTGCTGGTCAAAAAGATGCAGCACTGGGTTCTCTGCTGATAACAGGTGAGTAAATCGGAATTCGGAGTTCGACTGATTTTAGAGGAATATATGTATGTTTCAAAAATGGACCCTTTGAAGCTTTTCTCGTGAAAACCACACAATGGATTCCTATGGAAGGATATAAAAGTTACTGGTAAGTACGCTTAGAATTACTTTTCAGGGTCAGTGCTGGGCTAAAAGATGCAGCCCTGGGTTCTCTCCTGATAACAGGTGAGTAAACGGAATTCGTAGTTCGACTGATTTTAGAGGAATATTTGTACGTTTCAAATATGGACACTTAGAAACTTTTCTGCTGAAAACCACACAATGGATTCCTATGGAAGAAAATACAAGTTACTGGTAAGTACGCTTAGAAAGACTTTCCAGGGTCAGTGCTGAGCTAAAAGATGCAGTACTGGATTCTCTCCTGATAACAGGTGAGTAAATCAGAATTCGTAGTTTGGCTAATTTAAAAAGAATATTTGTACGTTTCAAAAATGGACACAGAAACTTTTATGGTGAAAACCACAAAATGCATTCCTATGGAAGGAAATACAAGTTACTGGTAAGTACGCTTAGAATTACTTTTCAGGGTCATAGCTGATCTAAAAGATGAAGCACTGGATTGTCTCCTGATAACAGGTGAGTAAATTGGAATTCATAGTTCGGCTGATTTTAAAGGAATATTTGTACGTTTCAAAAATGGACACAGAAACGTTTCTGGTGAAAACCACACAATGGATTCCTATGGAAGGAAATACAAGTTACTGGTAAGTACGCTTAGAATTACTTTTCAGGGTCAGTGCTGGGCTAAAAGATACAGCACTGGGTTCTCTCCTGATAACAGGTGAGTAAATCGTAATTCATAGTTTGGCTGATTTAAGAGGAATATTTGTACGTTTCAAAAATGGACACAGAAACTTTTATGGTGAAAACCACACAATGCATTCCTATGGAAGGAAATACAAGTTACTGGTAAGTATGCTTAGAATTACTTTTCAGGGTCAGTGTTGGGCTAAAAGATGCAGCACTGGGTTCTCTCCTGATAACAGGTGTGAAAATCGGAATTCGTAGTTTGTCTGATTTAAGAGGAATATTTGTACATTTCAAAAATGTACACAGAAACTTTTCAGGTGAAAACCACACAATGCATTCCTATGGAAGGAAATACACGTTACTGGTAAGTACGCTTAGAATTACTTTTCAGGGTCAGTGCTGGTCAAAAAGATGCAGCACTGGGATCTCTCCTGATAATAGGTGAGTAAATCGGAATTTGATGTTCGACTGATTTTAGAGGAATATTTGTATGTTTCAAAAATGAACACTTTGAAACTTTTCTCGTGAAAACCACACAATGGATTCCTATGGAAGGATATAAAAGTTACTGGTAAGTACGCTTAGAATTAATTTTCAGAGTCAGTGCTGTATAAAAGATGCAGCACTGGATTCTCTCCTGATAACAGGTGAGTAAATCGGAATTCGTAGTTCGACTGATTTTAGAGGAATATTTGTACGTTTCAAAAATGGACACTTAGAAACTTTGATGCTGAAAACCACACAATGGATTCCGATTAAAGAAAATACAAGTTACTGGTAAGTACGCTTGGAATCACTTTTCAGGGTCAGTGCTGGGCTTAAAGATGCAGCACTGGATTCTCTCCTGATAACAGGTGAGTAAATCGGAATTCATAGGTCGGCTGATTTTAGAGGAATATTTGGACGTTTCAAGAATGGACACTTAGAAACTTTTCTGTTGAAAACCACACAATGGATTCCTATGGAAGGAAATACAAGTTACTGGTAAGTACACTTAGAATTACTTTTCAGGGTCAGTGCTGGTGTAAAAGATGCAGCACTGGGTTCTCTCCTGATAACAGGTGAGTAAATCGGACTTCGTAGTTTGGCTGATTTAAGAGGAATATTTGTACGTTTCAAAAATGGACACAGAAACTTTTATGGTGAAAATAACACAATGCATTCCTATGGAAGGAAATACAAGTTACTGGTAAGTACGCTTAGAATTTCTTTTCAGGGTCAGATCTGGTCTAAAAGATGAAGCACTGGATTGTCTCCTGATAACAGGTGAGTAAATTGGAATTCATAGTTCGGCTGATTTTAGAGGAATATTTGTACGTTTCAAAAATGGACACAGAAACTTTTCTGTTGAAAACCACACAATGGATTCCTATGGAAGGAAATACAAGTTACTGGTAAGAACGCTTAGAATTACTTTTCAGGGTCAGTGCTCTGCTAAAAGATGCATCACTGGGTTCTCTCCTGATAACAGGTGAGTAAATCGGAATTCGTAGTTTGCCTGATTTAAGAGGAATATTTGAACGTTTCAAAAATGGACACAGAAACTTTTATGGTGAAAACCACACAATGCATTCCTATGGAAGGAAATACAAGTTACTGGTAAGTACGCTTAGAATTTCTTTTTAGGGTCAGAGCTGGTCTAAAAGATGAAGCACTGGATTGTCTCCTGATAACAGGTGAATAAATTGGAATTCGTAGTTCGGCTGATTTTAGAGGAATATTTGTACGTTTCAAAAATGGACACTTTTAAACTTTTCTCATGAAAACCACACAATGGATTCCTAAGGAAGGAAGTACAAGTTTCTGGTAAGTATGCTTAGAATTACTTTTCAGGGTCAGTGCTGGTCAAAAAGATGCAGCACTGGGTTCTCTGCTGATAACAGGTGAGTAAATCGGAATTCGGAGTTCGACTGAGTTTAGAGGAATATATGTATGTTTCAAAAATGGACCCTTTGAAACTTTTCTCGTGAAAACCACACAATGGATTCCTATGGAAGGATATAAAAGTTACTGGTAAGTACGCTTAGAATTACTTTTCAGGGTCAGTGCTGTATAAAAGATGCAGCACTGGATTCTCTCCTGATAACAGGTGAGTAAATCGGAATTCGTAGTTCGACTGATTTTAGAGGAATATTTGTACGTTTCAAATATGGACACTTAGAAACTTTTCTGCTGAAAACCACACAATGGATTCCTATGGAAGAAAATACAAGTTACTGGTAAGTACGCTTAGAAAGACTTTCCAGGGTCAGTGCTGAGCTAAAAGATGCAGCACTGGATTCTCTCCTGATAACAGGTGAGTAAATCAGAATTCGTAGTTTGGCTAATTCAAAAAGAATATTTGTACGTTTCAAAAATGGACACAGAAACTTTTATGGTGAAAACCACAAAATGCATTCCTATGGAAGGAAATACAAGTTACTGGTAAGTACGCTTAGAATTACTTTTCAGGGTCATAGCTGATCTAAAAGATGAAGCACTGGATTGTCTCCTGATAACAGGTGAGTAAATTGGAATTCATAGTTCGGCTGATTTTAAAGGAATATTTGTACGTTTCAAAAATGGACACAGAAACTTTTATGGTGAAAACCACACAATGCATTCCTATGGAAGGAAATACAAGTTACTGGTAAGTATGCTTAGAATTACTTTTCAGGGTCAGTGTTGGTCTAAAAGATGCAGCACTGGGTTCTCTCCTGATAACAGGTGTGAAAATCGGAATTCGTAGTTCGTCTGATTTTAGAGGAATATTTGTACGTTTCAAAAATGAACACTTAGAAACTTTTCTGTTGAAAACCACACAATGGATTCCTATGGAAGGAAATACAAGTTACTGGTAAGTACGCTTAGAATTACTTTTCAGGGTCAGTGCTGGGCTAAAAGATGCAGCACTGGGTTTTCTCCTGATAACAGGTGAGTAGATCGTAATTCGTAGTTTGGCTGATTTTAGAGGAATATTTGTACGTTTCAAAAATGGACACTTTTAAACTTTTCTCGTGAAAACCACACAATGGATTCCTAAGGAGGGAAATCCGAGTTACTGGTAAGTACGCTTAGAATTACTTTCCAGGGTCAGTGCTGGGCTAAAAGATGCAGCACTGGGTTTTCTCCTGATAACAGGTGAGTAAAATGGAATTCGGAGTTTGGCTGATTTAAGAGGAATATTTGTACGTTTCAAAAATGGACACTTAGAAACTTTTCTGTTGAAAACCACACAATGGATTCCTATGGAAGGAAGTACAAGTTTCTGGTAAGTATGCTTAGAATTACTTTTCAGGGTCAGTGCTGGTCAAAAAGATGCAGCACTGGGTTCTCTGCTGATAACAGGTGAGTAAATCGGAATTCGGAGTTCGACTGAGTTTAGAGGAATATATGTATGTTTCAAAAATGGACCCTTTGAAACTTTTCTCGTGAAAACCACACAATGGATTCCTATGGAAGGATATAAAAGTTACTGGTAAGTACGCTTAGAATTACTTTTCAGGGTCAGTGCTGTATAAAAGATGCAGCACTGGATTCTCTCCTGATAACAGGTGAGTAAATCGGAATTCGTAGTTCGACTGATTTTAGAGGAATATTTGTACGTTTCAAATATGGACACTTAGAAACTTTTCTGCTGAAAACCACACAATGGATTCCTATGGAAGAAAATACAAGTTACTGGTAAGTACGCTTAGAAAGACTTTCCAGGGTCAGTGCTGAGCTAAAAGATTCAGCACTGGATTCTCTCCTGATAACAGGTGAGTAAATCAGAATTCGTAGTTTGGCTAATTTAAAAAGAATATTTGTACGTTTCAAAAATGGACACAGAAACTTTTATGGTGAAAACCACAAAATGCATTCCTATGGAAGGAAATACAAGTTACTGGTAAGTACGCTTAGAATTACTTTTCAGGGTCATAGCTGATCTAAAAGATGAAGCACTGGATTGTCTCCTGATAACAGGTGAGTAAATTGGAATTCATAGTTCGGCTGATTTTAAAGGAATATTTGTACGTTTCAAAAATGGACACAGAAACTTTTATGGTGAAAACCACACAATGCATTCCTATGGAAGGAAATACAAGTTACTGGTAAGTATGCTTAGAATTACTTTTCAGGGTCAGTGTTGGTCTAAAAGATGCAGCACTGGGTTCTCTCCTGATAACAGGTGTGAAAATCGGAATTCGTAGTTCGTCTGATTTTAGAGGAATATTTGTACGTTTCAAAAATGAACACTTAGAAACTTTTCTGTTGAAAACCACACAATGGATTCCTATGGAAGGAAATACAAGTTACTGGTAAGTACGCTTAGAATTACTTTTCAGGGTCAGTGCTGGGCTAAAAGATGCAGCACTGGGTTTTCTCCTGATAACAGGTGAGTAGATCGTAATTCGTAGTTTGGCTGATTTTAGAGGAATATTTGTACGTTTCAAAAATGGACACTTTTAAACTTTTCTCGTGAAAACCACATAATGGATTCCTAAGGAGGGAAATCCGAGTTACTGGTAAGTACGCTTAGAATTACTTTCCAGGGTCAGTGCTGGGCTAAAAGATGCAGCACTGGGTTTTCTCCTGATAACAGGTGAGTAAAATGGAATTCGGAGTTTGGCTGATTTAAGAGGAATATTTGTACGTTTCAAAAATGGACACTTAGAAACTTTTCTGTTGAAAACCACACAATGGATTCCTATGGAAGGAAGTACAAGTTTCTGGTAAGTACGCTTAGAATTACTTTTCAGGGTCAGTGCTGGTCAAAAAGATGCAGCACTGGGTTCTCTCCTGATAACAGGTGAGTAAATCGGAATTTGATGTTCGACTGATTTTAGAGGAATATTTGTATGTTTCAAAAATGAACACTTTGAAACTTTTCTCGTGAAAACCACACAATGGATTCCTATGGAAGGATATAAAAGTTACTGGTAAGTACGCTTAGAATTAATTTTCAGAGTCAGTGCTGTATAAAAGATGCAGCACTGGATTCTCTCCTGATAACAGGTGAGTAAATCGGAATTCGTAGTTCGACTGATTTTAGAGGAATATTTGTACATTTCAAATATGGACACTTAGAAGCTTTTCTGCTGAAAACCACACAGTGGATTCCTATGGAAGGATATAAAAGTTACTGGTAAGTACGCTTAGAATTAATTTTCAGAGTCAGTGCTGTATAAAAGATGCAGCACTGGATTCTCTCCTGATAACAGGTGAGTAAATCGGAATTCGTAGTTCGACTGATTTTAGAGGAATATTTGTACATTTCAAATATGGACACTTAGAAGCTTTTCTGCTGAAAACCACACAGTGGATTCCTATGGAAGGATATAAAAGTTACTGGTAAGTACGCTTAGAATTACTTTTCAGGGTCAGTTCTGTATAAAAGATGCAGCACTGGATTCTCGCCTGATAACAGGTGAGTAAATCGGAATTAGTAGTTCGACTGATTTTAGAGGAATATTTGTATGTTTCAAATATGGACACTTAGAAACTTTTCTGCTGAAAACCACACAATAGATTCCTATGGAAGAAAATACAAGTTACTGGTAAGTACGCTTAGAAAGACTTTCCAGGGTCAGTGCTGAGCTAAAAGATGCAGCACTGGATTCTCCCCTGATAACAGGTGAGTAAATCGGAATTCATAGTTCGGCTGATTTAAGAGGAATATTTGTAAGTTTCAAAAATGGACACAGAAACTTTTCTGGTGAAAACCACACAATGCATTCCTATGGAAGGAAATACAATTTACTGGTAAGTACGCTTAGAATTACTTTTCAGGGTCAGTGTTGGGCTAAAAGATGCAGCACTGGGATCTCTCCTGATAACAGGTGAGTAAATCGTAATTCGTAGTTCGGCTGATTTTAGAGGAATATTTGTACGTTTCAAAAATGGACACTTTTAAACTTTTCTCGTGAAAACCACACAATGCATTCCTATGGAAGGAAATACAAGTTACTGGTAAGTATGCTTAGAATTACTTTTCAGGGTCAGTGTTGGATTAAAAGATGCAGCACTCGATTCTCTCCTGATAACAGGTGAGTAAATCGGAATTCATAGTTCGGCTGATTTAAGAGGAATATTTGTAAGTTTCAAAAATGGACACAGAAAGTTTTCTGGTGAAAACCACACAATGCATTCCTATGGAAGGAAATACAAGTTACTGGTAAGTACGCTTAGAATTACTTTTCAGGGTCAGTGTTGGATTAAAAGATGCAGCACTGGGTTCTCTCCCGATAACAGGTGAGTAAATCGGAATTCGTAGTTCAACTGATTTTAGAGGAATATTTGTACGTTTCAAAAATGAACACTTAGAAACTTTTCACTTGACAACCACACAATAGATTCCTATGGAAGAAAATACAAGTTACTGGTAAGTACGCTTAGAAAGACTTTCCAGGGTCAGTGCTGAGCTAAAAGATGCAGCACTGGATTCTCCCCTGATAACAGGTGAGTAAATCGGAATTCATAGTTCGGCTGATTTAAGAGGAATATTTGTAAGTTTCAAAAATGGACACAGAAACTTTTCTGGTGAAAACCACACAATGCATTCCTATGGAAGGAAATACAATTTACTGGTAAGTACGCTTAGAATTACTTTTCAGGGTCAGTGTTGGGCTAAAAGATGCAGCACTGGGATCTCTCCTGATAACAGGTGAGTAAATCGTAATTCGTAGTTCGGCTGATTTTAGAGGAATATTTGTACGTTTCAAAAATGGACACTTTTAAACTTTTCTCGTGAAAACCACACAATGCATTCCTATGGAAGGAAATACAAGTTACTGGTAAGTATGCTTAGAATTACTTTTCAGGGTCAGTGTTGGATTAAAAGATGCAGCACTCGATTCTCTCCTGATAACAGGTGAGTAAATCGGAATTCATAGTTCGGCTGATTTAAGAGGAATATTTGTAAGTTTCAAAAATGGACACAGAAAGTTTTCTGGTGAAAACCACACAATGCATTCCTATGGAAGGAAATACAAGTTACTGGTAAGTACGCTTAGAATTACTTTTCAGGGTCATTGTTGGATTAAAAGATGCAGCACTGGGTTCTCTCCTGATAACAGGTGAGTAAATCGGAATTCGTAGTTCAACTGATTTTAGAGGAATATTTGTACGTTTCAAAAATGAACACTTAGAAACTTTTCACTTGACAACCACACTATGCATTCCTATGGAAGGAAATACAAGTTACTGGTAAGTACGCTTAGAATTACTTTCCAGGGTCAGTGCTGGGCTAAAAGATGCAGCACTGCGTTTTCTCCTGATAACAGGTGAGTAAAATGGAATTCGTAGTTTGGCTGATTTAAGAGGAATATTTGTACGTTTCAAAAATGGACACTTAGAAACTTTTCTGCTGAAAACCACACAATAGATTCCTATTGAAGAAAATACAAGTTACTGGTAAGTACGCTTAGAAAGACTTTCCAGGGTCAGTGCTGAGCTAAAAGATGCAGCACTGGATTCTCTCCTGATAACAGGTGAGTAAATCGGAATTCATAGTTCGGCTGATTTAAGAGGAATATTTGTAAGTTTCAAAAATGGACACAGAAACTTTTCTGGTGAAAACCACACAATGCATTCCTATGGAAGGAAATACAATTTACTGGTAAGTACGCTTAGAATTACTTTTCAGGGTCAGTGTTGGGCTAAAAGATGCAGCACTGGGATCTCTCCTGATAACAGGTGAGTAAATCGTAATTCGTTGTTCGGCTGATTTTAGAGGAATATTTGTACGTTTCAAAAATGGACACTTTTAAACTTTTCTCGTGAAAACCACACAATGGATTCCTAAGGAAGGAAATACAAGTTACTGGTAAGTGCGCTTAGAATTACTTTTCAGGGTCAGTGCTGGTCAAAAAGATGCAGCACTGGGTTCTTTCCTGATAACAGGTGAGTAAATCGGAATTCGTAGTTCGACTGATTTTAGAGGAATATTTGTATGTTTCAAAAATGGACACTTTGAAACTTTTCTCGTGAAAACCACACAATGGATTCCTATGGAAGGAAATAAAAGTTACTGTTAAGTATGCTTAGAATTACTTTTCAGGGTCAGTGCTGTATAAAAGATGCAGCACTGGATTCTCTCCTGATAACAGGTGAGTAAATCGGAATTCGTAGTTCGACTGATTTTAGAGGAATATTTGTACGTTTCAAATATGGACACTTAGAAGCTTTTCTGCTGAAAACCACACAGTGGATTCCTATGGAAGAAAATACAAGTTACTGGTAAGTACGCTTAGAAAGACTTTCCAGGGTCAGTGCTGAGCTAAAAGATGCAGCACTGGATTCTCTCCTGATAAAAGGTGAGTAAATCAGAATTCATAGTTCGGCTGATTTAAGAGGAATATTTGTAAGTTTCAAAAATGGACACAGAAACTTTTCTGGTGAAAACCACACAATGTATTCCTATGGAAGGTAAGACAAGTTACTGGTAAGTATGCTTAGAATTACTTTCCAGGGTCAGTGCTGGGCTAAAAGATGCAGCACTGGGTTTTCTCCTGATAACAGGTGAGTAAAATGGAATTCGTAGTTTGGCTGATTTAAGAGGAATATTTGTATGTTTCAAAAATGGAGACTTAGAAACTTTTCTGTTGAAAACCACACAATGGATTCCTATGGAAGGAAGTACAAGTTACTGGTTAGTACGCTTAGAATTACTTTTCAGGGTCAGTGCTGGTCAAAAAGATGCAGCACTGGGTTCTCTCCTGATAACAGGTGAGTAAATCGGAATTCGTAGTTCGGCTGATTTAAGACAAATATTTGTACGTTTCAAAAATGGACACAGAAACTTTTCTGGTAAAAACCACACAATGCATTCTTATGGAAGGAAATACAAGTTACTGGTAAGAACGCTTAGAATTACTTTTCAGGGTCAGTGTTGGGCTAAAAGATGCAGCACTGGGTTCACTCCTTATAACAGGTGAGTGAATTGGAATTCGTAGTTCGGCTGATTTTAGAGGAGTATTTGTACATTTCAAAAATGGAAACTTAGAATCTTTTCTGCTGAAAACCACACAATGGATTACTATGGAAGGAAAGACAAGTTACTGGTAAGTATGCTTAGAATTACTTTTCAGAGTCAGTGCTGGTCCAAAAGATGCAGCACTGGGTTCTCTCCTGATAACAGGTAAGTAAATCGGAATTTGAAGTTCGACTGATTTTAGAGGAATATTTGTACGTTTCAAAAATGGACACTTAGAAACTTTTCACTTGACAACCACACAATGCATTCCTATGGAAGGAAATACAAGTTACTTGTAAGTACGCTTTGAATTACTTTTCGGGTCAGTGCTGCGCTAAATGATGCAGCACTGGGTTCCCTCCTGATACCAGGTGAGTAAACCGGAATATGTAGTTCGACTGATTTTAGAGGAATATTTGTATGTTTCAAAAATGGACACTTAGAAACTTTGATGCTGAAAACCACACAATGGATTCCTATGGAAGGAAATACAAGTTACTGGTAAGTACGCTTAGAATTACTATTCAGGGTCAGTGCTGGGCTAAAAGATGCAGCACTGGGTTCTCTCCTGATAACAGGTGAGTAAATCGGAATTCGTAGTTTGGCTGATTTTAGAGGAATATTTGTACATTTCAAAAATAGACACAAACGTTTCTGGTGAAAACCACACAATGCATTCCTATGGAAAGAAATACAAGTTACTGGTAAGTACGCTTAGAATTACTTTTCAGGGTCAGTGTTGGGCTAAAAGATGCAGCACTGGGATCTCTCCTGATAACAGGTGAGTAAATCGTAATTCGTAGTTCGGCTGATTTTAGAGGAATATTTGTACGTTTCAAAAATGGACACTTTTAAACTTTTCTTGTGAAAACCACACAATGGATTCCTAAGGAAGGAAATACAAGTTACTGGTAAGTATGCTTAGAATTACTTTTCAGGGTCAGTGTTGGTCTAAAAGATGCAGCACTGGGTTCTCTCCTGATAACAGGTGTGAAAATCGGAATTCGTAGTTCGTCTGATTTTAGAGGAATATTTGTACGTTTCAAAAATGAACACTTAGAAACTTTTCTGTTGAAAACCACACAATGGATTCCTATGGAAGGAAATACAAGTTACTGGTAAGTACGCTTAGAATTACTTTTCAGGGTCAGTGCTGGGCTAAAAGATGCAGCACTGGGTTTTCTCCTGATAACAGGTGAGTAGATCGTAATTCGTAGTTTGGCTGATTTTAGAGGAATATTTGTACGTTTCAAAAATGGACACTTTTAAACTTTTCTCGTGAAAACCACATAATGGATTCCTAAGGAGGGAAATCCGAGTTACTGGTAAGTACGCTTAGAATTACTTTCCAGGGTCAGTGCTGGGCTAAAAGATGCAGCACTGGGTTTTCTCCTGATAACAGGTGAGTAAAATGGAATTTGTAGTTTGGCTGATTTAAGAGGAATATTTGTACGTTTCAAAAATGGACACTTAGAAACTTTTCTGTTGAAAACCACACAATGGATTCCTATGGAAGAAAGTACAAGTTTCTGGTAAGTACGCTTAGAATTACTTTTCAGGGTCAGTGCTGGTCAAAAAGATGCAGCACTGCGTTCTCTACTGATAACAGGTGAGTAAATCGGAATTCGTAGTTCGACTGATTTTAGAGGAATATTTGTATGATTCAAAAATGGACACTTTGAAACTTTTCTCATGAAAACCACACATTGGATTCCTATGGAAGGATATAAAAGTTACTGGTAAGTACGCTTAGAATTACTTTTCAGGGTCAGTTCTGTATAAAAGATGCAGCACTGGATTCTCGCCTGATAACAGGT
This sequence comes from Triturus cristatus, assembly GCF_964204655.1. Taxonomy (NCBI): domain Eukaryota; kingdom Metazoa; phylum Chordata; class Amphibia; order Caudata; family Salamandridae; genus Triturus; species Triturus cristatus. The sequence goes on from NC_140579.1 coordinate 998,796,497, forward strand.
GAGTAAATCGGAATTAGTAGTTCGACTGATTTTAGAGGAATATTTGTACGTTTCAAATATGGACACTTAGAAACTTTTCTGCTGAAAACCACACAATAGATTCCTATGGAAGAAAATACAAGTTACTGGTAAGTACGCTTAGAAAGACTTTCCAGGGTCAGTGCTGAGCTAAAAGATGCAGCACTGGATTCTCCCCTGATAACAGGTGAGTAAATCGGAATTCATAGTTCGGCTGATTTAAGAGGAATAATTGTAAGTTTCAAAAATGGACACAGAAACTTTTCTGGTGAAAACCACACAATGCATTCCTATGGAAGGAAATACAATTTACTGGTAAGTACGCTTAGAATTACTTTTCAGGGTCAGTGTTGGGCTAAAAGATGCAGCACTGGGATCTCTCCTGATAACAGGTGAGTAAATCGTAATTCGTAGTTCGGCTGATTTTAGAGGAATATTTGTACGTTTCAAAAATGGACACTTTTAAACTTTTCTCGTGAAAACCACACAATGCATTCCTATGGAAGGAAATACAAGTTACTGGTAAGTACGCTTAGAATTACTTTTCAGGGTCAGTGTTGGATTAAAAGATGCAGCACTCGATTCTCTCCTGATAAAAGGTGAGTAAATCGGAATTCATAGTTCGGCTGATTTAAGAGGAATATTTGTAAGTTTCAAAAATGGACACAGAAAGTTTTCTGGTGAAAACCACACAATGCATTCCTATGGAAGGAAATACAAGTTACTGGTAAGTACGCTTAGAATTACTTTTCAGGGTCAGTGTTGGATTAAAAGATGCAGCACTGGGTTCTCTCCTGATAACAGGTGAGTAAATCGGAATTCGTAGTTCAACTGATTTTAGAGGAATATTTGTACGTTTCAAAAATGAACACTTAGAAACTTTTCACTTGACAACCACACAATGCATTCCTATGGAAGGAAATACAAGTTACTGGTAAGTACGCTTAGAATTACTTTCCAGGGTCAGTGCTGGGCTAAAAGATGCAGCACTGGGTTTTCTCCTGATAACAGGTGAGTAAAATGGAATTCGTAGTTTGGCTGATTTAAGAGCAATATTTGTACGTTTCAAAAATGGACACTTAGAAACTTTTCTGCTGAAAACCACACAATAGATTCCTATTGAAGAAAATACAAGTTACTGGTAAGTACGCTTAGAAAGACTTTCCAGGGTCAGTGCTGAGCTAAAAGATGCAGCACTGGATTCTCTCCTGATAACAGGTGAGTAAATCGGAATTCATAGTTCGGCTGATTTAAGAGGAATATTTGTAAGTTTCAAAAATGGACACAGAAACTTTTCTGGTGAAAACCACACAATGCATTCCTATGGAAGGAAATACAATTTACTGGTAAGTACGCTTAGAATTACTTTTCAGGGTCAGTGTTGGGCTAAAAGATGCAGCACTGGGATCTCTCCTGATAACAGGTGAGTAAATCGTAATTCGTTGTTCGGCTGATTTTAGAGGAATATTTGTACGTTTCAAAAATGGACACTTTTAAACTTTTCTCGTGAAAACCACACAATGGATTCCTAAGGAAGGAAATACAAGTTACTGGTAAGTGCGCTTAGAATTACTTTTCAGGGTCAGTGCTGGTCAAAAAGATGCAGCACTGGGTTCTTTCCTGATAACAGGTGAGTAAATCGGAATTCGTAGTTCGACTGATTTTAGAGGAATATTTGTATGTTTCAAAAATGGACACTTTGAAACTTTTCTCGTGAAAACCACACAATGGATTCCTATGGAAGGAAATAAAAGTTACTGTTAAGTATGCTTAGAATTACTTTTCAGGGTCAGTGCTGTATAAAAGATGCAGCACTGGATTCTATCCCGATAACAGGTGAGTAAATCGGAATTCGTAGTTCAACTGATTTTAGAGGAATATTTGTATGTTTCAAAAATGGACACTTTGAAACTTTTCTCGTGAAAACCACACAATGCATTCCTATGGAAGGAAATACAAGTTACTGGTAAGTACGCTTAGAATTACTTTTCAGGGTCAGTGTTGGATTAAAAGATGCAGCACTGGGTTCTCTCCTGATAACAGGTGAGTAAATCGGAATTCATAGTTCGGCTGATTTTAAAGGAATATTTGTACATTTCAAAAATGGACACTTAGAATCTTTTCTGCTGAAAACCACACAATGGATTACTATGGAAGGAAAGACAAGTTACTGGTAAGTATGCTCAGAATTACTTTTCAGAGGCAGTGCTGGGCTAAAACATGCAGCACTCGATTCTCTCCTGATAACAGGTGAGTAAATCGGAATTCATAGTTCGGCTGATTTAAGAGGAATATTTGTACGTTTCAAAAATGGACACTTAGGAACTTTTCACTTGACAACCACACAATGCATTCCTATGGAAGGAAATACAAGTTACTTGTAAGAACTTTTGGAATTACTTTTCAGGGTCAGTGCTGGGCTAAAAGATGCAGCACTGGGTTCCCTCCTGATACCAGGTGAGTAAACCGGAATTCGTAGTTCGACTGATTTTAGAGGAATACTTGTATGTTTCAAAAATGGACACTTAGAAACTTTTCTGCTGAAAACCACACAATGGATTCCTATGGAAGAAAATACAAGTTACTGGTAAGTACTCTTAGAAATACTTTCCAGGGTCAGTGCTGGGCTAAAACATGCAGCACTGGATTCTCTCCTGATAACAGGTGAGTAAATCAGAATTCATAGTTCGGCTGATTCAAGAGGAATATTTGTAAGTTTCAAAAATGGACACAGAAACTTTTCTGGTGAAAACCACACAATGCATTCCTATGGAAGGAAATACAAGTTACTGGTAAGTACGCTTAGAATTACCTTTCAGGGTCAGTGTTGGATTAAAATATGCAGCACTGGGTTCTCTCCTGATAACAGGTGAGTAAATCGGAATTCGTAGTTCGGCCGATTTTAGAGGAATATTTGTACATTTCAAAAATGGACACTTAGAATCTTTTCTGCTGAAAACCACACAATGGATTACTATGGAAGGAAAGACAAGTTACTGGTAAGTATGCTTAGAATTACTTTTCAGAGTCAGTGCTGGTCTAAAAGATGCAGCACTGGGTTCTCTCCTGATAACAGGTGAGTAAATCGGAATTCGTAGTTCAACTGATTTTAGAGGAATATTTGTACGTTTCAAAAATGAACACTTAGAAACTTTTCACTTGACAACCACACAATGCATTCCAATGGAAGGAAATACAAGTTACTGGTAAGTATGCTTAGAATTACTTTCCAGGGAAAGTGCTGGGCTAAAAGATGCAGCACTGGGTTTTCTCCTGATAACAGGTGAGTAAAATGGAATTCGTAGTTTGGCTGATATAAGAGGAATATTTGTACGTTTCAAAAATGGACACAAACTTTTCTGGTGAAAACCACACAATGGATTCCTATGGAAGGAAATACAAGTTACTGGTAAGAACGCTTAGAATTACTTTTCAGGGTCAGTGTTGGGCTAAAAGATGCAGCACTGGGTTCTCTCCTTATAACAGGTGAGTGAATTGGAATTCGTAGTTCGGCTGATTTTAGAGGAATATTTGTACATTTCAAAAATGGAAACTTAGAATCTTTTCTGCTGAAAACCACACAATGGATTACTATGGAAGGAAAGACAAGTTACTGGTAAGTATGCTTAGAATTACTTTTCAGAGTCAGTGCTGGTCTAAAAGATGCAGCACTGGGTTCTCTCCTGATAACAGGTGAGTAAATCGGACTTCGTAGTTTGGCTGATTTAAGAGGAATATTTGTACGTTTCAAAAATGGACACAGAAACTGTTATGGTGAAAATAACACAATGCATTCCTATGGAAGGAAATACAAGTTACTGGTAAGTATGCTTAGAATTACTTTTCAGGGTCAGTGTTGGGCTGAAAGATGCAGCACTGGGTGCTCTCCTGATAACAGGTGAGTGAATCGGAATTCGTAATTTGACTGATTTTAGAGGAATATTTGTATGTTTCAAAAATGGACACTTTGAAACTTTTCTCGTGAAAACCACAGAATGGATTCCTATGGAGGGATATACAAGTTACTGGTAAGTACGCTTAGAATTACTTTTCAGGGTCAGTGCTGTATAGAAGATGCAGCACTGGATTTTCTCCTGATAACAGGTGAGTAAATCGGAATTCGTAGTTCAACTGATTTTAGAGGAATATTTGTACGTTTCAAAAATGGACACTTAGAAACTTTTCTGCTGAAAACCACACAATGAATTCCTATGGAAGGAAATACAACTTACTGGTAAGTATGCTTAGAATTATTTTTCAGGGTCAGTGCTGGGCTAAAAGATGAAGCACTGGGTTCTCTCCTGATAACAGGTGAGTAAATCGGAATTCGTAGTTCGACTGAATTTAGTGGAATATTTGTACGTTTCAAAAATGGACACTTAGAAACTTTTCTGCTGAAAACCACATAATGAATTCCTATGGAAGGAAATACAAGTTACTGGTAAGTATGCTTAGAAGTACTTTTCAGGGTCAGTGCTGGTCTAAAAGATGCAGCACTGTGTTCTCTCCTGATGACAGGTGAGTAAATCGGACTTCGTAGTTCGATTGATTTTAGAGGAATATTTGTACGTTTCAAAAATGGACACAGAAACTGTTATGGTGAAAATAACACAATGCATTCCTATGGAAGGAAATACAAGTTACTGGTAAGTATGCTTAGAATTACTTTTCAGGGTCAGTGTTGGGCTGAAAGATGCAGCACTGGGTGCTCTCCTGATAACAGGTGAGTGAATCGGAATTCGTAATTTGACTGATTTTAGAGGAATATTTGTATGTTTCAAAAATGGACACTTTGAAACTTTTCTCGTGAAAACCACAGAATGGATTCCTATGGAATGATATACAAGTTACTGGTAAGTACGCTTAGAATTACTTTTCAGGGTCAGTGCTGTATAAAAGATGCAGCACTGGGTTCTCTCCTGATACCAGGTGAGTTAATCGGAATTCATAGTTCGGCTGATTTCAGAGGAAAATTTGTACGTTTCAAAAATGGACATAGAAACTTTTCTGGTGAAAACCACACAATGCATTCCTATGGAAGGAAATACAAATTACTGGTAAGTACGCTTAGAATTACTTTTCAGGGTCAGTGTTGGGCTGAAAGATGCAGCACTGGGTGCTCTCCTGATAACAGGTGAGTAAATCGGTATTCGTAGTTCGACTGATTTTAGAGGAATATTTGTATGTTTCAAAAATGTACACTTTGAAACTTTTCTCGTGAAAACCACAGAATGGATTCCTATGGAAGGATATACAAGTTACTGGTAAGTACGCTTAGAATTACTTTTCAGGGTCAGTGCTGTATAAAAGATGCAGCACTGGATTTTCTCCTGATAACAGGTGAGTAAATCGGAATTTGTAGTTCAACTGATTTTAGAGGAATATTTGTACGTTTCAAAAATGGACACTTAGAAACTTTTCTGCTGAAAACCACACAATGGATTACTATGGAAGGAAAGACAAGTTACTGGTAAGTATGCTTAGAATTACTTTTCAGAGTCAGTGCTGGTCTAAAAGATGCAGCACTGGGTTCTCTCCTGATAACAGGTGAGTAAATCGGAATTCGTAGTTTGATTGATTTTAGAGGAATATTTGTACGTTTCAAAAATGGACACTTTGAAACTTTTCTCGTGAAAACCACAGAATGGATTACTATGGAATGATATACAAGTTACTGGTAAGTACGCTTAGAATTACTTTTCAGGGTCAGTGCTGTATAAAAGATGCAGCACTGGATTTTCTCCTGATAACAGGTGAGTAAATCGGAATTTGTAGTTCAACTGATTTTAGAGGAATATTTGTACGTTTCAAAAATGGACACTTAGAAACTTTTCTGCTGAAAACCACACAATGAATTCCTATGGAAGGAAATACAACTTACTGGTAAGTATGCTTAGAATTATTTTTCAGGGTCAGTGCTGGGCTAAAAGATGCAGCACTGGGTTCTCTCCTGATAACAGGTGAGTAAATCGGAATTCGTAGTTCGACTGATTTTAGAGGAATATTTGTATGTTTCAAAAATGGACAGTTTGAAACTTTTCTCGTGAAAACCACACAATGGATTCCTATGGAAGGAAATAAAAGTTACTGTTAAGTACGCTTAGAATTACTTTTCAGGGTCAGTGCTGTATAAAAGATGCAGCACTGGATTCTATCCTTATAACAGGTGAGTAAATCGGAATTCGTAGTTCGACTGATTTTAGAGGAATATTTGTACGTTTCAAATATGGACACTTAGAAACTTTTCTGCTGAAAACCACACAATGGATTCCCATGGAAGAAAATACAAGTTACTGGTAAGTACGCTTAGAAATACTTTCCAGGGTCAGTGCTGGGCTAAAAGATGCAGCACTGGATTCTCTCCTGATAACAGGTGAGTAAATCAAAATTCATAGTTCGGCTGATTTAAGAGGAATATTTGTAAGTTTCAAAAATGGACACAGAAACTTTTCTGGTGAAAACCACACAATGCATTCCTATGGAAGGAAATACAAGTTACTGGTAAGTACGCTCAGAATTACTTTTCAGGGTCAGTGTTGCATTAAAAGATGCAGCACTGGGTTCTCTCCTGATAACAGGTGAGTAAATCGGAATTCGTAGTTCGACTGATTTTAGAGGAATATTTGTACGTTTCAAAAATGGACACTTAGAAACTTTTCACTTGACAACCACACAATGCATTCCTATGGAAGGAAATACAAGTTACTTGTAAGTACACTTAGAATTACTTTTCAGGGTCAGTGCTGGGCTAAAAGATGCAGCACTGGGTTCCCTCCTGATAACAGGTGAGAAAATCGGAATTCGTAGTTCGACTGATTTTAGAGGAATATTTGTACGTTTCAAAAATGGACACTTAGAAACTTTTCACTTGACAACCACACAATGCATTCCTATGGAAGGAAATACAAGTTACTTGTAAGTACACTTAGAATTACTTTTCAGGGTCAGTGCTGGTTTAAAAGATGCAGCACTGGGTTCTCTCCTGATAACAGGTGAGTAAATCGGACTTCGTAGTTTTGCTGATCTTAGAGGAATATTTGTACGTTTCAAAAATGGACACAGAAACTTTTATGGTGAAAATAACACAATGCATTCCTATGGAAGGAAATACAAGTTACTGGTAAGTATGCTTAGAATTACTTTTCAGGGTCAGTGCTGGTCTAAAAGATGCAGCACTGAGTTCTCTCCTGATGACAGGTGAGTAAATCGGAATTCATAGTTCAGCTGATTTTAGAGGAATATTTGTACGTTTCAAAAATAGACATAGAAACGTTTCTGGTGAAAACCACACAATGGATTCCTATGGAAGGAAATACAAGTTACTGGTAAGTACGCTTAGAATTACTTTCCAGGGTCAGTGCTGTATAAAAGATGCAGCACTGGGTTCTCTCCTGATACCAGGTGAGTAAATCGGTATTCGTAGTTCGACTGATTTTAGTGGAATACTTGTACGTTTCAAAAATGGACACTTAGAAACTTTTCTGCTGGAAACCACACAATGGATTCCTATGGAAGGAAATACAAGTTACTGGTAAGTACGCTTGGAATTAATTTTCAGGGTCAGTGCTGGTCTAAAAGATGCAGCACTGGATTCTCTCCTTATAACAGGTAAGTAAATCGGAATTCATAGTTCGGCTGATTTAAGAGGAATATTTGTAAGTTTCAAAAATGGACACAGAAACTTTTCTGTTGAAAACCACACATTGGATTCCTATTGAAGGAAATACAAGTTACTGGTAAGTACGCTTAGAATTACTTTTCAGGGTCAGTGCTGGTCTAAAAGATTTAGCAATGGGTTCTCTCCTGATAACAGGTGAGTAAATCGGAATTCGTGGTTCGACTGATTTTAGAGGAATATTTGTACGTTTTAAAAATGGACACTTTTAAACTTTTCTCGTGAAAACAATACAATGGATTCCTAAGGAAGGAAATACAAGTTACTGGTAAGTACGCTTAGAATTACTTTTCAGGGTCAGTGCTGTATAAAAGATGCAGCACTGGGTTTTCTCCTGATAACAGGTGAGTAAATCGGAATTCGTAGTTTGGCTGATTTAAGAGGAATATTTGTACGTTTCAAAAATGGACACTTAGAAACTTTTCTGTTGAAAACCACACAATGGATTCCTATGGAAGGAAATACAAGTTACTGGTAAGTACGCTTAGAATTACTTTTCAGGGTCAGTGCTGTATAAAAGATGCAGCACTGGATTCTCTCCTGATAACAGGTGAGTAAATCGGAATTCGTATATCGACTGATTTTAGAGAAATATTTGTACGTTTCAAAAATGAATACTTTGAAACTTTTCTCGTGAAAACCACACAATGGATTCTTTTGGAAGGAAATAGAAGTTACTGGTAAGTACGCTTAGAATTACTTTTCAGGGTCAGTGCTGGTCTAAAAGATGCAGCACTGGGTTCTCTCCTGATGACAGGTGAGTAAATCGGAATTCGTAGTTCGACTGATTTTAGAGGAATATTTGTACGTTTCAAAAATGGACACTTTGAAACTTTTCTCGTGAAAACCACACAATGGATTCCTTTGGAAGGAAATAGAAGTTACTGGTAAGTACGCTTAGAATTACTTTACAGGGTCAGTGCTGGGCCAAAAGATGCAGCACTGGATTCCCTCCTGATAACAGGTGAGAAAATCGGAATTCGTAGTTCGACTGATTTTAGAGGAATATTTGTACGTTTCAAAAATGGACACTTAGAAACTTTTCACTTGACAACCACACAATGCATTCCTATAGAAGGAAATACAAGTTACTTGTAAGTACGCTTGGAATTACTATTCGGGTCAGTTCTGGGCTAAAAGATGCAGCACTGGGCTCCCTCCTGATACCAGGTGAGTAAACTGGAATTCATAGTTCGACTGATTTTAGAGGAATATTTGTATGTTACAAAAATGGACACTTAGAAATTTTGATGCTGAAAACCACACAATGGATTCCGATGGAAGAAAATACAAGTTACTGGTAAGTACGCTTGGAATCACTTTTCAGGGTCAGTGCTGGGCTTAAAGATGCAGCACTGGATTCTCTCCTGATAACAGGTGAGTAAATCGGAATTCATAGGTCGGCTGATTTTAGAGGAATATTTGGACGTTTCAAGAATGGACACTTAGAAACTTTTCTGTTGAAAACCACACAATGGATTCCTATGGAAGGAAATACAAGTTACTGGTAAGTACACTTAGAATTACTTTTCAGGGTCAGTGCTGGTTTAAAAGATGCAGCACTGGGTTCTCTCCTGATAACAGGTGAGTAAATCGGACTTCGTAGTTTTGCTGATCTTAGAGGAATATTTGTACGTTTCAAAAATGGACACAGAAACTTTTATGGTGAAAATAACACATTGCATTCCTATGGAAGGAAATACAAGTTACTGGTAAGTATGTTTAGAATTACTTTTCAGGGTCAGTGCTGGTCTAAAAGATGCAGCACTGAGTTCTCTCCTGATGACAGGTGAGTAAATCGGAATTCATAGTTCAGCTGATTTTAGAGGAATATTTGTACGTTTCAAAAATGGACATAGAAACGTTTCTGGTGAAAACCACACAATGGATTCCTATGGAAGGAAATACAAGTTACTGGTAAGTACGCTTAGAATTACTTTCCAGGGTCATTGCTGGGCTAAAAGATGCAGCACTGGATTCTCTCCTGATAACAGGTGAGTAAATCGGAATTCGTAGTTCGACTGATTTTAGAGGAATATTTGTACATTTCAAAAATGGACACTTAAACTTTTCTGCTGAAAACCACACAATGGATTCCTATGGAAGGAAATACAAGTTACTGGTAAGTACGCTTGGAATTAATTTTCAGGGTCAGTGCTGGTCTAAAAGATGCAGCACTGGATTCTCTCCTTATAACAGGTAAGTAAATCGGAATTCATAGTTCGGCTGATTTAAGAGGAATATTTGTAAGTTTCCAAAATGGACACAGAAACTTTTCTGTTGAAAACCACACATTGGATTCCTATGGAAGGAAATACAAGTTACTGGTAAGTACGCTTAGAATTACTTTTCAGGGTCAGTGCTGGTCTAAAAGATTTAGCAATGGGTTCTCTCCTGATAACAGGTGAGTAAATCGGAATTCGTAGTTCGACTGATTTTAGAGGAATATTTGTACGTTTTAAAAATGGACACTTTTAAACTTTTCTCGTGAAAACAATACAATGGATTCCTAAGGAAGGAAATACAAGTTACTGGTAAGTACGATTAGAATTACTTTACAGGGTCAGTGTTGGGCCAAAAGATGCAGCACTGGATTCTCTCCTCATAACAGGTGAGTAAATTGGAATTCATAGTTCGGCTGATTTTAGAGGAATATTTGAACGTTTCAAAAATGGACAATTAGAAACTTTTCTGTTGAAAACCACACATTGGATTCCTATGGAAGGAAATACAAGTTACTGGTAAGTACGATTAGAATTACTTTTCAGGGTCAGTGCTGTATAAAAGATGCAGCACTGGATTCTCTCCTGATAACAGGTGAGTAAATCGGAATTCGTAGATCGACTGATTTTAGCGGAATATTTGTACATTTCAAAAATGGACACTTTGAAACTTTTCTCGTGAAAACCACACAATGGATTCCTTTGGAAGGAAATAGAAGTTACTGGTAAGTACGATTAGAATTACTTTACAGGGTCAGTGTTGGGCCAAAAGATGCAGCACTGGATTCTCTCCTCATAACAGGTGAGTAAATTGGAATTCATAGTTCGGCTGATTTTAGAGGAATATTTGAACGTTTCAAAAATGGACAATTAGAAACTTTTCTGCTGAAAACCACACAATGGATTCCTAAGGAAGGAAATACAAGTTACTGGTAAGTATGCTTAGAATTACATTCCAAGGTCAGTGCTGTATAAAAGATGCAGCACTGGGTTCTCTCCTGATACCAGGTGAGTAAATCGGAAATCGTAGTTTGACTGATTTTAGAAGAATATTTGTACGTTTCAAAAGTGGACACTGAAACTTTTCTCGTGAAAACCACAAAATGGATTCCTTTGGAAGGAAATAGAAGTTACTGGTAAGTAGGTTTAAAATTACTTTCCAGGGTCAGTGCTGGGCCAAAAGATGCAGCACTGGATTTTCTCCTTATAACAGGTTAGTAAATCAGAATTCATAGTTCGGTTGATTTTAGAGAAATATTTGTACATTTCAAAAATGGACAATTAGAATCTTTTCTGCTGAAAACCACACAATGGATTCCTAAGGAAGGAAATACAAGTTACTGGTAAGTATACTTAGAATTACTTTCCAGGGTCAGTGCTGTATAAAAGATGCAGCACTGGGTTCTCTCCTGATACCAGGTGAGTAAATCGGAATTCGTAGTTCGACTGATTTTAGAGGAATATTTGTACGTTTCGAAAATGGACACTTTTACACTTTTCTCGTGAAAACCACACAATGGATTCCTAAGGAAGGAAATACAAGTTACTGGTAAGTACGCTTAGAATTACTTTTCAGGGTCAGTGCTGTATAAAAGATGCAGCACTGGGTTTTCTCCTGATAACAGGTGAGTAAATCGGAATTCGTAGTTTGGCTGATTTAAGAGGAATATTTGTACGTTTCAAAAATGGACACTTAGAAACTTTTCTGTTGAAAACCACACAATGGATTCCTATGGAAGGAAATACAAGTTACTGGTAAGTACGCTTAGAATTACTTTTCAGGGTCAGTGCTGTATAAAAGATGCAGCACTGGATTCTCTCCTGATAACAGGTGAGTAAATCGGAATTCGTAGATCGACTGATTTTAGAGGAATATTTGTACGTTTCAAAAATGAATACTTTGAAACTTTTCTCGTGAAAACCACACAATGGATTCCTTTGGAAGGAAATAGAAGTTACTGGTAAGTATGCTTAGAATTCCTTTTCAGGGTCAGTGCTGGTCTAAAAGATGCAGCACTGGGTTCTCTCCTGATGACAGGTGAGTAAATCAGAATTCGTAGTTCGACTGATTTTAGAGGAATATTTGTACGTTTCAAAAATGGACACTTTGAAACTTTTCTCGTGAAAACCACACAATGGATTCCTTTGGAAGGAAATAGAAGTTACTGGTAAGTACGCTTAGAATTACTTTACAGGGTCAGTGCTGGGCCAAAAGATGCAGCACTGGATTCTCTCCTTATAACAGGTGAGTAAATTGGAATTCATAGTTCGGGTGATTTTAGAGGAATATTTGAACATTTCAAAAATGGACAATTAGAAACTTTTCCGCTGAAAACCACACAATGGATTCCTAAGGAAGGAAATACAAGTAACTGGTAAGTATGCTTAGAATTACATTCCAAGGTCAGTGCTGTATAAAAGATGCAGCACTGGGTTCTCTCCTGATACCAGGTGAGTAAATCGGAAATCGTAGTTCGACTGATTTTAGAAGAATATTTGTACGTTTCAAAAATGGACACTTTGAAACTTTTCTCGTGAAAACCACACAATGGATTCCTTTGGAAGGAAATAGAAGTTACTGGTAAGTATGTTTAGAATTACTTTCCAGGGTCAGTGCTGGGCCAAAAGATGCAGCACTGGATTCTCTCCTTATAATAGGTGAGTAAATCGGAATTCATAGTTCGGTTGATTTTAGAGAAATATTTGTACATTTCAAAAATGGACAATTAGAAACTTTTCTGCTGAAAACCACACAATGGATTCCTAAGGAAGGAAATACAAGTTACTGGTAAGTATGCTTAGAATTACTTTCCAGGGTCAGTGCTATATAAAAGATGCAGCACTGGGTTCTCTCCTTATACCAGGTGAGTAAATCAGAATTCGTAGTTTGACTGATCTTAGTGAAATATTTGTACGTTTAAAAAATGGACACTTAGAAACTTTTCTGCTGAAAACCACACAATGGATTCCTATGGAAGAAAATACAAGTTACTGGTAAGTACGCTTAGAATTACTTTCCAGGGTCATTGCTGGGCTAAAAGATGCAGCACTGGATTCTCTCCTGATAACAGGTGAGTAAATCGGAATTCGTAGTTCGACTGATATTAGAGGAATATTTGTACATTTCAAAAATGGACACTTTTAAACTTTTTTTGTGAAAACCACACAATGGATTCCTAAGGAAGGAAATACAAGTTACTGGTAAGTACGCTTAGAATTACTTTTCAGGGTCAGTGCTGTATAAAAGATGCAGCACTGGGTTCTCTCCTGATACCAGGTGAGTAAATCAGAAATCATAGTTCGACTGATTTTAGAAGAATATTTGTACGTTTCAAAAATGGACACTTTGAAACTTTTCTCGTAAAAACCACACAATGGATTCCTTTGGAAGGAAATAGAAGTTACTGGTAAGTACGTTTAGAATTACTTTCCAGGGTCAGTGCTGGGCCAAAAGATGCAGCACTGGATTCTCTCCTTATAACAGGTGAGTAAATCGGAATTCGTAGTTCGACTGATTTTAGTGGAATATTTGTACGTTTAAAAAATGGACACTTAGAAACTTTTCTGCTGAAAACCACACAATGGATTCCTATGGAAGAAAATACAAGTTACTGGTAAGTACGCTTAGAATTACTTTCCAGGGTCATTGCTGGGCTAAAAGATGCAGCACTGGATTCTCTCCTGATAACAGGTGAGTAAATCGGAATTGGTAGTTCGACTGATTTTAGAGGAATATTTGTACATTTCAAAAATGGACACTTTTAAACTTTTCTCGTGAAAACCACACAATGGATTCCTAAGGAAGGAAATACAAGTTACTGGTAAGTACGTTTAGAATTACTTTTCAGGGTCAGTGCTGTATAAAAGATGCAGCACTGGGTTCTCTCCTGATACCAGGTGAGTAAATCAGAAATCATAGTTCGACTGATTTTAGAAGAATATTTGTACGTTTCAAAAATGGACACTTAGAAACTTTTCTGCTGAAAACCACACAATGGATTCCTTTGGAAGGAAATAGAAGTTACTGGTAAGTACGTTTAGAATTACTTTCCAGGGTCAGTGCTGGGCCAAAAGATGCAGCACTGGATTCTCTCCTTATAACAGGTGAGTAAATCGGAATTCATAGTTCGGCTGATTTTGGAGGAATATTTGAACGTTTCAAAAATGGACAATTAGAAACTTTTCTGCTGAAAACCACACAATGGATTCCTAAGGAAGGAAATACAAGTTACTGGTAAGTATGCTTGGAATTACTTTTCAGGGTCAGTGTTGGGTTAAAAGATGCAGCACTGGGTTCTCTCCTGATAACAGGTGAGCAAATTGGAATTCGTAGTTCGGCTGATTTTAGAGGAATATTTGTACATTTCAAAAATGGACACTTAGAAACTTCTCACTTGAAAACCACACAATGCATTCATATTGAAGGAAATACAAGTTACTTGTAAGTACGCTTGAAATTACTTTTCAGGGTCAATGCTGGGCTAAAAGATGCAGCACTGGGTTCTCTCCTGATACCAGGTGAGTAAATCGGAATTCGTAGTTCGACTGATTTTAGAGGAATATTTGTATGTTTCAAAAATTGACACTTTGAAACTTTTTTGGTGAAAACCACACAATGGATTCCTATGGAAGGAAATACAAGTTACTGGTAAGTACACTTAGAATTACTTTTCAGGGTCAGTGCTGTATAAAAGATGCAGCACTTGATTCTCTCCTGATAACAGGTGAGTAAATCGGAATTCATAGTTCGACTGATTTTAGAGGAATATTTGCACGTTTCAAAAATGGACCCATTAACTTTTCTGCTGAAAATCACACAATGGATTCCTGTGAAAGGAAATACAAGTTACTGGTAAGTACGCTTAGAATTACTTTTCAGGGTCAGTGCTGTATGAAAGATGCAGCACTGGATTCTCTCCTGATAACAGGTGAGTAAATCGGAATTCGTAGATCGACTGATTTTAGAGGAATATTTGTATGTTTCAAAAATGGACACTTTGAAACTTTTCTCGTGAAAACCACACAATGGATTCCTTTGGAAGGAAATAGAAGTTACAGGTAAGTACGCTTAGAATTACTTTACAGGGTCAGTGCTGGGCCAAAAGATGCAGCACTGGATTCTCTCCTTATAACAGGTGAGTAAATTGGAATTCATAGTTCGGCTGATTTTAGAGGAATATTTGAACGTTTCAAAAATGGACAATTAGAAACTTTTCCGCTGAAAACCACACAATGGATTCCTAAGGAAGGAAATACAAGTTACTGGTAAGTATGCTTAGAATTACATTCCAAGGTCAGTGCTGTATAAAAGATGCAGCACTGGGTTCTCTCCTGATACCAGGTGAGTATATCGGAAATCGTAGTTCGACTGATTTTAGAAGAATATTTGTACGTTTCAAAAATGGACACTTTGAAACTTTTCTCGTGAAAACCACACAATGGATTCCTTTAGAAGGAAATAGAAGTTACTGGTAAGTACGCTTAGAATTACTTTTCAGGGTCAGTGCTGTATAAAAGATGCAGCACTGAATTCTCTCCTGATAACAGGTGAGTAAATCGGAATTCGTAGTTCAACTGATTTTAGAGGAAAATTTGTACGTTTCCAAAATGTACAATTAGAAACTTTTCTGCTGAAAACCACACAATGGATTCCTAAGAAAGGAAATGCAAGTTACTGGTAAGTATGCTTAGAATTACTTTCCAGGGTCAGTGCTCTATAAAAGATGCAGCACTGGGTTCTCTCCTGATACCAGGTGAGTAAATCGGAATTTGTAGTTCAACTGATTTTAGAGGAATATTTGTACGTTTCAAAAATGGACACTTTGAAACTTTTCTTGTGAAAACGACACAATGGATTCCTTTGGAAGGAAATAGAAGTTACTGGTAAGTATGCTTAGAATTACTTTCCAGGGTCAGTGCTGGGCCAAAAGATGCAGCACTGGATTCTCTCCTTATAACAGGTGAGTAAATCGGAATTCATAGTTCGGCTGATTTTAGAGGAATATTTGAAGGTTTCTAAAATGGACAATTAGAAACACTTCTGATGAAAACCACACAATGGATTCCTAAGGAAGGAAATACAAGTTACTGGTAAGTATGCTTGGAATTACTTTTCAGGGTCAGTGCTTGGCTAAAAGATGCAGCACTGGGTTCTCTCCTTATAACTGGTGAGTAAATCAGAATTCGTAGATCTGCTGATTTAAGAGGAATATTTGTATGTTTCAAAAATGGACACCGTAAATTTTCTGGTGAAAACAACACAATCTATTCCTATGGAAGGAAATACAAGTTACTGGTTAGTACGCTTAGAATTACTTTTCAGGGTCAGTGTTGGGCTACAAGATGCAGCACTGGGATCCCTCCTGATAACAGGTGAGCAAATTGGAATTCATAGTTCAGCTGATTTTAGAGGAATATTTGAACGTTTCAAAAATGGACAATTAGAAACTTTTCCGCTGAAAACCACACAATGGATTCCTAAGGAAGGAAATGCAAGTTACTGGTAAGTATGCTTAGAATTACTTTCCAGGGTCAGTGCTCTATAAAAGATGCAGCACTGGGTTCTCTCCTGATACCAGGTGAGTAAATCGGAATTCGTAGTTCGACTGATTTTAGAGGAATATTTGTACATTTCAAAAATGGACACTTTGAAACTTTTCTTGTGAAAACGACACAATGGATTCCTTTGGAAGGAAATAGAAGTTACTGGTAAGTATGTTTAAAATTACTTTCCAGGGTCAGTGCTGGGCCAAAAGATGCAGCACTGGATTCTCTCCTTATAACAGGTGAGTAAATCGGAATTCATAGTTCGGCTGATTTTAGAGGAATATTTGAACGTTTCAAAAATGGACAATTAGAAACACTTCTGATGAAAACCACACAATGGATTCCTAAGGAAGGAAATACAAGTTACTGGTAAGTATGCTTGGAATTACTTTTCAGGGTCAGTGCTTGGCTAAAAGATGCAGCACTGGGTTCTCTCCTGATAACAGGTGAGTAAATCAGAATTCGTAGATCTGCTGATTTAAGAGGAATATTTGTACGTTTCAAAAATGGACACCGAAAATTTTCTGGTGAAAACAACACAATGTATTCCTATGGAAGGAAGTACAACTTACTGGTTAGTACGCTTAGAATTACTTTTCAGGGTCAGTGTTGGGCTAAAAGATGCAACACTGGGATCTCTCCTGATAACAGGTGAGCAAATTGGAATTCATAGTTCGGCTGATTTTAGAGGAATATGTGAACGTTTCAAAAATGGACAATTAGAAGCTTTTCCGCTGAAAACCACACAATGGATTCCTAAGAAAGGAAATACAAGTAACTGGTAAGTATGCTTAGAATTACATTCCAAGGTCAGTGCTGTATAAAAGATGCAGCACTGGGTTCTCTCCTGATACCAGGTGAGTAAATCGGAAATCGTAGTTCGACTGATTTTAGAAGAATATTTGTACGTTTCAAAAATGGACACTTTGAAACTTTTCTCGTGAAAACCACACAATGGATTCCTTTGGAAGGAAATAGAAGTTACTGGTAAGTATGTTTAGAATTACTTTCCAGGGTCAGTGCTGGGCCAAAAGATGCAGCACTGGATTCTCTCCTTATAACAGGTGAGTAAATCGGAATTCATAGTTTGGTTGATTTTAGAGAAATATTTGTACATTTCAAACATGGATAATTAGAAACTTTTCTGCTGAAAACCACACAATGGATTCCTAAGGAAGGAAATACAAGTTACTGGTAAGTATGCTTAGAATTACTTTCCAGGGTCAGTGCTATATAAAAGATGCAGCACTGGGTTCTCTCCTTATACCAGGTGAGTAAATCAGAATTCGTAGTTCAACTGATTTTAGAGGAAAATTAGTACGTTTCAAAAATGTACAATTAGAAACTTTTCTGCTGAAAACCACACAATGGATTCCTAAGGAAGGAAATGCAAGTTACTGGTAAGTATGCTTAGAATTACTTTCCAGGGTCAGTGCTCTATAAAAGATGCAGCACTGGGTTCTCTCCTGATACCAGGTGAGTAAATCGGAATTTGTAGTTCGACTGATTTTAGAGGAATATTTGTACGTTTCAAAAATGGACACTTTGAAACTTTTCTTGTGAAAACGACACAATGGATTCCTTTGGAAGGAAATAGAAGTTACTGGTAAGTATGCTTAGAATTACTTTCCAGGGTCAGTGCTGGGCCAAAAGATGCAGCACTGGATTCTCTCCTTATAACAGGTGAGTAAATCGGAATTCATAGTTCGGCTGATTTTAGAGGAATATTTGAAGGTTTCAAAAATGGACAATTAGAAACACTTCTGATGAAAACCACACAATGGATTCCTAAGGAAGGAAATACAAGTTACTGGTAAGTATGCTTTGAATTACTTTTCAGGGTCAGTGCTTGGCTAAAAGATGCAGCACTGGGTTCTCTCCTTATAACTGGTGAGTAAATCAGAATTCGTAGATCTGCTGATTTAAGAGGAATATTTGTATGTTTCAAAAATGGACACCGAAAATTTTCTGGTGAAAACAACACAATGTATTCCTATGGAAGGAAATACAAGTTACTGGTTAGTACGCTTAGAATTACTTTTCAGGGTCAGTGTTGGGCTACAAGATGCAGCACTGGGATCTCTCCTGATAACAGGTGAGCAAATTGGAATTCATAGTTCAGCTGATTTTAGAGGAATATTTGAACGTTTCAAAAATGGACAATTAGAAACTTTTCCGCTGAAAACCACACAAAGGATTCCTAAGGAAGGAAATGCAAGTTACTGGTAAGTATGCTTAGAATTACTTTCCAGGGTCAGTGCTCTATAAAAGATGCAGCACTGGGTTCTCTCCTGATACCAGGTGAGTAAATCGGAATTCGTAGTTCGACTGATTTTAGAGGAATATTTTTACGTTTCAAAAACGGACACTTTGAAACTTTTCTCGTGAAAACGACACAATGGATTCCTTTGGAAGGAAATAGAAGTTACTGGTAAGTACGTTTAAAATTACTTTCCAGGGTCAGTGCTGGGCCAAAAGATGCAGCACTGGATTCTCTCCTTATAACAGGTGAGTAAATCGGAATTCATAGTTCGGCTGATTTTAGAGGAATATTTGAACATTTCAAAAATAGACAATTAGAAACACTTCTGATGAAAACCACACAATGGATTCCTAAGGAAGGAAATACAAGTTACTGGTAAGTATGCTTGGAATTACTTTTCAGGGTCAGTGCTTGGCTAAAAGATGCAGCACTGGGTTCTCTCCTGATAACAGGTGAGTAAATCGGAATTCGTAGTTCAACTGATTTTAGAGGAAAATATGTACGTTTCAAAAATGTACAATTAGAAACTTTTCTGCTGAAAACCACACAATGGATTCCTAAGGAAGGAAATGCAAGTTACTGGTAAGTATGCTTAGAATTACTTTCCAGGGTCAGTGCTCTATAAAAGATGCAGCACTGGGTTCTCTCCTGATACCAGGTGAGTAAATCGGAATTTGTAGTTCGACTGATTTTAGAGGAATATTTGTACGTTTCAAAAATGGACACTTTGAAACTTTTCTTGTGAAAACGACACAATGGATTCCTTTGGAAGGAAATAGAAGTTACTGGTAAGTATGCTTAGAATTACTTTCCAGGGTCAGTGCTGGGCCAAAATATGCAGCACTGGATTCTCTCCTTATAACAGGTGAGTAAATCGGAATTCGTAGTTCAGCTGATTTTAGGGGAATATTTGAACGTTTCAAAAATGGACAATTAGAAACTTTTCCGCTGAAAACCACACAATGGATTCCTAAGGAAGGAAATGCAAGTTACTGGTAAGTATGCTTAGAATTACTTTCCAGGGTCAGTGCTCTATAAAAGATGCAGCACTGGGTTCTCTCCTGATACCAGGTGAGTAAATCGGAATTCGTAGTTCGACTGATTTTAGAGGAATATTTGTACGTTTCAAAAATGGACACTTTGAAACTTTTCTTGTGAAAACGACACAACGGATTCCTTTGGAAGGAAATAGAAGTTACTGGTAAGTACGTTTAAAATTACTTTCCAGGGTCAGTGCTTGGCCAAAAGATGCAGCACTGGATTCTCTCCTTATAACAGGTGAGTAAATCGGAATTCATAGTTCGGCTGATTTTAGAGGAATATTTGAACGTTTCAAAAATCGACAATTAGAAACACTTCTGATGAAAACCACACAATGGATTCCTAAGGAAGGAAATACAAGTTACTGGTAAGTATGCTTGGAATTACTTTTCAGGGTCAGTGCTTGGCTAAAAGATGCAGCACTGGGTTCTCTCCTGATAACAGGTGAGTAAATCAGAATTCGTAGATCTGCTGATTTAAGAGGAATATTTGTACGTTTCAAAAATGGACACCGAAAATTTTCTGGTGAAAACAACACAATGTATTCCTATGGAAGGAAATACAACTTACTGGTTAGTACGCTTAGAATTACTTTTCAGGGTCAGTGTTGGGCTAAAAGATGCAACACTGGGATCTCTCCTGATAACAGGTGAGCAAATTGGAATTCATAGTTCGGCTGATTTTAGAGGAATATGTGAACGTTTCAAAAATGGACAATTAGAAACTTTTCTGCTGAAAACCACACAATGGATTCCTAAGAAAGGAAATACAAGTAACTGGTAAGTATACTTAGAATTACATTCCATGGTCAGTGCTGTATAAAGATGCAGCACTGGGTTCTCTCCTGATACCAGGTGAGTAAATCGGAAATCGTAGTTCGACTGATTTTAGAAGAATATTTGTACGTTTCAAAAATGGACACTTTGAAACTTTTCTCGTGAAAACCACACAATGGATTCCTTTGGAAGGAAATAGAAGTTACTGGTAAGTATGTTTAGAATTACTTTCCAGGGTCAGTGCTGGGCCAAAAGATGCAGCACTGGATTCTCTCCTTATAACAGGTGAGTAAATCGGAATTCATAGTTCGGTTGATTTTAGAGAAATATTTGTACATTTCAAAAATGGATAATTAGAAACTTTTCTGCTGAAAACCACACAATGGATTCCTAAGGAAGGAAATACAAGTTACTGGTAAGTATGCTTAGAATTACTTTCCAGGGTCAGTGCTATATAAAAGATGCAGCACTGGGTTCTCTCCTTATACCAGGTGAGTAAATCAGAATTCGTAGTTTGACTGATCTTAGTGAAATATTTGTACGTTTAAAAAATGGACACTTAGAAACTTTTCTGCTGAAAACCACACAATGGATTCCTATGGAAGAAAATACAAGTTACTGGTAAGTACGCTTAGAATTACTTTCCAGGGTCATTGCTGGGCTAAAAGATGCAGCACTGGATTCTCTCCTGATAACAGGTGAGTAAATCGGAATTCGTAGTTCGACTGATATTAGAGGAATATTTGTACATTTCAAAAATGGACACTTTTAAACTTTTTTTGTGAAAACCACACAATGGATTCCTAAGGAAGGAAATACAAGTTACTGGTAAGTACGCTTAGAATTACTTTTCAGGGTCAGTGCTGTATAAAAGATGCAGCACTGGGTTCTCTCCTGATACCAGGTGAGTAAATCAGAAATCATAGTTCGACTGATTTTAGAAGAATATTTGTACGTTTCAAAAATGGACACTTTGAAACTTTTCTCGTAAAAACCACACAATGGATTCCTTTGGAAAGAAATAGAAGTTACTGGTAAGTACGTTTAGAATTACTTTCCAGGGTCAGTGCTGGGCCAAAAGATGCAGCACTGGATTCTCTCCTTATAACAGGTGAGTAAATCGGAATTCGTAGTTCGACTGATTTTAGTGGAATATTTGTACGTTTAAAAAATGGACACTTAGAAACTTTTCTGCTGAAAACCACACAATGGATTCCTATGGAAGAAAATACAAGTTACTGGTAAGTACGCTTAGAATTACTTTCCAGGGTCATTGCTGGGCTAAAAGATGCAGCACTGGATTCTCTCCTGATAACAGGTGAGTAAATCGGAATTGGTAGTTCGACTGATTTTAGAGGAATATTTGTACATTTCAAAAATGGACACTTTTAAACTTTTCTCGTGAAAACCACACAATGGATTCCTAAGGAAGGAAATACAAGTTACTGGTAAGTACGTTTAGAATTACTTTTCAGGGTCAGTGCTGTATAAAAGATGCAGCACTGGGTTCTCTCCTGATACCAGGTGAGTAAATCAGAAATCATAGTTCGACTGATTTTAGAAGAATATTTGTACGTTTCAAAAATGGACACTTAGAAACTTTTCTGCTGAAAACCACACAATGGATTCCTTTGGAAGGAAATAGAAGTTACTGGTAAGTACGTTTAGAATTACTTTCCAGGGTCAGTGCTGGGCCAAAAGATGCAGCACTGGATTCTCTCCTTATAACAGGTGAGTAAATCGGAATTCATAGTTCGGCTGATTTTGGAGGAATATTTGAACGTTTCAAAAATGGACAATTAGAAACTTTTCTGCTGAAAACCACACAATGGATTCCTAAGGAAGGAAATACAAGTTACTGGTAAGTATGCTTGGAATTACTTTTCAGGGTCAGTGTTGGGTTAAAAGATGCAGCACTGGGTTCTCTCCTGATAACAGGTGAGCAAATTGGAATTCGTAGTTCGGCTGATTTTAGAGGAATATTTGTACATTTCAAAAATGGACACTTAGAAACTTCTCACTTGAAAACCACACAATGCATTCATATTGAAGGAAATACAAGTTACTTGTAAGTACGCTTGAAATTACTTTTCAGGGTCAATGCTGGGCTAAAAGATGCAGCACTGGGTTCTCTCCTGATACCAGGTGAGTAAATCGGAATTCGTAGTTTGACTGATTTTAGAGGAATATTTGTATGTTTCAAAAATTGACACTTTGAAACTTTTTTTGTGAAAACCACACAATGGATTCCTATGGAAGGAAATACAAGTTACTGGTAAGTACACTTAGAATTACTTTTCAGGGTCAGTGCTGTATAAAAGATGCAGCACTGGATTCTCTCCTGATAACAGGTGAGTAAATCGGAATTCATAGTTCGACTGATTTTAGAGGAATATTTGCACGTTTCAAAAATGGACCCATTAACTTTTCTGCTGAAAATCACACAATGGATTCCTGTGAAAGGAAATACAAGTTACTGGTAAGTACGCTTAGAATTACTTTTCAGGGTCAGTGCTGTATGAAAGATGCAGCACTGGATTCTCTCCTGATAACAGGTGAGTAAATCGGAATTCGTAGATCGACTGATTTTAGAGGAATATTTGTACGTTTCAAAAATGGACACTTTGAAACTTTTCTCGTGAAAACCACACAATGGATTCCTTTGGAAGGAAATAGAAGTTACTGGTAAGTACGCTTAGAATTACTTTACAGGGTCAGTGCTGGGCCAAAAGATGCAGCACTGGATTCTCTCCTTATAACAGGTGAGTAAATTGGAATTCATAGTTCGGCTGATTTTAGAGGAATATTTGAACGTTTCAAAAATGGACAATTAGAAACTTTTCCGCTGAAAACCACACAATGGATTCCTAAGGAAGGAAATACAAGTTACTGGTAAGTATGCTTAGAATTACATTCCAAGGTCAGTGCTGTATAAAAGATGCAGCACTGGGTTCTCTCCTGATACCAGGTGAGTATATCGGAAATCGTAGTTCGACTGATTTTAGAAGAATATTTGTACGTTTCAAAAATGGACACTTTGAAACTTTTCTCGTGAAAACCACACAATGGATTCCTTTAGAAGGAAATAGAAGTTACTGGTAAGTACGCTTAGAATTACTTTTCAGGGTCAGTGCTGTATAAAAGATGCAGCACTGAATTCTCTCCTGATAACAGGTGAGTAAATCAGAATTCGTAGTTCAACTGATTTTAGAGGAAAATTTGTACGTTTCAAAAATGTACAATTAGAAACTTTTCTGCTGAAAACCACACAATGGATTCCTAAGAAAGGAAATGCAAGTTACTGGTAAGTATGCTTAGAATTACTTTCCAGGGTCAGTGCTCTATAAAAGATGCAGCACTGGGTTCTCTCCTGATACCAGGTGAGTAAATCGGAATTCGTAGTTCAACTGATTTTAGAGGAATATTTGTACGTTTCAAAAATGGACACTTTGAAACTTTTCTTGTGAAAACGACACAATGGATTCCTTTGGAAGGAAATAGAAGTTACTGGTAAGTATGCTTAGAATTACTTTCCAGGGTCAGTGCTGGGCCAAAAGATGCAGCACTGGATTCTCTCCTTATAACAGGTGAGTAAATCGGAATTCATAGTTCGGCTGATTTTAGAGGAATATTTGAAGGTTTCTAAAATGGACAATTAGAAACACTTCTGATGAAAACCACACAATGGATTCCTAAGGAAGGAAATACAAGTTACTGGTAAGTATGCTTGGAATTACTTTTCAGGGTCAGTGCTTGGCTAAAAGATGCAGCACTGGGTTCTCTCCTTATAACTGGTGAGTAAATCAGAATTCGTAGATCTGCTGATTTAAGAGGAATATTTGTATGTTTCAAAAATGGACACCGTAAATTTTCTAGTGAAAACAACACAATCTATTCCTATGGAAGGAAATACAAGTTACTGGTTAGTACGCTTAGAATTACTTTTCAGGGTCAGTGTTGGGCTACAAGATGCAGCACTGGGATCCCTCCTGATAACAGGTGAGCAAATTGGAATTCATAGTTCAGCTGATTTTAGAGGAATATTTGAACGTTTCAAAAATGGACAATTAGAAACTTTTCCGCTGAAAACCACACAATGGATTCCTAAGGAAGGAAATGCAAGTTACTGGTAAGTATGCTTAGAATTACTTTCCAGGGTCAGTGCTCTATAAAAGATGCAGCACTGGGTTCTCTCTTGATACCAGGTGAGTAAATCGGAATTCGTAGTTCGACTGATTTTAGAGGAATATTTGAACATTTCAAAAATGGACACTTTGAAACTTTTCTTGTGAAAACGACACAATGGATTCCTTTGGAAGGAAATAGAAGTTACTGGTAAGTATGTTTAAAATTACTTTCCAGGGTCAGTGCTGGGCCAAAAGATGCAGCACTGGATTCTCTCCTTATAACAGGTGAGTAAATCGGAATTCATAGTTCGGCTGATTTTAGAGGAATATTTGAACGTTTCAAAAATGGACAATTAGAAACACTTCTGATGAAAACCACACAATGGATTCCTAAGGAAGGAAATACAAGTTACTGGTAAGTATGCTTGGAATTACTTTTCAGGGTCAGTGCTTGGCTAAAAGATGCAGCACTGGGTTCTCTCCTGATAACAGGTGAGTAAATCAGAATTCGTAGATCTGCTGATTTAAGAGGAATATTTGTACGTTTCAAAAATGGACACCGAAAATTTTCTGGTGAAAACAACACAATGTATTCCTATGGAAGGAAGTACAACTTACTGGTTAGTACGCTTAGAATTACTTTTCAGGGTCAGTGTTGGGCTAAAAGATGCAACACTGGGATCTCTCCTGATAACAGGTGAGCAAATTGGAATTCATAGTTCGGCTGATTTTAGAGGAATATGTGAACGTTTCAAAAATGGACAATTAGAAGCTTTTCCGCTGAAAACCACACAATGGATTCCTAAGAAAGGAAATACAAGTAACTGGTAAGTATGCTTAGAATTACATTCCAAGGTCAGTGCTGTATAAAAGATGCAGCACTGGGTTCTCTCCTGATACCAGGTGAGTAAATCGGAATTCGTAGTTCAACTGATTTTAGAGGAATATTTGTACGTTTCAAAAATGGACACTTTGAAACTTTTCTTGTGAAAACGACACAATGGATTCCTTTGGAAGGAAATAGAAGTTACTGGTAAGTATGCTTAGAATTACCTTCCAGGGTCAGTGCTGGGCCAAAAGATGCAGCACTGGATTCTCTCCTTATAACAGGTGAGTAAATCGGAATTCATAGTTCGGCTGATTTTAGAGGAATATTTGAAGGTTTCTAAAATGGACAATTAGAAACACTTCTGATGAAAACCACACAATGGATTCCTAAGGAAGGAAATACAAGTTACTGGTAAGTATGCTTGGAATTACTTTTCAGGGTCAGTGCTTGGCTAAAAGATGCAGCACTGGGTTCTCTCCTTATAACTGGTGAGTAAATCAGAATTCGTAGATCTGCTGATTTAAGAGGAATATTTGTATGTTTCAAAAATGGACACCGTAAATTTTCTGGTGAAAACAACACAATCTATTCCTATGGAAGGAAATACAAGTTACTGGTTAGTACGCTTAGAATTACTTTTCAGGGTCAGTGTTGGGCTACAAGATGCAGCACTGGAATCCCTCCTGATAACAGGTGAGCAAATTGGAATTCATAGTTCAGCTGATTTTAGAGGAATATTTGAACGTTTCAAAAATGGACAATTAGAAACTTTTCCGCTGAAAACCACACAATGGATTCCTAAGGAAGGAAATGCAAGTTACTGGTAAGTATGCTTAGAATTACTTTCCAGGGTCAGTGCTCTATAAAAGATGCAGCACTGGGTTCTCTCCTGATACCAGGTGAGTAAATCGGAATTCGTAGTTCGACTGATTTTAGAGGAATATTTGTACATTTCAAAAATGGACACTTTGAAACTTTTCTTGTGAAAACGACACAATGGATTCCTTTGGAAGGAAATAGAAGTTACTGGTAAGTATGTTTAAAATTACTTTCCAGGGTCAGTGCTGGGCCAAAAGATGCAGCACTGGATTCTCTCCTTATAACAGGTGAGTAAATCGGAATTCATAGTTCGGCTGATTTTAGAGGAATATTTGAACGTTTCAAAAATGGACAATTAGAAACACTTCTGATGAAAACCACACAATGGATTCCTAAGGAAGGAAATACAAGTTACTGGTAAGTATGCTTGGAATTACTTTTCAGGGTCAGTGCTTGGCTAAAAGATGCAGCACTGGGTTCTCTCCTGATAACAGGTGAGTAAATCAGAATTCGTAGATCTGCTGATTTAAGAGGAATATTTGTACGTTTCAAAAATGGACACCGAAAATTTTCTGGTGAAAACAACACAATGTATTCCTATGGAAGGAAGTACAACTTACTGGTTAGTACGCTTAGAATTACTTTTCAGGGTCAGTGTTGGGCTAAAAGATGCAACACTGGGATCTCTCCTGATAACAGGTGAGCAAATTGGAATTCATAGTTCGGCTGATTTTAGAGGAATATGTGAACGTTTCAAAAATGGACAATTAGAAGCTTTTCCGCTGAAAACCACACAATGGATTCCTAAGAAAGGAAATACAAGTAACTGGTAAGTATGCTTAGAATTACATTCCAAGGTCAGTGCTGTAACAAAGATGCAGCACTGGGTTCTCTCCTGATACCAGGTGAGTAAATCGGAAATCGTAGTTCGACTGATTTTAGAAGAATATTTGTACGTTTCAAAAATGGACACTTTGAAACTTTTCTCGTGAAAACCACACAATGGATTCCTTTGGAAGGAAATAGAAGTTACTGGTAAGTATGTTTAGAATTACTTTCCAGGGTCAGTGCTGGGCCAAAAGATGCAGCACTGGATTCTCTCCTTATAACAGGTGAGTAAATCGGAATTCATAGTTTGGTTGATTTTAGAGAAATATTTGTACATTTCAAACATGGATAATTAGAAACTTTTCTGCTGAAAACCACACAATGGATTCCTAAGGAAGGAAATACAAGTTACTGGTAAGTATGCTTAGAATTACTTTCCAGGGTCAGTGCTATATAAAAGATGCAGCACTGGGTTCTCTCCTTATACCAGGTGAGTAAATCAGAATTCGTAGTTCAACTGATTTTAGAGGAAAATTAGTACGTTTCAAAAATGTACAATTAGAAACTTTTCTGCTGAAAACCACACAATGGATTCCTAAGGAAGGAAATGCAAGTTACTGGTAAGTATGCTTAGAATTACTTTCCAGGGTCAGTGCTCTATAAAAGATGCAGCACTGGGTTCTCTCCTGATACCAGGTGAGTAAATCGGAATTTGTAGTTCGACTGATTTTAGAGGAATATTTGTACGTTTCAAAAATGGACACTTTGAAACTTTTCTTGTGAAAACGACACAATGGATTCCTTTGGAAGGAAATAGAAGTTACTGGTAAGTATGCTTAGAATTACTTTCCAGGGTCAGTGCTGGGCCAAAAGATGCAGCACTGGATTCTCTCCTTATAACAGGTGAGTAAATCGGAATTCATAGTTCGGCTGATTTTAGAGGAATATTTGAAGGTTTCAAAAATGGACAATTAGAAACACTTCTGATGAAAACCACACAATGGATTCCTAAGGAAGGAAATACAAGTTACTGGTAAGTATGCTTTGAATTACTTTTCAGGGTCAGTGCTTGGCTAAAAGATGCAGCACTGGGTTCTCTCCTTATAACTGGTGAGTAAATCAGAATTCGTAGATCTGCTGATTTAAGAGGAATATTTGTATGTTTCAAAAATGGACACCGAAAATTTTCTGGTGAAAACAACACAATGTATTCCTATGGAAGGAAATACAAGTTACTGGTTAGTACGCTTAGAATTACTTTTCAGGGTCAGTGTTGGGCTACAAGATGCAGCACTGGGATCTCTCCTGATAACAGGTGAGCAAATTGGAATTCATAGTTCAGCTGATTTTAGAGGAATATTTGAACGTTTCAAAAATGGACAATTAGAAACTTTTCCGCTGAAAACCACACAAAGGATTCCTAAGGAAGGAAATGCAAGTTACTGGTAAGTATGCTTAGAATTACTTTCCAGGGTCAGTGCTCTATAAAAGATGCAGCACTGGGTTCTCTCCTGATACCAGGTGAGTAAATCGGAATTCGTAGTTCGACTGATTTTAGAGGAATATTTTTACGTTTCAAAAACGGACACTTTGAAACTTTTCTTGTGAAAACGACACAATGGATTCCTTTGGAAGGAAATAGAAGTTACTGGTAAGTACGTTTAAAATTACTTTCCAGGGTCAGTGCTGGGCCAAAAGATGCAGCACTGGATTCTCTCCTTATAACAGGTGAGTAAATCGGAATTCATAGTTCGGCTGATTTTAGAGGAATATTTGAACGTTTCAAAAATAGACAATTAGAAACACTTCTGATGAAAACCACACAATGGATTCCTAAGGAAGGAAATACAAGTTACTGGTAAGTATGCTTGGAATTACTTTTCAGGGTCAGTGCTTGGCTAAAAGATGCAGCACTGGGTTCTCTCCTGATAACAGGTGAGTAAATCGGAATTCGTAGTTCAACTGATTTTAGAGGAAAATTTGTACGTTTCAAAAATGTACAATTAGAAACTTTTCTGCTGAAAACCACACAATGGATTCCTAAGGAAGGAAATGCAAGTTACTGGTAAGTATGCTTAGAATTACTTTCCAGGGTCAGTGCTCTATAAAAGATGCAGCACTGGGTTCTCTCCTGATACCAGGTGAGTAAATCGGAATTTGTAGTTCGACTGATTTTAGAGGAATATTTGTACGTTTCAAAAATGGACACTTTGAAACTTTTCTTGTGAAAACGACACAATGGATTCCTTTGGAAGGAAATAGAAGTTACTGGTAAGTATGCTTAGAATTACTTTCCAGGGTCAGTGCTGGGCCAAAATATGCAGCACTGGATTCTCTCCTTATAACAGGTGAGTAAATCGGAATTCATAGTTTGGCTGATTTTAGAGGAATATTTGAAGGTTTCAAAAATGGACAATTAGAAACACTTCTGATGAAAACCACACAATGGATTCCTAAGGAAGGAAATACAAGTTACTGGTAAGTATGCTTGGAATTAATTTTCAGGGTCAGTGCTTGGCTAAAAGATGCAGCACTGGGTTCTCTCCTGATAACAGGTGAGTAAATCGGAATTCGTAGTTCAACTGATTTTAGAGGAAAATTTGTACGTTTCAAAAATGTACAATTAGAAACTTTTCTGCTGAAAACCACACAATGGATTCCTAAGGAAGGACATGCAAGTTATTGGTAAGTATGCTTAGAATTACTTTCCAGGGTCAGTGCTCTATAAAAGATGCAGCACTGGGTTCTCTCCTGATACCAGGTGAGTAAATCGGAATTTGTAGTTCGACTGATTTTAGAGGAATATTTGTACGTTTCAAAAATGGACACTTTGAAACTTTTCTTGTGAAAACGACACAATGGATTCCTTTGGAAGGAAATAGAAGTTACTGGTAAGTATGCTTAGAATTACTTTCCAGGGTCAGTGCTGGGCCAAAATATGCAGCACTGGATTCTCTCCTTATAACAGGTGAGTAAATCGGAATTCATAGTTCGGCTGATTTTAGAGGAATATTTGAAGGTTTCAAAAATGGACAATTAGAAACACTTCTGATGAAAACCACACAATGGATTCCTAAGGAAGGAAATACAAGTTACTGGTAAGTATGCTTGGAATTACTTTTCAGGGTCAGTGCTTGGCTAAAAGATGCAGCACTGGGTTCTCTCCTTATAACTGGTGAGTAAATCAGAATTCGTAGATCTGCTGATTTAAGAGGAATATTTGTATGTTTCAAAAATGGACACCGAAAATTTTCTAGTGAAAACAACACAATGTATTCCTATGGAAGGAAATACAAGTTACTGGTTAGTACGCTTAGAATTACTTTTCAGGGTCAGTGTTGGGCTACAAGATGCAGCACTGGGATCTCTCCTGATAACAGGTGAGCCAATTGGAATTCATAGTTCAGCTGATTTTAGGGGAATATTTGAACGTTTCAAAAATGGACAATTAGAAACTTTTCCGCTGAAAACCACACAATGGATTCCTAAGGAAGGAAATGCAAGTTACTGGTAAGTATGCTTAGAATTACTTTCCAGGGTCAGTGCTCTATAAAAGATGCAGCACTGGGTTCTCTCCTGATACCAGGTGAGTAAATCGGAATTCGTAGTTCGACTGATTTTAGAGGAATATTTGTACGTTTCAAAAATGGACACTTTGAAACTTTTCTTGTGAAAACGACACAACGGATTCCTTTGGAAGGAAATAGAAGTTACTGGTAAGTACGTTTAAAATTACTTTCCAGGGTCAGTGCTGGGCCAAAAGATGCAGCACTGGATTCTCTCCTTATAACAGGTGAGTAAATCGGAATTCATAGTTCGGCTGATTTTAGAGGAATATTTGAACGTTTCAAAAATCGACAATTAGAAACACTTCTGATGAAAACCACACAATGGATTCCTAAGGAAGGAAATACAAGTTACTGGTAAGTATGCTTGGAATTACTTTTCAGGGTCAGTGCTTGGCTAAAAGATGCAGCACTGGGTTCTCTCCTGATAACAGGTGAGTAAATCAGAATTCGTAGATCTGCTGATTTAAGAGGAATATTTGTACGTTTCAAAAATGGACACCGAAAATTTTCTGGTGAAAACAACACAATGTATTCCTATGGAAGGAAATACAACTTACTGGTTAGTACGCTTAGAATTACTTTTCAGGGTCAGTGTTGGGCTAAAAGATGCAACACTGGGATCTCTCCTGATAACAGGTGAGCAAATTGGAATTCATAGTTCGGCTGATTTTAGAGGAATATGTGAACGTTTCAAAAATGGACAATTAGAAACTTTTCTGCTGAAAACCACACAATGGATTCCTAAGAAAGGAAATACAAGTAACTGGTAAGTATGCTTAGAATTACATTCCAAGGTCAGTGCTGTATAAAAGATGCAGCACTGGGTTCTCTCCTGATACCAGGTGAGTAAATCGGAAATCGTAGTTCGACTAATTTTAGAAGAATATTTGTACGTTTCAAAAATGGACACTTTGAAACTTTTCTCGTGAAAACCACACAATGGATTCCTTTGGAAGGAAATAGAAGTTACTGGTAAGTATGTTTAGAATTACTTTCCAGGGTCAGTGCTGGGCCAAAAGATGCAGCACTGGATTCTCTCCTTATAACAGGTGAGTAAATCGGAATTCATAGTTCGGTTGATTTTAGAGAAATATTTGTACATTTCAAAAATGGATAATTAGAAACTTTTCTGCTGAAAACCACACAATGGATTCCTAAGGAAGGAAATGCAAGTTACTGGTAAGTATGCTTAGAATTACTTTCCAGGGTCAGTACTCTATAAAAGATGCAGCACTGGGTTCTCTCCTGATACCAGGTGAGTAAATCGGAATTTGTAGTTCGACTGATTTTAGAGGAATATATGTACGTTTCAAAAATAGACACTTTGAAACTTTTCTTGTGAAAACGACATAATGGATTCCTTTGGAAGGAAATAGAAGTTACTGGTAAGTATGCTTAGAATTACTTTCCAGGGTCAGTGCTGGGCCAAAAGATGCAGCACTGGATTCTCTCCTTTTAACAGGTGAGTAAATCGGAATTCATAGTTCGGCTGATTTTAGAGGAATATTTGAAGGTTTCAAAAATGGACAATTAGAAACACTTCTGATGAAAACCACACAATGGATTCCTAAGGAAGGAAATACAAGTTACTGGTAAGTATGCTTGGAATTACTTTTCAGGGTCAGTGCTTGGCTAAAAGATGCAGCACTGGGTTCTCTCCTTATAACTGGTGAGTAAATCAGAATTCGTAGATCTGCTGATTTAAGAGGAATATTTGTATGTTTCAAAAATGGACACCGAAAATTTTCTGGTGAAAACAACACAATGTATTCCTATGGAAGGAAATACAAGTTACTGGTTAGTACGCTTAGAATTACTTTTCAGGGTCAGTGTTGGGCTACAAGATGCAGCACTGGGATCTCTCCTGATAACAGGTGAGCAAATTGGAATTCATAGTTCAGCTGATTTTAGAGGTATATTTGAACGTTTCAAAAATGGACAATAAGAAACTTTTCCGCTGAAAACCACACAATGGATTCCTAAGGAAGGAAATGCAAGTTACTGGTAAGTATGCTTAGAATTACTTTCCAGGGTCAGTGCTCTATAAAAGATGCAGCACTGGGTTCTCTCCTGATACCAGGTGAGTAAATCGGAATTCGTAGTTTGACAGATTTTAGATGAATATTTGTACGTTTCAAAAATGGACACTTTGAAACTTTTCTTGTGAAAACGACACAATGGATTCCTTTGGAAGGAAATAGAAGTTACTGGTAAGTACGTTTAAAATTACTTTCCAGGGTCAGTGCTGGGCCAAAAGATGCAGCACTGGATTCTCTCCTTATAACAGGTGAGTAAATCGGAATTCATAGTTCGGCTGATTTTAGAGGAATATTTGAACGTTTCAAAAATGGACAATTAGAAACACTTCTGATGAAAACCACACAATGGATTCCTAAGGAAGGAAATACAGGTTACTGGTAAGTATGCTTGGAATTACTTTTCAGGGTCAGTGCTTGGCTAAAATATGCAGCACTGGGTTCTCTCCTGATAACAAGTGAGTAAATCAGAATTCGTAGATCTGCTGATTTAAGAGGAATATTTGTACGTTTCAAAAATGGACACCGAAAATTTTCTGGTGAAAACAACACAATGTATTCCTATGGAAGGAAATACAACTTACTGGTTAGTATGCTTAGAATTACTTTTCAGGGTCAGTGTTGGGCTAAAAGATGCAACACTGGGATCTCTCCTGATAACAGGTGAGCAAATTGGAATTCATAGTTCGGCTGATTTTAGAGGAATATGTGAACGTTTCAAAAATGGACAATTAGAAACTTTTCCGCTGAAAACCACACAATGGATTCCTAAGAAAGGAAATACAAGTAACTGGTAAGTATGCTTAGAATTACATTCCAAGGTCAGTGATGTATAAAAGATGCAGCACTGGGTTCTCTCCTGATACCAGGTGAGTAAATTGGAATTCATAGTTCGGTTGATTTTAGAGAAATATTTGTACATTTCAAAAATGGACAATTAGAAACTTTTCTGCTGAAAACCACACAATGGATTCCTAAGGAAGGAAATACAAGTTACTGGTAAGTATGCTTAGAATTACTTTCCAGGGTCAGTGCTATATAAAAGATGCAGCACTGGGTTCTCTCCTTATACCAGGTGAGTAAATCAGAATTCGTAGTTAGACTGATTTTAGTGGAATATTTGTACGTTTAAAAAATGGACACTTAGAAACTTTTCTGCTGAAAACCACACAATGGATTCCTATGGAAGAAAATACAAGTTACTGGTAAGTACGCTTAGAATTACATTCCAGGGTCATTGCACGGCTAAAAGATGCAGCACTGGATTCTCTCCTGATAACAGGTGAGTAAATCGGAATTCGTAGTTCGACTGATTTTAGAGGAATATTTGTACATTTCAAAAATGGACACTTAAACTTTTCTCGTGAAAACCACACAATGGATTCCTAAGGAAGGAAATACAAGTTACTGGTAAGTACGCTTAGAATTACTTTTCAGGGTCAGTGCTGTATAAAAGATGCAGCACTGGGTTCTCTCCTGATACCAGGTGAGTAAATCAGAAATCATAGTTCGACTGATTTTAGAAGAATATTTGTACGTTTCAAAAATGGACACTTTGAAACTTATCTCGTAAAAATCACACAATGGATTCCTTTGGAAGGAAATAGAAGTTACTGGTAAGTACGTTTAGAATTACTTTCCAGGGTCAGTGCTGGGCCAAAAGATGCAGCACTGTATTCTCTCCTTATAACAGGTGAGTAAATCGGAATTCATAGTTCGGCTGATTTTGGAGGAATATTTGAACGTTTCAAAAATGGACAATTAGAAACTTTTCTGCTGAAAACCACACAATGGATTCCTAAGGAAGGAAATACAAGTTACTGGTAAGTATGCTTGGAATTACTTTTCAGGGTCAGTGTTGGGTTAAAAGATGCAGCACTGGGTTCTCTCCTGATAACAGTTGAGCAAATTGGAATTCGTAGTTCGGCTGATTTTAGAGGAATATTTGTACATTTCAAAAATGGACACTTAGAAACTTCTCACTTGAAAACCACACAATGCATTCCTATTGAAGGAAATACAAGTTACTGGTAAGTACACTTAGAATTACTTTTCAGGGTCAGTGCTGTATAAAAGATGCAGCACTGGATTCTCTCCTGATAACAGGTGAGTAAATCGGAATTCATAGTTCGACTGATTTTAGAGGAATATTTGTACGTTTCAAAAATGGATACTTTGAAACTTTTCTCGTGAAAACCACACAATGGATTCCTTTGGAAGGAAATAGAAGTTACTGGTAAGTACGCTTAGAATTACTTTTCAGGGTCAGTGCTGTATAAAAGATGCAGCACTGGATTCTCTCCTGATAACAGGTGAGTAAATCGGAATTCGTAGATCGACTGATTTTAGAGGAATATTTGTACGTTTCAAAAATGGACACTTTGAAACTTTTCTCGTGAAAACCACACAATGGATTCCTTTGGAAGGAAATAGAAGTTACTGGTAAGTACGCTTAGAATTACTTTACAGGGTCAGTGCTGGGCCAAAAGGTGCAGCACTGGATTCTCTCCTTATAACAGGTGAGTAAAT
The DNA here is from genome assembly GCF_964204655.1 of Triturus cristatus. Taxonomy (NCBI): domain Eukaryota; kingdom Metazoa; phylum Chordata; class Amphibia; order Caudata; family Salamandridae; genus Triturus; species Triturus cristatus. The sequence continues at coordinate 998,831,775 of NC_140579.1, forward strand.
TGGAATTCATAGTTCGGCTGATTTTAGAGGAATATTTGAACGTTTCACAAATGGACAATTTGAAACTTTTCCGCTGAAAACCACACAATGGATTCCTAAGGAAGGAAATACAAGTTACTGGTAAGTATGCTTAGAATTACATTCCAAGGTCAGTGCTGTATAAGAGATGCAGCACTGGGTTCTCTCCTGATACCAGGTGAGTAAATCGGAAATCGTAGTTCAAATGATTTTAGAAGAATATTTGTACGTTTCAAAAATGGACACTTTGAAACTTTTCTCGTGAAAACCACACAATGGATTCCTTTAGAAGGAAATACAAGTTAATGGTAAGTATGCTTAGAATTACTTTCCAGGGTCAGTGCTATATAAAAGATGCAGCACTGGGTTCTCTCCTTATACCAGGTGAGTAAATCAGAATTCGTAGTTAGACTGATTTTAGAGGAATATTTGTACATTTCCTAAATGGACAATAAGAAACTTTTCTGCTGAAAACCACACAATGGATTCCTAAGGAAGGAAATACAAGTTACTGGTAAGTATGCTTAGAATTACTTTCCATGGTCAGTGCTGTATAAAAGATGCAGCACTGGGTTCTCTCCTGATACCAGGTGAGTAAATCGGAATTCGTAGTTCGACTGATCTTAGTGGAATAATTGTACGTTTCAAAAATGGACACTTAGAAACTTTTCTGCTGAAAACCACACAATGGATTCCTATGGAAGAAAATACAAGTTACTGGTAAGTACGCTTAGAATTACTTTCCAGGGTCAGTGCTGGGCTAAAAGATGCAGCACTGGGTTCTCTCCTGATACCAGGTAAGTAAATCGGAATTCATAGTTCGGCTGATTTAAGAGGAATATTTGTAAGTTTCAAAAATGGACGCAGAAACTTTTCTGGTGAAAACCACAGAATGGATTCCTATGGAAGGAAATACAAGTTACGGGTAAGTACGCTTAGAATTACTTTTCAGGGTCAGTGTTGGACTAAAAGATGCAGCACTGGGTTCTCTCCTGATGACAGGTGAATAAATCGGAATTCGTAGTTCGACTGATTTTAGAGGAATATTTGTATGTTTCAAAAATGGACACTTTGAAACTTTTCTCGTGAAAACCACACAATGGAATCCTATGGAAGGAAATAAATGTTACTGTTAAGTACGCTTAGAATTACTTTTCAGGGTCAGTGCTGTATAAAAGATGCAGCACTGGATTCTCTCCTGATAACAGGTGAGTAAATCGGAATTCGTAGTTCAACTGATTTTAGAGGAATATTTGTACGTTTCAAAAATGTACAATTAGAAACTTTTCCGCTGAAAACCACACAATGGATTCCTAAGAAAGGAAATACAAGTTACTGTTAAGTATGCTTAGAATTAAATTCCAAGGTCAGTGCTGTATAAAAGATGCAGCACTGGGTTCTCTCCTGATACCAGGTGAGTAAATCGGAAATCGTAGTTCGACTGATTTTAGAAGAATATTTGTACGTTTCAAAAATGGACACTGAAACTTTTCTCGTGAAAACCACACAATGGATTCCTTTGGAAGGAAATACAAGTTACTGATAAGTATGCTTAGAATTACTTTCCAGTGTCAGTGCTGTATAAAAGATGCAGCACTGTGTTCTCTCCTGATACCAGGTGAGTAAATCGGAATTCGTAGTTCGACTGATTTTAGTGGAATAATTGTACGTTTCAAAAATGGACACTTTAAAACTTTTCTCGTGAAAACGACACAATGGATTCCTAAGGAAGGAAATACAAGTTACTGTTAAGTACGCTTAGAATTACTTTTCAGGGTCAGTGCTGTATAAAAGATGCAGCACTGGGTTTTCTCCTGATAACAGGTGAGTAAATCGGAAATCATAGTTCGACTGATTTTAGAAGAATATTTGTATGTTTCAAAAATGGACACTTTGAAACTTTTCTCGTGAAAACCACACAATGGATTCCTTTGGAAGGAAATAGAAGTTACTGGTAAGTACGTTTGGAATTACTTTCCAGGGTCAGTGCTGGGCCAAAAGATGCAGCAATGGATTCTCTCCTTATAACAGGTGAGTAAATCGGAATTCATAGTTCGGTTGATTTTAGAGGACTATTTGTACATTTCAAAAATGGACAATTAGAAACTTTTCTGCTGAAAACCACACAATGGATTCCTAAGGAAGGAAATACAAGTTATTGGTAAGTATGCTTAGAATTACTTTCCAGGGTCAGTGCTGTATAAAAGATGCAGCACTGGGTTCTCTCCTGATACCAGGTGAGTAAATCGGTATTCGTAGTTCGACTGATTTTAGTGGAATAATTGTACGTTTCAAAAATGGACACTTAGAAACTTTTCTGCTGAAAACCACACAATGGATTCTTATGGAAGGAAATACAAGTTACTGGTAAGTACGCTTGGAATTAATTTTCAGGGTCAGTGCTGGTCTAAAAGATGCAGCACTGGATTCTCTCCTTATAACAGGTAAGTAAATCGGAATTCATAGTTCGGCTGATTTAAGAGGAATATTTGTAAGTTTCAAAAATGGACACAGAAACTTTTCTGTTGAAAACCACACATTGGATTCCTATGGAAGGAAATACAAGTTACTGGTAAGTACGCTTAGAATTACTTTTCAGGGTCAGTGCTGGTCTAAAAGATTTAGCAATGGGTTCTCTCCTGATAACAGGTGAGTAAATCGGAATTCGTAGTTCGACTGATTTTAGAGGAATATTTGTACGTTTCAAAAATGGACACTTTTAAACTTTTCTCGTGAAAACAACACAATGGATTCCTAAGGAAGGAAATACAAGTTACTGGTAAGTACGCTTAGAATTACTTTTCAGGGTCAGTGCTGGTCTAAAAGATGCAGCACTGGGTTCTCTCCTGATAACAGGTGAGTAAATTGGAATTCGTAGTTTGGCTGATTTAAGAGGAATATTTGTATGTTTCAAAAATGGACACTTTGAAACTTTTCTCGTGAAAACCACACAGTGGATTCCTATGGAAGTAAATAAAAGTTACTGGTAAGGGTGCTTAGAATTACTTTTCAGGGTCAGTGCTGTATAAAAGATGCAGCACTGGATTCTCTCCTGATAACAGGTGAGTAAATTAGAATTGATAGTTTGGCTGATTTTAGAGGAATTTTTGTACGTATAAAAAATGGACACTTAGAAACTTTTCTGTTGAAAACCACACAATGGAGTCCTATGGAAGGAAATACAAGTTACTGGTAAGTACACTTAGAATTATTTTTCAGGGTCAGTGCTGGTCTAAAAGATGCAGCACTGGATTCTCTCCTTATAACAGGTGAGTAAATCGGAATTCATAGTTTGGCTGATTTAAGAGGAATATTTGTAAGTTTCAAAAATGGACACAGAAACTTTTCTGGTGAAAACCACACACTGCATTCCTATGGAAGGAAATACAAGTTAATTTTAAGTACACTTAGAATTACTTTTCAGGGTCAGTGTTGGACTAAAAGATGCAGCACTGGGTTCTCTCCTGATAACAGGTGAGTAAATCGGAATTCATAGTTCGGCTGATTTAAGAGGAATATTTGTAAGCTTCAAAAATGGACACAGAAACTTTTCTGTTGAAAACCACACAATGGATTCCTATGGAAGGAAATACAAGTTACTGGTAAGTACGCTTAGAATTACTTTTCAGGGTCAGTGCTTGTCTAAAAGATGCAGCACTGGGTTCTCTCCTGATACAGGTGAGTAAATCGGAATTCGTAGTTTGGCTGATTTAAGAGGAATATTTGTACGTTTCAAAAATGGACACAGAAACTTTTATGGTGAAAACCACACAATGCATTCCTATGGAAGGAAATACAAGTTACTGGTAAGTACGCTTAGAATTACTTTTCAGGGTCAGTGCTGTATAAAAGATGCAGCACTGGATTCTCTCCTGATAACAGGTGAGTAAATCGCAAGTTGTAGTTCGGCTGATTTAAGAGGAATATTTGTAATCTTCAAAAATGGACACAGAAACTTTTCTGTTGAAAACCATACAATGGATTCCTATGGAAGGAAATACAAGTTACTGGTAAGTACGCTTAGAATTACTTTTCAGGGTCAGTGCTGGTCTAAATGATGCAGCACTGGGTTCTCTCCTGATACAGGTGAGTAAATCGGAATTCGTAGTTTGGCTGATTTAAGAGGAATATTTGTACGTTTCAAAAATGGACACAGAAACTTTTATGGTGAAAACCACACAATGCATTCCTATGGAAGGAAATACAAGTTACTGGTAAGTATGCTTAGAATTACTTTTCAGGGTCAGTGTTGGGCTAAAAGGTGCAGCACTGGGTTTTCTCCTGATAACAGGTGAGTAAATCGGAATTCGTAGTTCGACTGATTTTAGAGGAATATTTGTACGTTTCGAAAATGGACACTTAGAAACTTTTCTGCTGAAAACCACACAATGGATTCCTATGGAAGGAAATACAAGTTACTAGTAAGTACGCTTAGAATTAATTTCCAGGGTCAGTGCTGGGCTAAAAGATAGAGCACAGGGTTCTCTCCTGATAATAGGTGAGTAAATCGGAATTCATAGTTCGACTGATTTTAGAGGAATATTTGTATGTTTCAAAAATGGACACTTGGAAACTTTTCTGGTGAAAACCACACAATGGATTCCTATGGAAGGATATGCAAGTTACTGGTAATTACGCTTAGAATTACTTTTCAGGGTCAGTGCTGCGCTAAATGATGCAGCACTGGGTTCTCTCCTGATAACAGGTGAGTAAATCAGAATTCATAGTTCGGCTGATTTTAGAGGAATATTTGTATGTTTCAAAAATGGACATTTAGAAACTTTTCTGGTGAGAAACACACAATGCATTCCTATGGAAGGAAATAAAAGTTACTGGTAAGTACGCTTAGAATTACTTTTCAGGGTCAATGCTGGGCTAAAAGATGCAGCACTGGGTTCTCTCCTGATAACAGGTGAGTAAATCAGAATTCGTAGTTCGACTGATTTTAGAGGAATATTTGTATGTTTCAAAAATGGACACTTGGAAACTTTTCTGGTGAAAACCACACAATGTATTCCTATGGAAGGAAATACAAGTTACTGGTAAGTACGATTATAATTACTTTCCAGGGTCAGTGTTGGGCTAAAAGATGCAGAACTGGGTTATCCCCTGATAACAGGGGAGTAAATCGGAATTCATAGTTCAACTGATTTTAGAGGAATATTTGTACGTTTCAAAAAAGGACAATTGGAAACGTTTCAGCTGAAAACCACACAATGGATTCCTCTGGATAGAAATACAAGTTACTGGTAAGTATGCTTAGAATTACGTTCCAGGGTCAGTGCTTGGCTAAAAGATGCAGCACTGGGTTCTCTCCTGATAACAGGTGAGTGAATCGGAATTCATAGTTTGACTGATTTTAGAGGAATATTTGTACATTTCAAAAATGGACAATTAGAAACTTTTCAGCTGAAAACCACACAATGGATTCCTATTGAAGGAAATACAAGTTTCTGGTAAGTACGCTTAGAATTACTTTCCTGGGTCAGTGCCGGGCTAAAAGATGCAACACTGGGTTCTCTCCTGATAATAGGTGAGTAAATCGGAATTCGTAGTTCGGCTGATTTTACAGGAATTTTTGTAAGTTTCAAAAATGGACATTTAGAAACTTTTCTGGTGAGAAACACACAATGCATTCCTATCCCCTTCAGCGCGGCGCGGATTACCGCGCCGTGCTGAAGGTTCGTTACGCGGGCGGGGCAATGACGGAGCGGTTCCGTCATCCGCACAGCGCGACCGATACGCATGACGGAACCGCTCTGTCATGCGCATCGAAAGGGCTATGGAAGGAAATACAAGTTACTGGTAAGTACGCTTAGAATTACTTTTCAGGGTCAGTGCTGGGCTAAAAGATGCAGCACTGGGTTCTCTCCTGATAACAGGTGAGTAAATTGGAATTCGTAGTTCGGCTGATTTAAGAGGAATATTTGTATGTTTCAAAAATAGACACTTATAAACTTTTCAGGTGAGAAACACACAATGCATTCCTATGGAAGGAAATACAAGTTATTGGTAAGTACGCTCAGAATTACTCTTCAGGGTCAGTGCTGGGCTAAAAGATGCAGCACTGGGTTCTCTCCTGATAACAGGTGAGTAAATCGGAATTCGTAGTTCGGCTGATTTAAGAGGAATATTTGTACGTTTCTAAAATGGACACTTGGAAATTTTTCCGGGAAAACCACACAATGTATTCCTCTGGAAGGAAATGCAAGTTACTGGTAAGTACGATTAGAATTACTTTCCAGGGTCAGTGTTGGGCTAAAAGATGCAGAACTGGGTTATCCCCTGATAACAGGGGAGTAAATCGGAATTCATAGTTCAACTGATTTTAGAGGAATATTTGTACGTTTCAAAAAAGGACAATTAGAAACGTTTCAGCTGAAAACCACACAATGGATTCCTCTGGAAAGAAATACAAGTTACTGGTAAGTATGCTTAGAATTACTTTCCAGGGTCAGTGCTTGGCTAAAAGATGCAGCACTGGGTTCTCTCCTGATAACAGGTGAGTGAATCGGAATTCATAGTTTGACTGATTTTAGAGGAATATTTGTACATTTCAAAAATGGACAATTAGAAACTTTTCAGCTGAAAACCACACAATGGATTCCTATTGAAGTAAATACAAGTTTCTGGTAAGTACGCTTAGAATTACTTTCCTGGGTCAGTGCCGGGCTAAAAGATGCAGCACTGGGTTCTCTCCTGATAATAGGTGAGTAAATCGGAATTCGTAGTTCGGCTGATTTTACAGAAATTTTTGTAAGTTTCAAAAATGGACATTTAGAAACTTTTCTGGTGAGAAACACCCAATGCATTCTTATCCCCTTCAGCGCGGCGCGGATTACCACGCCGTGCTGAAGGTTCGTTGCGCAGCGGGGCCATGACGGAGCGGTTCCTTCATCCGCACAGCGCGACCGATACGCATGACGGAACCGCTCTGTCATGCGCATCGAAAGGGCTATGGAAGGAAATACAAGTTACTGGTAAGTATGCTTAGAATTACTTTTCAAGGTCAGTGCTGGGCTAAAAGATGCAGCACTGGGTTCTCTCCTGATAATAGGTGAGTAAATCGGAATTCGTAGTTCGGCTGATTTTACAGGAATTTTTGTAAGTTTCAAAAATGGACATTTAGAAACTTTTCTGGGAAAACCACACAATGTATTCCTATGGAAGGAAATACAAGTTACTGGTAAGTACGATTATAATTACTTTCCAGGGTCAGTGTTGGACTAAAAGATGCAGAACTGGGTTATCCCCTGATAACAGAGGAGTAAATCGGAATTCATAGTTCAACTGATTTTAGAGGAATATTTGTACGTTTCAAAAAAAGACAATTGGAAACGTTTCAGCTGAAAACCACACAATGGATTCCTCTGGAAAGAAATACAAGTTACTGGTAAGTATGCTTAGAATTACTTTCCAGGGTCAGTGCTTGGCTAAAAGATGCAGCACTGGGTTCTCTCCTGATAACAGGTGAGTGAATCGGAATTCATAGTTCGGCTGATTTTACAGAAATTTTTGTAAGTTTCAAAAATGGACATTTAGAAACTTTTCTGGTGAGAAACACACAATGCATTCTTATCCCCTTCAGCGCGGCGCGGATTACCGCGCCGTGCTGAAGGTTCGTTGCGCGGGCGGGGCCATGACGGAGCGGTTCCTTCATCCGCACAGCGCGACCGATACGCATGACGGAACAGCTCTGTCATGCGCATCGAAAGGGCTTTGGAAGGAAATACAAGTTACTGGTAAGTATGCTTAGAATTACTTTTCAGGGTCAGTGCTGGGCTAAAAGATGCAGCACTGGGTTCTCTCCTGATAACAGGTGAGTAAATCGGAATTCGTAGTTCGGGAGATTTAAGAGGAATATTTGTATGTTTCAAAAATAGACACTTAGAAACTTTTCTGGTGAGAAACACACAATGCATTCCTTTGGAAGGAAATACAAGTTTCTGGTAAGTACGCTTAGAATTACTTTCCTGGGTCAGTGCCGGGCTAAAAGATGCAGCACTGGGTTCTCTCCTGATAATAGGTGAGTAAATCGGAATTCGTAGTTCGGCTGATTTTACAGGAATTTTTGTAAGTTTCAAAAATGGACATTTAGAAACTTTTCTGGTGAGAAACACACAATGCATTCCTATCCCCTTCAGCGCGGCGCGGATTACCGTGCCGTGCTGAAGGTTCGTTGCACAGGCGGGGCCATGGCGGAGCGGTTCCGTCATCCGCACAGCGCGACCGATACGCATGACGGAACCGCTCTGTCATGTGCATCGAAACGGCTATGGAAGGAAATACAAGTTACTGGTAAGTACGCTTAGAATTACTTTTCAGGGTTAGTGCTGGGCTAAAAGATGCAGCACTGGGTTCTCTCCTGATAACAGGTGAGTAAATCGGAATTCGTAGTTCGGCTGATTTAAGAGGAATATTTGTATGTTTCAAAAATAGACACTTAGAAACTTTTCTGGTGAGAAACGCACAATGCATTCCTATGGAAGGAAATACAAGTTACTGGTAAGTACGCTTAGAATTACTCTTCAGGGTCAGTGCTGGGCTAAAAGATGCAGCACTGGGTTCTCTCCTGATAACAGGTGAGTAAATCGGAATTCGTAGTTCGGCTGATTTAAGAGGAATATTTGTACGTTTCTAAAATAGACACTTGAAAATTTTTCTGGGAAAACCACACAATGTATTCCTATGGAAGGAAATACAAGTTACTGGTAAGTACGATTAGAATTACTTTCCAGGGTCAGTGTTGGGCTAAAAGATGCAGAATTGAGTTATCCCCTGATAACAGGGGAGTAAATCGGAATTCATAGTTCAACTGATTTTAGAGGAATATTTGTACATTTCAAAAAAGGACAATTAGAAACATTTCAGCTGAAAACCACACAATGGATTCCTCTGGAAAGAAATACAGGTTACTGGTAAGTATGCTTAGAATTACTTTCCAGGGTCAGTGCTTGGCTAAAAGATGCAGCACTGGGTTCTCTCCTGATAACAGGTGAGTGAATCGGAATTCATAGTTCGACTGATTTTAGAGGAATATTTGTACATTTCAAAAATGGACAATTAGAAACTTTTCACCTGAAAACCACACAATTGATTCCTATTGAAGGAAATACAAGTTTCTGGTAAGTACGCTTAGAATTACTTTCCTGGGTCAGTGCTGGGCTAAAAGATGCAGCACTGGGTTCTCTCCTGATAATAGGTGAGTATATCGGAATTCGTAGTTCGGCTGATTTTACAGGAATTTTTGTAAGTTTCAAAAATGGACACTTAGAAACTTTTCTGGTGAAATCCACACAATGTATTCCTATGAAAGGAAATACAAGTTACTGGTAAGTACGATTAGAATTACTTTCCAGGGTCAGTGTTGGGCTAAAAGATGGAGCACTGGGTTATTTCCTGATAACAGGTGAGTAAATCGGAATTCATAGTTCGACTGATTTTAGAGGAATATTTGTACGTTTAAAAAATGGACACTTAGAAACTTTTCTGCTGAAAACCACACAATGGATTCCTATGGAAGGATATACAAGTTGCTGGTTAGTACGCTTAGAATTACTTTCCAGGGTCAGTGCTGGGCTAAAAGATACAGCAAATGGTTATTTCCTGATAACAGGTGAGTAATTCGGAATTCATAGTTCGACTGATTTTAGAGGAATATTTGTACGTTTCAAAAATGGACAATTAGAAACTTTTCAACTGAAAACCACACAATGGATTCCTATTGAAGGAAATACAAGTTTCTGGTCAGTACGCTTAGAATTACTTTCCAGGGTCAGTGCTGGGCTAAAAGATGAAGCACAGGGTTCTCTCCTGATAACAGGTGACAAATTGGAATTCGTAGTTCAGCTGATTTTACAGGAATATTTGTACATTTCAAAAATGGACACTTAGAAACTTTTCTGATGAAAACCACACACTGGATTCCTATGGAAGGAAATACAACTTACTGGTAAGTACGCTGAGAATAACTTTCCACGGTCAGTGCTGGGCTAAAAGATGCAGCACTGGGTTCTCTAATGATAACAGGTGATAAAATCGGAATTCACAGTTCGACTGATTTTAGAGGAATATTTCAACGTTTCAAAAATGGACACTTAGAAACTTTTCTGGTGAAAACCACACAATGGATTCCTAAGGAAGGAAATACAAGTTACTGGTAAGTACGCTTAGAATTACTTTCCAGGGTCAGCGCTGGGCTAAAAGATGGAGCACTGGGTTCTCTCCTGATAACAGGTAAGTAAATCGGAATTCATAGTTCGACTGATTGGAGAGGAATATTTGTACGTTTCAAAAATGGACACTTGGAAACTTTTCTGGTGAAAACCACGCAATGGATTCCTATGGAAGGATATACAAGTTACTGGTAAGTATGCTTAGAATTACTTTTCAGGGTCAGTGATGGACTAAAAGATGCAGCACTCTTGTTATCTCCTGATAACAGGTGAGTAAATCGGAATTCATAGTTCGACTGATTATAGAGGAATATTTGTACGTTTCAAAAATGGACACTTAGAAACTTTTCTGCTGAAAACCACACAATGGATTCCTATTGAAGGAAATACAAGTTACTGGTAATTACGCTTAGAATTACTCTTCGGGGTCAGTGCTGGGCTAAAAGATACAGCACTGGGTTATTTCCTGATAACAGGTGAGTAAATCGGAATTCATAGTTCGAATGATTTTAGAGGAATATTTGTACATTTCAAAAATGGACAATTAGAATCTTTTCAGCTGAAAACCACACAATGGATTCCTATTGAAGGAAATACAAGTTTCTGGTCAGTACGCTTAGAATTACTTTTCACGGTCAGTGCTGGGCTAAAAGATGCAGCACTGGGTTCTCTAATGATAACAGGTGATTAAATCGGAATTCACAGTTCGACTGATTTTAGAGGAATATTTCAACGTTTCAAAAATGGACACTTAGAAACTTTTCTGGTGAAAACCACACAATGGATTCCTATGGAAGGAAATACAAGTTACTGGTAAGTACGCTTAGAATTACTTTCCAGGGTCAGTGCTGGGCTAAAAGATGGAGCACTGGGTTCTCTCCTGATAACAGGTGAGTAAATCGGAACTCATAGTTCGACTGAGTTCAGAGGAATATATGTACGTTTAAAAAATGGACACTTGGAAACTTTTCTGGTGAAAACCACACAATGGATTCCTATGGAAGGATATATAAGTTACTGGTAAGTATGCTTAGAATTACTTTTCAGGGTCAGTGCTGGGCTAAAAGATGCAGCACTGGGTTCTCTCCTGATAACAGGTGAGTAAATCGGAATTCAAAGTTCGACTGATTTTAGAGGAATATTTGTACGTTTCAAAAATGGACACATAAACTTTTCTGGTGAAAAGCACACAATGTATTCCTATGGAAGGCAATACAAGTTACTGGTAAGTACGCTTAGAATTACTTTCCAGGGTCAGTGCTGTGCTAAAAGATGCAGCACTGGGTTCTCTCCTGATAACAGGTGAGTGAATCAGAATTCATAGTTCGGCTGATTTTACAGAAATTTTTGTAAGTTTCAAAAATGGACATTTAGAAACTTTTCTGGTGAGAAACACACAATGCATTCCTATCCCCTTCAGCGCGGCGCGGATTACTGCGCCGTGCTGAAGGTTCGTTGCACAGGCGGGGCCATGACGGAGCGGTTCCGTCATCCGCACAGCGCGACCGATACGCATGACGGAACCGCTCTGTCATGTGCATCGAAACGGCTATGGAAGGAAATACAAGTTACTGGTAAGTACACTTAGAATTACTTTTCAGGGTCAGTGCTGGGCTAAAAGATGCAGCACTGGGTTCTCTCCTGATAACAGGTGAGTAAATCGGAATTCGTAGTTCGGCTGATTTAAGAGGAATATTTGTATGTTTCAAAAATAGACACTTAGAAACTTTTCTGGTGAGAAACACACAATGCATTCCTATGGAAGGAAATACAAGTTACTGGTAAGTACGCTTAGAATTACTCTTCAGGGTCAGTGCTGGGCTAAAAGATGCAGCACTGGGTTCTCTCCTGATAACAGGTGAGTAAATCGGAATTCGTAGTTCGGCTGATTTAAGAGGAATATTTGTACGTTTCTAAAATAGACACTTGAAAATTTTTCTGGGAAAACCACACAATGTATTCCTATGGAAGGAAATACAAGTTACTGGTAAGTACGATTAGAATTACTTTCCAGGGTCAGTGTTGGGCTAAAAGATGCAGAATTGAGTTATCCCCTGATAACAGGGGAGTAAATCGGAATTCATAGTTCAACTGATTTTAGAGGAATATTTGTACGTTTCAAAAAAGGACAATTAGAAACATTTCAGCTGAAAACCACACAATGGATTCCTCTGGAAAGAAATACAGGTTACTGGTAAGTATGCTTAGAATTACTTTCCAGGGTCAGTGCTTGGCTAAAAGATGTAGCACTGGGTTCTCTCCTGATAACAGGTGAGTGAATCGGAATTCATAGTTCGACTGATTTTAGAGGAATATTTGTACATTTCAAAAATGGACAATTAGAAACTTTTCAGCTGAAAACCACACAATGGATTCCTATTGAAGGAAATACAAGTTTCTGGTAAGTACGCTTAGAATTACTTTCCTGGGTCAGTGCTGGGCTAAAAGATGCAGCACTGGGTTCTCTCCTGATAATAGGTGAGTATATCGGAATTCGTAGTTCGGCTGATTTTACAGGAATTTTTGTAAGTTTCAAAAATGGACACTTAGAAACTTTTCTGGTGAAATCCACACAATGTATTCCTATGAAAGGAAATACAAGTTACTGGTAAGTACGATTAGAATTACTTTCCAGGGTCAGTGTTGGGCTAAAAGATGGAGCACTGGGTTATTTCCTGATAACAGGTAAGTAAATCGGAATTCATAGTTCGACTGATTGGAGAGAAATATTTGTACGTTTCAAAAATGGACACTTGGAAACTTTTCTGGTGAAAACCACGCAATGGATTCCTATGGAAGGATATACAAGTTACTGGTAAGTATGCTTAGAATTACTTTTCAGGGTCAGTGATGGACTAAAAGATGCAGCACTCTTGTTATCTCCTGATAACAGGTGAGTAAATCGGAATTCATAGTTCGACTGATTATAGAGGAATATTTGTACGTTTCAAAAATGGACACTTAGAAACTTTTCTGCTGAAAACCACACAATGGATTCCTATTGAAGGAAATACAAGTTACTGGTAATTATGCTTAGAATTACTCTTCAGGGTCAGTGCTGGGCTAAAAGATACAGCACTGGGTTATTTCCTGATAACAGGTGAGTAAATCGGAATTCATACTTCGAATGATTTTAGAGGAATATTTGTACATTTCAAAAATGGACAATTAGAATCTTTTCAGCTGTAAACCACACAATGGATTCCTATTGAAGGAAATACAAGTTTCTGGTCAGTACGCTTAGAATTACTTTTCACGGTCAGTGCTGGGCTAAAAGATGCAGCACTGGGTTCTCTAATGATAACAGGTGATTAAATCGGAATTCACAGTTCGACTGATTTTAGAGGAATATTTCAACGTTTCAAAAATGGACACTTAGAAACTTTTCTGGTGAAAACCACACAATGGATTCCTATGGAAGGAAATACAAGTTACTGGTAAGTACGCTTAGAATTACTTTCCAGGGTCAGTGCTGGGCTAAAAGATGGAGCACTGGGTTCTCTCCTGATAACAGGTGAGTAAATCGGAACTCATAGTTCGACTGAGGTCAGAGGAATATATGTACGTTTAAAAAATGGACACTTGGAAACTTTTCTGGTGAAAACCACACAATGGATTCCTATGGAAGGATATATAAGTTACTGGTAAGTATGCTTAGAATTACTTTTCAGGGTCAGTGCTGGGCTAAAAGATGCAGCACTGGGTTCTCTCCTGATAACAGGTGAGTAAATCGGAATTCAAAGTTCGACTGATTTTAGAGGAATATTTGTACGTTTCAAAAATGGACACATAAACTTTTCTGGTGAAAAGCACACAATGGATCCCTATGGAAGGAAATAAAAGTTAGTTGTAAGTACGCTTAGAATTACTTTTCACGGTCAGTGCTGGGCTAAAAGATGCAGCACTGGGTTCTCTCCTGATAACAGGTGAGTAAATCGGAATTCGTAGTTCGGCTGATTTAAGAGGAATATTTGTATGTTTCATAAATGGACACTTGGAAACTTTTCTGGTGAAAACAACACAATGTATTCCTATGGAAGGCAATACAAGGTACTGGTAAGTACGCTTAGAATTACTTTCCAGGGTCAGTGCTGTGCTAAAAGATGCAGCACTGGGTTCTCTCCTGATAACAGGTGAGTGAATCGGAATTCATAGTTCGGCTGATTTTACAGAAATTTTTGTAAGTTTCGAAAATGGACATTTAGAAACTTTTCTGGTGAGAAACACACAATGCATTCTTATCCCCTTCAGCGCGGCGCGGATTACCGCGCCGTGCAGAAGGTTCGTTACGCGGGCGGGGCCATGACGGAGCGGTTGCTTCATCCGCACATCGCGACCGATACGCATGATGGAACAGCTCTGTCATGCGCATCGAAAGGGCTATGGAAGGAAATACAAGTTACTGGTAAGTATGCTTAGAATTACTTTTCAGGCTCAGTGCTGGGCTAAAAGATGCAGCACTGGGTTCTCTCCTGATAACAGGTGAGTAAATCGGAATTCGTAGTTCGGGAGATTTAAGAGGAATATTTGTATGTTTCAAAAATAGACACTTAGAAACTTTTCTGGTGAGAAACACACAATGCATTCCTTTGGAAGGAAATACAAGTTTCTGGTAAGTACGCTTAGAATTACTTTCCTGGGTCAGTGCCGGGCTAAAAGATGCAGCACTGGGTTCTCTCCTGATAATAGGTGAGTAAATCGGAATTCGTAGTTCGGCTGATTTTACAGGAATTTTTGTAAGTTTCAAAAATTGACATTTAGAAACTTTTCTGGTGAGAAACAAACAATGCATTCCTATCCCCTTCAGCGCGGCGCGGATTACCGCGCCGTGCTGAAGGTTCGTTGCACAGGTGGGGCCATGACGGAGCGGATCCGTCATCCGCACAGCGCGACCGATACGCATGACGGAACCGCTCTGTCATGTGCATCGAAACGGCTATGGAAGGAAATACAAGTTACTGGTAAGTCCGCTTAGAATTACTTTTCAGGGTCAGTGCTGGGCTAAAAGATGCAGCACTGGGTTCTCTCCTGATAACAGGTGAGTAAATCGGAATTCGTAGTTCGGCTGATTTAAGAGGAATATTTGTATGTTTCAAATATAGACACTTAGAAACTTTTCTGGTGAGAAACACACAATGCATTCCTATGGAAGGAAATACAAGTTACTGGTAAGTACGCTTAGAATTACTCTTCAGGGTCAGTGCTGGGCTAAAAGATGCAGCACTGGGTTCTCTCCTGATAACAGGTGAGTAAATCGGAATTCGTAGTTCGGCTGATTTAAGAGGAATATTTGTACGTTTCTAAAATAGACACTTGAAAATTTTTCTGGGAAAACCACACAATGTATTCCTATGGAAGGAAATACAAGTTACTGGTAAGTACGATTAGAATTACTTTCCAGGGTCAGTGTTGGGCTAAAAGATGCAGAATTGAGTTATCCCCTGATAACAGGGGAGTAAATCGGAATTCATAGTTCAACTGATTTTAGAGGAATATTTGTACGTTTCAAAAAAGGACAATTAGAAACTTTTCAGCTGAAAACCACACAATGGATTCCTATTGAAGGAAATATAAGTTTCTGGTAAGTACGCTTAGAATTACTTTCCTGGGTCAGTGCTGGGCTAAAAGATGCAGCACTGGGTTCTCTCCTGATAATAGGTGAGTATATCGGAATTCGTAGTTCGGCTGATTTTACAGGAATTTTTGTAAGTTTCAAAAATGGACACTTAGAAACTTTTCTGGTGAAATCCACACAATGTATTCCTATGAAAGGAAATACAAGTTACTGGTAAGTACGATTAGAATTACTTTCCAGGGTCAGTGTTGGGCTAAAAGATGGAGCACTGGGTTATTTCCTGATAACAGGTGAGTAAATCGGAATTCATAGTTCGACTGATTTTAGAGGAATATTTGTACGTTTAAAAAATGGACACTTAGAAACTTTTCTGCTGAAAACCACACAATGGATTCCTATGGAAGGATATACAAGTTACTGGTAAGTACGCTTAGAATTACTTTCCAGGGTCAGTGCTGGGCTAAAAGATACAGCAAATGGTTATTTCCTGATAACAGGTGAGTAATTCGGAATTCATAGTTCGACTGATTTTAGAGGAATATTTGTACGTTTCAAAAATGGACAATTAGAAACTTTTCAACTGAAAACCACACAATGGATTCCTATTGAAGGAAATACAAGTTTCTGGTCAGTACGCTTAGAATTACTTTCCAGGGTCAGTGCTGGGCTAAAAGATGAAGCACAGGGTTCTCTCCTGATAACAGGTGACAAATTGGAATTCGTAGTTCAGCTGATTTTACAGGAATATTTGTACATTTCAAAAATGGACACTTAGAAACTTTTCTGATGAAAACCACACACTGGATTCCTATGGAAGGAAATACAACTTACTGGTAAGTACGCTGAGAATAACTTTCCACGGTCAGTGCTGGGCTAAAAGATGCAGCACTGGGTTCTCTAATGATAACAGGTGATAAAATCGGAATTCACAGTTCGACTGATTTTAGAGGAATATTTCAACGTTTCAAAAATGGACACTTAGAAACTTTTCTGGTGAAAACCACACAATGGATTCCTAAGGAAGGAAATACAAGTTACTGGTAAGTACGCTTAGAATTACTTTCCAGGGTCAGCGCTGGGCTAAAAGATGGAGCACTGGGTTCTCTCCTGATAACAGGTGAGTAAATCGGAACTCATAGTTCGACTGAGTTCAGAGGAATATTTGTACGTTTAAAAAATGGACACTTGGAAACTTTTCTGGTGAAAACCACACAATGGATTCCTATGGAAGGATATATAAGTTATTTTTAAGTACGCTTAGAATTACTTTCCAGAGTCAGTGCTGGGCTAAAGGATGGAGCACTGGGTTCTCTCCTGATAACAGGTAAGTAAATCGGAATTCATAGTTCGACTGATTGGAGAGGAATATTTGTACGTTTCAAAAATGGACACTTGGAAACTTTTCTGGTGAAAACCACGCAATGGATTCCTATGGAAGGATATACAAGTTACTGGTAAGTATGCTTAGAATTACTTTTCAGGGTCAGTGATGGACTAAAAGATGCAGCACTCTTGTTATCTCCTGATAACAGGTGAGTAAATCGGAATTCATAGTTCGACTGATTATAGAGGAATATTTGTACGTTTCAAAAATGGACACTTAGAAACTTTTCTGCTGAAAACCACACAATGGATTCCTATTGAAGGAAATACAAGTTACTGGTAATTACGCTTAGAATTACTCTTCAGGGTCAGTGCTGGGCTAAAAGATACAGCACTGGGTTATTTCCTGATAACAGGTGAGTAAATTGGAATTCATAGTTCGAATGATTTTAGAGGAATATTTGTACATTTCAAAAATGGACAATTAGAATCTTTTCAGCTGAAAACCACACAATGGATTCCTATTAAAGGAAATACAAGTTTCTGGTCAGTACGCTTAGAATTACTTTTCACGGTCAGTGCTGGGCTAAAAGATGCAGCACTGGGTTCTCTAATGATAACAGGTGATTAAATCGGAATTCACAGTTCGACTGATTTTAGAGGAATATTTCAACGTTTCAAAAATGGACACTTAGAAACTTTTCTGGTGAAAACCACACAATGGATTCCTATGGAAGGAAATACAAGTTACTGGTAAGTACGCTTAGAATTACTTTCCAGGGTCAGTGCTGGGCTAAAAGATGGAGCACTGGGTTCTCTCCTGATAACAGGTGAGTAAATCGGAACTCATAGTTCGACTGAGTTCAGAGGAATATATGTACGTTTAAAAAATGGACACTTGGAAACTTTTCTGGTGAAAACCACACAATGGATTCCTATGGAAGGATATATAAGTTACTGGTAAGTATGCTTAGAATTACTTTTCAGGGTCAGTGCTGGGCTAAAAGATGCAGCACTGGGTTCTCTCCTGATAACAGGTGAGTAAATCGGAATTCAAAGTTCGACTGATTTTAGAGGAATATTTGTACGTTTCAAAAATGGACACATAAACTTTTCTGGTGAAAAGCACACAATGGATCCCTATGGAAGGAAATAAAAGTTAGTTGTAAGTACGCTTAGAATTACTTTTCACGGTCAGTGCTGGGCTAAAACATGCAGCACTGGGTTCTCTCCTGATAACAGGTGAGTAAATCGGAATTCGTAGTTCGGCTGATTTAAGAGGAATATTTGTATGTTTCATAAATGGACACTTGGAAACTTTTCTGGTGAAAACACCACAATGTATTCCTATGGAAGGCAATACAAGTTACTGGTAAGTACGCTTAGAATTACTTTCCAGGGTCAGTGCTGCTCTATAAGATGCAGCACTGGGTTCTCTCCTGATAACGGATGAGTAAATCGGAAATCGCAGTTCGGCTGATTTTAGAGGAATATTTGTACGTTTAAAAAATGGACACTTAATCTTTTCTGGTGAAAACCACACAATGGATTCCTATGGAAGGAAATACAAGCTACTGGTAAGTATGCTTAGATTTACTTTTCAGGGTCAGTGCTGGGCTAAAAGATGCAGCACTGGGTTCTCTCCTGATAACAGGTGAGTAAATCGTAATTCGTAATTCGGCTGATTTAAGAGGAATATTTGTACGTTTCAAAAATGGACACTTGGAAACTTTTCTGGTGAAAACCACACAATGTATTCCTATGGAAGGAAATACAAGTTACTGGTACGTACCGTTAGAATTACTTTCCAGGGTCAGTGTTGGGCTAAAAGATGCAGTACTGGGTTCTCTCCTGATAACAGGTGAGTAAATCGGAATTCATAGTTCGACTGATTTTAGAGGAATATTTGTACATTTCAAAAATGGACAATTAGAAACATTTCAGCTGAAAACCACACAATGGATTCCTATGGAAAGAAATGCAAGTTACTGGTAAGTATGCTTAGAATTACTTTCCAGGGTCTGTGCTGGGCTAAAAGATGCAGCACTGGGTTCTCTCCTGATAACAGGTGAGTAAATCGGAATTCATAGTTCGACTGATTTTAGAGGAATATTTGCACGTTTCAAAAATGGACCCATTAACTTTTCTGATGAAAATCACACAATGGATTCCTATGGAATGAAATACAAGTTACTGGTAAGTACGCTTAGAATTACATTTCAGGGTCAATGCTGGGCTAAAAGATGCAGCACTGTGTTCTCTCCTGATAACAGGTGAGTAAATCGGAATTCATAGTCCGGCTGATTTTAGAGTAATATTTGTACGTTTCATAAATGGACATTTGTAAACTTTTCTGCTGACAACCACACAATGGATTCGTATTGAAGGAAATACAAGTTACTGGTAAGTACGCTTAGAATTACTTTCCACGGTCAGTGCTGGGCTAAAAGATTCAGCTCTGGGTTCTCTCCTGATAACAGGTGAATAAATCGGAATTCGTAGCTCGGCTGATTTTACAGGAATATTTGTACGTTTCAAAAATCGACACTTAGAATCTTTTCTGCTGAAAACCACACAATGGATTCCAAGGGAAGGAAATACAAGTTTCTGGTAAGTACGCTTAGAATTACTTAGCAGGGTCTGTGCTAGGCTAAAAGATGCAGCACTGGGTTCTATAATGAGAACAGGTGAGTAATACGGAATTCACAGTTCGGCGGATTATAGAGGAATATTTGTGCTTTCCAAAAATGGACAATTAGAAATTTCTCTGCTGAAAACCACACAATGGTTTCCTATGGAAGGAAATACAAGTTACTGGTAAGTACGATTAGAATTACTTTCCTGGGTCAGTGTTGGGCTAAAAGATGCAGCACCGGGTTATCTCCTGATTCCTATGGAGGAAAATACATGTTACTGGTAAGTACGCTTAGAATTACTTAGCAGGGTCTGTGCTAGGCTAAAAGATGCAGCACTGGGTTCTATAATGATAACAGGTGAGTAAATCAGAATTCATAGTTCGACTGATTTTAGAGGAATATTTGTACGTTTCAAAAATGGAGAATTAGAAATTTCTCTGCTGAAAACCACACAATGGTTTCCTATGGAAGGAAATACAAGTTACTGGTAAGTACGCTTAGAATTACTTTCCAGTGTCAGTGCTGGCCTAAAAGATGCAGCACTGGGTTCTCTCCTGATAACAGGTGAGTAAATCGGAATTCAAAGTTCGACTGATTTTAGAGGAATATTTGTACGTTTCAAAAATGGACACATAAACTTTTCTGCTGAAAATCACACAATGAATTCCTATGGAAGGAAATACAGGTTACTGGTAAGTACGCTTAGAATTACTTTTCAGGGTGAGTCCTTGGCTAAAACATGCAGCACTGGGATCTCTCCTGATAACAGTTGAGTAAATCAGAATTTGTAGTTTGGCCGATTTTAAAGGAATATTTGTACGTTTTAAAAATGGACACTTTGAAACGTTTCTGGTGAAAACCACACAATGGATCCCTATAGAAGGAAATACAAGTTACTGGTAAGTACGCTTAGAATTACTTTTCACGGTCAGTGCTGGGCTAAAAGAAGCAGCACTGGGTTCTCTCCTGATAACAGGTGAGTAAATCGGAATTCGTAGTTCGGCTGATTTAAGAGGAATATTGTATGTTTCAAAAATGGACACTTGGAAACTTTTCTGGTGAGAAACACACAATGCATTCCTATGGAAGGAAAAACAAGTTACTGGTAAGTACGCTTAGAATTACTTTTCAGGGTCAGTGCTGGGCTTAAAGATGCAGCACTGGGTTCTCTCCTGATAACAGGTGAGTAAATCGGAATTCGTAGTTCGGATGATTTAAGAGGAATATTTGTATGTTTCAAAAATGGACAATTAGAAATTTTTCAGCTGAAAACCACACAATGGATTCCTATTGAAGGAAATACAAGTTTCTGGTAAGTACACTTAGAATTACTTTCCAGGGTCAGTGCTGGGCTAAAAGATGCAGCACTGTGTTCTCTCCTGATAACAGGTGAGTAAATCGGAATTCATAGTTCGGCTGATTTTAGAGGAATATTTGTACGTTTCATGAATGGACACTTGTAAACTTTTCTGCTGACAACCACACAATGGATTCGTATGGAAGGAAATACAAGTTACTGGTAAGTACGCTTAGAATTACTTTCCACGGTCAGTGCTGGGCTAAAAGATTCAGCTCTGGGTTCTCTCCTGAAAACAGGTGAATAAATCGGAATTCGTAGTTCGGCTGATTTTACAGGAATATTTGTACGTTTCAAAAATGAACACTTGTAAACTTTTCTGTTGAAAACCACACAATTGATCCCTATGGAAGGAAATACAAGTTACTGGTAAGTACGCTAAGAATTACTTTTCAGGTTCAGTGCTGGAGTAAAAGATGCAGCACTGGGTTCTCTCCTGATGACAGGTAAGTAAATCGTAATTCGTATATCGGCTTATTTAAGAGGAATATTTGTACGTTTCAAAAATGGACACTTGGAAACTTTTCTGGTGAAAACCACACAATGTATTCCTATTGAATGAAATACAAGTTACTGGTACGTACCGTTAGAATTACTTTCCAGGGTCAGTGTTGGGCTAAAAGATGCAGTACTGGGTTCTCTCCTGATAACAGGTGAGTAAATCAGAATTCATAGTTCGACTGATTTTAGAGGAATATTTGTACATTTCAAAAATGGACAATTAGAAACATTTCAGCTGAAAACCACACAATGGATTCCTATGGAAAGAAATACAAGTTACTGGTAAGTATGCTTAGAATTACTTTCCAGGGTCTGTGCTGGGCTAAAAGATGCAGCACTGGGTTCTCTCCTGATAACAGGTGAGTAAATCGGAATTCATAGTTCGACTGATTTTAGAGGAATATTTGCACGTTTCAAAAATGGACCCATTAACTTTTCTGCTGAAAATCACACAATGGATTGCTATGGAATGAAATACAAGTTACTGGTAAGTACGCTTAGAATTACTTTTCAGGGTCAATGCTGGGCTAAAAGATGCAGCACTGGGTTCTCTCCTGATAACAGGTGAGTAAATTTGAATTCGTAGTTCGGCTTATTTTAGAGGAATATTTGTAAGTTTCAAAAATTGACACTTAGAAACTTTTCTGCTGAAAACCACACAATGGATTCCAATGGAAAGAAATACAAGTTATTGGTAAGTACACTTAGAATTACTTTCCAAGGTCAGTGCTGGGCTAAAAGATGCAGCACTGTGTTCTCTCCTGATAACAGGTGAGTAAATCGGAATTCATAGTTCGGCTGATTTTAGAGGAATATTTGTACGTTTCATGAATGGACACTTGTAAACTTTTCTGCTGACAACCACACAATGGATTCGTATGGAAGGAAATACAAGTTACTGGTAAGTACGCTTAGAATTACTTTCCACGGTCAGTGCTGGGCTAAAAGATTCAGCTCTGGGTTCTCTCCTGATAACAGGTGAATAAATCGGAATTCGTAGTTCGGCTGATTTTACAGGAATATTTGTACGTTTCAAAAATCGACACTGAAAAACTTTTCTGCTGAAAACCACACAATGGATTCCTATGGAGGAAAATACAAGTTACTGGTAAGTACGCTTAGAATTACTTAGCAGGGTTTGTAATAGGCTAAAAGATGCAGCACTGGGTTCTATAATGATAACAGGTGAGTAATACGGAATTCACAGTTCAACGGATTATAGAGGAATATTTGTGCGTTTCAAAAATAGACAATTAGAAATTTCTCTGCTGAAAACCACACAATGGTTTCCTATGGAAGGAAATACAAGTTACTGGTAAGTACGCTTAGAATTACTTTCCAGGGTCAGTGCTGGGCTAAAAGATGCAGCACTGGATTCTCTCTTGATAATAGGTGAGTAAATCGAAATTCGTAGTTCGGCTGATTTTACAGGAATATTTGTACGTTTCAAAAATGGACACTTAGAAACTTTTCTGTTGAAAACCGCACAATGGATCCCTATGGAAGGAAATACAAGTTACTGGTAAGTACGCTTAGAATTACTTTTCAGGGTCAGTGCTGGGCTGAAAGATGCAGCACTGGGTTCTCTCCTGATAATAGGTGAGTAAATCAGAATTCATAGTTCGACTGATTTTAGAGGAATATTTGTATGTTTCATAAATGGACACTTGGAAACTTTTCTGCTGACAACCACACAATGGATTTGTATGGAAGGAAATACAAGTTACTGGTAAGTACGCTTAGCATTACTTTCCAGGGTCAGTGCTGGGCTAAAAGATTCAGCATTGGGTTCTCTCCTGATAACAGGTGAGTAAATCGGAATTCGTAGATCGGCTGATTTAAAAGGAATATTTGTATGTTTCAAAAATGGACAATTAGAAACTTCTCAGCTGAAAACTACACAATGGATTCCTATTGAAGGAACTACAAGTTTCTGGTAAGTACGGTTAGAATTACTTTCCAGGGTCAGTGCTGGGCTAAAAGATGCAGCACTGGGTTCTCTCCTGATAACAGGTGAGTAAATCGGAATTCATAGTTCGGCTGATTTTAGAGGAATATTTGTATGTTTCATAAATGGACACTTGGAAACTTTTCTGCTGACAACCACACAATGGATTCGTATGGAAGGAAATACAAGTTACTGGTAAGTACGCTTAGAATTACTTTCCAGGGTCAGTGCTGGGCTAAAAGATGCAGCACTGGGTTCTCTCCTGATAACAGGTGAGTAAATCGGAATTCATAGTTCGGCTGATTTTAGAAGAATATTTGTACGTTTCATAAATGGACACTTGGAAACTTTTCTGCTGACAACCAAACAATGGATTCGTATGGAAGGAAATACAAGTTACTGGTAAGTACGCTTAGAATTACTTTCCATGGTCAGTGCTGGGCTAAAAGATGGAGCACTGGGTTCTCTAATGATAACAGGTGAGTAAATCGAAATTCACAGTTCGACTGATTTTAATGGAATATTTCAACGTTTCAAAAATGGACACTTAGAAACTATTCTGGTAAAAACCACACAATGGATTCCTATGGAAGAAAATACAAGTTACTGGTAAGTACGCTTAGAATTACTTTCCAGGGTCAGTGCTGGGCTAAAAGATGGAGCACTGGGTTCTCTCCTGATAACAGGTGAGTAAATCGGAATTCATAGTTTGATGATTTTAGAGGAATATTTGTACATTTCAAAAATGGACACTTAGAAACTTTTCTGCTGAAAACCACACAATAGATTCCTATTGAAGGAAATACAAGTTCCTGGTAAGTACGCTTAGAATTACTTTCCAGGGTCAGTGCTGGGCTAAAAGATGCAGCACTGGGTTCTCTCCTGATAACAGGTGAGTAAATCGGAATTCGTAGTTCGGCTGATTTAAGAGGAATATTTGTATGTTTCAAAAATGGACACTTAGAAACTTTTCTGGTGATTAACACACAATGCATTCCTATTGAAGAAAAAAAAAGTTACTGGTAAGTACGCTTTGAATTACTTTCCAGGGTCAGTGCTGGGCTAAAAGACTCAGCACTGGGTTCTCTCCTGATAACAGGTGAGTAAATCGGAATTCGTAGTTTGGCTCATTTTACAGGAATATTTGTACATTTAAAAAATGGACACTTAGAAACATTTCTGCTGAAAACCACACACTGGATTCCTATGGAAGGAAATACAACTTACTGGTAAGTACGCTTAGAATTACTTTCCAGGGTCAGTGCTGGGCTAAAAGATGGAGCACTGGGTTCTCTAATGATAACAGGTGAGTAAATCGAAATTCACAGTTCGACTGATTTTAGTGGAATATTTCAACGTTTCAAAAATGGACACTTAGAAACTATTCTGGTAAAAACCACACAATGGATTCCTATGGAAGAAAATACAAGTTACTGGTAAGTACGCTTAGAATTACTTTCCAGGGTCAGTGCTGGGCTAAAAGATGGAGCACTGGGTTCTCTCCTGATAACAGGTGAGTAAATCGGAATTCATAGTTTGATGATTTTAGAGGAATATTTGTACATTTCAAAAATGGACACTTAGAAACTTTTCTGCTGAAAACCACACAATAGATTCCTATTGAAGGAAATACAAGTTCCTGGTAAGTACGCTTAGAATTACTTTCCAGGGTCAGTGCTGGGCTAAAAGATGCAGCACTGGGTTCTCTCCTGATAACAGGTGAGTAAATCGGAATTCGTAGTTCGGCTGATTTAAGAGGAATATTTGTATGTTTCAAAAATGGACACTTAGAAACTTTTCTGGTGATTAACACACAATGCATTCCTATTGAAGAAAAAAAAAGTTACTGGTAAGTACGCTTTGAATTACTTTCCAGGGTCAGTGCTGGGCTAAAAGACTCAGCACTGGGTTCTCTCCTGATAACAGGTGAATAAATCGGAATTCATAGTTCGGCTGATTATAGAGGAATATTTGTACGTTTCATAAATGGACTCTTGGAAACTTTTCTGCTGACAACCACACAATGGATTCGTATGGAAGGATATACCTGTTACTGGTAAGTACGCTTAGAATTACTTTCCAGTGTGAGTGCTGGGCTAAAAGATGCAGCACTGGGTTCTCTCCTGATAACAGGTGAGTAAATTGGAATTCGTAGTTCGGCTGATTTTAGAGGAATATTTGTACGTTTCAAAAATGGACACTTAGAAACTTTTCTGCTGAAAGCCACACAATGGATTCCTATGGAAGGAAATACAAGTTACTGGTAAGTACGCTTAGAATTACTTTTCAGTGTCAGTGCTGGGCTAAAAGATGCAGCACTGGGTTCTCTCCTGATAACAGGTGAGGAAATCGGAATTCTTAGTTTGGCTAATTTAAGAGTAACACTTTTACGTTTCAAAAATGTACACATAAACTTTTCTGGTGAAAACCTCACAATGGATTCCTATGGAAGGAAATACAAGTTACTGTTAAGTATGCTTAGAATTACTTTTCAGGGTTAGGCTGGGCTAAAAGATTCAGCACTGGGTTCTCTCCTGATAACAGGTGAATAAATCGGAATTCGTCGTTCGGCTGATTTTACAGGAATATTTGTACATTTCAAAAATGGACAATTAGAAACTTTTCAGCTGAAAATCACACAATGGATTCCTATGGAGGAAAATACAAGTTACTGGTAAGTACGCTTAGAATTACTTTGCAGGGTCTTTGCTAGGCTAAAATATGCAGCTCTGGGTTCTCTAATGATAACAGGTGAGTAAATCGGAATTCACAGTTCGACTGATTATAGAGGAATATTTGTGCGTTTCAAAAATGGACAATTATTCATTTCTCTGCTGAAAACCACACAATGGTTTCCTATGGAAGGAAATACAAGTTACTGGTAAGTACGCTTAGAATTACTTTCCAAGGTCAGTGCTGGGCTAAAAGATGCAGCACTGGGTTCTCTCTTGATAATAGGTGAGTAAATCGGAATTCGTTGTTCGGCTGATTTTGCAGGAATATTTGTACGTTTCAAAAATGGACACTTAGAAACTTTTCTGTTGAAAACTGCACAATGGATCCCTATGGAAGGACTTACAAGTTACTGGTAAGTACACTTAGAATTACGTTCCAGGGTCAGTGCTTGGCTTAAAGATGCAGCACTGGGTTCTCTCCTGACAACAGGTGAGTAAATCAGAATTCATAGTTCGACTGATTTTAGAGGAATATTTGTACGTTTAAAAAATGGACAATTAGAAACTTTTCAGCTGAAAATCACACAATGGATTCCTATTGAAGGAAATACAAGTTTCTGAGAAAGTACGCTTAGAATTACTTTCCAGGGTCAGTGCTGGGCTAAAAGATGCAGCACTGGGTTCTCTCCTGATAACAGGTGAGTAAATCGGAATTCATAGTTCGGCTGATTTTAGAGGAATATTTGTACGATTCATAAATGGACACTTGGAAACTTTTCTGCTGACAACCACTCAATAGATTCGTATGGAAGGAAATACAAGTTACTGGTAAGTACGCTTAGAATTACTTTCCACGGTCAGTGCTGGGCTAAAAGATTCAGCAGTGGGTTCACTCCTGATAACAGGTGAATAATTCGGAATTCGTAGTTTGGCTGATTTTACAGGAATATTTGTACATTTCGAAAATGGACACTTAGAAAATTTTCTGCTGAAAACCACATAATGGATTCCAATGGAGGAAAATACAAGTTATTGGTAAGTATGCTTAGAATTACTTTGCAGGGTCTGTGCTAGGCTAAAAAGATGCAGCACTGGGTTCTCTAATGATAACAGATGAGTAAATCGGAATTCACAATTCGACTGATTATAGCGGAATATTTGTGCGTATCAAAAATGAACAATTAGAAATTTCTCTGCTGAAAACCACACAATGGTTTCCTATGGAAGGAAATACAAGTTACTGGTAAGTATGCTTAGAATTACTTTCCAGGGTCAGTGCTGGGCTAAAAGATGCAGCCTTGGGTTTTCTCTTGATAATAGGTGAGAAAATCGGAATTCGTAGTTCGGCTGATTTTACAGGAATATTTGTACCTTTCAAAAATAGACACTTGGAAACATTTCTGGTGAAAACCACACAATGTATTCCTAAGGAAGGAAATACAAGTTACTGGTAAGTATGCTTAGAATTACTTTTCAGGGTCAGTGCTGAGCAAAAAGATGCAGCACTGGGTTCTCTCCTGATAACAGGTGAGTAAATCATAATTCATAGTTCGGCTGATTTAAGAGGAATATTTGTACGTTTCAAAAATGGACACTTGGAAACATTTCTGGTGAAAACCACACAATGTATTCCTTTGGAAGGAAATACAAGTTACTGGTAAGTACCGTTAGAATTACTTTCCAGGGTCAGTGTTGTGCTAAAAGATGCAGCACTGGGTTCTCTCCTATTATCAGGTGAGTAAATCAAAATTCATAGTTCGACTGATTTTAGAGGAATATTTGCACGTTTCAAAAATGGACCCATAAACTTTTCTGCTGAAAATCACACAATGGATTCCTATGAAATGAAATACAAGTTACTGGTAAGTACGCTTAGAATTACTTTGCAGGGTCAATGCTGGGCTAAAAGATGCAGCACTGGGTTCTCTAATGATAACAGGTGAGTAAATCGGAATTCTCAGTTCGACTGATTTTACAGGAATATTTGTACGTTTCAAAAATGGACACTTAGAAACTTTTGTGTTGAAAACCACACATTGGATCCCTATGGAAGGAAATACAAGTTACTGGTAAGTACGCTTAGAATTAATTTTCAGGGTCAGTCCTGGTCTAAAAGATGCAGCACTGGGTTCTCTCCTGATAACAGGTGAGTAAATCGGAATTCGTAGTTCGGCTAATTTAAGAGGAATATTTGTACGTTTCAAAAATGGACACTTGGAAACATTTCTGGTGAAAACCACACAATGTATTCCTATGGAAGGAAATACAAGTTACTGGTAAGTACGCTTAGAATTACTTTCCATGGTCAGTGCTGGGCTAAAAGATTCAGCACTGGGTTCTTTCCTGATAACAGGTGAATAAATCGGAATTCATAGTTCGACTGATTTTAGAGGAATATTTGTACGTTTAAAAAATAGACACTTAGAAACTTTTCTGTTGAAAACCACACAATGGATCCCTATGGAAGGAAATACAAGTTAATGGTAAGTACACTTAGAATTACTTTTCAGGGTCAGTGCTGGGCTGAAAGATGCAGCACTGGGTTCTCTCCTGATAACAGGTGAGTAAATCAGAATTCATAGTTCGACTGATTTTAGAGGTTTATTTGTACGTTTAAAAAATGGACACTTGGAGATTTTTCTGGTGAAAACCACACAATGGATTCCTATGGAAGGATATACAAGTTACTGGTAAGTACGCTTAGAATTACTTTTCAGGGTCAGTGCTGGGCTTAAAGATTCAGCATTGGGTTCTCTCCTGATAACAGGTGAGTAAATCGGAATTCGTAGTTCGGCTGATTTAAGAGGAATATTTGTATGTTTCAAAAATGGACAATTAGAAACTTCTCAGCTGACAACTACACAATGGATTCCTATTGAAGGAACTACAAGTTTCTGGTAAGTACGCTTAGAATTATTTTCCAGGGTCAGTGCTGGGCTAAAAGATGCAGCACTGGGTTCTCTCCTGATAACAGGTGAGTAAATCGGAATTCATAGTTCGGCTGATTTTAGAGGAATATTTGAATGTTTCATAAATGGACACTTGGAAACTTTTCTGCTGACAACCACACAATGGATTCGTATGGAAGGAAATACAAGCTACTGGTAAGTATGCTTAGCATTACTTTCCAGGGTCAGTGCTGGGCTAAAAGATGCAGCACTGGGTTCTCTCCTGATAACAGGTGAGTAAATCAGAATTCATAGTTCGACTGATTTTAGAGGAATATTTATACGTTTAAAAAATGGACACTTGGAAACTTTTCTGGTGAAAACCACACAATGGATTCCTATGGAAGGATATACCAGTTACTGGTAAGCACGCTTAGAATTACTTCCCAGTGTCAGTGCTGGGCTAAAAGATACAGCACTGGGTTCTCTCCTGATAACAGGTGAGTAAATCAGAATTCGTAGTTCGGCTGATTTAAGAGGAATATTTGTATGTTTCAAAAATGGACACTTAGAAACTTCTCAGCTGTAAACCACACAATGGATTCCTATTGAAGGAAATACAAGTTTCTGGTAAGTACGCTTAGAATTACTTTCTAGGGTCAGTGCTGGGCTAAAAGATGCAGCACTGGGTTCTCTCCTGATAACAGGTGAGTAAATCGGAATTCATAGTTCGGCTGATTTTAGGGGAATATTTGTACGTTTCATAAATGGACTCTTGGAAACTTTTCTGCTGACAACCACACAATGGATTTGTATGGAAGGAAATACAAGTTACTGGTAAGTACGCTTAGAATTACTTTCCACTGTCAGTGCTGGGCTAAAAGACTCAGCACTGGGTTCTCTCCTGATAACAGGTGAATAAATCGGAATTCATAGTTCGAGTGATTTTAGAGGAATATTTGTACGTTTTAAAAATAGACACTTGGAAACTTTTCTGGTGAAAACCACACAATGGATTCCGATGGAAGGATAGACCAGTTACTGGTAGGTACGCTTAGAATTACTTTCCAGTGTCAGTGCTGGGCTAAAAGATACAGCACTGGGTTCTCTCCTGATAACAGGTGAGTAAATCGGAATTCATAGTTCGACTGATTTTAGAGGAATATTTGTGTGTTTCAAAAATGGACTATTAGAAACTTTTCAGCTGAAAACTAGGGGTGGGTGGAATTTGCGAAATCCACTTTCGCAAATTATCGCGAAAATGTTAAAAATTATCGCAAACATTCGGAAATTTCGCGAAGATGCGGAAGTTTTTTTCCGGCATGTTCGCAAGATTTTCTGCATGGTTGCGGCTCGCCAACTTACCCATGTGGTTGCTCGCGGGTGCAGCCATCTTGTTTTCAGTTGTCTCGCTGTGCATGATCGCGAGAAGAAAGACGTGATCGCGCGACGCATGACGTCACTGCGGGCGCGAACTGTCGCGAGACAGCGCAAATGGCTAAAAACAATACAACATCTCATGGAGAACGCGACCGAATCAAGAAAACTTGACGGCGAACGCAGGGATTCAGGTAAGGCGATCGCGCGCACGCGAGAATGTATTATTTTACAGCGCGAGCAAGAAACAAATTATCGCCAAGCTGCGGAATGCGGAAATTTTGACATTTTCGCGCTTACCGCGGAACACGAAAATGTCAAATTATCACAATTTCCGCAAACGGAACGAAATTTTAGCCCAGGCCAACTGAAAACCACACAATAGATTTCTATTGAAGGAAATACAAGTTTCTGGTAAGTACGCTTAGAATTACTTTCCAGGGTCAGTGCTGGGCTAAAAGATGCAGCACTGGGTTCTCTCCTGATAACAGGTGAGTAAATCGGAATTCGTAGTTTGGCTCATTTTACAGGAATATTTGTACATTTAAAAAATGGACACTTAGAAACATTTCTGCTGAAAACCACACACTGGATTCCTATGGAAGGAAATACAACTTACTGGTAAGTACGCTTAGAATTAATTTCCAGGGTCAGTGCTGGGCTAAAAGATGGAGCACTGGGTTCTCTAATGATAACAGGTGAGTAAATCGAAATTCACAGTTCGACTGATTTTAGTGGAATATTTCAACGTTTCAAAAATGGACACTTAGAAACTATTCTGGTAAAAACCACACAATGGATTCCTATGGAAGAAAATACAAGTTACTGGTAAGTACGCTTAGAATTACTTTCCAGGGTCAGTGCTGGGCTAAAAGATGGAGCACTGGGTTCTCTCCTGATAACAGGTGAGTAAATCGGAATTCATAGTTTGATGATTTTAGAGGAATATTTGTACATTTCAAAAATGGACACTTAGAAACTTTTCTGCTGAAAACCACACAATAGATTCCTATTGAAGGAAATACAAGTTCCTGGTAAGTACGCTTAGAATTACTTTCCAGGGTCAGTGCTGGGCTAAAAGATGCAGCACTGGGTTCTCTCCTGATAACAGGTGAGTAAATCGGAATTCGTAGTTCGGCTGATTTAAGAGGAATATTTGTATGTTTCAAAAATGGACACTTAGAAACTTTTCTGGTGATTAACACACAATGCATTCCTATTGAAGAAAAAAAAAGTTACTGGTAAGTACGCTTTGAATTACTTTCCAGGGTCAGTGCTGGGCTAAAAGACTCAGCACTGGGTTCTCTCCTGATAACAGGTGAATAAATCGGAATTCATAGTTCGGCTGATTATAGAGGAATATTTGTACGTTTCATAAATGGACTCTTGGAAACTTTTCTGCTGACAACCACACAATGGATTCGTATGGAAGGATATACCTGTTACTGGTAAGTACGCTTAGAATTACTTTCCAGTGTGAGTGCTGGGCTAAAAGATGCAGCACTGGGTTCTCTCCTGATAACAGGTGAGTAAATTGGAATTCGTAGTTCGGCTGATTTTAGAGGAATATTTGTACGTTTCAAAAATGGACACTTAGAAACTTTTCTGCTGAAAGCCACACAATGGATTCCTATGGAAGGAAATACAAGTTACTGGTAAGTACGCTTAGAATTACTTTTCAGGGTCAGTGCTGGGCTAAAAGATGCAGCACTGGGTTCTCTCCTGATAACAGGTGAGGAAATCGGAATTCTTAGTTTGGCTAATTTAAGAGTAACACTTTTACGTTTCAAAAATGTACACATAAACTTTTCTGGTGAAAACCTCACAATGGATTCCTATGTGAGGAAATACAAGTTACTGTTAAGTATGCTTAGAATTACTTTTCAGGGTTAGGCTGGGCTAAAAGATTCAGCACTGGGTTCTCTCCTGATAACAGGTGAATAAATCGGAATTCGTCGTTCGGCTGATTTTACAGGAATATTTGTACATTTCAAAAATGGACAATTAGAAACTTTTCAGCTGAAAATCACACAATGGATTCCTATGGAGGAAAATACAAGTTACTGGTAAGTACGCTTAGAATTACTTTGCAGGGTCTTTGCTAGGCTAAAATATGCAGCTCTGGGTTCTCTAATGATAACAGGTGAGTAAATCGGAATTCACAGTTCGACTGATTATAGAGGAATATTTGTGCGTTTCAAAAATGGACAATTATTCATTTCTCTGCTGAAAACCACACAATGGTTTCCTATGGAAGGAAATACAAGTTACTGGTAAGTACGCTTAGAATTACTTTCCAAGGTCAGTGCTGGGCTAAAAGATGCAGCACTGGGTTCTCTCTTGATAATAGGTGAGTAAATCGGAATTCGTTGTTCGGCTGATTTTGCAGGAATATTTGTACGTTTCAAAAATGGACACTTAGAAACTTTTCTGTTGAAAACTGCACAATGGATCCCTATGGAAGGACTTACAAGTTACTGGTAAGTACACTTAGAATTACGTTCCAGGGTCAGTGCTTGGCTTAAAGATGCAGCACTGGGTTCTCTCCTGACAACAGGTGAGTAAATCAGAATTCATAGTTCGGCTGATTTTAGAGGAATATTTGTACGATTCATAAATGGACACTTGGAAACTTTTCTGCTGACAACCACTCAATAGATTCGTATGGAAGGAAATACAAGTTACTGGTAAGTACGCTTAGAATTACTTTCCACGGTCAGTGCTGGGCTAAAAGATTCAGCAGTGGGTTCACTCCTGATAACAGGTGAATAATTCGGAATTCGTAGTTTGGCTGATTTTACAGGAATATTTGTACATTTCGAAAATGGACACTTAGAAAATTTTCTGCTGAAAACCACATAATGGATTCCAATGGAGGAAAATACAAGTTATTGGTAAGTATGCTTAGAATTACTTTGCAGGGTCTGTGCTAGGCTAAAAAGATGCAGCACTGGGTTCTCTAATGATAACAGATGAGTAAATCGGAATTCACAATTCGACTGATTATAGCGGAATATTTGTGCGTATCAAAAATGAACAATTAGAAATTTCTCTGCTGAAAACCACACAATGGTTTCCTATGGAAGGAAATACAAGTTACTGGTAAGTATGCTTAGAATTACTTTCCAGGGTCAGTGCTGGGCTAAAAGATGCAGCCTTGGGTTTTCTCTTGATAATAGGTGAGAAAATCGGAATTCGTAGTTCGGCTGATTTTACAGGAATATTTGTACCTTTCAAAAATAGACACTTGGAAACATTTCTGGTGAAAACCACACAATGTATTCCTAAGGAAGGAAATACAAGTTACTGGTAAGTATGCTTAGAATTACTTTTCAGGGTCAGTGCTGAGCAAAAAGATGCAGCACTGGGTTCTCTCCTGATAACAGGTGAGTAAATCATAATTCATAGTTCGGCTGATTTAAGAGGAATATTTGTACGTTTCAAAAATGGACACTTGGAAACATTTCTGGTGAAAACCACACAATGTATTCCTTTGGAAGGAAATACAAGTTACTGGTAAGTACCGTTAGAATTACTTTCCAGGGTCAGTGTTGTGCTAAAAGATGCAGCACTGGGTTCTCTCCTATTATCAGGTGAGTAAATCAAAATTCATAGTTCGACTGATTTTAGAGGAATATTTGCACGTTTCAAAAATGGACCCATAAACTTTTCTGCTGAAAATCACACAATGGATTCCTATGAAATGAAATACAAGTTACTGGTAAGTACGCTTAGAATTACTTTGCAGGGTCAATGCTGGGCTAAAAGATGCAGCACTGGGTTCTCTAATGATAACAGGTGAGTAAATCGGAATTCTCAGTTCGACTGATTTTACAGGAATATTTGTACGTTTCAAAAATGGACACTTAGAAACTTTTGTGTTGAAAACCACACATTGGATCCCTATGGAAGGAAATACAAGTTACTGGTAAGTACGCTTAGAATTAATTTTCAGGGTCAGTCCTGGTCTAAAAGATGCAGCACTGGGTTCTCTCCTGATAACAGGTGAGTAAATCGGAATTCGTAGTTCGGCTAATTTAAGAGGAATATTTGTACGTTTCAAAAATGGACACTTGGAAACATTTCTGGTGAAAACCACACAATGTATTCCTATGGAAGGAAATACAAGTTACTGGTAAGTACCGTTAGAATTACTTTCCAGGGTCAGTGTTTGGGATAAAAGATGCAGCA
Source organism: Triturus cristatus (assembly GCF_964204655.1). Classification (NCBI taxonomy): domain Eukaryota; kingdom Metazoa; phylum Chordata; class Amphibia; order Caudata; family Salamandridae; genus Triturus; species Triturus cristatus. Next base: position 998,866,439 of record NC_140579.1, read on the forward strand.
CTGGATTCTCTCCTGATAACAGGTGAGTAAATCGGAATTCATAGTTCGGGTGATTACAGAGGAATATTTGTACGTTTGAAAAATGGACACGTAGAAACTTTTCTGGTGAGAAACACACAATGCATTCATATGAAAGGAAATACAAGTTACTGGTAAGTACGCTTAGAATTACTTTTCAGGGTCAGTGCTGGGCTAAAAGATGCAGCACTGGGTTCTCTCCGGATAACAGGTGAGTAAGTCAGAATTCGTAGTTCGGCTGATTTTACAGGAATATTTGTACGTTTCAAAACTGGACACTTAGAAACTTTTCTGCTGAAAATCACACAATGGATTCCTATGAAAGGAAATACAAGTTACCGGTAAATACGCTTAGAATTACTTTCCAGGGTCAGTGCTGGGGTAAAAGATGCAGCACTGGGTTCTCTCATGATAACAGGTGAGTAAATCAGAATTCATAGTTCGACTGATTTTAGAAGAATAGCTGTACATTTCAAAAATGGACAATTGGAAACTTTTCAGCTGAAAACCACACAATGGATTCCTATGGAAGGAAATACAAATTACTGGTAAGTACGCTTAGAATTGCTTTTCAGGATCAGTGCTGGGCTAAAAGATACAGCACTGGGATCTCTACTGATAACAGGTGAGTACATCGGAATTCGTAGTTCGGCTGATTTAAGAAGATTATTTGTACGTTTCAAAAATGGACACTTGGAAACTTTTCTGGTGAAAACCACACAATGGATTCCTAAAGAAGGAAATACAAGATTCTGATACGTACGTTTAGAATTACTTCTCAGGGTCATTGCTGGTGTGAGAAGTTGGCCTGGCATATGCTGTTCCTAGTTATAGGGTTACAACAAACAAATGATGGACGGAATGCTGACAATGCAGACATTCTCCCCCAGTCAAGAGATCTGGGTTAAATCCATCGTTCTTTTGCCCACTACACCACCCCAGTTTAGACATGGCCATATGCAATTCCGTCTTGACCCTGTGCCTCATGGGAACAGTCCAGCCCGAACTGCCAAGCCATGTCTTCCCTGGACCAGAATCAAGCATCCTAGGACCGGTTTCTGGCTATCAGCTGTCATCAGACAGGATAGCTTGACTCCAGTGGCGTAGTGAGCACGGGTCCCACGTCTCGGAATACCCATCCCACTTAGGGCGAAAAGCGTTACAACAAACAAATGATGGACGGAATGCTGACAATGCAGACATTCTCCCCCAGTCAAGAGATCTGGGTTAAATCCATCGTTCTTTTGCCCACTACACCACCCCAGTTTAGACATGGCCATATGCAATTCCGTCTTGACCCTGTGCCTCATGGGAACAGTCCAGCCCGAACTGCCAAGCCATGTCTTCCCTGGACCAGAATCAAGCATCCTAGGACCGGTTTCTGGCTATCAGCTGTCATCAGACAGGATAGCTTGACTCCAGTGGCGTAGTGATCACGGGTCCCACGTCTCGGAATACCCATCCCACTTAGGGCGAAAAGCGTTACAACAAACAAATGATGGACGGAATGCTGACAATGCAGACATTCTCCCCCAGTCAAGAGATCTGGGTTAAATCCATCGTTCTTTTGCCCACTACACCACCCCAGTTTAGACATGGCCATATGCAAATCAGTCTTGACCCTGTTCCTCATGGGAACAGTCCAGCCCGAACTGCCAAGCCATGTCTTCCCTGGACCGGAATCAAGCATCCTAGGATGGGTTTCTGGCTATCAGCCGTCATCAGCCAGGATAGCTTTACTCCAGTGGCGTAGTGAGCATGGGTCCCACGTCTGGGAATACCCATCCCACTTAGGGCGAAAAGCGTTACAACAAACAAATGATGGACGGAATGCTGACAATGCAGACATTCTCCCCCAGTCAAGAGATCTGGGTTAAATCCATCGTTCTTTTGCCCACTACACCACCCCAGTTTAGACATGGCCATATGCAAATCAGTCTTGACCCTTTGCCTCATGGGAACAGTCCAGCCCGAACTGCCAAGCCATGTCTTCCCTGGACTGGAATCAAGCATCCTAGGACCGGTTTCTGGCTATCAGCCGTCATCAGCCAGGATAGCTTGACTCCAGTGGCGTAGTGAGCACGGGTCCCACGTCTGGGAATACCCATCCCACTTAGGGCGAAAAGCGTTACAACAAACAAATGATGGACGGAATGCTGACAATGCAGACATTCTCCCCCAGTCAAGAGATCTGGGTTAAATCCATCGTTCTTTTGCCCACTACACCACCCCAGTTTAGACATGGCCATATGCAAATCAGTCTTGACCCTGTGCCTCATGGGAACAGTCCAGCCCGAACTGACAAGCCATGTCTTCCCTGGACCGGAATCAAGCATCCTAGGACCGGTTTCTGGCTATCAGCCGTCATCAGCCAGGATAGCTTGACTCCAGTGGCGTAGTGAGCATGGATCCCACGTCTGGGAATACCCATCCCACTTAGGGCGAAAAGCGTTACAACAAACAAATGATAGACGGAATGCTGACAATGCAGACATTCTCCCCCAGTCAAGAGATCTGGGTTAAATCCATCGTTCTTTTGCCCACTACACCACCCCAGTTTAGACATGGCCATATGCAAATCAGTCTTGACCCTGTGCCTCATGGGACCAGTCGAGCCCGAACTGCCAAGCCATGTCTTCCATGGACCGGAATCAAGCATCCTAGGACCGGTTTCTGGCTATCAGCCGTCATCAGCCAGGATAGCTTGACTCCAGTGGCGTAGTGAGCACGGGTCCCACGTCTGGGAATACCCATCCCACTTAGGGCGAAAAGCGTTACAACAAACAAATGATGGACGGAATGCTGACAATGCAGACATTCTCCCCCAGTCAAGAGATCTGGGTTAAATCCATCGTTCTTTTGCCCACTATACCACCCCAGTTTAGACATGGCCATATGCAAATCAGTCTTGACCCTGTGCCTCATGGGAACAGTCCAGCCCGAACTGCCAAGCCATGTCTTCTCTGGACCGGAATTAAGCATCCTAGGACGGGTTTCTGGCTATCAGCCGTCATCAGCCAGGATAGCTTGACTCCAGTGGCATAGTGAGCACGGGTCCCACGTCTGGGAATACCCATCCCACTTAGGGCGAAAAGCTTTACAACAAACAAATGATGGACGGAATGCTGACAATGCAGACATTCTCCCCCAGTCAAGAGATCTGGGTTAAATCCATCGTTCTTTTGCCCACTACACCACCCCAGTTTAGACATGGCCATATGCAAATCAGTCTTGACCCTGTGCCTCATGGGAACAGTCCAGCCCGAACTGCCAAGCCATGTCTTCCCTGGACCGGAATCAAGCATCCTAGGACCGGTTTCGGGCTATCAGCCGTCATCAGCCAGGATAGCTTGACTCCAGTGGCGTACTGAGCACGGGTCCCACGTCTGGGAATACCCATCCCACTTAGGGCGAAAAGCGTTACAACAAACAAATGATGGACGGAATGCTGACAATGCAGACATTCTCCCCCAGTCAAGAGATCTGGGTTAAATCCATCGTTCTTTTGCCCACTACACCACCCCAGTTTAGACATGGCCATATGCAAATCAGTCTTGACACTGTGCCTCATGGGAACAGTTCAGCCCGAACTGCCAAGCCATGTCTTACCTGGACCGGAATCAAGCATCCTAGGACCGGTTTCTGGCTATCAGCCGTCATCAGCCAGGATAGCTTGACTCCAGTGGCGTAGTGAGCACGGGTCCCACGCCTGGGAATACCCATCCCACTTAGGGCGAAAAGCGTTACAACAAAAAAATGATGGACGGAATGCTGAAAATGCAGACATTCTCCCCCAGTCAAGAGATCTGGGTTAAATCCATCGTTCTTTTGCCCACTGCACCACCCCAGTTTAGACATGGCCATATGCAAATCAGTCTTGACCCTGTGCCTCATGGGAACAGTCCAGCCCGAACTGCCAAGCCATGTCTTCCCTGGACCGGAATAAAGCATCCTAGGACCGGTTTCTGGCTATCAGCCATCATCAGCCAGGATTGCTTGACTCCAGTGGCGTAGTGAGCACGGGTCCCACGTCTGGGAATACCCATCCCACTTAGGGCGAAAAGCGTTACAACAAACAAATGATGGACGGAATGCTGACAATGCAGACATTCTCCCCCAGTCAAGAGATCTGGGTTAAATCCATCGTTCTTTTGCCCACTACACCACCCCAGTTTAGACATGGCCATATGCAAATCAGTCTTGACCCTGTGCCTCATGGGAACAGTCCAGCCCGAACTGCCAAGCCATGTCTTCCCTGGACCAGAATCAAGCATCCTAGGACCGGTTTCTGGCTATCAGCCGTCATCAGCCAGGATAGCTTGACTCCAGTGGCGTAGTGAGCACGGGTCCCACGTCTGGGAATACCCATCCCACTTAGGGCGAAAAGCGTTACAACAAACAAATGATGGACGGAATGCTGACAATGCAGACATTCTCCCCCAGTCAAGAGATCTGGGTTAAATCCATCGTTCTTTTGCCCACTACACCACCCCAGTTTAGACATGGCCATATGCAAATCAGTCTTGACCCTGTGCCTCATGGGAACAGTCCAGCCCGAACTGCCAAGCCATGTCTTCCCTGGACCGGAATCAAGCATCCTAGGACCGGTTTCTGGCTATCAGCCGTCATCAGCCAGGATAGCTTGACTCCAGTGGCGTAGTGAGCATGGATCCCACGTCTGGGAATACCCATCCCACTTAGGGCGAAAAGCGTTACAACAAACAAATGATAGACGGAATGCTGACAATGCAGACATTCTCCCCCAGTCAAGAGATCTGGGTTAAATCCATCGTTCTTTTGCCCACTACACCACCCCAGTTTAGACATGGCCATATGCAAATCAGTCTTGACCCTGTGCCTCATGGGACCAGTCCAGCCCGAACTGCCAAGCCATGTCTTCCATGGACCGGAATCAAGCATCCTAGGACCGGTTTCTGGCTATCAGCCGTCATCAGCCAGGATAGCTTGACTCCAGTGGCGTAGTGAGCACGGGTCCCAAGTCTGGGAATACCCATCCCACTTAGGGCGAAAAGCGTTACAACAAACAAATGATGGACGGAATGCTGACAATGCAGACATTCTCCCCCAGTCAAGAGATCTGGGTTAAATCCATCGTTCTTTTGCCCACTACACCACCCCAGTTTAGACATGGCCATATGCAAATCAGTCTTGACCCTGTGCCTCATGGGAACAGTCCAGCCCGAACTGCCAAGCCATGTCTTCCCTGGACCGGAATCAAGCATCCTAGGACCGGTTTCTGGCTATCAGCCGTCATCAGCCAGGATAGCTTGACTCCAGTGGCGTAGTGAGCACGGGTCCCACGTCTGGGAATACCCATCCCACTTAGGGCGAAAAGCGTTAAAACAAACAAATGATGGACGGAATGCTGACAATGCATACATTCTCCCCCAGTCAAGAGATCTGGGTTAAATCCATCGTTCTTTTGCCCACTACACCACCCCAGTTTAGACATGGCCATATGCAAATCAGTCTTGACCCTGTGCCTCATGGGAACAGTCCAGCCCGAACTGCCAAGCCATGTCTTCCCTGGACCGGAATCAAGCATCCTAGGACCGGTTTCTGGCTATCAGCCGTCATCAGCCAGGATAGCTTTACTCCAGTGGCGTAGTGAGCACGGGTCCCACGTCTGGGAATACCCATCCCACTTAGGGCGAAAAGCGTTACAACAAACAAATGATGGACGGAATGCTGACAATGCAGACATTCTCCCCCAGTCAAGAGATCTGGGTTAAATCCATCGTTCGTTTGCCCACTACGCCACCCCAGTTTAGACACGGGTGGTGTAGTGGGCAAAAGAACGATGGATTTAACCCAGATCTCTTGACTGGGGGAGAATGTCTGCATTGTCAGCATTCCGTCCATCATTTGTTTGTTGTAACGTTCCAAGTTATAGGGACACCTTGCACCAGTCCAATTCGACTCTTATTGATGATAGGTTTAAGACAACCTTTAAAGAAAGCTATCCTAGTGGTAGCTGTGGAGAGCAGCCTTCAGGCTAAGTCTTAAAGGGGTGTTAAGCTTATTGTTTTACCATAATAACCTCTTGAATATCCAAATGAAAGAGTAGCCCACACAGGTATATATATAAAATATATGTATTTATTCTAGACAGAATCCCACAGTCGCTTTATGTGGCTAGTGGCAAAGTTACACTTCAAACAAGCATTTATAAACACAATAAATAGCACAGAAATCAATGGGCGCCAGGGGGGGACCAAACCATATACTAAAATAGTGGTATAAGAACCACGACAATTCTACAGGCAATGCCTAGGGCATTCAGGATCGCTTGCCCCTTCAGAATCCACCCACAGTTATGAGGAAGGGCACCCATGGGAGACGCGTGCAGTGCAAAGAGCTGCTATCGGGATCGCAATGTTAGCCTAAGGAGAATGTCGCGGTTTGAAATAAACAGTTTAAAAATACTTCTAGCAGGAGTACCAAGTTAAAACTTTAGACTTAAGCTTTTTAGATGCCCACAACCATGGGAGTACCGAGGTACCACTGTTACCTGCCCCCAGGGAAGCCGGGTCCATAGGTCGTTTCTGCTGTCGGGTCGCGGGCTGATTTTCAATGGGAAATAGTCAAAAGTTCTGCTAGCCAAAAGCGTCGATGATGCCGTGAAGATCAAAGATGTGAAGAATGTAGAGAAGAACCTGAAAGCAGAGGGGACAGAGTCTGGGTCACGGCAAAGTGACCAGGAGGCTCAAAGCAAAGAGCCCTTCGATGTCGCGTGCTTCAGGTGGAAAGTGGTGTAGCTTGGATCTGCAGCCACGGGCTCTGGGAGGCTTCAAGGAAGGCCAGCTTCAGGAGGGTGACTGTCCCATGTCGGATGAGGGTCGCTGCCATGTTAGTGTCCGGAATGGATCCACTAAGCCTTGGCAACCGCAACCCATGAAGAATGAACAAATCTGCTACAGTACAGACCCACAAGGTCTGGGAGAGGTCTCCTATGAGGAGACTGGAGAGCAGGCCTGGTGCAACCAGGGAAACTCTTGTTTTCAAAGATAGACCTCCGCTAGGGCCCACAAGTTGAGAGACAAGGGACTGCGGGAGGTGGCAATTTGGTGTGCATAAAAGGGCACCCACGGGCCACCGGAGGGGGCTAGGGAGCTGGTCTTTGGCACAATTGCTGTAGAGTGGTTGGCTCGTAAACGAGCCAAAGCACAACTTCCCCACTGGTCAGGGTTGTGTGCTATGCAAGAGGTTGCCGGAGTCTCGGGGTATTGGGGATCTCGGCACCCACGCGGTCCACGGTGCCCAAACTCGTTGAGCACACTCACTGGCCTCTGGGATGCACTGGAAACCCACCTCAAGGATTCTGGAAGTCGTCAAAGTTTGTGAGAGCAGCATAGTTCCAACCGGGTCACTTGCAGTGTTTCAGGTGCCTGCCAAGCAGGGGGATAACTCCTTTATCCCAAGGGAGATTTCTTCAGTCAGCTCGGCAGCAGCTTGTCGAAGGTCGGTTCTGTAAAGTTCCAAATTAATCTGAGGCTCTGGGGCCACATTATTCACCTTTATCCCCAAGATTAGGGGAGTGTCCAGAGTAGTGTCCACCAATGGCTGGTGAGGCGGGAAAGAGTGGCTACACCCTCTCCCCTTTGTGTGTTTCCCACCTGGGCAAGGGGCAGGATGTCCCTGAACTGGTTCCAAGCGGTGTATGCAGAATTAGGTCTCTGCAGCTGCCTACGTGCAACTCTGAAAGGATATTTGGTGTACCCACCCTGTTCCAATCCACATTATCCTGTCTGGGGAGATGCTAGCACCTCCCTGCCACAGGAGCCCTATTGTCCAGCTGGCGAGGCTGGGGTTTTCCCCAGCAACAGCCAGCCAGGGTCGTGTAGGTGGCGGGCAGTAGCCATTTTGTGAAACTTGTGCACTTTTAAATTGGTGTCTAAATTCTACCGCTTTTCCCATATCGCCCCTCTAGCAAGGGGGAATCGTACCCTCATGCCCATGGCTGGACTGGGGGTATGATTCCTACATGTTTGACACCAAACACGATATGGTTCTGTGTAGCCATTCTCAAGTTATCGAGATATCGCAATAGACTTATAATGCGGTTAAGAGTATATGGTATGGCTACACTACAAACAACCCAGTAACGATTTTACGAAGGTTGCAGAGAGGCCCTACTCATGTAGGGGTCCCCCTCACACATACCTCAGCACCCTGCCCTGTAGGATTAGCAAGGCCTGCTATAGGTGTGATCTATGAGAGTACATGTGTTGCAATGGGGTGGGATATAGGGTACCTATATCCCTGTAAGGGGTGCTAGCACCACCTTACTCAGACTACAGTAGTGGTCTGGTGGTGTCAGTGTGTATGGCTGTCCCAGGGTGGCACAATAAGTGCTGCAGCCCTGGTAGGCCTACTGGGGACCCATGCCCAGGGTACCTAGGGTACCATCTACAAGGGACTGGTAGGGCATGCCCAGCATCCAATTAGGTTTTTACCTAGAGTACTCACATCAGTTTTAGGAAGAAAGCAGATAGGCTGGGGTCCTGGATAGCAGGATCCCAGCCAGACTAGTCAAAAACCACTCAAATACCAGGCAAAATGTTGGGGGCAACCATTAGTCAGATTCCACTCTCCTACATAACCCCCCCCCCCAAACGAAAGGAGATATGGCTAACCTTGTCCAGATAAGCCTTTATTTCCTGAGTGGCCATATAAGGAAGAACCTGCACTAGCATGGTTGCTCCCTGTCTCATGGTCCACTTGGGAAATCCTACCCCAAGGGGTTCTAGAGTTTCTCCAAAGTCTAGGGAAATTACCTGTATTGGTTTTTGGGTCAGAGGTGGGTTGGTGGGGTGTCTGAGTCTGGAAGTGAGGCCCTATTTGGGTTGGTCTCAACCTCTTCAGGGCACTGGTCACCATGGAAGCCTTTCTGCCCATGACTGTGTCATATCTGGCCCTAAGGGTCAACCTCTGGCTGCCTACAGCTGGGGGTTGGATCCCTTTGGCTGGAATAGAGGAGGGTACTGGAAGGTTTCCCTGTGCCCAACAACATCCATTTGAGGGGTGCCTATACCTAGGGGTAAGGGGGATCCCTCAGTTTGTAGAGGAATATTCGCCTGGCTAGAACTACTCTGCTGGGTGTCCCTAATCTCCTAATGAGGGGGTTCTTCTAGGCAGGGGCCCATTAAGGGTCCACTGACCTCCCTGACCTCTGCAGCCCTGGGCTGACTGAGGCAGGGTAGAGAGGGGCAGGATACCTGCTCCAGACTGGGTACCACCTTGGAAGGGTCCCCTGCCATCAGAGAGGTGGGCAGGCCAGGCCTGTCCACTTCTGGGGCAGTTACTTCACAAGGGGCAGGATCAGTTCCCTGAGAAACTTGACCCTTACCTGTAGTCTGGTGGGGGGAGGACTGTTCCTCCTCCCCTATGCTCTCTGTTTGGGTAGAGTGATCCATAGTTTCAGGCTTCACTCTTTTTACTTTCTCCTGGGGTGGAGGTGAGGCCCTCAGGGTCTCATCCACTCTCTCAGGGATTCCTACCATTTTCAAATGGGCCTTGTGGTCAATCTCAGCCCAGGCTGAGATTTCCAGATCATTCCCCAGTAGACAATCTACAGGCAAGTTTGGGGACACTGCCACTCTCTTTGGGCCAGTGACCCCTCCCCAGCTGAGATTTACCACTGCCATGGGATGGTCTGTCCTGATTCTATCTATATTGGTCACCTGGTAACTAAACCCAGGTAAAAGCTGTTCAAGGGGCACTAGCGTTTTGGTCACCATGGTGACACTGGCCCCTGTGTCCTTGTAGGCCACAGCCTTCTGACCATTGATCATGGGCTCTTGTCTGTACCTGCCCAGGATACTGGGACTCATGGTAAAGTTGGCAAACCCCATGCCACCATCACAGACTAGAGTTGCTTGTGCAGGGGACCTGGTTAGGCCAGAGTCCACCTGAGTTCCCCAGGAAAACCCAACTAAGTGTTTGGGTGCACTCTCTGTATTTTAAATAATCGTGCGTTGTGCACTGTCTGGCGTGTCACTGTTCGCCTCCTGTGACCTTGCACACGCTCGCTTTTCTGTTTGCTCTTAACCCTTACCTTGCGCACTGTGCACCTGGCACTATCGACTTCCCTGCCATCCCGCTTCATTCCCATCTCAGCCTCCCTCCTGGCCGGACTCCATCTTGGCTTGGGACACCTGCCATTGGGTTAAGCTCAGGGTGGCCGCCATCTTGGGAGAAGGCAGGGGTAGCGCTCTAGTTGCGGCTGCCTCCCGCCCTCCCTGACTACTTAATCTTCGCTCCTTCATTCCCGCACAGACTACTTGTGTGGATACCCCTGAGGCGGAAGCCGGGGGCTGTGTGAGTGCAACGCTGTGTATTCTATTGTATTTTAAAAAATTGTGTGTTACTGTTCGCTTTTTTGTGATCCTGCACACGCTCGCTCTGACTATTCAATCCTCGCTCTTTCACTCCCCACACAGACTACTTGTGTGAAAACCCCTGAGGCGGAAAGCCGGGGGCGGTGTGAGTGCAACGCTGTGTATTGTATTTTAAATAATCGTGCGTTGTGCACTGTCTGGCGTGTCACTGTTCGCCTCCTGTGACCTTGCACACGCTCGCTTTTCTGTTTGCTCTTAACCCTTACCTTGCACACTGTGCACCTGGCACTATCGACTTCCCTGCCATCCCGCTTCATTCCCATCTCAGCCTCCCTCCTGGCCGGACTCCATCTTGGCTTGGGACACCTGCCATTGGGTTAAGCTCAGGGTGGCTGCCATCTTGGGAGAAGGCAGGGGTAGCGCTCTAGTTGTGGCTGCCTCCTACCCTCCTCTCTCCCTATAAAATGACTATGTTCCCTAGACGGCGCAGCGGGCGCACCGAAGGCGCGCCAAAGGCGCTCCAAAGGCAAGCCCGTCTGCGCCAGTCCGCGGCCGGTCGGGGCCTGGGGCCTGTCATTCTGCCCAATGTTCATCTAATTCCCCCAGGGAGCTAATTTCTCTACACAAGCCTTGGCCGCTGATTACTACCAGTCATCTTAAACTAAAACAACTGGGCATTTCTCAAGCCCGCAGGACTTTCCCCGAGTTCAGGACTCTCCCGTCCTCTCTTATCCCTGAACATACTGCCATCCTCCCTCCCCCCAAATCTCTGCCCACTCAGGTACCTGCTAACACGGAATTAGCAATCATATATCTTAACACTTGGTCGTTAGTCAGTCATCAACTTGACATATGCCATCTCCTGGACTCAAACTGACCCGATATTCTATTCATAACAGAGACTTGGCTGAATGAGGATTCTTCCCCTGACATTTTGGCAGCCATTCCACCTGGGTATTATATCCTTCAAGCCAATCGTCCAGCGGGGAAGCCTGGTGGCGGCGTTGCCGCCATTATCAAACTCCCCCTCAGGTTTACCTCCCTTTCCCTATCCAATATCCCCCAGGTCGATTACCTAGTCATTCGTCTTGAATCTTCGGTATCTCCCCTTACCTGCGTTCTGGTTTACCGCCCCCCCCAACCTATGCCAAATTTTCCCTCGCTCTTTGGCGACCTACTCTCCCAGCTTACCATCAACTATTCTAAACTCCTGGTTCTGGGAGACTTCAACTACTGGCCATCAGATGCCCATGAAAGCTCTCTCTCCTTGGCCTTCAACGACTTATTAAGTGGGCTCAACGGCCTCCAACACGTCCACACGGCCACTCACTCTAAGGGCCACATTCTTGATCAAGTGTGGACCTACAATCTTGGAATTAAGTCGCTCGTGATCTCACCTTGTCATTAGTCAGATCACTCCTTAATTTCTTTTTCTCTCCTGGTCCCTCCACCGCCCCCCCGCAGCCGAGGCCCTAGCCTCCTGGCCCGCAACTGGAATAAAGTTGACCTCGACTCATTTTTTACCTCCTTAACGTCCTCGATTCCATCCAGCCCCGGCTCCATTGACTCCCAAGAAGCCGCACTTGTCAAATGGCTAGAGTCCGCCAGTGACAAGGTTGCCCCCCTCAAGCTAATCAGAACTAAACCCCCTCATGACGCACATCGATGGTTCTCGGACAGCCTTAAATCTTTAAAACTGGGACTCCGCCAAGCCGAGCGCCGTTGGCATAGAAAATACGACCACTCAGAAAAACTACATTTTTTAAAACTTTCTGGTGAATACAAACAGGCTATTTCAGCCGCCAAAACTGCTCACTTCTCCACAAAAATCCTTAATTCTGCTCAAAAATCCAAAGAAATTTTTGCCATTGTGGAGGAGCTCTCACATCCTGACAGGGTGACTCTTAAGCCCCTTCCTTCTCAGGCTCTATGTGATTCTCTTAATCTATTATTTATAGACAAAATCAGTAAAATTAGAAAGAGTATTCTCTCTGGATCCCTGGTGATGCCCCCCACAGAGACCATCTCCTCTTCTAATTTCCATTCCCTAACCCACTTTCCCCCTATACTAGAAGTAGACTTTCTCTCTCTGCTTAATAAAGTTTCTTCTGGCTCTCCCACGGACTGTTGCCCTACTGCGATTCTTCGTGCTGCCGTTTCGGCCTGCCCCGCCCCTCCGCTAGCCCTCCTGAACAATTCTCTTCTGTTCGGTGTGGTCCCTAGCCAGTTCAAGAATGCAGAGGTGGTTCCCATTCTAAAAAAACCTAATGCCGACCCCGCAGTTATGGGTAACTTCCGTCCTATCTCCCTTCTCCCTTACTTGAGTAAGGTACTCAAGACACATGTGACCAGTGTCCTCAGCTCTTTTATTGAAGAGTCCAACTTCTTAGACTCCCAGCAAGCTGGGTTTAGACCTGCTCATTCGACCGAGGCGGTGATCCTCTCTGTCATGGAGGAACTCCGTAAAGGCGCCGATTCTAATACTAGTCAAGCCTTGATTCTTTTAGATCTATCGGCGGCCTTCGACACGGTCGACCATACCATCTTGGTCGGCCGTGTCAAAGAGGCGGGTATCAGTGGGACCGCCCTCAGCTGGGTTCGTTCTTTCTTGACGAACCGCCACCAATCTGTCCGCCTCTCCCAGTTTTCGGCTGACAAAATGAAGCTTACTTGCGGCGTTCCACAGGGTTCGTCTCTGTCACCGCTTCTATTTAATTTGTACCTCACTCCCTTTATTCGCTCCCTCCGGGGAAGGAATGTCACTGCATTTAATTATGCAGATGACATTCAGCTTGTTTTCAATATTGACTCCTCGGACGAAGCGATTCAAAATTTTCAGCTCACCCTCTGTCATATCAGTAATTGGATGGGCGCTCACCATCTTAAACTTAATCCCGACAAGACGGAGCTTGTTCTTGTCGGAGGCCCATCCAACCCCTGGAAATCTACTTTCTGGCCCTCTTCCCTTGGCCCCTCCCCGTGTCCGGTTGATAAGGTAAAAAGCCTAGGAGTTTACATCTCCCATGATCTCTCTATGAAACACCAGGTCAGTGCCACTGTGTCCTCCTGCTTCTTCCAGCTTAGGAAGATCCGGAAAATAGCTCACTTTTTGACCACCGAGGCCCTCACCATGGCACTGCTGGCATTGGTCATCTCTCGGATTGACTATGCCAACGCCCTGTATGTAGGCATCCCACAATATCAAACTAAGAGATTACAGCTGATACAGAACCAGGCAGCCCGCCTGATCTATCATCAACCTAAACATCTCCACGCTCACCCTCTGCTTAAAGCCCTTCACTGGCTTCCTGTTTCAGAGCGTTGCAAATTCAAACTCGGATGCTTGACCCATAAATCTGTGGCCGGCATAGGCCCTTCTTTCATTTCTTCCCTTCTGCACCCTTATGTTCCCCCTAGACACCTCCGGTCTTCTCACCACGCGCTCTTACAGACGCCCAAATTTAGGCGCAAGAAACATGGAGGCCTCAGATTCTCTTTCCTGGCTCCTTCCTTTTGGAATTCACTTCCGCTGGAACTTAGACTATCTCCCTCTCACCTATACTTTAGGTCTCTTCTTAAAACTCACCTCTTCCGCAGCATTTATACTTAAGTACTCTCTTCCCCCCTTCCGTGCCTCTCCTTAAGCAAGTGATCAGCGCCAAGAAACCGTCCGGTGTAAGCTGCGCTTTACAAGTTTCTTTTACATTACATTACTTTACATTACATTACACTCTCACCACCTGGGGGATTACTACTAGTAGCAACAGGAGGTGTTGGAGCTGCAACTGGAGGAACATTTTCATTATTGCCATTCTTTGGACAACTGGAGTCAGTTTTCCAGTGGCCAGGCTTCTGATACACATGGCAATATGGTTTCTTTTTTGAAGAGGAAGGATTTTGGGACCCACCCCCAGCACTGGGTTTTTGTGGCTCTTCAGGGGACTTTTCTGTTTTATTATCCCCACCTTTCTCTTTGGGTTTGGTAGCATCTTTCTTCTGGTCACCACCTTGGTTCTTGGGCCTGATCCTGGTTCTGACCCATTTGTCTGCCTTCTTTCCCAATTCTTGGGGAGAGGTCAGATCAGAGTCCACCAGGTGCTGGTGTAAGAGTTGGTTATGACAATTATTAAGAATCTGCTCCCTCATTATGAGATTATACAAACCTTTATAATCATTAACTGCCATTTAACCAACCTTCCAATGCCTTGGTAGCACAATCAACAAAGTCTACCCAATCCTGATCCTGTGCTTTTTGGGTGTCTCTGAACTTAAGTCTGTATTGATCAGTGGTTAAGCCAAACCCATCTATTAAAACATCTCTCAGGATATAGTAATCATCAGCATCCTCTTCTCTTACAATGAGGAGTGTGTCTCTTCCTTTGTCTGCAAAGGAGAGCCACAGGATTGCTGCCCACTGCTCTACTGGGACCCTCTGTACCTTACAGGCCCTCTCAAGAGCAGTTATCCATTTGTGGATGTCATCCCATGTCTGATAGGGGGGCACAATCTTGTGGAGGTTCCTATTGTCAGGGACTTTCTCTCTAACTCTAGGGGTTTCATTACTGCCACCAGGGGTCTCTAGACCCCACTTTCTTGAAGCTTTCCGAAGCACCAGGGATTCCCTGTCCAATGCTAACTGTTCTCTTTTAAGCTGTAGCTTAGCCTGCTCAAATTTGATCAGTCTGCATTTCCTCTCATGAGAGGATTCTCTTCTCTGAGAAGAGGCAGAGGTCACTTTGGATCTCCCAGAATGGTTGGATCCCACTGAGGGGGATCTGTTCCTTCTTGGATCCACCACTCTCCCTTTAGGGATGGAGGGAGTGCCACCTGGGCCATTACCTCCATGTTGTGAGTGGTTTGTTTCTTCCAGGTCAGGATCTTCATCCTCTTCCTGGTCCTCATCAGAGTCCTCTCTTGGAGGGTCCTCTTCTGATGGATGCCCACCCAACCTGTCTACCCCACCAGACCCTAAAGTCTGCATAAAGTCTGCTATGAGCAGGATTTCCCTGAGACATTGGGTATTGGCACCTTTGTTTGTCTTCAGTTTCCTAAGGGTGCACATCTCCCTAAGATCAGCAAAGGAGAGATGATCATACTTGTCGAATGGGACCCTTTGGGGTCCTTCCAGAGCCTTAGGGGCACCTGAACCTAAAGACATTTCTAGAGTAGCAATAGTGGTGTATCTACCTACACTAAGTGTGGCCTACTGAACCCTCTCTTGAGTTGTAGTCAAGGTGTGCTAAACCCTCTACACACAACTCTAAGTTCAGTAGAACTTATTGTATTCTAGCTTGAATTTATATGTACCTTTGGTACCAAGTGGCTTTCACTTTAGAAATTCAATTTGTTATCTGGTAAAACAATGCCAAGCTTGAATCCAACCGCTGCCACCAATGTGAGAAGTTGGCCTGGCATATGCTGTTCCTAGTTATAGGGACACCTTGCACCAGTCCAATTTGACTCTTATTGATGATAGGTTTAAGACAACCTTTAAAGAAAGATATCCTAGTGGTAGCTGTGGAGAGCAGCCTTCAGGCTAAGTCTTGAAGGAGTGTTAAACTTATTGTTTTACCATAATAACCTCTTGAATAACCAAATGAAAGAGTAGCCCACACAGGTATATATATAAAATATATGTATTTATTCTAGACATAATCCCACAGTCGCTTTAAGTGAATAGTGACAAAGTTACACTTGAAACAAGCATTTATAAACACAATAAATAGCACAGAAATCAATGGGCCCCAGGGGGGGACCAAACCATATACTAAAATAGTGGTATAAGAACCACGACAATTCTACAGGCAATGCCTAGGGCATTCAGGATCGCTTGTCACTTCAGAATCCACCCACAGTTATGAGGAAGGGGACCCACAGGAGACGCGTGCAGTGCAAAGAGCTGCTATCGGTATCGCAATGTTAGCCTATGGAGAATGTCGCGGTTTGAAATAAACAGTTTAAAAATACTTCTAGCAGGAGTACCAAGTTAAAACTTTAGACTTAAGCTTTTGAGATGCCAACAACCACGGGAGTACCGAGGTACCACTGTTACCTGCCCCAGGGAAGCCGGGTGCATAGGTCGTTTCTGCTGTCGGGTCGAGGGCTGATTTTCAATGGGAAAATAGTCAAAAGTTCTGCTAGCCAAAAGCGTTGATGATGCCGTAAAGATCAAAGATGTGAAGAATGTAGAGAAGAACCTGAAAGCAGAGGGGACAGAGTCTGGGTCATGGCAAAGTGACCAGGAGGCTCAAAGCAAAGAGCCCTTCGATGTCGGGTGCTTCAGGTGGAAAGTGGTGTAGCTTGGATCTGCAGCCACGGGCTCCGGGAGGCTTCAGGGAAGGCCAACTTCAGGAGGGCAACTGTCCCACATCGGATGAGGGTCACTGCGGTGTTAGTGTCTGGAATGGATCCACTAAGCCTTGGCAACCGCAACCCACGAAGAATGAACAAATCTGCTACAGTACAGACCCACGAGGTCTGGGAGAGGTCTCCTTCGAGGAGACTGGAGAGCAGGCCTGTAGCAACCAGGAGAACTCTTGTTTTCAAAGGTAGACCTCCGCTAGGGCCTACAAGTTGAGAGACAAGGGACCGCGGGAGGCAGCAATTTGGCATGCGTAAAAGGGCACCCACGGGCCACCAGAGGGGGCTAGGGCGCTGGTCTTTGGCACAATTGCTGTAGAGTGGTTGGCTCGAAAATGGGCCAAAGCACAACTTCCCCACTAGTCAGGGTCGTGTGCTATGCAAGAGGTGGCTCAAACTCGTTGAGCACACTCACTGGCCTCCGGGTTGCGCGGGAAACCCACCTCAAGGATTCTGGAAGTCGTCAAAGTTCATGAGAGCAGCGAAGTTCCAACCGGGTAACTTGTAGTGTTTCAGGTGCCTGCCAAGCAGGGGGATAACTCCTTTATCCCAAGGGAGATTTCTTCAGTCAGCTGGGCAGCAGCTCGTCGAAGGTCGGTTCTGTAAAGTTCCAAATTAATCTGAGGCTCTGGGGCCACGTTATTCACCTTTGTCCCCAAGATTAGGGGAGTGTCCAGAGTAGTGTCCACCAATGGCTGGTGAGGCGGGAAAGGGTGGCTACACCCTCTCCCCTTTGTGTGTTTCTCGCCTGGGCGAGGGGCAGGATGTCCCTGAACTGGTTCCAAGCGGTGTATGCAGAATTAGGTCTCTGCAGCTGCCTACGTGCAACTCTGAAAGGACATTTGGTGCACCCACCCTGTTCCAATCCACATTATCCTGTCTAGGGAGATGCTAGCACCTCCCTGCCACAGGAGCCCTATTGTCCAGCTGGCGAGGCTGGGGTCGTGTAGGTGGCGGGCAGTAGCCATTTTGTGAAACTTGTGCACTTTTAAATTGGTGTCTAAATTCGACCGCTTTTCCCATATCGCCCTTCTAGCAAGGGGGAATCGTACCCTCATGCCCATGGCTGGACTGGGGGTATGATTCCTACATGTTTGACACCAAACACAATATGGTTCTGTGTAGCCATTCTCAAGTTATCGCGATATCGCAATAGACATATAATGCGGTTAAGAGTATATGGTATGGCTACACTACAAACAACCCAGTAACGATTTTACGAAGGTTGCAGAGAGGCCCTACTCATGTAGGGATCCCCCCTCACACATACCTCAGCACACTGCCCTGTAGGATTAGCAAGGCCTGCTATAGGGGTGACTTATGAGAGTACATGTGTTGTAATGGGGTGGGATATAGGGTACCTATATCCCTGTAAGGGGTGCTAGCACCACCTTACTCAGACTACTGTAGTGGTCTAGTGGTGTCAGGTTGTATGGCTGTCCCAGGGTGGCACAATAAGTGCTGCAGCCCTGGTAGGCCTACTGAGGGACCCATGCCCTGGGTACCTAGGGTACCATCTACAAGGGACGGTCAGGGCATCCTCAGCATCCAATTGGTTTGTACCTAGGGTACTTCAATTTAGTTTTAGGGAGAAAGCAGATAGGTTGGGGTCCTGGATAGCAGGATCCCAGCCAGACTAATCAAAAACCACTCAAATACCAGGCAAAAAGTTGGGGGCAACCATTAGTCAGATTCCACCTTCCTACAACACTTAGAAACTTTTCTGCTGAAAACCACTCAATGAATTCCTATGGAAGGAAATACAAGTTACTGGTAAGTACGCTTAGAATTACTTTCCAGGGTCAGTGCTGGGCTAAAAGATGCAGCACTGGGTTCTCACCTGATAACAGGTGAGTAAATCAAAATTCATAGTTCAACTGATTTTAGAGGAATATTTGTACGTTTAAAAAACTGGACACTTGGAAACTTTTCTGGTGAAAACCACAGAATGGATTCCTATGGAAGGATATACATGTTACTGGTAAGTACGCTTAGAATTACTTTCCAGGGTCAGTGCTGGGCTAAAAG
Source organism: Triturus cristatus (assembly GCF_964204655.1). Taxonomy (NCBI): domain Eukaryota; kingdom Metazoa; phylum Chordata; class Amphibia; order Caudata; family Salamandridae; genus Triturus; species Triturus cristatus. The sequence continues at coordinate 998,885,206 of NC_140579.1, forward strand.
ATGCAGCACTGGGTTCTCTCCTGATAACAGGTGAGTAAATCGGAATTCATAGTTCGACTGATTTTAGAGGAATATTTGGATGTTTAAAAAATGGACACTTAGTATCACCACACAATGGATTCCTATGGAAGGAAATACAAGTTACTGATAAGTATGCTTAGAATTACTATTTCAGGGTCAGTGCTGGGCTAAAAGATACAGCACTGGGTTCTCTCCTGATAACAGGTGAGTAATCGGAATTTGTAGTTCGACTGATTTTAGAGGAATATTTGTACGTTTAAAAAATGGACACTTAGTATCTTTTCTGCTGAAAACCACACAATGGATTCCTATGGAAGGAAATACAAGCTACTGGTAAGTACGCTTAGAATTTCTTTCCAGGGTCAGTGCTGAACTAAAAGATGCAGCACTGAGTTCTCTCCTGATAACAGGTGAGTAAATCAGAATGGATAGTTTGGCTGATTAAAGAGGAATATGTGTCCGTTTCAAAAATAGACACAGAAACTTTTATTGGTGAAAACCACACAATGCATTCCTATGGAAGGAAATACAAGTTACTGGTAAGTATGCTTAGAATTACTTTTCTGGGTCAGTACTGGGCTAAAAGATGCAGCACTGGGTTCTCTCCTGATAACAGGTGAGTAAATCGGAATTCGTAGTTCGACTGATTTTAGAGGAATATTTGTAAGTTTCAAAAATGGGCACAGAAACTTTTCTGCTGAAAACCACACAATGGATTCCTATGGAAGGAAATACAAGTTACTAGTAAGAATGCTTAGAATTACTTTTCAGGGTCAGTGCTGGGCTAAAAGATGCAGCACTGGATTCTCTCCTGATAACAGGAGAGTCAATCGGAATTTGTAGTTCGGCTAATTGAAGAGGAATATTTGTACGTTTAAAAAATGGACACAGAAACTTTTATAGTGAAAACCACACAATGCATTCCTATGGAAGGAAATACAAGTTACTGATAAGTATGCTTAGAATTACTTTTCAGGGTCAATGCTGGGTTAAAAGATGCAGCACTGGGTTCTCTCCTGATAACAGGTGAGTAAATCGGAATTCGTAGTTTGACTGATTTTAGAGGAATATTTGTACATTTCAAAAATGGACACTTAGAATCTTTTCTGCTGAAAACCACACAATGGATTCCTATGGAAGGAAATACAAGTTACTGGTAAGTACTCTTAGAGTTACTTTTCAGGGTCAGTACTGGTCTAAAAGATGCAGCACTGGGTTCTCTCCTGGTAACAGGTGAGTAAGTCGGAATTCTTAGTTCGGCTGATTTTAGAGGAATATTTGTACGTTTCAAAAATGGACACGAACATTTCTGGAGAAAACCACCCGATGCATTCCTATGGAAGGAAATACAAGTTACTGGTAAGTACGTTTACAACTACTTTTCAGGGTCAGTGCTGGGCTAAAAGATGCAGCACTGGGTTCTCTCCTGATAACAGGTGAGTAAATCGAAATTCGTAGTTCGACTGATTTTAGAGGAATATTTGTACATTTCAAAAAAGGACACTTAGAAACTTTTCTGCTGAAAATCACACAATGGATTCCTATGGAAGGAAATACAAGGTACTGGTAAGTACGCTTACAATTACTTTTCAGGGTCAGTGCATTGCTAAAAGATGAAGCACTGGGTTCTCTCCTGATGACAGGTGAGTAAATTGGAATTCGTAGTTCGGCTGATTTTAGAGGAATATTTGTACGTTTCAAAAATGGACACAGAAACTTTTCTGGTGAAAACCACACAATGCATTCCTATGGAAGGAAATACAAGTTACTGGCAAGTATGCTTAGAAATACTTTTCAGGGTCAGTGCTGGGCTAAAAGATGCAGCACTGGGTTCTCTCCTGATATAATGTGAGTAAATCGGAATAGGTAGTTTGGCTTATTTAAGAGGAATATTTGTATGTTTCAAAAATGGACACAGAAACTTTTCTGGTGAAAACCACACAATGCATTCCAATGGAAGGAAATACAAGTTACTGGTAATTATGCTTAGAATTACTTTTCAGGGTCAGTGCTGGGCTAAAAGATGCAGCACTGGGTTTTCTCCTGGTAACAGATGAGTAAATCGGAATTTGTTGTTCGACTGATTTTAGAGGAATATTTGTACTTTTCAAAAATTGACACTTAGAATCTTTTCTGCTGAAAACCACACAATGGATTCCTATGGAAGGAAATACAAGTTACTGGTAAGTACGCTTAGAATTACTTTTCAGGGTCAGTGCTGGTCTAAAAGATGCAGCAATGGTTTCTCTCCTGATAACAGGTGAGTAAATCGGAATTCGTAGTTCAACTGATTTTAGAGGAGTATTTGTACGTTTCAAAAATGGACACAAACTTTTCTGGAGAAAACCACACAATGCATTCCTATGGACGAAATACAAGTTACTGGTAAGTACGTTTAGAATTACTTTTCAGGGTCAGTGCTGGGCTAAAAGATGCAGCACTGTGTTCTGTCCTGATAACATGTGAGTAAATCGGAATTCGTAGTTCAACTGATTTTAGAGGAATATTTGTATGTTTCAAATATGGACACTTAGAATTTTTTCTTCTGAAAAGCACACAATGCATTCCTATGGAAGGAAATACAAGTTCCTGGTATGTACGCTTAGACATACTTTTCAGGGTCAGTGCTGGTCTAAAAGATGCAGCAATGGGTTCTCTCCTGATAACAGGTGAGTAAATCGGAATTCGTAGTTCGGCTGATTATAGAGGAATATTTGTACGTTTCAAAAATGGACACTTAGAGTTTTCTGCCGAAAACCACACAATGGATTCCTAGGGAAGGAAATACAAGTTACTGGTAAGTATGCTTAGAATTACTTTTCAGGGCCAGTGCTGAGCAAAAAGATGCAGCACTGGGATCTCTCCTGATAACAGGTGAGTAAATCGGAATTCGTAGTTTGACTGATTAAAGAGGAATATTTGAACGTTTCAAAAATGGACACAGAAACTTTTCTGGTGAAAACCACACTATGCATTCCTATGGAAGGGAATACAAGTTACTGGTAAGTATGCTTAGAATTACTTTTCAGGGTCAGTGCTGGGCTATTGGATGCAGCACTGGGTTCTCGCCTGATAACAGGTGAGTAAATGGGAATAGGTATTTTGGCTTATTTAAAAAGAATATTTGTACGTTTCAAAAATGGACCCAGAAACTTTTCTGGTGAAAACCACACAATGCATTCCAATGGAAGGAAATACAAGTTACTGGTAAGTATGCTTAGAATTACTATTCAGTGTCAGTGCTGGGCTAAAAGATGCAGCACTGGGTTCTCTCTGGTAACAGGTGAGTAAATCAGAATTCGTTTTTCGACTGATTTTAGAGGAATATTTGTACTTTTCAAAAATGGACACATAGAATCTTTTCTGCTGAAAACCACACAATGGATTCCTATGAAAGGAAATACAAGGTACTTGTAAGTACTCTTAGAGTTACTTTTCAGGGTCAGTACAGGTCTAAAAGATGCAGCACTGGGTTCTCTCCTGGTAACAGGTGAGTAAGTCAGAATTCTTAGTTCGGCTGATTTTAGAGGAATATTTGTACATTTCAAAAATGGACACGAACATTTCTGGAGAAAACCACACAATGCATTCCTATGGACGAAATACAAGTTACTGGTAAGTACGTTTAGAATTACTTTTCAGGGTCAGTGATGGGCTAAAAGATGCAGCACTGTGTTCTGTCCTGATAACATGTGAGTTAATCGGAATTCGTAGTTCAACTGATTTTAGAGGAATATTTGTATGTTTCAAATATGGACACTTAGAATCTTTTCTTCTGAAAACCACACAATGCATTCCTATGGAAGGAAATACAAGTTCCTGGTATGTACGCTTAGAAATACTTTTCAGAGTCAGTGCTGGTCTAAAAGATGCAGCAATGGGTTCTCTCCTGATAACAGGTGAGTAAATCGGAATTCGTAGTTCGACTGATTTTAGAGGAATATTTGTACGTTTCAAAAATGGACACAAACTTTTCTGGAGAAAACCACACAATGCATTCCTATGGACGAAATACAAGTTACTGGTAAGTACATTTAGAATTACTTTTCAGGGTCAGTGCTGGGCTAAAAGATGCAGCACTGTGTTCTCTCCTGATAACATGTGAGTAAATCGGAATTCGTAGTTCAACTGAATTTAGAGGAATATTTTTATGTTTCAAATATGGACACTTAGAATCTTTTCTGCTGAAAACCACACAATGGATTCCTATGGAAGGAAATACAAGTTACTGGTATGTACGCTTAGAATTACTTTTCAGGGTCAGTGCTGGGCTAAAAGACGCAGCACTGAGTTCTCTCCTGATAACAAGTGAGTAAATCGGAATTTGTAGTTCGGCTTATTTAAGAGGAATATTTGTACGTTTCAAAAATGGACACAGAAACATTTCTGGTGAAAACCACACAATGCATTCCTATGGACGAAATACAAGTTACTGGTAAGTACGCTTAGAATTACTTTACAGGGTCAGTGCTGGGCTAAAAGATGCAGCACTGGATTCTCTCCTGATAACAGGTGAGTAAATCGGAATTCATAGTTCGGCTGATTATAGAGGAATATTTGTACGTTTCAAAAATGGACACTTAGAGTTTTCTGCCGAAAACCACACAATGGATTCCTAGGGAAGGAAATACAAGTTACTGGTAAGTATGCTTAGAATTACTTTTCAGGGCCAGTGCTGAGCAAAAAGATGCAGCACTGGGATCTCTCCTGATAACAGGTGAGTAAATCGGAATTCGTAGTTTGACTGATTTAAGAGGAATATTTGAACGTTTCAAAAATGGACACAGAAACTTTTCTGGTGAAAACCACACTATGCATTCCTATGGAAGGGAATACAAGTTACTGGTAAGTATGCTTAGAATTACTTTTCAGGGTCAGTGCTGGGCTATTGGATGCAGCACTGGGTTCTCTCCTGATAACAGGTGAGTAAATCGGAATAGGTAGTTTGGCTTATTTAAAAAGAATATTTGTACGTTTCAAAAATGGACCCAGAAACTTTTCTGGTGAAAACCACACAATGCATTCCAATGGAAGGAAATACAAGTTACTGGTAAGTATGCTTAGAATTACTTTTCAGTGTCAGTGCTGGGCTAAAAGATGCAGCACTGGGTTCTCTCTGGTAACAGGTGAGTAAATCAGAATTCGTTTTTCGACTGATTTTAGAGGAATATTTGTACTTTTCAAAAATGGACACATAGAATCTTTTCTGCTGAAAACCACACAATGGATTCCTATGAAAGGAAATACAAGGTACTGGTAAGTACTCCTAGAGTTACTTTTCAGGGTCAGTACAGGTCTAAAAGATGCAGCACTGGGTTCTCTCCTGGTAACAGGTGAGTAAGTCAGAATTCTTAGATCGGCTGATTTTAGAGGAATATTTGTTCATTTCAAAAATGGACACGAACATTTCTGGAGAAAACCACACAATGCATTCCTATGGACGAAATACAAGTTACTGGTAAGTACGTTTAGAATTACTTTTCAGGGTCAGTGCTGGGCTAAAAGATGCAGCACTGTGTTCTGTCCTGATAACATGTGAGTAAATCGGAATTCGGAGTTCAACTGATTTTAGAGGAATATTTGTATGTTTCAAATATGGACACTTAGAATCTTTTCTTCTGAAAACCACACAATGGATCCCTATGAAAGGAAATACAAGGTACTGGTAAGTACTCTTAGAGTTACTTTTCAGGGTCAGTACAGGTCTAAAAGATGCAGCACTGGGTTCTCTCCTGGTAACAGGTGAGTAAGTCAGAATTCTTAGTTCGGCTGATTTTAGAGGAATATTTGTACATTTCAAAAATGGACACGAACATTTCTGGAGAAAACCACACAATGCATTCCTATGGACGAAATACAAGTTACTGGTAAGTATGTTTAGAATTATTTTTCAGGGTCAGTGCTGGGCTAAAAGATGCAGCACTGGCTTCTCTCCTGATAAAAGGTGAGTAAATCGGAATTCGGAGTTCAAGTGATTTGAGAGGAATATTTGTACGTTTCAAAATAGGACACTTAGAAACTTTTCTGCTGCAAATCACACAATGGATTCCTATGGAAGGAAATACAAGTTACTGGTAAGTACGCTTAGAATTACTTTTCAGGGTCAGTGCAGGGCTAAAAGATGCAGCACTGTGTTCTCTCCTGATAACAGTTAAGTAAATCGGGATTCGGAGTTCAAGTGATTTTAGAGGAATATATGTACGTTTCAAATATGGACACTTAGAATCTTTTCTGCTGAAAATCACACAATGGATTCCTATGGAAGGAAATACAAGTTACTGGTATGTACGCTTAGAATTACTTTTCAGGGTCAGTGCTGGGCTAAAAGATGCAGCACTGGGTTCTCTCCTGATAACAGGTGATTAAATCGGAATTCGTACTTCGCCTTATTTAAGAGGAATAATTGTACGTTTCAAAAAGTGGACACATAAACTTTTCTGGTGAAAACAACACAGTGCATTCCTATGGAAGGAAATACAAGTTACTGGTAAGTACGCTTAGAATTACTTTCCAGGGTCAGTGATGGGCTAAAAGATGCAGCACTGGGTTCTCTCCTGATAACAGGTGAGTAAATCGGAATTCGTAGATCGACTGATCCTAGAGGAATATTTGTACATTTCAAAAAGAGACACTTTGAAACTTTTCTGGTGAAAACCACACAATGGATACCTATGGAAGGAAATTCAAGTTACTGGTAAGTACACTTAGAATTACTTTTCAGGGTCAGTGCTGGGCTAAAAGATGCAGCACTGCTTTCTCTCCTGAAAACAGGTGAGTAAATCAGAATAGGTAGATCGGCTGATTTAAGAGGAATATTTGTACGTTTCAAAAATGTACACAGAAACTTTTCTGGTGAAAACCACTCAATGCATTCCCATGGAAGGAAATACAAGTTACTGGTAAGTACGCTTAGAATTACTTTTCAGGGTAAGTGCTGGGCTAAAAGATGCAGCACTGTGTTCTCTCCTGATAACAGGTGAGTAAATCCGAATTTGTAGTTCGGCTGATTTTTGAGGAATATTTGTATGTTTCAAAAATGGACACAAAGTTTTCTGGCGAACACCACACAATGAATTCCTATGGAAGGAAATACAAGTTACTGGTAAATATGCTTAGAATGTCTTTTCAGTGTCAGTTATGGGCTAAAAGATGCAGCACTGGGTTCTCTCCTGATAAGAGGTGAGTAAATCAGAATTCGTAGTTCGACTGATTTTAGAGGAATATTTGTACTTTTCAAAAATGGACACTTAGAATCTTTTCTGCTGAAAACCACACAATGGATTCCAATGGAACGAAATACAAGTTACTGATAAGTATGCTTAGAATTACTTTTCAGGGTCAGTGTTGAGCAAAAAGACGCAGCACTGGGTTCTCTCCTGATAACAGGTGAGTAAATTGGAATTCGTAGTTCGGCTTATTTAAGAGGAATATTTGTATGTTTCAAAAATGGACACAGAAACATTTCTGGTGAAAACCACACAGTGCATTCCTATGGAAGGAAATACAAGTTACTGGTAAGTACGCTTAGAATTACTTTTCAGGGTCAGTGTTGAGCAAAAAGATGCAGCACTGGGTTCTCTCCTGATAACAGGTGAGTAAATTGGAATTCGTAGTTCGGCTTATTTAAGAGGAATATTTGTATGTTTCAAAAATGGACACAGAAACATTTCTGGTGAAAACCACACAGTGCATTCCTATGGAAGGAAATACAAGTTACTGGTAAGTACGCTTAGAATTACTTTCCAGGGTCAGTGATGGGCTAAAAGATGCAGCACTGGGTTCTCTCCTGATAAGAGGTGAGTAAATCAGAATTCATAGTTCGACTGATTTTAGAGGAATATTTGTGCGTTTCAAAAATGGACACTTAGAAACTTTTCTGCTGAAAACCACACAATGGATTCCTATGGAAGGAAATACAAGTTACTGGTAAGTACGCTTAGAATTACTTTCCAGGGTCAGTGCTGGGCTAAAAGATGCAGCACTGGATTCTCTCCTGATAACAGGTGAGTAAATCGGAATTTGTAGTTCGGCTGATTCAAGAGGAATATTTGTACGTTTCAAAAATGGACACAGAAACTTTTCTGGTGAAAACCACAAAATGTATTCCTATGGATGGAAATACAAGTTACTGGTAAGTACGCTTAGAATTACTTTCCAGGGATAGTGCTGGGCTAAAAGATGCAGCACTGCAGTCTCTCCTGATAACAGGTGAGTAAATCGGAATTCATAGTTCAGATGATTTTAGAGGAATATATTTGTACGTTTCAAAAATGGACACAGAGTTTTCTGCTGAAAACCGCACAATGGATTCCTATGGGAAGAAATAGAAGTTACTGGTAAGTATGCTTAGAATGACTTTTCAGGGTCAGTGTTGAGCAAAAAGACGCAGCACTGGGTTCTCTCCTGATAACAGGTGAGTAAATTGGAATTCGTAGTTCGGCTTATTTAAGAGGAATATTTGTACGTTTCAAAAATGGACACAGAAACATTTCTGGTGAAAACCACACAGTGCATTCCGATGGAAGGAAATACAAGTTACTGGTAAGTACGCTTAGAATTACTTTCCAGGGTCAGTGATGGGCTAAAAGATGCAGCACTGGGTTCTCTCCTGATGACAGGTGAGTAAATCGGAATTCGTAGTTCGACTGATCCTAGAGGAATATTTGTACATTTCAAAAATGGACACTTTGAAACTTTTATGGTGAAAACCACACAATGGATTCCTATGGAAGGAAATACAAGTTACTGGTAAGTACACTTAGAATTACTTTTCAGGGTCAGTGCTCGGCTAAAAGATGCAGCACTGGGTACTCTCCTGATAACAGGTGAGTAAATCATAATTTGTAGTTCGGCTGATTTAAGAGGAATATTTGTACGTATCAAAAATGGACACTGAATCTTTTCTGGTGAAAACCACAAAATGTATTCCTATGGATGGAAATACAAGTTACTGGTAAGTACGCTTAGAATTACTTTCCAGGGATAGTGCTGGGCTAAAAGATGCAGCACTGGATTCTCTCCTGATAACAGGTGAGTAAATCGGAATTCATAGTTCAGATGATTTTAGAGGAATATATTTGCACGTTTCAAAAATGGACACAGAGTTTTCTGCTGAAAACCGCACAATGGATTCTTATGGAAGGAAATAGAAGTTACTGGTAAGTATGCTTAGAATGACTTTTCAGGGTCAGTGCTGGGTTAAAAGATGCAGCACTAGGTTCTCTCCTGATAACAGGTGAGTAAATCAGAATTCGTAGTTCGACTGATTTTAGAGGAATATTTGTACGTTTCAAAAATGGACACAGAAACATTTCTGGTGAAAACCACACAGTGCATTCCAATGGAAGGAAATACAAGTTACTGGTAAGTACGCTTAGAATTACTTTCCAGGGTCAGTGATGGGATAAAAGATGCAGCACTGGGTTCTCTCCTGATGACAGGTGAGTAAATCGGAATTCGTAGTTCGACTGATCCTAGAGGAATATTTGTACATTTCAAAAATGGACACTTTGAAACTTTTATGGTGAAAACCACACAATGGATTCCTATGGAAGGAAATACAAGTTACTGGTAAGTACACTTAGAATTACTTTTCAGGGTCAGTGCTGGGCTAAAAGATGCAGCACTGGGTACTCTCCTGATAACAGGTGAGTAAATCGGAATTCGTAGTTTGACTGATTTAAGAGGAATATTTGTACGTTTCAAAAATGGACATAGAAACTTTTCTGGGGAAATCCACACAATGCATTCCTGTAGAAGGATATACAAGTTACTGGTAAGTACACTTAGAATTACTTTTCAGGGTCAGTGCTGGGCTAAAAGATGCAGCACTGGGTACTCTCCTGATAACGGTTGAGTAAACCGTAATTCGTAGTTTGACTGATTTAAGAGGTTTATTTGTACGTTTCAAAAATGGACACAGAAACTTTTCTGGTGAAATCCACACAATGCATTCCTGTAGAAGGATATACAAGTTACTGGTAAGTACACTTAGAATTACTTTTCAGGGTCAGTGCTGGGCTAAAAGATGAAGCACTGGGTTCTCTCCTGATAACAGGTGAGTAAATCGGAATTCGTAGTTCGGCTTATTTCAGAGGAATATTTGTATGTTTCAAAAATGGACAATTAGAAACTTTTCAGCTGAAAACCACACAATGCATTCCTATGGAAGGAAATACAAGTTACTAGTAAGTACGCTTAGAATTACTTTTCAGGGTCAGTGCTTTGCTAAAAGATGCAGCACAGGGTTCTCTCCTGATAACAGGTGAGTAAATCGGAATTCGTAGTTCGACTGATTTTAGAGGAATATTTGTACGTTTCAAAAATGGACACTTAGAATCTTTTCTGCTGAAAACCACACAATGGATTCCAATGGAACGAAATAAAAGTTACTGGTAAGTATGCTTTGAATTACTTTTCAGGGTCAGTGTTGGGCCAAAAGACGAAGCAATGGGTTCTCTCCTGATAACAGGTGAGTAAATCGGAATTCGTAGTTCGGCTGATTTAAGAGGAATATTTGTGTGTTTCAAAAATTGACACAGAAATTTTTCTGGAGAACACCACACAATGAATTCCTATGGAAGGAAACACAAGTTACTGGTAAATATGCTTAGAATGTCTTTTCAGTGTCAGTTCTGGGCTAAAAGATGCAGCACTTGGTTCTCTCCTGATAAGAGGTGAGTAAATCAGAATTCGTAGTTCGACTGATTTTAGAGGAATATTTGTGCATTTCAAAAATGGACACTTAGAGACTTTTCTGCTGAAAACCACACAATGGATTCCTATGGAAGGAAATACAAGTTACTAGTATGTACGCTTAGAATTACTCTTCAGGGTCAGTGCTGGGCTAAAAGATGTAGGCTGGGTTTTCTCCTGATAACAGGTGAGTAAACCGGAATTCGTAGTTCGGCTTATTTAAGAGGAATATTTGCACGTTTCAAAAATGGACACAAAGTTTTCTGCTGAAAACCACACAATGGATTCCAATGGAACGAAATACATGTTACTGGTAAGTATGCTTAGAATTACTTTCCAGGGTCAGTGATGGGATAAAAGATGCAGCACTGGGTTCTCTCCTGATGACAGGTGAGTAAATCGGAATTCGTAGTTCGACTGATCCTAGAGGAATATTTGTACATTTCAAAAATGAACACTTTGAAACTTTTATGGTGAAAACCACACAATGGATTCCTATGGAAGGAAATACAAGTTACTGGTAAGTACACTTAGAATTACTTTTCAGGGTCAGTGCTGGGCTAAAAGATGCAGCACTGGGTACTCACCTGATAACAGGTGAGTAAATCGGAATTCGTAGTTTGACTGATTTAAGAGGAATATTTGTACGTTTCAAAAATGGACACAGAAACTTTTCTGGTGAAATCCACACAATGCATTCCTGTAGAAGGATATACAAGTTACTGGTAAGTACACTTAGAATTACTTTTCAGAGTCAGTGCTGGGCTAAAAGATTCAGCACTGGGTTCTCTCCTGATAACAGGTGAGTAAATCGGAATTCGTAGTTTGGCTTATTTCAGAGGAATATTTGTATTGTTCAAAAATGGACAATTAGAAACTTTTCAGCTGAAAACCACACAATGCATTCCTATGGAAGGAAATACAAGTTACTAGTAAGTACGCTTAGAATTACTTTTCAGGGTCAGTGCTTTGCTAAAAGATGCAGCACAGGGTTCTCTCCTGATAACAGGTGAGTAATTCGGAATTCGTAGTTCGACTGATTTTAGAGGAATATTTGTACGTTTCAAAAATGGACACTTAGAATCTTTTCTGCTGAAAACCACACAATGGATTCCAATGGAATGAAATACAAGTTACTGGTAAGTATGCTTTGAATTACTTTTCAGGGTCAGTGGTGGGCTAAAAGACGCAGCACTGGGTACTCTCCTGATAACAGATGAGTAAATCGGATTTCGTAGTTCGGCTGATTTAAGAGGAATATTTGTATGTTTCAAAAATTGACACAGAAACTTTTCTGGAGAACACCACACAATGAATTCCTATAGAAGGAAACACAAGTTACTGGTAAATATGCTTAGAATGTCTTTTCAGTGTCATTTCTGGGCTTAAAGATGCAGCACTGGGTTCTCTCCTGATAAGAGGTGAGTAAATCAGAATTCGTAGTTCGACTGATGTTAGAGGAATATTTGTACATTTCAAAAATGGACACTTAGAGACTTTTCTGCTGAAAACCACACAATGGATTCCTATGGAAGGAAATACAAGTTACTGGTATGTACGCTTAGAATTACTCTTCAGGGTCAGTGCTGGGCTAAAAGATGTAGGCTGGGTTTTCTCCTGATAACAGGTGAGTAAACCGGAATTCGTAGTTCGGCTTATTTAAGAGGAATATTTGTAAGTTTCAAAAATGGAAACAGAAACTTTTCTGGTGAAAACCACACAATGCATTCCTATGGAGGGAAATACAAGTTACTGGTAAGTACGCTTAGAATTACTTTTCAGGGTCAGTGCTGGGCTAAAAGATGCAGCACTGGATTCTCTCCTGATAACAGGTGATTAAATCGGAAATTCATAGTTCAGCTGATTTAAGAGGAATATTTGCACGTTTCAAAAATGGACACAGAATCTTTTCTGGTGAAAACCACAAAATGCATTCCTATGGATGGAAATACAAGTTGCTTGTAAGTACGCTTAGAATTACTTTCCAGGGTCAGTGCTGGGCTAAAAGATGCAGCACTGGATTCTCTCCTGATCACAGGTGATTAAATCGGAATTCATAGTTCGGCTGATTTTAGAGGAATATTTACACGTTTCAAAAATGGACACAGAGTTTTCTCCTGAAAACCGCACAATGGATTCCTATGGAAGGAAATAGAAGTTACTGGTAAGTATGCTTAGAATGACTTTTCAGGGTCAGTGCGGGGTTAAAAGATGCAGCACTAGGTTCTCTCCTGATAACAGGTGAGTAAATCGGAATTCGTAGTTCGACTGATTTTAGAGGAATATTTGTACGTTTTAAAAATGTACACTTAGAATCTTTTCTGCTGAAAACCACACAATGGATTCCAATGGAACGAAATACAAGTTACTGGTAAGTATGCTTAGAATTACTTTTCAGGGTCAGTGGTGGGCTAAAAGATGCAGCACTAGGTTCTCTCCTGATAACAGGTGAATAAATCGGAATTCGTAGTTCGGCTGATTTAAGAGGAATATTTGTACCTTTCAAAAATGGGCACAATCTTTTCTGGAGAACACCACACAATGGATTCCTATAGAAGGAAATACAAGTTACTAGTAAGTATGCTTAGAATTACTTTTTTGAGGGTCAGTACTGGTCTAAAAGCTGCAGCACTGTGTTCTCTCCTGATAACAGGTGATTAAATAGGAATTCGTAGTTCAGCTGATTTTAGAGGAATATTTGTACGTTTCAAAAATGGACACAGAGTTTTCTGCTGAAAACCACACAATCGATTCCTATGGAAGGCAAAACAAGTTACTGGTAAGTACGCTTAGATTTAATTTTCAGGGTCAGTGCTGGGCTTAAAGATGCAGCAATGGATTCTCTCCTGATAACAGGAGAGTAAATCGGAATTCGTAGTTCGGCTAATTGTAGAGGAATATTTGTACGTTTCAAAAATGGACACAGAACCTTTTCTGCTGAAAACCACACAATGGATTCCTATGTAAGGAAATACAAGTTACTGGTAAGTATGCTTAGAATTACTTTTCAGGGTCAGTGCTGGTCTAAAAGATGCAGCACTGTGTTCTCTCCTGAAAACAGGTAAGTAAATCGGAACTCTTAGTTCGGCTGATTTTAGAGGAATATTTGTACGTTTCAAAAATGGACACATAAACTATTCTGGTGAAAACCACTCAATGGATTTCTGTGGAAGTAAATACAAGTTACTGGTAAGTACATTTAGAATTACTTTTCAGGGTCAGTGCTGTATAAAAGATGCAGCACTGGGTTCTCTCCTGATAACAGGTGAGCAAATCGGAATTCATAGTTCGACTGATTTTAGAGGAATATTTGTACGTTTCAAAAATGGAAACTTTTAAACTTTTCTCGTGAAAACCACACAATGGATTCCTAAGGAAGGAAATACAAGTTACTGGTAAGTACGCTTAGAGATACTTTCCAGGGTCAGTGCTGGGCTAAAAGATGCAGCACTAGGTTCTCTCCTGATAATAGGTGAGTAAATCAGAATTCGAAGTTCGGCTGATTTAAGAGGAATATTTGTACGTTTAAAAAATGGACACATGTTTTCTGCTGAAAACCACACAATGGATTCCTATGGAAGGAAATACAAGTTGCTGGTAAGTATGCTTAGAAAAACTTTTCAGGGTCAGTGCTGAGCAAAAAGATGCAGCACTGGGTTCTCTCCTGATAACAGGTGAGTAAATCGGAATTCATAGTTTGGCTGATTTATGATGAATATTTGTACGTTTAAAAAATTGACTCGTTTTCTGCTGAAAACCACACAATGGATTCCTATGGAAGGAAATACAAGTTCCTGGTAAGTATGCTTAGAAAAACTTTTCAGGGTCAGTGCTGAGCAAAAAGATGCAGCACTGGGTTCTCTCCTGATAACAGGTGAGTAAATCGGAATTCATAGTTTGGCAGATTTATGGGGAATATTTGAAAGTTTCAAAAATGGACACAGAAACTTTTCTGGTGAAAACCACAAAATGCATTCCTATGGATGGAAATACAAGTTACTGGTAAGTACGCTTAGAATTACTTTCCAGGGTCAGTGCTGGGCTAAAAGATGCAGCACTGGATTCTCTCCTGATAACAGGTGATTAAATCGGAATTCATAGTTCGGCTGATTTTAGAGGAATATTTGTACGTTTCAAAAATGGACACTTAGAAACTTTTCTCGTGAAAAAAAAACAATCATTTCCTATGGAAGGAAATACAAGTTACTGATAAGTACACTTAGAATTACTTTCCAGGGTCAGTACTGGTCTAAAAGATGCAGAACTGTGTTCTCTCCTGATAACAGGCGAGTAAATCAGAACTCTTAGTTTGGCTGACTTTAGAGGAATATTTGTACGTTTCAAAAATGGACACAGAGTTTTCTGCTGAAAACCACACAATGGATTCCTATGGAAGGAAATACAAGTTACTGGTAAGTACACTTAAAATTACTTTTCAGGGTCAGTGCTGGTCTAAAATATGCAGCACTGTGTTCTCTCCTGATAACAGGTGAGTTAATCAGAATTCATTGTTCGGCTGATTTTAGAGGAATATTTGTACGTTTCAAAAATGGACACAGAGTTTTCTGCTGAAAACCACACAATGGGTTCCTATGGAAGGAAATACAAGTTACTGGTAAGTACACTTAAAATTACTTTTCAGGTTCAGTGCTGGTCTAAAAGATGCAGCACTGTGTTCTCTCCTGATAACAGGTGAGTAAATTGGAATTCGTAGTTCGACTGAGTTTAGAGGAATATTTGTACGTTTTAAAAATGGACACTTAGACACTTTTCTGCTGAAAACCACACAATGGATTCCTATGGAAGGAAATACAAGTTACTGGTAAGTATGCTTAGAATTAATTTTCAGGGTCAGTGCTGGGCTAAAAGATGCAGCACTGGGTTCTCTCCTGATAACAGGTGAGTAAATCGGAATTCTTAGTTCAGCTGATTTAAGAGGAATACTTGTATGTTTCAAAAATGGACACAGAAACTTTTCTGGATAAAACCACAAAATGCATTCCTATGGAAGGAAATACAAGTTACTGGCAGGTATGCTTAGAATTACTTTATAGGGTCAGTGCTGGGCTAAAAGATGCATCACTGGGTTCCCTCCTGTTAACAGGTGAGTAAATCGGAATTCGTAGTTTGACTGATTTTAGAGGAATATTTGTACGTTTTAAAAATGGACACTTAGACACTTTTCTGCTGAAAACCACACAATGGATTCCTATGGAAGGAAATACAAGTTACTGGTAAGTACGCTTAGAATTACTTTCCAGGGTCAGTGCTGGGCTTAAAGATGCAGCAATGGATTCTCTCCTGATAACAGGAGAGTAAATCGGAATTCGTAGTTCGGCTAATTGTAGGGGAATATTTGTACGTTTCAAAAATGGACACAGAACCTTTTCTGCTGAAAACCACACAATGGATTCCTATGTAAGGAAATACAAGTTACTGGTAAGTATGCTTAGAATTACTTTTCAGGGTCAATGCTGGGTTAAAAGATGCAGCACTGGGTTCTCTATTGATAACAGGTGAGTAAATCGAAATTCGTAGTTCGACTGATTTTAGAGGAATATTTGTACGTTTAAAAAATGGACACAGAAACTTTTCTGGTGAAAACCACACAATGCATTCCTATGGAAGGAAATACAAGTTACTGGTAAGTATGCTTAGAATTACTTTTCAGGGTCAGTGCTGGGCTAAAAGATACAGCACTTGGTTCTCTCCTGACATAATGTGAGTAAATCGGAATAGGTAGTTTGGCTTATCTAAGAGGAATATTTGTATGTTTAAAAAATGGACACAGAAACTTTTCTGGTGAAAACCACACAATGGATTCCTATGTAAGGAAATACAAGTTACTGGTAAGTATGCTTAGAATTACTTTTCAGGGTCAATGCTGGGTTAAAAGATGCAGCACTGGGTTCTCTATTGATAACAGGTGAGTAAATCGGAATTCATAGTACGGCTGATTATAGAGGAATATTTGTACGTTTCAAAAATGGACACAGAGTTTTCTGCTGAAAACCACACAATGGATTCCTATGGAAGGAAATACAAGTTACTGGTAAGTATGCTTAGAAATACTTTTCAGGGTCAGTGCTGAGCAAAAAGATGCAGCACTGGGTTCTCTCCTGATAACAGTTGAGTAAATCGGAATTCATAGTTTGGCTGATTTATGAGGAATATTTGAAAGTTTCAAAAATGGACACAGAAAATTTTCTGGTGAAAACCACAAAATGCATTCCTATGGAAGGAAATACAAGTTACTGGTAAGTGTTCTTAGAATTACTTTCCAGGGTCAGTGCTGGGCTAAAAGATGCAGCACTGGATTCTCTCCTGATAACAGGTGATCAAATTGGAATTCATAGTTCGGCTGATTTTAGAGGAATATTTGTACGTTTCAAAAATGGACACAGAGTTTTCTGCTGAAAACCACACAATGGATTCCTATGGAAGGAAATACAAGTTACTGGTAAGTACACTTAGAATTACTTTTCAGGGTCAGTGCTGGTCTAAAAGAGGCAGCACTGTGTTCTCTCCTGATAACAGGTGAGTTAATAGGAATTCGTAGTTCGGCTGATTTTAGAGGAATATTTGCATGTTTCAAAAATGGACACTTAGACACTTTTCTGCTGAAAACCACACAATGGATTCCTATGGAAGGAAATACAAGTTACTGGTAAGTACGCTTAGAATTACTTTCCAGGGTCAGTGCTGGGCTTAAAGATGCAGCAATGGATTCTCTCCTGATAACAGGAGAGTAAATCGGAATTCGTAGTTCGGCTAATTGTAGAGGAATATTTGTACGTTTCAAAAATGGACACAGAACCTTTTCTGATGAAAACCACACAATGGATTCCTATGTAAGGAAATACAAGTTACTGGTAAGTATGCTTAGAATTACTTTTCAGGGTCAATGCTGGGTTAAAAGATGCAGCACTGGGTTCTCTATTGATAACAGGTGAGTAAATCGAAATTCGTAGTTCGACTGATTTTAGAGGAATATTTGTACGTTTAAAAAATGGACACAGAAACTTTTCTGGTGAAAACCACACAATGCATTCCTATGGAAGGAAATACAAGTTACTGGTAAGTATGCTTAGAATTACTTTTCAGGGTCAGTGCTGGGCTAAAAGATGCAGCACTTGGTTCTCTCCTGACATAATGTGAGTAAATCGGAATAGGTAGTTTGGCTTATCTAAGAGGAATATTTGTATGTTTAAAAAATGGACACAGAAACTTTTCTGGTGAAAACCACACAATGCATTCCTATGGAAGGAAATACAAGTTACTGGTAAGTACGCTTAGAATTACTTTCCAGGGTCAGTGCTGGGCTAAAAAATGCGCACTGGATTCTCTCCTGATAACAGGTGAGTAAATCGGAATTCATAGTACGGCTGATTATAGAGGAATATTTGTACGTTTCAAAAATGGACACAGAGTTTTCTGCTGAAAACCACACAATGGATTCCTATGGAAGGAAATACAAGTTACTGGTAAGTATGCTTAGAAATACTTTTCAGGGTCAGTGCTGAGCAAAAAGATGCAGCACTGGGTTCTCTCCTGATAACAGTTGAGTAAATCGGAATTCATAGTTTGGCTGATTTATGAGGAATATTTGAAAGTTTCAAAAATGGACACAGAAAATTTTCTGGTGAAAACCACAAAATGCATTCCTATGGAAGGAAATACAAGTTACTGGTAAGTGTTCTTAGAATTACTTTCCAGGGTCAGTGCTGGGCTAAAAGATGCAGCACTGGATTCTCTCCTGATAACAGGTGATCAAATTGGAATTCATAGTTCGGC
Organism: Triturus cristatus; assembly: GCF_964204655.1. Lineage (NCBI taxonomy): Eukaryota > Metazoa > Chordata > Amphibia > Caudata > Salamandridae > Triturus > Triturus cristatus. The sequence goes on from NC_140579.1 coordinate 998,903,716, forward strand.
TGATTTTAGAGGAATATTTGTACGTTTCAAAAATGGACACAGAGTTTTCTGCTGAAAACCACACAATGGATTCCTATGGAAGGAAATACAAGTTACTGGTAAGTACACTTAGAATTACTTTTCAGGGTCAGTGCTGGTCTAAAAGAGGCAGCACTGTGTTCTCTCCTGATAACAGGTGAGTTAATAGGAATTCGTAGTTCGGCTGATTTTAGAGGAATATTTGCATGTTTCAAAAATGGACACAGAAACTTTTCTGGTGAAAACCACTCAATGATTCCTATGGAATGAAATACAAGTTACTGGTAAGTACACTTAGAATTACTTTTCAGGGTCAGTGCTGTATACAATATGCAGCACTGTGTTCTCTCCTGATAACAGGTGAGTAAATCAGAACTCTTAGTTTGGCTGATTTTAGAGGAATATTTGTTTGTTTCAAAAATGGACACTTAGAGTTTTCTGCTGAAACCCACACAATGGATTCTTATGGAAGGAAATACAAGTTACTGGTACGTATGCTTAGAATTACTTTTCAGGTCAGTGCTGGGTTAAAAGATGCAGCACTAGGTTCTCTCCTGATAACAGGTGAGTAAATCAGAATTCAAAGTTCGACTGATTTTAGAGGAATATTTGTACGTTTCAAAAATGGACACTTTGAATCTTTTCAGCTGAAAACCACACAATGGATTCCTATTTTAAGGAAAGACAAGTTACTGGTAAGTACGCTTAGAATTACTTTTCAGGGTCAGTGCTGGGCTAAAAGATGCAGCACTGGGTTCTCTCCTGATAACAGGTGAGTAAATCGGAATTCGTAGTTCGACTGATTTTAGAGGAATATTTGTACGTTTTAAAAATGGACACTTAGACACTTTTCTGCTGACAACCACACAATGGATTCCTATGGAAGGAAATACAAGTTACTGGTAAGTACTCTTAGAGTTACTTTTCAGGGTCAGTACTGGTCTAAAAGATGCAGCACTGGGTTCTCTCCTGGTAACAGGTGAGTAAGTCAGAATTCTTAGTTCGGCTGATTTTAGAGGAATATTTGTACGTTTCAAAAATGGACACGAACATTTCTGGAGAAAACCACACAATGCATTCCTATGGAAGGAAATACAAGTTACTGGTAAGTACGTTTACAACTACTTTTCAGGGTCAGTGCTGGGCTAAAAGATGCAGCACTGGGTTCTCTCCTGATAACAGGTGAGTAAATCAAAATTCGTAGTTCGACTGATTTTAGAAGAATATTTGTACATTTCAAAAATGGACAATTAGAAACTTTTCTGCTGAAAATCACACAATGGATTCCTATGGAAGGAAATACAAGTTACTGGTAAGTACGCTTACAATTACTTTTCAGGGTCAGTGCATTGCTAAAAGATGAAGCACTGGGTTCTCTCCTGATATAATGTGAGTAAATCGGAATAGGTAGTTTGGCTTATTTAAGAGGAATATTGTATGTTTCAAAAATGGACACAGAAACTTTTCTGGTGAAAACCACACAATGCATTCCAATGGAAGGAAATACAAGTTACTGGTAAGTATGCTTAGAATTACTTTTCAGGGTCAGTGCTGGGCTAAAAGATGCAGCACTGGGTTCTCTCCTGATGACAGGTGAGTAAATTGGAATTCGTAGTTCGGCTGATTTTAGAGGAATATTTGTACGTTTCAAAAATGGACACTGAAACTTTTCTGGTGAAAACAAAACAATGCATTCCTATGGAAGGAAATACAAGTTACTGGCAAGTATGCTTAATATTACTTTTCAGGGTCAGTGCTGGGCTAAAAGATGCAGCACTGGGTTCTCTCCTGATATAATGTGAGTAAATCGGACTAGGTAGTTTGGCTGATTTTAGAGGAATGTTTGTACGTTTCAAAAATGGACACTGAAACTTTTCTGGTGAAAACCACACAATGCATTCCAATGGAAGGAAATACAAGTTACTGGTAAGTATGCTTAGAATTACTTTTCAGGGTCAGTGCTGGGCTAAAAGATGCAGCACTTGGTTCTCTCCTGACATAATGTGAGTAAATCGGAATAGGTAGTTTGGCTTATCTAAGAGGAATATTTGTATGTTTAAAAAATGGACACAGAAACTTTTCTGGTGAAAACCACACAATGCATTCCTATGGAAGGAAATACAAGTTACTGGTAAGTACGCTTAGAATTACTTTCCAGGGTCAGTGCTGGGCTAAAAAATGCGCACTGGATTCTCTCCTGATAACAGGTGAGTAAATCGGAATTCATAGTACGGCTGATTATAGAGGAATATTTGTACGTTTCAAAAATGGACACAGAGTTTTCTGCTGAAAACCACACAATGGATTCCTATGGAAGGAAATACAAGTTACTGGTAAGTATGCTTAGAAATACTTTTCAGGGTCAGTGCTGAGCAAAAAGATGCAGCACTGGGTTCTCTCCTGATAACAGTTGAGTAAATCGGAATTCATAGTTTGGCTGATTTATGAGGAATATTTGAAAGTTTCAAAAATGGACACAGAAAATTTTCTGGTGAAAACCACAAAATGCATTCCTATGGAAGGAAATACAAGTTACTGGTAAGTGTTCTTAGAATTACTTTCCAGGGTCAGTGCTGGGCTAAAAGATGCAGCACTGGATTCTCTCCTGATAACAGGTGATCAAATTGGAATTCATAGTTCGGCTGATTTTAGAGGAATATTTGTACGTTTCAAAAATGGACACAGAGTTTTCTGCTGAAAACCACACAATGGATTCCTATGGAAGGAAATACAAGTTACTGGTAAGTACACTTAGAATTACTTTTCAGGGTCAGTGCTGGTCTAAAAGAGGCAGCACTGTGTTCTCTCCTGATAACAGGTGAGTTAATAGGAATTCGTAGTTCGGCTGATTTTAGAGGAATATTTGCATGTTTCAAAAATGGACACAGAAACTTTTCTGGTGAAAACCACTCAATGATTCCTATGGAATGAAATACAAGTTACTGGTAAGTACACTTAGAATTACTTTTCAGGGTCAGTGCTGTATACAATATGCAGCACTGTGTTCTCTCCTGATAACAGGTGAGTAAATCAGAACTCTTAGTTTGGCTGATTTTAGAGGAATATTTGTTTGTTTCAAAAATGGACACTTAGAGTTTTCTGCTGAAACCCACACAATGGATTCTTATGGAAGGAAATACAAGTTACTGGTACGTATGCTTAGAATTACTTTTCAGGTCAGTGCTGGGTTAAAAGATGCAGCACTAGGTTCTCTCCTGATAACAGGTGAGTAAATCAGAATTCAAAGTTCGACTGATTTTAGAGGAATATTTGTACGTTTCAAAAATGGACACTTTGAATCTTTTCAGCTGAAAACCACACAATGGATTCCTATTTTAAGGAAAGACAAGTTACTGGTAAGTACGCTTAGAATTACTTTTCAGGGTCAGTGCTGGGCTAAAAGATGCAGCACTGGGTTCTCTCCTGATAACAGGTGAGTAAATCGGAATTCGTAGTTCGACTGATTTTAGAGGAATATTTGTACGTTTTAAAAATGGACACTTAGACACTTTTCTGCTGACAACCACACAATGGATTCCTATGGAAGGAAATACAAGTTACTGGTAAGTACTCTTAGAGTTACTTTTCAGGGTCAGTACTGGTCTAAAAGATGCAGCACTGGGTTCTCTCCTGGTAACAGGTGAGTAAGTCAGAATTCTTAGTTCGGCTGATTTTAGAGGAATATTTGTACGTTTCAAAAATGGACACGAACATTTCTGGAGAAAACCACACAATGCATTCCTATGGAAGGAAATACAAGTTACTGGTAAGTACGTTTACAACTACTTTTCAGGGTCAGTGCTGGGCTAAAAGATGCAGCACTGGGTTCTCTCCTGATAACAGGTGAGTAAATCAAAATTCGTAGTTCGACTGATTTTAGAAGAATATTTGTACATTTCAAAAATGGACAATTAGAAACTTTTCTGCTGAAAATCACACAATGGATTCCTATGGAAGGAAATACAAGTTACTGGTAAGTACGCTTACAATTACTTTTCAGGGTCAGTGCATTGCTAAAAGATGAAGCACTGGGTTCTCTCCTGATATAATGTGAGTAAATCGGAATAGGTAGTTTGGCTTATTTAAGAGGAATATTGTATGTTTCAAAAATGGACACAGAAACTTTTCTGGTGAAAACCACACAATGCATTCCAATGGAAGGAAATACAAGTTACTGGTAAGTATGCTTAGAATTACTTTTCAGGGTCAGTGCTGGGCTAAAAGATGCAGCACTGGGTTCTCTCCTGATGACAGGTGAGTAAATTGGAATTCGTAGTTCGGCTGATTTTAGAGGAATATTTGTACGTTTCAAAAATGGACACTGAAACTTTTCTGGTGAAAACAAAACAATGCATTCCTATGGAAGGAAATACAAGTTACTGGCAAGTATGCTTAATATTACTTTTCAGGGTCAGTGCTGGGCTAAAAGATGCAGCACTGGGTTCTCTCCTGATATAATGTGAGTAAATCGGACTAGGTAGTTTGGCTGATTTTAGAGGAATATTTGTACGTTTCAAAAATGGACACTGAAACTTTTCTGGTGAAAACCACACAATGCATTCCAATGGAAGGAAATACAAGTTACTGGTAAGTATGCTTAGAATTACTTTTCAGGGTCAGTGCTGGGCTAAAAGATGCAGCACTGGGTTTTCTCCTGGTAACAGATGAGGAAATCGGAATTCGTTGTTCGACTGATTTTAGAGGAATATTTGTACTTTTCAAAAATTGACACTTAGAATCTTTTCTGCTGAAAACCACACAATGGATTCTTATTTTAAGGAAATACAAGTTACTGGTAAGTACGCTTAAAATTACTTTTCAGGGTCAGTGCTGGGCTAAAAGATGCAGCACTGGGTTCTCTCCTGATAACAGGTGAGTAAATCGGAATTCGTAGTTCGACTGATTTTAGAGGAATATTTGTACGTTTTAAAAATGGACACTTAGACACTTTTCTGCTGAAAACCACACAATGGATTCCTATGGAAGGAAATACAAGTTACTGGTAAGTACGCTTAGAATTACTTTTCAGGGTCAGTGCTGGGCTAAAAGATGCAGCACTGGGTTCTCTCCTGATAACAGGTGAGTAAATCGGAATTCTTAGTTCGGCTGATTTAAGAGGAATACTTGTATGTTTCAAAAATGGACACAGAAACTTTTCTGGAGAAAACCACAAAATGCATTCCTATGGAAGGAAATACAAGTTACTGGCAGGTATGCTTAGAATTACTTTATAGGGTCAGTGCTGGGCTAAAAGATGCATCACTGGGTTCCCTCCTGTTAACAGGTGAGTAAATCGAAATTCGTAGTTTGACTGATTTTAGAGGAATATTTGTATGTTTTAAAAATGGACACAGAACCTTTTTTGCTGAAAACCACACAATGGATTCCTATGTAAGGAAATACAAGTTACTGGTAAGTATGCTTAGAATTACTTTTCAGGGTCAATGCTGGGTTAAAAGACGCAGCAATGGATTCTCTCCTGATAACAGGAGAGTAAATCGGAATTCGTAGTTCGGCTAATTGTAGAGGAATATTTGTACGTTTCAAAAATGGACACAGAACCTTTTTTGCTGAAAACCACACAATGGATTCCTATGTAAGGAAATACAAGTTACTGGTAAGTATGCTTAGAATTACTTTTCAGGGTCAATGCTGGGTTAAAAGATGCAGCACTGGGTTCTCTATTGATAACAGGTGAGTAAATTGAAATTCGTAGTTCGACTGATTTTAGAGGAATATTTATACGTTTAAAAAATGGACACAGAAACTTTTCTGGTGAAAACCACACAATGCATTCCTATGGAAGGAAATACAACTTACTGGTAAGTATGCTTAGAATTACTTTTCAGGGTCAGTGCTGGGCTAAAAGATGCAGCACTTGGATCTCTCCTGACATAATGTGAGTAAATCAGAATAGGTAGTTTGGCTTATCTAAGAGGAATATTTCTATGTTTAAAAAATGGACACAGAAACTTTTCTGGTGAAAACCACACAATGCATTCCTATGGAAGGAAATACAAGTTACTGGTAAGTACGCTTAGAATTACTTTCCAGGGTCAGTGCTGGGCTAAAAGATGCAGCACTGGATTCTCTCCTGATAACAGGTGAGTAAATCGGAATTCATAGTACGGCTGATTATAGAGGAAATTTTGTACGTTTCAAAAATGGACACAGAGTTTTCTGCTGAAAACCACACAATGGATTCCTATGGAAGGAAATACAAGTTACTGGTAAGTATGCTTAGAAATACTTTTCAGGGTCAGTGCTGAGCAAAAAGATGCAGCACTGGGTTCTCTCCTGATAACAGTTGAGTAAATCGGAATTCATAGTTTGGCTGATTTATGAGGAATATTTGAAAGTTTCAAAAATGGACACAGAAAATTTTCTGGTGAAAACCACAAAATGCATTCCTATGGAAGGAAATACAAGTTACTGGTAAGTGTTCTTAGAATTACTTTCCAGGGTCAGTGCTGGGCTAAAAGATGCAGCACTGGATTCTCTCCTGATAACAGGTGATCAAATCGGAATTCATAGTTCGGCTGATTTTAGAGGAATATTTGTACGTTTCAAAAATGGACACAGAGTTTTCTGCTGAAAACCACACAATGGATTCGAAGGAAATACAAGTTACTGGTAAGTACACTTAGAATTACTTTTCAGGGTCAGTGCTGGTCCAAAAGAGGCAGCACTGTGTTCTCTCCTGATAACAGGTGAGTAAATCAGAACTCTTAGTTTGGCTGATTTTAGAGGAATATTTGTTTGTTTCAAAAATGGACACTTAGAGTTTTCTGCTGAAAACCACACAATGGATTCTTATGGAAGGAAATACAAGTTACTGGTACGTATGCTTAGAATTACTTTTCAGGGTCAGTGCTGGGTTAAAAGATGCAGCACTGGGTTCTCTCCTGATAACAGGTGAGTAAATCAGAATTCAAAGTTCGACTGATTTTAGAGGAATATTTGTACGTTTCAAAAATGGACACTTTGAATCTTTTCAGCTGAAAACCACACAATGGATTCCTATTTTAAGGAAAGACAAGTTACTGGTAAGTACGCTTAGAATTACTTTATAGGGTCAGTGCTGGGCTAAAAGATGCAGCACTGGGTTCCCTCCTGATAACAGGTGAGTAAATCGGAATTCGTAGTTCGTCTAATTGAAGAGGAATATTTGTACGTTTAAAAAATGGACACAGAAACTTTTATAGTGAAAACCACACAATGCATTCCTATGGAAGGAAATACAAGTTACTGATAAGTACGCTTAGAATTACTTTCCAGGGTCAGTGCTGGGTTAAAAAATGCAGCACTGGATTATCTCCTGATAACAGGTGAGTAAATCGGAATTCATAATTTGGCTGATTTTAGAGGAATATTTGTATGTTTCAAAAATGGACACTTAGAGTTTTCTGCTGAAAACCACACAATTGATTCCTATGTAGGGAAATACAAGTTACTGGTAAGTATGCTTAGAATTACTTTTCAGGGTCAATGCTGGGTTAAAAGATGCAGCACTGGGTTCTCTCTTGATAACAGGTGAGTAAATCGGAATTCGTAGTTCGACTGATTTTAGAGGAATATTTGTACATTTCAAAAATGGACACTTAGAATCTTTTCTGCTGAAAACCACACAATGGATTCCTATGGAAGGAAATACAAGTTACTGGTAGTACTCTTAGTGTTACTTTTCAGGGTCAGTACTGGTCTAAAAGATGCAGCACTGGGTTCTCTCCTGGTAACAGGTGAGTAAGTCAGAATTCTTAGTTCGGCTGATTTTAGAGGAATATTTGTACGTTTCAAAAATGGACACGAACATTTCTGGAGAAAACCACACAATGCATTCCTATGGAAGGAAATACAAGTTACTGGTAAGTACGTTTACAACTACTTTTCAGGGTCAGTGCTGGGCTAAAAGATGCAGCACTGGGTTCTCTCCTGATAACAGGTGAGTAAATCAAAATTCGTAGTTTGACTGATTTTAGAAGAATATTTGTACATTTAAAAAATGGACAATTAGAAACTTTTCTGCTGAAAATCACACAATGGATTCCTATGGAAGGAAATACAAGTTACTGGTAAGTACGCTTACAATTACTTTTCAGGGTCAGTGCATTGCTAAAAGATGAAGCACTGGGTTCTCTCCTGATATAATGTGAGTAAATCGGAATAGGTAGTTTAGCTTATTTAAGAGGAATATTTGTATGTTTCAAAAATGGACACAGAAACTTTTCTGGTGAAAACCACACAATGCATTCCAATGGAAGGAAATACAAGTTACTGGTAAGTATGCTTAGAATTACTTTTCAGGGTCAGTGCTGGGCTAAAAGATGCAGCACTGGGTTCTCTCCTGATGACAGGTGAGTAAATTGGAATTCGTTGTTCGGCTGATTTTAGAGGAATATTTGTACGTTTCAAAAATGGACACTGAAACTTTTCTGGTGAAAACCACACAATGCATTCCTATGGAAGGAAATACAAGTTACTGGCAAGTATGCTTAATATTACTTTTCAGGGTCAGTGCTGGGCTAAAAGATGCAGCACTGGGTTCTCTCCTGATATAATGTGAGTAAATCGGACTAGGTAGTTTGGCTTATTTAAGAGGAATATTTGTATGTTTCAAAAATGGACACAGAAACTTTTCTGGTGAAAACCACACAATGCATTCCAATGGAAGGAAATACAAGTTACTGGTAAGTATGCTTAGAATTACTTTTCAGGGTCAGTGCTGGGCTAAAAGATGCAGCACTGGGTTTTCTCCTGGTAACAGATGAGTAAATCGGAATTCGTTGTTCGACTGATTTTAGAGGAATATTTGTACTTTTCAAAAATTGACACTTAGAATCTTTTCTGCTGAAAATCACACAATGGATTCCTATGGAAGGAAATACAAGTTCCTGGTATGTACGCTTAGAAATACTTTTCAGGGTCAGTGCTGGTCTAAAAGATGCAGCAATGGGTTCTCTCCTGATAACAGGTGAGTAAATCGGAATTCGTAGTTCGACTGATTTTAGAGGAATATTTGTATGTTTCAAAAATGGACACAAACTTTTCTGGAGAAAACCACACAATGCATTCCTATGGACATAATACAAGTTACTGGTAAGTATGTTTAGAATTACTTTTCAGGGTCAGTGCTGGGCTAAAAGATGCAGCACTGTGTTCTCTCCTGATAACATGTGAGTAAATCGGAATTCGTAGTTCAACTGATTTTAGAGGAATATTTGTATGTTTCAAATATGGACACTTAGAATCTTTTCTGCTGAAAACCACACAATGGATTCCTATGGAAGGAAATACAAGTTACTGGTATGTACGCTTAGAATTACTTTTCAGGGTCAGTGCTGGGCTAAAAGACGCAGCACTGAGTTCTCTCCTGATAACAGGTGAGTAAATCGGAATTCGTAGTTCGGCTTATTTAAGAGGAATATTTGTACGTTTCAAAAATGGACACTTAGAGTTTTCTGCCGAAAACCACACAATGGATTCCTAGGGAAGGAAATATAAGTTACTGGTAAGTACGCTTAGAATTACTTTTCAGGGTCAGTGTTGGTCTAAAAGATGCAGCACTGTGTTCTCTCCTGATAACAGGTGAGTAAATCGGAATTCTTAGTTCGGCTGATTTTAGAGGAATATTTGTACTTTTCAAAAATGGACACTTAGAAACTTTTCTGGTAAAACCACTCAATGGATTCCTATGGAAGGAAATACAAGTTACTGGTAAGTACACTTAGAATTACTTTTCAGGGTCAGTGCTGTATAAAAGATGCAGCACTGGGTTCTCTGCTGATAACAGGTGAGTAAATCGGAATTCGTAGTTTGACTGATTTAAGAGGAATATTTGAACGTTTCAAAAATGGTCGCAGAAACTTTTCTGGTGAAAACCACACAATGCATTCCAATGGAAGGAAATACAAGTTACTGGTAAGTACGCTTAGAATTACTTTCCAGGGTCAGTGCTGGGCTAAAAGATGCAGCACTGGGTTCTCTCTGGTAACAGGTGAATAAATCAGAATTCGTTTTTCGACTGATTTTAGAGGAATATTTGTACTTTTCAAAAATGGACACATAGAATCTTTTCTGCTGAAAACCACACAATGGATTCCTAAGTAAGGAAATACAAGGTACTGGTAAGTACTCTTAGAGTTACTTTTCAGGGTCAGTACAGGTCTAAATGATGCAGCACTGGGTTCTCTCCTGGTAACAGGTGAGTAAGTCAGAATTCTTAGTTCGGCTGATTTTAGAGGAATATTTGTACATTTCAAAAATGGACAAAAACATTTCTGGAGAAAACCACACAATGCATTCCTATGGACGAAATACAAGTTACTGGTAAGTATGTTTAGAATTATTTTTCAGGGTCAGTGCTGGGCTAAAAGATGCAGCACTGGCTTCTCTCCTCATAAAAGGTGAGTAAATCAGAATTCGTAGTTCAAGTGATTTTAGAGGAATATATGTACGTTTCAAATATGGACACTTAGAATCTTTTCTGCTGAAAACCACACAATGGATTCCTATGGAAGGAAATACAAGTTACTGGTATGTACGCTTAGAAATACTTTTCAGGGTCAGTGCTGGGCTAAAAGATGCAGCACTGGGTTCTCTCCTGATAACAGGTGAATAAATTGGAATTCGTAGTTCGCCTTATTTAAGAGGAATAATTGTACGTTTCAAAAATGGACACATAAACTTTTCTGGTGAAAACCACACAGTGCATTCCTTTGGAAGGAAATACAAGTTACTGGTAAGTACGCTTAGAATTACTTTCCAGGGTCAGTGATGGGCTAAAAGATGCAGCACTGGGTTCTCTCCTGATAACAGGTGAGTAAATCGGAATTCGTAGATCGACTGATCCTAGAGGAATATTTGTACATTTCAAAAAGGGACACTTTGAAACTTTTCTGGTGAAAACCACACAATGGATTCCTATGGAAGGAAATACAAGTTACTGGTAAGTACACTTAGAATTACTTTTCAGGGTCAGTGCTGGGCTAAAAGATGCAACACTGCTTTCTCTCCTGAAAACAGGGGAGTAAATCAGAATAGGTAGATCGGCTGATTTAAGAGGAATATTTGTACGTTTCAAAAATGTACACAGAAACTTTTCTGGTGAAAACCACTCAATGCATTCCTATGTAAGGAAATACAAGTTACTGGTAAGTACGCTTAGAATTACTTTTCAGGGTAAGTGCTGGGCTAAAAGATGCAGCACTGTGTTCTCTCCTGATAACAGGTGAGTAAATCGGAATTTGTAGTTCGGCTGATTTTAGAGGAATATTTGTATGTTTCAAAAATGGACACAAACTTTTCTGGCGAACACCACACAATGAATTCCTATGGAAGGAAATACAAGTTACTGGTAAACATGCTTAGAATGTCTTTTCAGGGTCAGTGCTGGGCTAAAAGATGCAGCACTGGGTACTCTCCTGATAACAGGTGAGTAAATCGGAATTCGTAGTTTGACTGATTTAAGAGGAATATTTGTACGTTTTAAAAATGGACACAGAAACTTTTCTGGGGAAATCCACACAATGCATTCCTGTAGAAGGATATACAAGTTACTGGTAAGTACACTTAGAATTACTTTTCAGGGTCAGTGCTGGGCTAAAAGATGCAGCACTGGGTACTCTACTGATAACAGTTGAGTAAATCGGAATTCGTAGTTTGACTGATTTAAGAGGTTCATTTGTACGTTTCAAAAATGGACACAGAAACTTTTCTGGTGAAATCCACACAATGCATTCCTGTAGAAGGATATACAAGTTACTGGTAAGTACACTTAGAATTACTTTTCAGGGTCAGTGCTGGGCTAAAAGATGCAGCACTGGGTACTCTCCTGATAACAGGTGAGTAAATCGGAATTCGTAGTTTGACTGATTTAAGAGGAATATTTGTACGTTTCAAAAATGGACACAGAAACTTTTCTGGGGAAATCCACACAATGCATTCCTGTAGAAGGATATACAAGTTACTGGTAAGTACACTTAGAATTACTTTTCAGGGTCAGTGCTGGGCTAAAAGATGCAGCACTGGGTACTCTCCTGATAACAGTTGAGTAAATCGTAATTCGTAGTTTGACTGATTTAAGAGGTTTATTTGTACGTTTCAAAAATGGACACAGAAACTTTTCTGGTGAAATCCACACAATGCATTCCTGTAGAAGTATATACAAGTTACTGGTAAGTACACTTAGAATTACTTTTCAGGGTCAGTGCTGGGCTAAAAGATGCAGCACTGGGTTCTCTCCTGATAACAGGTGAGTAAATCGGAATTCGTAGTTCGGCTTATTTCAGAGGAATATTTGTATGTTTCAAAAATGGACAATTAGAAACTTTTCAGCTGAAAACCACACAATGCATTCCTATGGAAGGAAATACAAGTTACTAGTAAGTACGCTTAGAATTACTTTTCAGGGTCAGTGCTTTGCTAAAAGATGCAGCACAGGGTTCTCTCCTGATAACAGGTGAGTAAATCGGAATTCGTAGTTCGACTGATTTTAGAGGAATATTTGTACGTTTCAAAAATGGACAATTAGAAACTTTTCAGCTGAAAACCACACAATGCATTCCTATGGAAGGAAATACAAGTTACTAGTAAGTACGCTTAGAATTACTTTTCAGGGTCAGTGCTTTGCTAAAAGATGCAGCACAGGGTTCTCTCCTGATAACAGGTGAGTAAATCGGAATTCGTAGTTCGACTGATTTTAGAGGAATATTTGTACGTTTCAAAAATGGACACTTAGAATCTTTTCTGCTGAAAACCACACAATGGATTCCAATGGAACGAAATAAAAGTTACTGGTAAGTATGCTTTGAATTACTTTTCAGAGTCAGTGGTGGGCTAAAAGACGCAGCAATGGGTTCTCTCCTGATAACAGGTGAGTAAATCGGAATTCGTAGTTCGGCTGATTTAAGAGGAATATTTGTGTGTTTCAAAAATTGACACAGAAATTTTTCTGGAGAACACCACACAATGAATTCCTATGGAAGGAAACACAAGTTAATGGTAAATATGCTTAGAATGTCTTTTCAGTGTCAGTTCTGGGCTAAAAGATGCAGCACTGGGTTCTCTCCTGATAAGAGGTGAGTAAATCAGAATTCGTAGTTCGACTGATTTTAGAGGAATATTTGTACATTTCAAAAATGGACACTTAGAGACTTTTCTGCTGAAAACCACACAATGGATTCCTATGGAAGGAAATACAAGTTACTAGTATGTACGCTTAGAATTACTCTTCAGGGTCAGTGCTGGGCTAAACGATGTAGGCTGGGTTTTCTCCTGATAACAGGTGAGTAAACCGGAATTCGTAGTTCGGCTTATTTAAGAGGAATATTTGTACGTTTCAAAAATGGACACAGAAACTTTTCTGGGGAAATCCACACAATGCATTCCTGTAGAAGGATATACAAGTTACTGGTAAGTACACTTAGAATTACTTTTCAGGGTCAGTGCTGGGCTAAAAGATGCAGCACTGGGTACTCTCCTGATAACAGTTGAGTAAATCGTAATTCGTAGTTTGACTGATTTAAGAGGTTTATTTGTACGTTTCAAAAATGGACACAGAAACTTTTCTGGTGAAATCCACACAATGCATTCCTGTAGCAGGATATACAAGTTACTGGTAAGTACACTTAGAATTACTTTTCAGGGTCAGTGCTGGGCTAAAAGATGCAGCACTGGGTTCTCTCCTGATAACAGGTGAGTAAATCTGAATTCGTAGTTCGGCTTATTTCAGAGGAATATTTGTATGTTTCAAAAATGGACAATTAGAAACTTTTCAGCTGAAAACCACACAATGCATTCCTATGGAAGGAAATACAAGTTACTAGTAAGTACGCTTAGAATTACTTTTCAGGGTCAGTGCTTTGCTAAAAGATGCAGCACAGGGTTCTCTCCTGATAACAGGTGAGTAAATCGGAATTCGTAGTTCGACTGATTTTAGAGGAATATTTGTACGTTTCAAAAATGGACACTTAGAATCTTTTCTGCTGAAAACCACACAATGGATTCCAATGGAACGAAATACAAGTTACTGGTAAGTATGCTTTGAATTACTTTTCAGGGTCAGTGGTGGGCTAAAAGACGCAGCACTGGGTTCTCTCCTGATAACAGGTGAGTAAATCGGAATTCGTAGTTCGGCCGATTTAAGAGGAATATTTGTGTGTTTCAAAAATTGACACAGACATTTTTCTGGAGAACACCACTAAATGAATTCCTATGGAAGGAAACACAAGTTAATGGTAAATATGCTTAGAATGTCTTTTCAGTGTCAGTTCTGGGCTAAAAGATGCAGCACTGGGTTCTCTCCTGATAAGAGGTGAGTAAATCAGAATTCGTAGTTCGACTGATTTTAGAGGAATATTTGTACATTTCAAAAATGGACACTTAGAGACTTTTCTGCTGAAAACCACACAATGGATTCCTATGGAAGGAAATACAAGTTACTAGTATGTACGCTTAGAATTACTCTTCAGGGTCAGTGCTGGGCTAAACGATGTAGGCTGGGTTTTCTCCTGATAACAGGTGAGTAAACCGGAATTCGTAGTTCGGCTTATTTAAGAGGAATATTTGTACGTTTCAAAAATGGACACAGAAACTTTTCTGGGGAAATCCACACAATGCATTCCTGTAGAAGGATATACAAGTTACTGGTAAGTACACTTAGAATTACTTTTCAGGGTCAGTGCTGGGCTAAAAGATGCAGCACTGGGTACTCTCCTGATAACAGTTGAGTAAATCGTAATTCGTAGTTCGGCTGATTTAAGAGGAATATTTGCACGTTTCAAAAATGGACACAGAATTTTTTCTGGTGAAAACCACAAAATGCATTCCTATGGATGGAAATACAAGTTGCTTGTAAGTACGCTTAGAATTACTTTCCAGGGTCAGTGCTGGGCTAAAAGATGCAGCACTGGATTCTCTCCTGTTCACAGGTGATTAAATTGGAATTCATAGTTCGGCTGATTTTAGAGGAATATTTACACGTTTCAAAAATGGACACAGAGTTTTCTGCTGAAAACCACACAATGGATTCCAATGGAACGAAATACATGTTACTGCTAAGTATGCTTAGAATTACTTTCCAGGGTCAGTGATGGGATAAAAGATGCAGCACTGGGTTCTCTCCTGATGACAGGTGAGTAAATCGGAATTCGTAGTTCGACTGATCCTAGAGGAATATTTGTACATTTCAAAAATGGACACAGAGTTTTCTGCTGAAAACCGCACAATGGATTCCTATGGAAGGAAATAGAAGTTATTGGTAAGTATGCTTAGAATGACTTTTCAGGGTCAGTGCGGGGTTAAAAGATGCAGCACTAGGTTCTCTCCTGATAACAGGTGAGTAAATCGGAATTCGTAGTTCGACTGATTTTAGAGGAATATTTGTACGTTTCAAAAATTGACACTTAGAATCTTTTCTGCTGAAAACCACACAATGGATTCCAATGGAACGAAATACAAGTTACTGGTAAGTATGCTTAGAATTACTTTTCAGGGTCAGTGGTGGGCTAAAAGATGCAGCACTAGGTTCTCTCCTGATAAAAGGTGAGTAAATCAGAATTCGTAGTTCGACTGATTTTAGAGGAATATTTGTACGTTTCAAAAATGGACACTTAGAATCTTTTCTGCTGAAAACCACACAATGGATTCCAATGGAACGAAATACAAGTTACTGATAAGTATGCTTAGAATTACTTTTCAGGGTCAGTGTTGAGCAAAAAGACGCAGCACTGGGTTCTCTCCTGATAACAGGTGAGTAAATCGGAATTCGTAGTTCGGCTTATTTAAGCGGAATATTTGTACGTTTCAAAAATGGACACAGAAACATTTCTGGTGAAAACCGCTCAGTGCATTCCTATGGAAGGAAATACAAGTTACTGGTAAGTACACTTAGAATTACTTTTCAGGGTCAGTGCTGGGCTAAAAGATGCAGCACTGGGTACTCTCCTGATAACAGGTGAGTAAATCGGAATTCGTAGTTTGACTGATTTAAGAGGAATATTTGTACGTTTCAAAAATGGACACAGAAACTTTTCTGGGGAAATCCACACAATGCATTCCTGTAGAAGGATATACAAGTTACTGGTAAGTACACTTAGAATTACTTTTCAGGGTCAGTGCTGGGCTAAAAGATGCAGCACTGGGTACTCTCCTGATAACAGTTGAGTAAATCGGAATTCGTAGTTTGACTGATTTAAGAGGTTTATTTGTACGTTTCAAAAATGGACACAGAAACTTTTCTGGTGAAATCCACACAATGCATTCCTGTAGAAGGATATACAAGTTACGGGTAAGTACACTTAGAATTACTTTTCAGAGTCAGTGCTGGGCTAAAAGATGCAGCACTGGGTTCTCTCCTGATAACAGGTGAGTAAATCGGAATTCGTAGTTCGGCTTATTTCAGAGGAATATTTGTATTGTTCAAAAATGGACAATTAGAAACTTTTCAGCTGAAAACCACACAATGCATTCCTATGGAAGGAAATACAAGTTACTAGTAAGTACGCTTAGAATTACTTTTCAGGGTCAGTGCTTTGCTAAAAGATGCAGCACAGGGTTCTCTCCTGATAACAGGTGAGTAATTCGGAATTCGTAGTTCGACTGATTTTAGAGGAATATTTGTACGTTTCAAAAATGGACACTTAGAATCTTTTCTGCTGAAAACCACACAATGGATTCCAATGGAACGAAATACAAGTTACTGGTAAGTATGCTTTGAATTACTTTTCAGGGTCCGTGGTGGGCTAAAAGACTCAGCACTGGGTACTCTCCTGATAAAAGATGAGTAAATCGGAATTCGTAGTTCGGCTGATTTAAGAGGAATATTTGTATGTTTCAAAAATTGACACAGAAACTTTTCTGGAGAACACCACACAATGAATTCCTGTAGAAGGAAACACACGTTACTGGTAAATATGCTTAGAATGTCTTTTCAGTGTCAGTTCTGGGCTAAAAGATGCAGCACTGGGTTCTCTCCTGATAAGAGGTGAGTAAATCAGAATTCGTAGTTCGACTGATTTTAGAGGAATATTTGTACATTTCAAAAATGGACACTTAGAGACTTTTCTGCTGAAAACCACACAATGGATTCCTATGGAAGGAAATACAAGTTACTGGTATGTACGCTTAGAATTACTCTTCAGGGTCAGTGCTGGGCTAAAAGATGTAGGCTGGGTTTTCTCCTGATAACAGGTGAGTAAACCGGAATTCGTAGTTCGGCTTATTTAAGAGGAATATTTGTAAGTTTCAAAAATGGAAACAGAAACTTTTCTGGTGAAAACCACAAAATGCATTCCTATGGAGGGAAATACAAGTTACTGGTAAGTACGCTTAGAATTACTATTCAGGGTCAGTGCTGGGCTAAAAGATGCAGCACTGGATTCTCTCCTGATAACAGGTGATTAAATCGGAAATTCGTAGTTCGGCTGATTTAAGAGGAATATTTGCACGTTTCAAAAATGGACACAGAATCTTTTCTGGTGAAAACCACAAAATGCATTCCTATGGATGGAAATACAAGTTGCTTGTAAGTACGCTTAGAATTACTTTCCAGGGTCAGTGCTGGGCTAAAAGATGCAGCACTGGATTCTCTCCTGATCACAGGTGATTAAATCGAAATTCATAGTTCGGCTGATTTTAGAGGAATATTTACACGTTTCAAAAATGGACACAGAGTTTTCTGCTGAAAACCGCACAATGGATTCCTATGGAAGGAAATAGAAGTTACTGGTAAGTATGCTTAGAATTACTTTTCAGGGTCAGTGGTGGGCTAAAAGATGCAGCACTAGGTTCTCTCCTGATAACAGGTGAATAAATCGGAATTCGTAGTTCGGCTGATTTAAGAGGAATATTTGTACCTTTCAAAAATGGACACAAACTTTTCTGGAGAACACCACACAATGGATTCCTATAGAAGGAAATACAAGTTACTGGTAAGTATGCTTAGAATTACTTTTTTGAGGGTCAGTGCTGGTCTAAAAGCTGCAGCACTGTGTTCTCTCCTGATAACAGGTGATTAAATAGGAATTCGTAGTTCAGCTGATTTTAGAGGAATATTTGTACGTTTCAAAAATGGACACAGAGTTTTCTGCTGAAAACCACACAATCGATTCCTATGGAAGGCAAAACAAGTTACTGGTAAGTACGCTTAGATTTAATTTTCAGGGTCAGTGCTGGTCTAAAAGATGCAGCACTGTGTTCTCTCCTGAAAACAGGTAAGTAAATCGGAACTCTTAGTTCGGCTGATTTTAGAGGAATATTTGTACGTTTCAAAAATGGACACATAAACTATTCTGGTGAAAACCACTCAATGGATTCCTATGGAAGTAAATACAAGTTACTGGTAAGTACATTTAGAATTACTTTTCAGGGTCAGTGCTGTATACAAGATGCAGCACTGGGTTCTCTCCTGATAACAGGTGAGCAAATCGGAATTCATAGTTCGACTGATTTTAGAGGAATATTTGTACGTTTCAAAAATGGACACTTTTAAACTTTTCTCGTGAAAACCACACAATGGATTCCTAAGGAAGGAAATACAAGTTACTGGTAAGTACGCTTAGAGATACTTTCCAGGGTCAGTGCTGGGCTAAAAGATGCAGCACTAGGTTCTCTCCTGATAATAGGTGAGTAAATCAGAATTCGAAGTTCGGCTGATTTAAGAGGAATATTTGTACGTTTAAAAAATGGACACATGTTTTCTGCTGAAAACCACACAATGGATTCCTATGGAAGGAAATACAAGTTGCTGGTAAGTATGCTTAGAGATACTTTCCAGGGTCAGTGCTGGGCTAAAAGATGCAGCACTAGGTTCTCTCCTGATAATAGGTGAGTAAATCAGAATTCGAAGTTCGGCTGATTTAAGAGGAATATTTGTACGTTTAAAAAATGGACACATGTTTTCTGCTGAAAACCACACAATGGATTCCTATGGAAGGAAATACAAGTTGCTGGTAAGTATGCTTAGAAAAACTTTTCAGGGTCAGTGCTGAGCAAAAAGATGCAGCACTGGGTTCTCTCCTGATAACAGGTGAGTAAATCGGAATTCATAGTTTGGCTGATTTATGATGAATATTTGTACGTTTAAAAAATTGACACGTTTTCTGCTGAAAACCACACAATGGATTCCTATGGAAGGAAATACAAGTTCCTGGTAAGTATGCTTAGAAAAACTTTTCAGGGTCAGTGCTGAGCAAAAAGATGCAGCACTGGGTTCTCTCCTGATAACAGGTGAGTAAATCGGAATTCATAGTTTGGCTGATTTATGAGGAATATTTGAAAGTTTCAAAAATGGACACAGAAACTTTTCTGGTGAAAACCACAAAATGCATTCCTATGGATGGAAATACAAGTTACTGGTAAGTACGCTTAGAATTACTTTCCAGGGTCAGTGCTGGGCTAAAAGATGCAGCACTGGATTCTCTCCTGATAACAGGTGATTAAATCGGAATTCATAGTTCGGCTGATTTTAGAGGAATATTTGTACGTTTCAAAAATGGACACAGAGTTTTCTGCTGAAAACCACACAATGGATTCCTATGGAAGGAAATACAAGTTACTGGTAAGTACACTTAAAATTACTTTTCAGGGTCAGTGCTGGTCTAAAAGATGCAGAACTGTGTTCTCTCCCGATAACAGGTGAGTTATTTGGAATTCGTAGTTCGGCTGATTTTAGAGGAATATTTGTACGTTTCAAAAATGGACACTTAGAAACTTTTCTCGTGAAAAAAAAACAATCATTTCCTATGGAAGGAAATACAAGTTACTGATAAGTACACTTAGAATTACTTTCCAGGGTCAGTACTGGTCTAAAAGATGCAGAACTGTGTTCTCTCCTGATAACAGGCGAGTAAATCAGAACTCTTAGTTTGGCTGACTTTAGAGGAATATTTGTACGTTTCAAAAATGGACACAGAGTTTTCTGCTGAAAACCACACAATGGATTCCTATGGAAGGAAATACAAGTTACTGGTAAGTACACTTAAAATTACTTTTCAGGGTCAGTACTGGTCTAAAAGATGCAGCACTGTGTTCTCTCCTGATAACAGGTTGAGTTAATCAGAATTCATTGTTCGGCTGATTTTAGAGGAATATTTGTACGTTTCAAAAATGGACACAGAGTTTTCTGCTGAAAACCACACAATGGGTTCCTATGGAAGGAAATACAAGTTACTGGTAAGTACACTTAAAATTACTTTTCAGGTTCAGTGCTGGTCTAAAAGATGCAGCACTGTGTTCTCTCCTGATAACAGGTGAGTTAATCGGAATTCGTAGTTCAGCTGATTTTAGAGGAATATTTGCACGTTTCAAAAATGGACACTTAGAATCTTTTCAGCTGAAAACCACACAATGGATTCTTATTTTAAGGAAATACAAGTTACTGGTAAGTACGCTTAAAATTACTTTTCAGGGTCAGTGCTGGGCTAAAAGATGCAGCACTGGGTTCTCTCCTGATAACAGGTGAGTAAATCGGAATTCGTAGTTCGACTGATTTTAGAGGAATATTTGTACGTTTTAAAAATGGACACTTAGACACTTTTCTGCTGAAAACCACACAATGGATTCCTATGGAAGGAAATACAAGTTACTGGTAAGTACGCTTAGAATTACTTTTCAGGGTCAGTGCTGGGCTAAAAGATGCAGCACTGGGTTCTCTCCTGATAACAGGTGAGTAAATCGGAATTCTTAGTTCAGCTGATTTAAGAGGAATACTTGTATGTTTCAAAAATGGACACAGAAACTTTTCTGGAGAAAACCAAAAAATGCATTCCTATGGAAGGAAATACAAGTTACTGGCAGGTATGCTTAGAATTACTTTATAGGGTCAGTGCTGGGCTAAAAGATGCATCACTGGGTTCCCTCCTGTTAACAGGTGAGTAAATCGGAAGTCGTAGTTTGACTGATTTTAGAGGAATATTTGTACGTTTTAAAAATGGACACTTAGACACTTTTTTGCTGAAAACCACACAATGGATTCCTATGGAAGGAAATACAAGTTACTGGTAAGTACGCTTAGAATTAATTTCCAGGGTCAGTGCTGGGCTTAAAGATGCAGCAATGGATTCTCTCCTGATAACAGGAGAGTAAATCGGAATTCGGAGTTCGGCTAATTGTAGAGGAATATTTGTATGTTTCAAAAATGGACACAGAACCTTTTCTGCTGAAAACCACACAATGGATTCCTATGTAAGGAAATACAAGTTACTGGTAAGTATGCTTAGAATTACTTTTCAGGGTCAATGCTGGGTTAAAAGATGCAGCACTGGGTTCTCTATTGATAACAGGTGAGTAAATCGAAATTCGTAGTTCGACTGATTTTAGAGGAATATTTGTACGTTTAAAAAATGGACACAGAAACTTTTCTGGTGAAAACCACACAATGCATTCCTATGGAAGGAAATAGAAGTTACTGGTAAGTATGCTTAGAATTACTTTTCAGGGTCAGTGCTGGGCTAAAAGATGCAGCACTTGGTTCTCTCCTGACATAATGTGAGTAAATCGGAATAGGTAGTTTGGCTTATCTAAGAGGAATATTTGTATGTTTAAAAAATGGATACAGAAACTTTTCTGGTGAAAACCACACAATGCATTCCTATGGAAGGAAATACAAGTTACTGGTAAGTACACTTAGAATTACTTTCCAGGGTCAGTGATGGGCTAAAAGATGCAGCACTGGATTCTCTCCTGATAACAGGTGAGTAAATCGGAATTCATAGTACGGCTGATTATAGAGGAATATTTACACGTTTCAAAAATGGACACAGAGTTTTCTGCTGAAAACCGCACAATGGATTCCTATGGAAGGAAATAGAAGTTACTGGTAAGTATGCTTAGAATTACTTTTCAGGGTCAGTGGTGGGCTAAAAGATGCAGCACTAGGTTCTCTCCTGATAACAGGTGAATAAATCGGAATTCGTAGTTCGGCTGATTTAAGAGGAATATTTGTACCTTTCAAAAATGGACACAAACTTTTCTGGAGAACACCACACAATGGATTCCTATAGAAGGAAATACAAGTTACTGGTAAGTATGCTTAGAATTACTTTTTTGAGGGTCAGTGCTGGTCTAAAAGCTGCAGCACTGTGTTCTCTCCTGATAACAGGTGATTAAATAGGAATTCGTAGTTCAGCTGATTTTAGAGGAATATTTGTACGTTTCAAAAATGGACACAGAGTTTTCTGCTGAAAACCACACAATCGATTCCTATGGAAGGCAAAACAAGTTACTGGTAAGTACGCTTAGATTTAATTTTCAGGGTCAGTGCTGGTCTAAAAGATGCAGCACTGTGTTCTCTCCTGAAAACAGGTAAGTAAATCGGAACTCTTAGTTCGGCTGATTTTAGAGGAATATTTGTACGTTTCAAAAATTGACACATAAACTATTCTGGTGAAAACCACTCAATGGATTCCTATGGAAGTAAATACAAGTTACTGGTAAGTACATTTAGAATTACTTTTCAGGGTCAGTGCTGTATACAAGATGCAGCACTGGGTTCTCTCCTGATAACAGGTGAGCAAATCGGAATTCATAGTTCGACTGATTTTAGAGGAATATTTGTACGTTTCAAAAATGGACACTTTTAAACTTTTCTCGTGAAAACCACACAATGGATTCCTAAGGAAGGAAATACAAGTTACTGGTAAGTACGCTTAGAGATACTTTCCAGGGTCAGTGCTGGGCTAAAAGATGCAGCACTAGGTTCTCTCCTGATAATAGGTGAGTAAATCAGAATTCGAAGTTCGGCTGATTTAAGAGGAATATTTGTACGTTTAAAAAATGGACACATGTTTTCTGCTGAAAACCACACAATGGATTCCTATGGAAGGAAATACAAGTTGCTGGTAAGTATGCTTAGAGATACTTTCCAGGGTCAGTGCTGGGCTAAAAGATGCAGCACTAGGTTCTCTCCTGATAATAGGTGAGTAAATCAGAATTCGAAGTTCGGCTGATTTAAGAGGAATATTTGTACGTTTAAAAAATGGACACATGTTTTCTGCTGAAAACCACACAATGGATTCCTATGGAAGGAAATACAAGTTGCTGGTAAGTATGCTTAGAAAAACTTTTCAGGGTCAGTGCTGAGCAAAAAGATGCAGCACTGGGTTCTCTCCTGATAACAGGTGAGTAAATCGGAATTCATAGTTTGGCTGATTTATGATGAATATTTGTACGTTTAAAAAATTGACACGTTTTCTGCTGAAAACCACACAATGGATTCCTATGGAAGGAAATACAAGTTCCTGGTAAGTATGCTTAGAAAAACTTTTCAGGGTCAGTGCTGAGCAAAAAGATGCAGCACTGGGTTCTCTCCTGATAACAGGTGAGTAAATCGGAATTCATAGTTTGGCTGATTTATGAGGAATATTTGAAAGTTTCAAAAATGGACACAGAAACTTTTCTGGTGAAAACCACAAAATGCATTCCTATGGATGGAAATACAAGTTACTGGTAAGTACGCTTAGAATTACTTTCCAGGGTCAGTGCTGGGCTAAAAGATGCAGCACTGGATTCTCTCCTGATAACAAGTGATTAAATCGGAATTCATAGTTCGGCTGATTTTAGAGGAATATTTGTACGTTTCAAAAATGGACACAGAGTTTTCTGCTGAAAACCACACAATGGATTCCTATGGAAGGAAATACAAGTTACTGGTAAGTACACTTAAAATTACTTTTCAGGGTCAGTGCTGGTCTAAAAGATGCAGAACTGTGTTCTCTCCCGATAACAGGTGAGTTATTTGGAATTCGTAGTTCGGCTGATTTTAGAGGAATATTTGTACGTTTCAAAAATGGACACTTAGAAACTTTTCTCGTGAAAAAAAAACAATCATTTCCTATGGAAGGAAATACAAGTTACTGATAAGTACACTTAGAATTACTTTCCAGGGTCAGTACTGGTCTAAAAGATGCAGAACTGTGTTCTCTCCTGATAACAGGCGAGTAAATCAGAACTCTTAGTTTGGCTGACTTTAGAGGAATATTTGTACGTTTCAAAAATGGACACAGAGTTTTCTGCTGAAAACCACACAATGGATTCCTATGGAAGGAAATACAAGTTACTGGTAAGTACACTTAAAATTACTTTTCAGGGTCAGTACTGGTCTAAAAGATGCAGCACTGTGTTCTCTCCTGATAACAGGTTGAGTTAATCAGAATTCATTGTTCGGCTGATTTTAGAGGAATATTTGTACGTTTCAAAAATGGACACAGAGTTTTCTGCTGAAAACCACACAATGGGTTCCTATGGAAGGAAATACAAGTTACTGGTAAGTACAATTAAAATTACTTTTCAGGTTCAGTGCTGGTCTAAAAGATGCAGCACTGTGTTCTCTCCTGATAACAGGTGAGTTAATCGGAATTCGTAGTTCAGCTGATTTTAGAGGAATATTTGCACGTTTCAAAAATGGACACTTAGAATCTTTTCAGCTGAAAACCACACAATGGATTCTTATTTTAAGGAAATACAAGTTACTGGTAAGTACGCTTAAAATTACTTTTCAGGGTCAGTGCTGGGCTAAAAGATGCAGCACTGGGTTCTCTCCTGATAACAGGTGAGTAAATCGGAATTCGTAGTTCGACTGATTTTAGAGGAATATTTGTACGTTTTAAAAATGGACACTTAGACACTTTTCTGCTGAAAACCACACAATGGATTCCTATGGAAGGAAATACAAGTTACTGGTAAGTACGCTTAGAATTACTTTTCAGGGTCAGTGCTGGGCTAAAAGATGCAGCACTGGGTTCTCTCCTGATAACAGGTGAGTAAATCGGAATTCTTAGTTCAGCTGATTTAAGAGGAATACTTGTATGTTTCAAAAATGGACACAGAAACTTTTCTGGAGAAAACCAAAAAATGCATTCCTATGGAAGGAAATACAAGTTACTGGCAGGTATGCTTAGAATTACTTTATAGGGTCAGTGCTGGGCTAAAAGATGCATCACTGGGTTCCCTCCTGTTAACAGGTGAGTAAATCGGAAGTCGTAGTTTGACTGATTTTAGAGGAATATTTGTACGTTTTAAAAATGGACACTTAGACACTTTTTTGCTGAAAACCACACAATGGATTCCTATGGAAGGAAATACAAGTTACTGGTAAGTACGCTTAGAATTAATTTCCAGGGTCAGTGCTGGGCTTAAAGATGCAGCAATGGATTCTCTCCTGATAACAGGAGAGTAAATCGGAATTCGGAGTTCGGCTAATTGTAGAGGAATATTTGTATGTTTCAAAAATGGACACAGAACCTTTTCTGCTGAAAACCACACAATGGATTCCTATGTAAGGAAATACAAGTTACTGGTAAGTATGCTTAGAATTACTTTTCAGGGTCAATGCTGGGTTAAAAGATGCAGCACTGGGTTCTCTATTGATAACAGGTGAGTAAATCGAAATTCGTAGTTCGACTGATTTTAGAGGAATATTTGTACGTTTAAAAAATGGACACAGAAACTTTTCTGGTGAAAACCACACAATGCATTCCTATGGAAGGAAATAGAAGTTACTGGTAAGTATGCTTAGAATTACTTTTCAGGGTCAGTGCTGGGCTAAAAGATGCAGCACTTGGTTCTCTCCTGACATAATGTGAGTAAATCGGAATAGGTAGTTTGGCTTATCTAAGAGGAATATTTGTATGTTTAAAAAATGGATACAGAAACTTTTCTGGTGAAAACCACACAATGCATTCCTATGGAAGGAAATACAAGTTACTGGTAAGTACACTTAGAATTACTTTCCAGGGTCAGTGATGGGCTAAAAGATGCAGCACTGGATTCTCTCCTGATAACAGGTGAGTAAATCGGAATTCATAGTACGGCTGATTATAGAGGAATATTTGTACGTTTCAAAAATGGACACAGAGTTTTCTGCTGAAAACCACACAATGGATTCCTATGGAAGGAAATACAAGTTACTGGTAAGTATGCTTAGAAATACTTTTCAGGGTCAGTGCTGAGCAAAAAGATGCAGCACTGGGTTCTCTCCTGATAACAGTTGAGTAAATCGGAATTCATAGTTTGGCTGATTTATGAGGAATATTTGAAAGTTTCAAAAATGGACACAGAAAATTTTCTGGTGAAAACCACAAAATGCATTCCTATGGAAGGAAATACAAGTTACTGGTAAGTGTTCTTAGAATTACTTTCCAGGGTCAGTGCTGGGCTAAAAGATGCAGCACTGGATTCTCTCCTGATAACAGGTGATCAAATCGGAATTCATGGTTCGGCTGATTTTAGAGGAATATTTGTACGTTTCAAAAATGGACACAGAGTTTTCTGCTGAAAACCACACAATGGATTCTTATGGAAGGAAATACAAGTTACTGGTAAGTACACTTAGAATTACTTTTCAGGGTCAGTGCTGTATAAAATATGCAGCACTGTGTTCTCTCCTGATAACAGGTGAGTAAATCAGAACTCTTAGTTTGGCTGATTTTAGAGGAATATTTGTTTGTTTCAAAAATGGACACTTAGAGTTTTCTGCTGAAAACCACACAATGGATTCTTATGGAAGGAAATACAAGTTACTGGTACGTATGCTTAGAATTACTTTTCAGGGTCAGTGCTGGGTTAAAAGATGCAGCACTGGGTTCTCTCCTGATAACAGGTGAGTAAATCAGAATTCAAAGTTCGACTGATTTTAGAGGAATATTTGTACGTTTCAAAAATGGACACTTTGAATCTTTTCAGCTGAAAACCACACAATGGATTCCTATTTTAAGGAAAGACAAGTTACTGGTAAGTACACTTAGAATTACTTTTCAGGGTCAGTGCTGTATAAAATATGCAGCACTGTGTTCTCTCCTGATAACAGGTGAGTAAATGAGAACTCTTAGTTTGGCTGATTTTAGAGGAATATTTGTTTGTTTCAAAAATGGACACTTAGAGTTTTCTGCTGAAAACCACACAATGGATTCTTATGGAAGGAAATACAAGTTACTGGTAAGTACACTTAGAATTACTTTTCAGGGTCAGTGCTGGTCTAAAAGAGGCAGCACTGTGTTCTCTCCTGATAACAGGTGAGTTAATAGGAATTCGTAGTTCGGCTGATTTTAGAGGAATATTTGTAAGTTTCAAAAATGGAAACAGAAACTTTTCTGGTGAAAACCACAAAATGCATTCCTATGGAGGGAAATACAAGTTACTGGTAAGTACGCTTAGAATTACTTTTCAGGGTCAGTGCTGGGCTAAAAGATGCAGCACTGGATTCTCTCCTGATAACAGGTGATTAAATCGGAAATTCGTAGTTCGGCTGATTTAAGAGGAATATTTGCACGTTTCAAAAATGGACACAGAATCTTTTCTGGTGAAAACCACAAAATGCATTCCTATGGATGGAAATACAAGTTGCTTGTAAGTACGCTTAGAATTACTTTCCAGGGTCAGTGCTGGGCTAAAAGATGCAGCACTGGATTCTCTCCTGATCACAGGTGATTAAATTGGAATTCATAGTTCGGCTGATTTTAGAGGAATATTTACACGTTTCAAAAATGGACACAAAGTTTTCTGCTGAAAACCACACAATGGATTCCAATGGAACGAAATACATGTTACTGGTAAGTATGCTTAGAATTACTTTCCAGGGTCAGTGATGGGATAAAAGATGCAGCACTGGGTTCTCTCCTGATGACAGGTGAGTAAATCGGAATTCGTAGTTCGACTGATCCTAGAGGAATATTTGTACATTTCAAAAATGGACACTTTGAAACTTTTATGGTGAAAACCACACAATGGATTCCTATGGAAGGAAATACAAGTTACTGGTAAGTACACTTAGAATTACTTTTCAGGGTCAGTGCTGGGCTAAAAGATGCAGCACTGGGTACTCTCCTGATAACAGTTGAATAAATCGGAATTCGTAGTTTGACTGATTTAAGAGGTTTATTTGTACGTTTCAAAAATGGACACAGAAACTTTTCTGGTGAAATCCACACAATGCATTCCTGTAGAAGGATATACAAGTTACTGGTAAGTACACTTAGAATTACTTTTCAGTGTCAGTGCTGGGAAAAAAGATGCAGCACTGGGTTCTCTCCTGATAACAGGTGAGTAAATCGGAATTCGTAGTTCGGCTTATTTCAGAGGAATATTTGTATGTTTCAAAAATGGACAATTAGAAACTTTTCAGCTGAAAACCACACAATGCATTCCTATGGAAGGAAATACAAGTTACTAGTAAGTACGCTTAGAATTACTTTTCAGGGTCAGTGCTTTGCTAAAAGATGCAGCACAGGGTTCTCTCCTGATAACAGATGAGTAAATCGGAATTCGTAGTTCGACTGATTTTAGAGGAATATTTGTACGTTTCAAAAATGGACACTTAGAATCTTTTCTGCTGAAAACCACACAATGGATTCCAATGGAACGAAATACAAGTTACTGGTAAGTATGCTTTGAATTACTTTTCAGGGTCAGTGGTGGGCTAAAAGACGCAGCACTGGGTTCTCTCCTGATAACAGGTGAGTAAATCGGAATTCGTAGTTCGGACGATTTAAGAGGAATATTTGTGTGTTTCAAAAATTGACACAGACATTTTTCTGGAGAACACCACACAATGAATTCCTATGGAAGGAAACACAAGTTACTGGTAAATATGCTTAGAATGTCTTTTCAGTGTCAGTTCTGGGCTAAAAGATGCAGCACTGGGTTCTCTCCTGATAAGAGGTGAGTAAATCAGAATTTGTAGTTCGACTGATTTTAGAGGAATATTTGTACATTTCAAAAATGGACACTTAGAGACTTTTCTGCTGAAAACCACACAATGGATTCCTATGGAAGGAAATACAAGTTACTAGTATGTACGCTTAGAATTACTCTTCAGGGTCAGTGCTGGGCTAAAAGATGTAGGCTGGGTTTTCTCCTAATAACAGGTGAGTAAACCGGAATTCGTAGTTCGGCTTATTTAAGAGGAATATTTGTAAGTTTCAAAAATGGAAACAGAAACTTTTCTGGTGAATACCACAAAATGCATTCCTATGGAGGGAAATACAAGTTACTGGTAAGTACGCTTAGAATTACTTTCCAGGGTCAGTGCTGGGCTAAAAGATGCAGCACTGGATTCTCTCCTGATCACAGGTGATTAAATCGGAATTCATAGTTCGGCTGATTTTAGAGGAATATTTACACGTTTCAAAAATGGACACAGAGTTTTCTGCTGAAAACCGCACAATGGATTCCTATGGAAGGAAATAGAAGTTACTGGTAAGTATGCTTAGAATGACTTTTCAGGGTCAGTGCGGGGTTAAAAGATGCAGCACTAGGTTCTCTCCTGATAACAGGTGAGTAAATCGGAATTCGTAGTTCGACTGATTTTAGAGGAATATTTGTACGTTTCAAAAATGGAGACTTAGAATCTTTTCTGCTGAAAACCACACAATGGATTCCAATGGAACGAAATACAAGTTACTGGTAAGTATGCTTAGAATTACTTTTCAGGGTCAGTGGTGGGCTAAAAGATGCAGCACTAGGTTCTCTCCTGATAAAAGGTGAGTAAATCAGAATTCGTAGTTCGACTGATTTTAGAGGAATATTTGTACGTTTCAAAAATGGACACTTAGAATCTTTTCTGCTGAAAACCACACAATGGATTCCAATGGAACGAAATACAAGTTACTGATAAGTATGCTTAGAATTACTTTTCAGGGTCAGTGTTGAGCAAAAAGACGCAGCACTGGGTTCTCTCCTGATAACAGGTGAGTAAATCGGAATTCGTAGTTCGGCTTATTTAAGAGGAATATTTGTACGTTTCAAAAATGGACACAGAAACATTTCTGGTGAAAACCACACAGTGCATTCCTATGGAAGGAAATACAAGTTACTGGTAAGTACACTTAGAATTATTTTTCAGGGTCAGTGCTGGGCTAAAAGATGCAGCACTGGGTACTCTCCTGATAACAGGTGAGTAAATCGGAATTCGTAGTTTGACTGATTTAAGAGGAATATTTGTACGTTTCAAAAATGGACACAGAAACTTTTCTGGGGAAATCCACACAATGCATTCCTGTAGAAGGATATACAAGTTACTGGTAAGTACACTTAGAATTACTTTTCAGGGTCAGTGCTGGGCTAAAAGATGCAGCACTGGGTACTCTCCTGATAACAGTTGAGTAAATCAGAATTCGTAGTTTGACTGATTTAAGAGGTTTATTTGTACGTTTCAAAAATGGACACAGAAACTTTTCTGGTGAAATCCACACAATGCATTCCTGTAGAAGGATATACAAGTTACTGGTAAGTACACTTAGAATTACTTTTCAGAGTCAGTGCTGGGCTAAAAGATGCAGCACTGGGTTCTCTCCTGATAACAGGTGAGTTAATCGGAATTCGTAGTTCGGCTGATTTTAGAGGAATATTTGCACGTTTCAAAAATGGACACTTAGAATCTTTTCAGCCGAAAACCACACAATGGATTCTTATTTTAAGGAAATACAAGTTACTGGTAAGTACGCTTAAAATTACTTTTCAGGGTCAGTGCTGGGCTAAAAGATGCAGCACTGGGTTCTCTCCTGATAACAGGTGAGTAAATCGGAATTCGTAGTTCGACTGATTTTAGAGGAATATTTGTACGTTTTAAAAATGGACACTTAGACACTTTTCTGCTGAAAACCACACAATGGATTCCTATGGAAGGAAATACAAGTTACTGATAAGTACGCTTAGAATTACTTTTCAGGGTCAGTGCTGGGCTAAAAGATGCAGCACTGGGTTCTCTCCTGATAACAGGTGAGTAAATCGGAATTCTTAGTTCAGCTGATTTAAGAGGAATACTTGTATGTTTCAAAAATGGACACAGAAACTTTTCTGGAGAAAACCACAAAATGCCCTCCTATGGAAGGAAATACAAGTTACTGGCAGGTATGCTTAGAATTACTTTATAGGGTCAGTGCTGGGCTAAAAGATGCATCACTGGGTTCCCTCCTGTTAACAGGTGAGTAAATCGGAATTCGTAGTTTGACTGATTTTAGAGGAATATTTGTACGTTTTAAAAATGGACACTTAGACACTTTTCTGCTGAAAACCACACAATGGATTCCTATGGAAGGAAATACAAGCTACTGGTAAGTACGCTTAGAATTACTTTCCAGGGTCAGTGCTGGGCTTAAAGATGC
This sequence comes from Triturus cristatus, assembly GCF_964204655.1. Taxonomy (NCBI): domain Eukaryota; kingdom Metazoa; phylum Chordata; class Amphibia; order Caudata; family Salamandridae; genus Triturus; species Triturus cristatus. Next base: position 998,934,828 of record NC_140579.1, read on the forward strand.
AGCAATGGATTCTCTCCTGATAACAGGAGAGTAAATCGGAATTCGTAGTTCGGCTAATTGTAGAGGAATATTTGTACGTTTCAAAAATGGACACAGAACGTTTTCTGCTGAAAACCACACAATGGATTCCTATGTAAGGAAATACAAGTTACTGGTAAGTATGCTTAGAATTACTTTTCAGGGTCAATGCTGGGTTAAAAGATGCAGCACTGGGTTCTCTATTGATAACAGGTGAGTAAATCGAAATTCGTAGTTCAACTGATTTTAGAGGAATATTTGTACGTTTAAAAAATGGACACAGAAACTTTTCTGGTGAAAACCACACAATGCATTCCTATGGAAGGAAATACAAGTTACTGGTAAGTATGCTTAGAATTACTTTTCAGGGTCAGTGCTGGGCTAAAAGATGCAGCACTTGGTTCTCTCCTGACATAATGTGAGTAAATCGGAATAGGTAGTTTGGCTTATCTAAGAGGAATATTTGTATGTTTAAAAAATGGACACAGAAACTTTTCTGGTGAAAACCACACAATGCATTCCTATGGAAGGAAATACAAGTTACTGGTAAGTACACTTAGAATTACTTTCCAGAGTCAGTGCTGGGCTAAAAGATGCAGCACTGGATTCTCTCCTGATAACAGGTGAGTAAATCGGAATTCATAGTACGGCTGATTATAGAGGAATATTTGTACGTTTCAAAAATGGACACAGAGTTTTCTGCTGAAAACCACACAATGGATTCCTATGGAAGGAAATACAAGTTACTGGTAAGTATGCTTAGAAATACTTTTCAGGGTCAGTGCTGAGCAAAAAGATGCAGCACTGGGTTCTCTCCTGATAACAGTTGAGTAAATCGGAATTCATAGTTTGGCTGATTTATGAGGAATATTTGAAAGTTTCAAAAATGGACACAGAAAATGTTCTGGTGAAAACCACAAAATGCATTCCTATGGAAGGAAATACAAGTTACTGGTAAGTGTTCTTAGAATTACTTTCCCGGGTCAGTGCTGGGCTAAAAGATGCAGCACTGGATTCTCTCCTGATAACAGGTGATCAAATCTGAATTCATAGTTCGGCTGATTTTAGAGGAATATTTGTACGTTTCAAAAATGGACACAGAGTTTTCTGCTGAAAACCACTCAATGGATTCCTATGGAATGAAATACAAGTTACTGGTAAGTACACTTAGAATTACTTTTCAGGGTCAGTGCTGTATAAAATATGCAGCACTGTGTTCTCTCCTGATAACAGGTGAGTAAATCAGAACTCTTTGTTTGGCTGATTTTAGAGGAATATTTGTTTGTTTCAAAAATGGACACTTAGAGTTTTCTGCTGAAAACCACACAATGGATTCTTATGGAAGGAAATACAAGTTACTGGTACGTATGCTTAGAATTACTTTTCAGGGTCAGTGCTGGGTTAAAAGATGCAGCACTAGGTTCTCTCCTGATAACAGGTGAGTAAATCAGAATTCAAAGTTCGACTGATTTTAGAGGAATATTTGTACGTTTCAAAAATGGACACTTTGACACTTTTCTGCTGACAACCACACAATGGATTCCTATGGAAGGAAATACAAGTTACTGGCAGGTATGCTTAGAATTACTTTATAGGGTCAGTGCTGGGCTAAAAGATGCAGCACTGGGTTCTCTCCTGATAACAGGTGAGTAAATCGGAATTCGTAGTTCGACTGATTTTAGAGGAATATTTGTACATTTTAAAAATGGACACTTAGACACTTTTCTGCTGACAACCACACAATGGATTCCTATGGAAGGAAATACAAGTTACTGGCAGGTATGCTTAGAATTACTTTATAGGGTCAGTGCTGGGCTAAAAGATGCAGCACTGGGTTCCCTCCTGATAACAGGTGAGTAAATCGGAATTCGTAGTTCGGCTAATTGAAGAGGAATATTTGTACGTTTAAAAAATGGACACAGAAACTTTTATAGTGAAAACCACACAATGCATTCCTATAGAAGGAAATACAAGTTACTGATAAGTACGCTTAGAATTACTTTCCAGGGTCAGTGCTGGGTTAAAAAATGCAGCACTGGATTATCTCCTGATAACAGGTGAGTAAATCGGAATTCATAATTTGGCTGATTTTAGAGGAATATTTGTATGTTTCAAAAATGGACACTTAGAGTTTTCTGCTGAAAACCACACAATTGATTCCTATGTAAGGAAATACAAGTTACTGGTAAGTATGCTTAGAATTACTTTTCAGGGTCAATGCTGGGTTAAAAGATGCAGCACTGGGTTCTCTCCTGATAACAGGTGAGTAAATCGGAATTCGTAGTTCGACTGATTTTAGAGGAATATTTGTACATTTCAAAAATGGACACTTAGAATCTTTTCTGCTGAAAACCACACAATGGATTCCTATGGAAGGAAATACAAGTTACTGGTAAGTACTCTTAGAGTTACTTTTCAGGGTCAGTACTGGTCTAAAAGATGCAGCACTGGGTTCTCTCCTGGTAACAGGTGAGTAAGTCAGAATTCTTAGTTCGGCTGATTTTAGAGGAATATTTGTACGTTTCAAAAATGGACACGAACATTTCTGGAGAAAACCACACAATGCATTCCTATGGAAGGAAATACAAGTTACTGGTAAGTACGTTTACAACTACTTTTCAGGGTCAGTGCTGGGCTAAAAGATGCAGCACTGGGTTCTCTCCTGATAACAGGTGAGTAAATCAAAATTCGTAGTTCGACTGATTTTAGAAGAATATTTGTACATTTCAAAAATGGACAATTAGAAACTTTTCTGCTGAAAATCACACAATGGATTCCTATGGAAGGAAATACAAGTTACTGGTAAGTACGCTTACAATTACTTTTCAGGGTCAGTGCATTGCTAAAAGATGAAGCACTGGGTTCTCTCCTGATATAATGTGAGTAAATCGGAATAGGTAGTTTGGCTTATTTAAGAGGAATATTTGTATGTTTCAAAAATGGACACAGAAACTTTTCTGGTGAAAACCACACAATGCATTCCAATGGAAGGAAATACAAGTTACTGGTAAGTATGCTTAGAATTACTTTTCAGGGTCAGTGCTGGGCTAAAAGATGCAGCACTGGGTTCTCTCCTGATGACAGGTGAGTAAATTGGAATTCGTAGTTCGGCTGATTTTAGAGGAATATTTGTACGTTTCAAAAATGGACACTGAAACTTTTCTGGTGAAAACCACACAATGCATTCCTATGGAAGGAAATACAAGTTACTGGCAAGTATGCTTAATATTACTTTTCAGGGTCAGTGCTGGGCTAAAAGATGCAGCACTGGGTTCTCTCCTGATATAATGTGAGTAAATCGGACTAGGTAGTTTGGCTTATTTAAGAGGAATATTTGTATGTTTCAAAAATGGACACAGAAACTTTTCTGGTGAAAACCACACAATGCATTCCAATGGAAGGAAATACAAGTTACTGGTAAGTATGCTTAGAATTACTTTTCAGGGTCAGTGCTGGGCGAAAAGATGCAGCACTGGGTTTTCTCCTGGTAACAGATGAGTAAATCGGAATTCGTTGTTCGACTGATTTTAGAGGAATATTTGTACTTTTCAAAAATTGACACTTAGAATCTTTTCTGCTGAAAACCACACAATGGATTCCTATGGAAGGAAATACAAGTTCCTGGTATGTACGCTTAGAAATACTTTTCAGGGTCAGTGCTGGTCTAAAAGATGCAGCAATTGGTTCTCTCCTGATAACAGGTGAGTAAATCGGAATTCGTAGTTCGACTGATTTTAGAGGAATATTTGTACGTTTCAAAAATGGACACAAACTTTTCTGGAGAAAACCACACAATGCATTCCTATGGACATAATACAAGTTACTGGTAAGTACGCTTAGAATTACTTTTCAGGGTCAGTGCTGGGCTAAAAGATGCAGCACTGGGTTCTCTCCTGATAACAGGTGAGTAAATCGGAATTCGTAGTTCGACTGATTTTAGAGGAATATTTGTACATTTTAAAAATGGACACTTAGACACTTTTCTGCTGACAACCACACAATGGATTCCTATGGAAGGAAATACAAGTTACTGGCAGGTATGCTTAGAATTACTTTATAGGGTCAGTGCTGGGCTAAAAGATGCAGCACTGGGTTCCCTCCTGATAACAGGTGAGTAAATCGGAATTCGTAGTTCGGCTAATTGAAGAGGAATATTTGTACGTTTAAAAAATGGACACAGAAACTTTTATAGTGAAAACCACACAATGCATTCCTATAGAAGGAAATACAAGTTACTGATAAGTACGCTTAGAATTACTTTCCAGGGTCAGTGCTGGGTTAAAAAATGCAGCACTGGATTATCTCCTGATAACAGGTGAGTAAATCGGAATTCATAATTTGGCTGATTTTAGAGGAATATTTGTATGTTTCAAAAATGGACACTTAGAGTTTTCTGCTGAAAACCACACAATTGATTCCTATGTAAGGAAATACAAGTTACTGGTAAGTATGCTTAGAATTACTTTTCAGGGTCAATGCTGGGTTAAAAGATGCAGCACTGGGTTCTCTCCTGATAACAGGTGAGTAAATCGGAATTCGTAGTTCGACTGATTTTAGAGGAATATTTGTACATTTCAAAAATGGACACTTAGAATCTTTTCTGCTGAAAACCACACAATGGATTCCTATGGAAGGAAATACAAGTTACTGGTAAGTACTCTTAGAGTTACTTTTCAGGGTCAGTACTGGTCTAAAAGATGCAGCACTGGGTTCTCTCCTGGTAACAGGTGAGTAAGTCAGAATTCTTAGTTCGGCTGATTTTAGAGGAATATTTGTACGTTTCAAAAATGGACACGAACATTTCTGGAGAAAACCACACAATGCATTCCTATGGAAGGAAATACAAGTTACTGGTAAGTACGTTTACAACTACTTTTCAGGGTCAGTGCTGGGCTAAAAGATGCAGCACTGGGTTCTCTCCTGATAACAGGTGAGTAAATCAAAATTCGTAGTTCGACTGATTTTAGAAGAATATTTGTACATTTCAAAAATGGACAATTAGAAACTTTTCTGCTGAAAATCACACAATGGATTCCTATGGAAGGAAATACAAGTTACTGGTAAGTACGCTTACAATTACTTTTCAGGGTCAGTGCATTGCTAAAAGATGAAGCACTGGGTTCTCTCCTGATATAATGTGAGTAAATCGGAATAGGTAGTTTGGCTTATTTAAGAGGAATATTTGTATGTTTCAAAAATGGACACAGAAACTTTTCTGGTGAAAACCACACAATGCATTCCAATGGAAGGAAATACAAGTTACTGGTAAGTATGCTTAGAATTACTTTTCAGGGTCAGTGCTGGGCTAAAAGATGCAGCACTGGGTTCTCTCCTGATGACAGGTGAGTAAATTGGAATTCGTAGTTCGGCTGATTTTAGAGGAATATTTGTACGTTTCAAAAATGGACACTGAAACTTTTCTGGTGAAAACCACACAATGCATTCCTATGGAAGGAAATACAAGTTACTGGCAAGTATGCTTAATATTACTTTTCAGGGTCAGTGCTGGGCTAAAAGATGCAGCACTGGGTTCTCTCCTGATATAATGTGAGTAAATCGGACTAGGTAGTTTGGCTTATTTAAGAGGAATATTTGTATGTTTCAAAAATGGACACAGAAACTTTTCTGGTGAAAACCACACAATGCATTCCAATGGAAGGAAATACAAGTTACTGGTAAGTATGCTTAGAATTACTTTTCAGGGTCAGTGCTGGGCGAAAAGATGCAGCACTGGGTTTTCTCCTGGTAACAGATGAGTAAATCGGAATTCGTTGTTCGACTGATTTTAGAGGAATATTTGTACTTTTCAAAAATTGACACTTAGAATCTTTTCTGCTGAAAACCACACAATGGATTCCTATGGAAGGAAATACAAGTTCCTGGTATGTACGCTTAGAAATACTTTTCAGGGTCAGTGCTGGTCTAAAAGATGCAGCAATTGGTTCTCTCCTGATAACAGGTGAGTAAATCGGAATTCGTAGTTCGACTGATTTTAGAGGAATATTTGTACGTTTCAAAAATGGACACAAACTTTTCTGGAGAAAACCACACAATGCATTCCTATGGACATAATACAAGTTACTGGTAAGTACACTTAAAATTACTTTTCAGGGTCAGTGCTGGTCTAAAAGATGCAGCACTGTGTTCTCTCCTGATAACAGGTGAGTTAATCGGAATTCGTAGTTCGGATGATTTTAGAGGAATATTTGCACGTTTCAAAAATGGACACTTAGAATCTTTTCAGCTGAAAACCACACAATGGATTCTTATTTTAAGGAAATACAAGTTACTGGTAAGTACGCTTAAAATTACTTTTCAGGGTCAGTGCTGGGCTAAAAGATGCAGCACTGGGTTCTCTCCTGATAACAGGTGAGTAAATCGGAATTCGTAGTTCGACTGATTTTAGAGGAATATTTGTACGTTTTAAAAATTGACACTTAGACACTTTTCTGCTGAAAACCACACAATGGATTCCTATGGAAGGAAATACAAGTTACTGGTAAGTACGCTTAGAATTACTTTTCAGGGTCAGTGCTGGGCTAAAAGATGCAGCACTGGGTTCTCTCCTGATAACAGGTGAGTAAATCGGAATTCTTAGTTCGGCTGATTTAAGAGGAATACTTGTATGTTTCAAAAATGGACACAGAAACTTTTCTGGAGAAAACCACAAAATGCATTCCTATGGAAGGAAATACAAGTTACTGGCAGGTATGCTTAGAATTACTTTATAGGGTCAGTGCTGGGCTAAAAGATGCATAACTGGGTTCCCTCCTGTTAACAGGTGAGTAAATCGGAATTCGTAGTTTGACTGATTTTAGAGGAATATGTGTATGTTTTAAAAATGGACACTTAGACACTTTTCTGCTGAAAACCACACAATGGATTCCTATGGAAGGAAATACAAGTTACTGGTAAGTACGCTTAGAATTACTTTCCAGGGTCAGTGCTGGGCTTAAAGATGCAGCAATGGATTCTCTCCTGATAACAGGAGAGTAAATCGGAATTCGTAGTTCGGCTAATTGTAGAGGAATATTTGTACGTTTCAAAAATGGACACAGAACCTTTTCTGCTGAAAACCACACAATGGATTCCTATGTAAGGAAATACAAGTTACTGGTAAGTATGCTTAGAACTACTTTTCAGGGTCAATGCTGGGTTAAAAGATGCAGCACTGGGTTCTCTATTGATAACAGGTGAGTAAATTGAAATTCGTAGTTCGACTGATTTTAGAGGAATATTTATACGTTTAAAAAATGGACACAGAAACTTTTCTGGTGAAAACCACACAATGCATTCCTATGGAAGGAAATACAAGTTACTGGTAAGTATGCTTAGAATTACTTTTCAGGATCAGTGCTGGGCTAAAAGATGCAGCACTTGGATCTCTCCTGACATAATGTGAGTAAATCAGAATAGGTAGTTTGGCTTATCTAAGAGGAATATTTGTATGTTTAAAAAATGGACACAGAAACTTTTCTGGTGAAAACCACACAATGCATTCCTATGGAAGGAAATACAAGTTACTGGTAAGTACGCTTAGAATTACTTTCCAGGGTCAGTGCTGGGCTAAAAGATGCAGCACTGGATTCTCTCCTGATAACAGGTGAGTAAATCGGAATTCATAGTTTGGCTGATTTATGAGGAATATTTGAAAGTTTCAAAAATGGACACAGAAAATTTTCTGGTGAAAACCACAAAATGCATTCCTATGGAAGGAAATACAAGTTACTGGTAAGTGTTCTTAGAATTACTTTCCAGGGTCAGTGCTGGGCTAAAAGCTGCAGCACTGGATTCTCTCCTGATAACAGGTGATCAAATCGGAATTCATAGTTCGGCTGATTTTAGAGGAATATTTGTACGTTTCAAAAATGGACACAGAGTTTTCTGCTGAAAACCACACAATGGATTCGAAGGAAATACAAGTTACTGGTAAGTACACTTAGAATTACTTTTCAGGGTCAGTGCTGGTCCAAAAGAGGCAGCACTGTGTTCTCTCCTGATAACAGGTGAGTAAATCAGAACTCTTAGTTTGGCTGATTTTAGAGGAATATTTGTTTGTTTCAAAAATGGACACTTAGAGTTTTCTGCTGAAAACCACACAATGGATTCTTATGGAAGGAAATACAAGTTACTGGTATGTATGCTTAGAATTACTTTTCAGGGTCAGTGCTGGGTTAAAAGATGCAGCACTGGGTTCTCTCCTGATAACAGGTGAGTAAATCAGAATTCAAAGTTCGACTGATTTTAGAGGAATATTTGTAAGTTTCAAAAATGGACACTTTGAATCTTTTCAGCTGAAAACCACACAATGGAATCCTATTTTAAGGAAAGACAAGTTACTGGTAAGTACGCTTAGAATTACTTTATAGGGTCAGTGCTGGGCTAAAAGATGCAGCACTGGGTTCCCTCCTGATAACAGGTGAGTACATCGGAATTCGTAGTTCGGCTAATTGAAGAGGAATATTTGTACGTTTAAAAAATGGACACAGAAACTTTTATAGTGAAAACCACACAATGCATTCCTATGGAAGGAAATACAAGTTACTGATAAGTACGCTTAGAATTACTTTCCAGGGTCAGTGCTGGGTTAAAAAATGCAGCACTGGATTATTTCCTGATAACAGGTGAGTAAATCGGAATTCATAATTTGGCTGATTTTAGAGGAATATTTGTATGTTTCAAAAATGGACACTTAGAGTTTTCTGCTGAAAACCACACAATTGATTCCTATGTAAGGAAATACAAGTTACTGGTAAGTATGCTTAGAATTACTTTTCAGGGTCAATGCTGGGTTAAAAGATGCAGCACTGGGTTCTCTCCTGATAACAGGTGAGTAAATCGGAATTCGTAGTTCGACTGATTTTAGAGAAATATTTGTACATTTCAAAAATGGACACTTAGAATCTTTTCTGCTGAAAACCACACAATGGATTCCTATGGAAGGAAATACAAGTTACTGGTAAGTACTCTTAGAGTTACTTTTCAGGGTCAGTACTGGTCTAAAAGATGCAGCACTGGGTTCTCTCCTGGTAACAGGTGAGTAAGTCAGAATTCTTAGTTCGGCTGATTTTAGAGGAATATTTGTACGTTTCAAAAATGGACACGAACATTTCTGGAGAAAACCACACAATGCATTCCTATGGAAGGAAATACAAGTTACTGGTAAGTACGTTTACAACTACTTTTCAGGGTCAGTGCTGGGCTAAAAGATGCAGCACTGGGTTCTCTCCTGATAACAGGTGAGTAAATCAAAATTCGTAGTTCGACTGATTTTAGAAGAATATTTGTACATTTCAAAAATGGACAATTAGAAACTTTTCTGCTGAAAATCACACAATGGATTCCTATGGGAGGAAATACAAGTTACTGGTAAGTACGCTTACAATTACTTTTCAGGGTCAGTGCATTGCTAAAAGATGAAGCACTGGGTTCTCTCCTGATATAATGTGAGTAAATCGGAATAGGTAGTTTGGCTTATTTAAGAGGAATATTTGTATGTTTCAAAAATGGACACAGAAACTTTTCTGGTGAAAACCACACAATGCATTCCAATGGAAGGAAATACAAGTTACTGGTAAGTATGCTTAGAATTACTTTTCAGGGTCAGTGCTGGGCTAAAAGATGCAGCACTGGGTTCTCTCCTGATATAATGTGAGTAAATCGGACTAGGTAGTTTGGCTTATTTAAGAGGAATATTTGTATGTTTCAAAAATGGACACAGAAACTTTTCTGGTGAAAACCACACAATGCATTCCAATGGAAGGAAATACAAGTTACTGGTAAGTATGCTTAGAATTACTTTTCAGGGTCAGTGCTGGGCTAAAAGATGCAGCAATGGGTTCTCTCCTGATAACAGGTGAGTAAATCGGAATTCGTAGTTCGACTGATTTTAGAGGAATATTTGTACGTTTCAAAAATGGACACAAACTTTTCTGGAGAAAACCACACAATGCATTCCTATGGACATAATACAAGTTACTGGTAAGTACACTTAAAATTACTTTTCAGGTTCAGTGCTGGTCTAAAAGATGCAGCACTGTGTTCTCTCCTGATAACAGGTGAGTTAATCGGAATTCGTAGTTCGGCTGATTTTAGAGGAATATTTGCACGTTTCAAAAATGGACACTTAGAATCTTTTCAGCTGAAAACCACACAATGGATTCTTATTTTAAGGAAATACAAGTTACTGGTAAGTACGCTTAGAATTACTTTCCAGGGTCAGTGCTGGGCTTAAAGATGCAGCAATGGATTCTCTCCTGATAACAGGAGAGTAAATCGGAATTCGTAGTTCGGCTAATTGTAGAGGAATATTTGTACGTTTCAAAAATGGACACAGAACCTTTTCTGCTGAAAACCACACAATGGATTCCTATGTAAGGAAATACAAGTTACTGGTAAGTATGCTTAGAATTACTTTTCAGGGTCAATGCTGGGTTAAAAGATGCAGCACTGGGTTCTCTATTGATAACAGGTGAGTAAATTGAAATTCGTAGTTCGACTGATTTTAGAGGAATATTTATACGTTTAAAAAATGGACACAGAAACTTTTCTGGTGAAAACCACACAATGCATTCCTATGGAAGGAAATACAAGTTACTGGTAAGTATGCTTAGAATTACTTTTCAGGATCAGTGCTGGGCTAAAAGATGCAGCACTTGGATCTCTCCTGACATAATGTGAGTAAATCAGAATAGGTAGTTTGGCTTATCTAAGAGGAATATTTGTATGTTTAAAAAATGGACACAGAAACTTTTCTGGTGAAAACCACACAATGCATTCCTATGGAAGGAAATACAAGTTACTGGTAAGTACGCTTAGAATTACTTTCCAGGGTCAGTGCTGGGCTAAAAGATGCAGCACTGGATTCTCTCCTGATAACAGGTGAGTAAATCGGAATTCATAGTTTGGCTGATTTATGAGGAATATTTGAAAGTTTCAAAAATGGACACAGAAAATTTTCTGGTGAAAACCACAAAATGCATTCCTATGGAAGGAAATACAAGTTACTGGTAAGTGTTCTTAGAATTACTTTCCAGGGTCAGTGCTGGGCTAAAAGCTGCAGCACTGGATTCTCTCCTGATAACAGGTGATCAAATCGGAATTCATAGTTCGGCTGATTTTAGAGGAATATTTGTACGTTTCAAAAATGGACACAGAGTTTTCTGCTGAAAACCACACAATGGATTCGAAGGAAATACAAGTTACTGGTAAGTACACTTAGAATTACTTTTCAGGGTCAGTGCTGGTCCAAAAGAGGCAGCACTGTGTTCTCTCCTGATAACAGGTGAGTAAATCAGAACTCTTAGTTTGGCTGATTTTAGAGGAATATTTGTTTGTTTCAAAAATGGACACTTAGAGTTTTCTGCTGAAAACCACACAATGGATTCTTATGGAAGGAAATACAAGTTACTGGTACGTATGCTTAGAATTACTCTTCAGGGTCAGTGCTGGGTTAAAAGATGCAGCACTGGGTTCTCTCCTGATAACAGGTGAGTAAATCAGAATTCAAAGTTCGACTGATTTTAGAGGAATATTTGTAAGTTTCAAAAATGGACACTTTGAATCTTTTCAGCTGAAAACCACACAATGGATTCCTACTTTAAGGAAAGACAAGTTACTGGTAAGTACGCTTAGAATTACTTTATAGGGTCAGTGCTGGGCTAAAAGATGCAGCACTGGGTTCCCTCCTGATAACAGGTGAGTAAATCGGAATTCGTAGTTCGGCTAATTGAAGAGGAATATTTGTACGTTTAAAAAATGGACACAGAAACTTTTATAGTGAAAACCACACAATGCATTCCTATGGAAGGAAATACAAGTTACTGATAAGTACGCTTAGAATTACTTTCCAGGGTCAGTGCTGGGTTAAAAAATGCAGCACTGGATTATTTCCTGATAACAGGTGAGTAAATCGGAATTCATAATTTGGCTGATTTTAGAGGAATATTTGTATGTTTCAAAAATGGACACTTAGAGTTTTCTGCTGAAAACCACACAATTGATTCCTATGTAAGGAAATACAAGTTACTGGTAAGTATGCTTAGAATTACTTTTCAGGGTCAATGCTGGGTTAAAAGATGCAGCACTGGGTTCTCTCCTGATAACAGGTGAGTAAATCGGAATTCGTAGTTCGACTGATTTTAGAGAAATATTTGTACATTTCAAAAATGGACACTTAGAATCTTTTCTGCTGAAAACCACACAATGGATTCCTATGGAAGGAAATACAAGTTACTGGTAAGTACTCTTAGAGTTACTTTTCAGGGTCAGTACTGGTCTAAAAGATGCAGCACTGGGTTCTCTCCTGGTAACAGGTGAGTAAGTCAGAATTCTTAGTTCGGCTGATTTTAGAGGAATATTTGTACGTTTCAAAAATGGACACGAACATTTCTGGAGAAAACCACACAATGCATTCCTATGGAAGGAAATACAAGTTACTGGTAAGTACGTTTACAACTACTTTTCAGGGTCAGTGCTGGGCTAAAAGATGCAGCACTGGGTTCTCTCCTGATAACAGGTGAGTAAATCAAAATTCGTAGTTCGACTGATTTTAGAAGAATATTTGTACATTTCAAAAATGGACAATTAGAAACTTTTCTGCTGAAAATCACACAATGGATTCCTATGGAAGGAAATACAAGTTACTGGTAAGTACGCTTACAATTACTTTTCAGGGTCAGTGCATTGCTAAAAGATGAAGCACTGGGTTCTCTCCTGATATAATGTGAGTAAATCGGAATAGGTAGTTTGGCTTATTTAAGAGGAATATTTGTATGTTTCAAAAATGGACACAGAAACTTTTCTGGTGAAAACCACACAATGCATTCCAATGGAAGGAAATACAAGTTACTGGTAAGTATGCTTAGAATTACTTTTCAGGGTCAGTGCTGGGCTAAAAGATGCAGCACTGGGTTCTCTCCTGATGACAGGTGAGTAAATTGGAATTCGTAGTTCGGCTGATTTTAGAAGAATATTTGTACGTTTCAAAAATGGACACTGAAACTTTTCTGGTGAAAACCACACAATGCATTCCTATGGAAGGAAATACAAGTTACTGGCAAGTATGCTTAATATTACTTTTCAGGGTCAGTGCTGGGCTAAAAGATGCAGCACTGGGTTCTCTCCTGATATAATGTGAGTAAATCGGACTAGGTAGTTTGGCTTATTTAAGAGGAATATTTGTATGTTTCAAAAATGGACACAGAAACTTTTCTGGTGAAAACCACACAATGCATTCCAATGGAAGGAAATACAAGTTACTGGTAAGTATGCTTAGAATTACTTTTCAGGGTCAGTGCTGGGCTAAAAGATGCAGCAATGGGTTCTCTCCTGATAACAGGTGAGTAAATCGGAATTCGTAGTTCGACTGATTTTAGAGGAATATTTGTACGTTTCAAAAATGGACACAAACTTTTCTGGAGAAAACCACACAATGCATTCCTATGGACATAATACAAGTTACTGGTAAGTACACTTAAAATTACTTTTCAGGTTCAGTGCTAGTCTAAAAGATGCAGCACTGTGTTCTCTCCTGATAACAGGTGAGTTAATCGGAATTCGTAGTTCGGCTGATTTTAGAGGAATATTTGCACGTTTCAAAAATGGACACTTAGAATCTTTTCAGCTGAAAACCACACAATGGATTCTTATTTTAAGGAAATACAAGTTACTGGTAAGTACGCTTAAAATTACTTTTCAGGGTCAGTGCTGGGCTAAAAGATGCAGCACTGGGTTCTCTCCTAATAACAGGTGAGTAAATGGGAATTCGTAGTTCGACTGATTTTAGAGGAATATTTGTACGTTTTAAAAATGGACACTTAGACACTTTTCTGCTGAAAACCACACAATGGATTCCTATGGAAGGAAATACAAGTTACTGGTAAGTACGCTTAGAATTAATTTTCAGGGTCAGTGCTGGGCTAAAAGATGCAGCACTGGGTTCTCTCCTGATAACAGGTGAGTAAATCGGAATTCTTAGTTCGGCTGATTTAAGAGGAATACTTGTATGTTTCAAAAATGGACAGAGAAACTTTTCTGGAGAAAACCACAAAATGCATTCCTATGGAAGGAAATACAAGTTACTGGCAGGTATGCTTAGAATTACTTTATAGGGTCAGTGCTGGGCTAAAAGATGCATAACTGGGTTCCCTCCTGTTAACAGGTGAGTAAATCGGAATTCGTAGTTTGACTGATTTTAGAGGAATATTTGTATGTTTTAAAAATGGACACTTAGACACTTTTCTGCTGAAAACCACACAATGGATTCCTATAGAAGGAAATACAAGTTACTGGTAAGTACGCTTAGAATTACTTTCCAGGGTCAGTGCTGGGCTTAAAGATGCAGCAATGGATTCTCTCCTGATAACAGGAGAGTAAATCGGAATTCGTAGTTCGGCTAATTGTAGAGGAATATTTGTACGTTTCAAAAATGGACACAGAACCTTTTCTGCTGAAAACCACACAATGGATTCCTATGTAAGGAAATACAAGTTACTGGTAAGTATGCTTAGAATTACTTTTCAGGGTCAATGCTGGGTTAAAAGATGCAGCACTGGGTTCTCTATTGATAACAGGTGAGTAAATTGAAATTCATAGTTCGACTGATTTTAGAGGAATATTTATACGTTTAAAAAATGGACACAGAAACTTTTCTGGTGAAAACCAAACAATGCATTCCTATGGAAGGAAATACAAGTTACTGGTAAGTATGCTTAGAATTACTTTTCAGGATCAGTGCTGGGCTAAAAGATGCAGCACTTGGATCTCTCCTGACATAATGTGAGTAAATCAGAATAGGTAGTTTGGCTTATCTAAGAGGAATATTTGTATGTTTAAAAAATGGACACAGAAACTTTTCTGGTGAAAACCACACAATGCATTCCTATGGAAGGAAATACAAGTTACTGGTAAGTACGCTTAGAATTACTTTCCAGGGTCAGTGCTGGGCTAAAAGATGCAGCACTGGATTCTCTCCTGATAACAGGTGAGTAAATCGTAATTCATAGTTTGGCTGATTTATGAGGAATATTTGAAAGTTTCAAAAATGGACACAGAAAATTTTCTGGTGAAAACCACAAAATGCATTCCTATGGAAGGAAATACAAGTTACTGGTAAGTGTTCTTAGAATTACTTTCCAGGGTCAGTGCTGGGCTAAAAGCTGCAGCACTGGATTCTCTCCTGATAACAGGTGATCAAATCGGAATTCATAGTTCGGCTGATTTTAGAGGAATATTTGTACGTTTCAAAAATGGACACAGAGTTTTCTGCTGAAAACCACACAATGGATTCGAAGGAAATACAAGTTACTGGTAAGTACACTTAGAATTTTTTTTCAGGGTCAGTGCTGGTCCAAAAGAGGCAGCACTGTGTTCTCTCCTGATAACAGGTGAGTAAATCAGAACTCTTAGTTTGGCTGATTTTAGAGGAATATTTTTTTGTTTCAAAAATGGACACTTAGAGTTTTCTGCTGAAAACCACACAATGGATTCTTATGGAAGGAAATACAAGTTACTGGTACGTATGCTTAGAATTACTTTTCAGGGTCAGTGCTGGGTTAAAAGATGCAGCACTGGGTTCTCTCCTGATAACAGGTGAGTAAATCAGAATTCAAAGTTCGACTGATTTTAGAGGAATATTTGTAAGTTTCAAAAATGGACACTTTGAATCTTTTCAGCTGAAAACCACACAATGGATTCCTATTTTAAGGAAAGACAAGTTACTGGTAAGTACGCTTAGAATTACTTTATAGGGTCAGTGCTGGGCTAAAAGATGCAGCACTGGGTTCCCTCCTGATAACAGGTGAGTAAATCGGAATTCGTAGTTCGGCTAATTGAAGAGGAATATTTGTACGTTTAAAAAATGGACACAGAAACTTTTATAGTGAAAACCACACAATGCATTCCTATGGAAGGAAATACAAGTTACTGAAAAGTACGCTTAGAATTACTTTCCAGGGTCAGTGCTGGGTTAAAAAATGCAGCACTGGATTATCTCCTGATAACAGGTGAGTAAATCGGAATTCATAATTTGGCTGATTTTAGAGGAATATTTGTATGTTTCAAAAATGGACACTTAGAGTTTTCTGCTGAAAACCACACAATTGATTCCTATGTAAGGAAATACAAGTTACTGGTAAGTATGCTTAGAATTACTTTTCAGGGTCAATGCTGGGTTAAAAGATGCAGCACTGGGTTCTCTCCTGATAACAGGTGAGTAAATCGGAATTCGTAGTTCGACTGATTTTAGAGGAATATTTGTACATTTCAAAAATGGACCCTTAGAATCTTTTCTGCTGAAAACCACACAATGGATTCCTATGGAAGGAAATACAAGTTACTGGTAATACTCTTAGAGTTACTTTTCAGGGTCAGTACTGGTCTAAAAGATGCAGCACTGGGTTCTCTCCTGGTAACAGGTGAGTAAGTCAGAATTCTTAGTTCGGCTGATTTTAGAGGAATATTTGTACGTTTCAAAAATGGACACGAACATTTCTGGAGAAAACCACTCAATGCATTCCTATGGAAGGAAATACAAGTTACTGGTAAGTACGTTTACAACTACTTTTCAGGGTCAGTGCTGGGCTAAAAGATGCAGCACTGGGTTCTCTCCTGATAACAGGTGAGTAAATCAAAATTCGTAGTTCGACTGATTTTAGAAGAATATTTGTACATTTCAAAAATGGACAATTAGAAACTTTTCTGCTGAAAATCACACAATGGATTCCTATGGAAGGAAATACAAGTTACTGGTAAGTATGCTTACAATTACTTTTCAGGGTCAGTGCATTGCTAAAAGATGAAGCACTGGGTTCTCTCCTGATATAATGTGAGTAAATCGTAATAGGTAGTTTGGCTTATTTGAGAGGAATATTTGTATGTTTCAAAAATGGACACAGAAACTTTTCTGGTGAAAACCAAACAATGCATTCCAATGGAAGGAAATACAAGTTACTGGTAAGTATGCTTAGAATTACTTTTCAGGGTCAGTGCTGGGCTAAAAGATGCAGCACTGGGTTCTCTCCTGATGACAGGTGAGTAAATTGGAATTCGTAGTTCGGCTGATTTTAGAGGAATATTTGTACGTTTCAAAAATGGACACTGAAACTTTTCTGGTGAAAACCACACAATGCATTCCTATGGAAGGAAACACAAGTTACTGGCAAGTATGCTTAATATTACTTTTCAGGGTCAGTGCTGGGCTAAAAGATGCAGCACTGGGTTCTCTCCTGATATAATGTGAGTAAATCGGACTAGGTAGTTTGGCTTATTTAATAGGAATATTTGTATGTTTCAAAAATGGACACAGAAACTTTTCTGGTGAAAACCACACAATGCATTCCAATGGAAGGAAATACAAGTTACTGGTAAGTATGCTTAGAATTACTTTTCAGGGTCAGTGCTGGGCTAAAAGATGCAGCACTGGGTTTTCTCCTGGTAACAGATGAGTAAATCGGAATTCGTTGTTCGACTGATTTTAGAGGAATATTTGTACTTTTCAAAAATTGACACTTAGAATCTTTTCTGCTGAAAACCACACAATGGATTCCTATAGAAGGAAATACAAGTTCCTGGTATGTACGCTTAGAAATACTTTTCAGGGTCAGTGCTGGTCTAAAAGATGCAGCAATGGGTTCTCTCCTGATAACAGGTGAGTAAATCGGAATTCGTAGTTTGACTGATTTTAGAGGAATATTTGTACGTTTCAAAAATGGACACAAACTTTTCTGGAGAAAACCACACAATGCATTCCTATGGACATAATACAAGTTACTGGTAAGTATGTTTAGAATTACTTTTCAGGGTCAGTGCTGGGCTAAAAGATGCAGCACTGTGTTCTCTCCTGATAACATGTGAGTAAATCGGAATTCGTAGTTCAACTGATTTTAGAGGAATATTTGTATGTTTCAAATATGGACACTTAGAATCTTTTCTGCTGAAAACCACACAATGGATTCCTATGGAAGGAAATACAAGTTACTGGTATGTACGCTTAGAATTACTTTTCAGGGTCAGTGTTGGTCTAAAAGATGCAGCACTGTGTTCTCTCCTGATAACAGGTGAGTAAATCGGAATTCTTAGTTCGGCTGATTTTAGAGGAATATTTGTACTTTTCAAAAATGGACACTTAGAAACTTTTCTGGTAAAACCACTCAATGGATTCCTATGGAAGGAAATACAAGTTACTGGTAAGTATGCTTAGAATTACTTTTCAGGGCCAGTGCTGAGCAAAAATATGCAGCACTGGGATCTCTCCTGATAACAGGTGAGTAAATCGGAATTCGTAGTTTGACTGATTTAAGAGGAATATTTGAACGTTTCAAAAATGGACACAGAAACTTTTCTGGTGAAAACCACACTATGCATTCCTATGGAAGGGAATACAAGTTACTGGTAAGTATGCTTAGAATTACTTTTCAGGGTCAGTGCTGGGCTATTGGATGCAGCACTGGGTTCTCTCCTGATAACAGGTGAGTAAATCGGAATAGGTAGTTTGGCTTATTTAAGAGGAATATTTGTAAGTTTCAAAAATGGACCCAGAAACTTTTCTGGTGAAAACCACACAATGCATTCCAATGGAAGGAAATACAAGTTACTGGTAAGTTTGCTTAGAATTACTTTTCAGGGTCAGTGCTGGGCTAAAAGATGCAGCACTGGGTTCTCTCTGGTAACAGGTGAATAAATCAGAATTCGTTTTTCGACTGATTTTAGAGGAATATTTGTACTTTTCAAAAATGGACACATAGAATCTTTTCTGCTGAAAACCACACAATGGATTCCTAAGTAAGGAAATACAAGGTACTGGTAAGTACTCTTAGAGTTACTTTTCAGGGTCAGTACAGGTCTAAAAGATGCAGCACTGGGTTCTCTCCTGGTAACAGGTGAGTAAGTCAGAATTCTTAGTTCGGCTGATTTTAGAGGAATATTTGTACATTTCAAAAATGGACAAAAACATTTCTGGAGAAAACCACACAATGCATTCCTATGGACGAAATACAAGTTACTGGTAAGTATGTTTAGAATTATTTTTCAGGGTCAGTGCTGGGCTAAAAGATGCAGCACTGGCTTCTCTCCTGATAAAAGGTGAGTAAATCAGAATTCGTAGTTCAAGTGATTTTAGAGGAATAGATGTACGTTTCAAATATGGACACTTAGAATCTTTTCTGCTGAAAACCACTCAATGGATTCCTATGGAAGGAAATACAAGTTACTGGTATGTACGCTTAGAATTACTTTTCAGGGTCAGTGCTGGGCTAAAAGATGCAGCACTGGGTTCTCTCCTGATAACAGGTGATTAAATCGGAATTCGTAGTTCGCCTTATTTAAGAGGAATAATTGTACGTTTCAAAAATGGACACATAAACTTTTCTGGTGAAAACCACACAGTGCATTCCTATGGAAGGAAATACAAGTTACTGGTAAGTACGCTTAGAATTACTTTCCAGGGTCAGTGATGGGCTAAAAGATGCAGCACTGGGTTCTCTCCTGATAACAGGTGAGTAAATCGGAATTCGTAGATCGACTGATCCTAGAGGAATATTTGTACATTTCAAAAAGGGACACTTTGAAACTTTTCTGGTGAAAACCACACAATGGATTCCTATGGAAGGAAATACAAGTTACTGGTAAGTACACTTAGAATTACTTTTCAGGGTCAGTGCTGGGCTAAACGATGCAACACTGCTTTCTCTCCTGAAAACAGGGGAGTAAATCAGAATAGGTAGATCGGCTGATTTAAGAGGAATATTTGTACGTTTCAAAAATGTACACAGAAACTTTTCTGGTGAAAACCACTCAATGCATTCCTATGTAAGGAAATACAAGTTACTGGTAAGTACGCTTAGAATTACTTTTCAGGGTAAGTGCTGGGCTAAAAGATGCAGCACTGTGTTCTCTCCTGATAACAGGTGAGTAAATCGGAATTTGTAGTTCGGCTGATTTTAGAGGAATATTTGTATGTTTCAAAAATGGACACAAACTTTTCTGGCGAACACCACACAATGAATTCCTATGGAAGGAAATACAAGTTACTGGTAAATATGCTTAGAATGTCTTTTCAGTGTCAGTTCTGGGATAAAAGATGCAGCACTGGGTTCTCTCCTGATAAGAGGTGAGTAAATCAGAATTCGTAGCTCAACTGATTTTAGAGGAATATTTGTGTGTTTCATAAATGGACACTTAGAAACTTTTCTGCTGAAAACCACATAATGGATTCCTATGGAAGGAAATACAAGTTACTGGTATGTACGCTTAGAATTACTCTTCAGGGTCAGCGCTGGGCTTAAAGATGCAGGCTGGGTTTTCTCCTGATAACAGGTGAGTAAACCGGAATTCGTAGTTCGGCTTATTTAAGAGGAATATTTGTACGTTTCAAAAATGGACACAGAGTTTTCTGCTGAAAACCACACAATGGATTCCTATGGAAGGAAATACAAGTTACTGGTAAGTACGCTTAGAATTACTTTCCAGGGTCAGTGCTGGGCTAAAAAATGCAGCACTGGATTCTCTCCTGATAACAGGTGAGTAAATCGGAATTTGTAGTTCGGCTGATTTAAGAGGAATATTTGTAAGTTTCAAAAATGGACACAGAAACTTTTCTGGTGAAAACCACAAAATGTATTCCTATGGATGGAAATACAAGTTACTGGTAAGCACGCTTAGAATTACTTTTCAGGGTCAGTGCTGGGCTAAAAGATGCAGCACTGCTTTCTCTCCTGAAAACAGGTGAGTAAATCAGAATCGGTAGATCGGCTGATTTAAGAGGAATATTTGTACGTTTCAAAAATGTACACAGTAACTTTTCTGGTGAAAACCACTCAATGCATTCCTATGGAAGGAAATACAAATTACTGGTAAGTACGCTTAGAATTACTTTTCAGGGTAAGTGCTGGGCTAAAAGATGCAGCACTGTGTTCTCTCCTGATAACAGGTGAGTAAATCGGAATTTGTAGTTCGGCTGATTTAAGAGGAATATTTGTATGTTTCAAAAATGGACACAAACTTTTCTGGCGAACACCACACAATGAATTCCTATGGAAGGAAATACAAGTTACTGGTATGTACACTTAGAATTACTCTTCAGGGTCAGCGCTGGGCTTAAAGATGCAGGCTGGGTTTTCTCCTGATAACAGGTGAGTAAACCGGAATTCGTAGTTCGGCTTATTTAAAAAGGAATATTTGTACGTTTCAAAAATGGACACAGAGTTTTCTGCTGAAAACCGCACAATGGATTCCTATGGAAGGAAATAGAAGTTACTGGTAAGTATGCTTAGAATGACTTTTCAGGGTCAGTGCTGGGTTAAAAGATACAACACTAGGTTCTCTCCTGATAACAGGTGAGTAAATCAGAATTCGTAGTTCGACTGATTTTAGAGGAATATATGTACGTTTCAAATATGGACACTTAGAATCTTTTCTGCTGAAAACCACACAATGGATTCCTATGGAAGGAAATACAAGTTACTGGTATGTACGCTTAGAATTACTTTTCAGGGTCAGTGCTGGGCTAAAAGATGCAGCACTGGGTTCTCTCCTGATAGCAGGTGATTAAATCGGAATTCATAGTTCGCCTTATTTAAGAGGAATAATTGTACGTTTCAAAAATGGACACATAAACTTTTCTGGTGAAAACCACACAGTGCATTCCTATGGAAGGAAATAGAAGTTACTGGTAAGTACGCTTAGAATTACTTTTCAGGGTCAGTGCATTGCCAAAAGATGAAGCACTGGGTTCTCTCCTGATATAATGTGAGTAAATCGGAATAGGTAGTTTGGCTTATTTAAGAGGAATATTTGTATGTTTCAAAAATGGACACAGAAACTTTTCTGGTGAAAACCACACTATGCATTCCTATGGAAGGGAATACAAGTTACTGGTAAGTATGCTTAGAATTACTTTTCAGGGTCAGTGCTGGGCTATTGGATGCAGCACTGGGTTCTCTCCTGATAACAGGTGAGTAAATCGGAATAGGTAGTTTGGCTTATTTAAGAGGAATATTTGTAAGTTTCAAAAATGGACCCAGAAACTTTTCTGGTGAAAACCACACAACGCATTCCAATGGAAGGAAATACAAGTTACTGGTAAGTTTGCTTAGAATTACTTTTCAGGGTCAGTGCTGGGCTAAAAGATGCAGCACTGGGTTCTCTCTGGTAACAGGTGAATAAATCAGAATTCGTTTTTCGACTGATTTTAGAGGAATATTTGTACTTTTCAAAAATGGACACATAGAATCTTTTCTGCTGAAAACCACACAATGGATTCCTAAGTAAGGAAATACAAGGTACTGGTAAGTACTCTTAGAGTTACTTTTCAGGGTCAGTACAGGTCTAAAAGATGCAGCACTGGGTTCTCTCCTGGTAACAGGTGAGTAAGTCAGAATTCTTAGTTCGGCTGATTTTAGAGGAATATTTGTACATTTCAAAAATGGACAAAAACATTTCTGGAGAAAACCACACAATGCATTCCTATGGACGAAATACAAGTTACTGGTAAGTATGTTTAGAATTATTTTTCAGGGTCAGTGCTGGGCTAAAAGATGCAGCACTGGCTTCTCTCCTGATAAAAGGTGAGTAAATCAGAATTCGTAGTTCAAGTGATTTTAGAGGAATAGATGTACGTTTCAAATATGGACACTTAGAATCTTTTCTGCTGAAAACCACACAATGGATTCCTATGGAAGGAAATACAAGTTACTGGTATGTACACTTAGAATTACTTTTCAGGGTCAGTGCTGGGCTAAAAGATGCAGCACTGGGTTCTCTCCTGATAACAGGTGATTAAATCGGAATTCGTAGTTCGCCTTATTTAAGAGGAATAATTGTACGTTTCAAAAATGGACACACAAACTTTTCTGGTGAAAACCACACAGTGCATTCCTATGGAAGGAAATACAAGTTACTGGTAAGTACGCTTAGAATTACTTTCCAGGGTCAGTGATGGGCTAAAAGATGCAGCACTGGGTTCTCTCCTGATAACAGGTGAGTAAATCGGAATTCGTAGATCGACTGATCCTAGAGGAATATTTGTACATTTCAAAAAGGGACACTTTGAAACTTTTCTGGTGAAAACCACACAATGGATTCCTATGGAAGGAAATACAAGTTACTGGTAAGTACACTTAGAATTACTTTTCAGGGTCAGTGCTGGGCTAAAAGATGCAACACTGCTTTCTCTCCTGAAAACAGGGGAGTAAATCAGAATAGGTAGATCGGCTGATTTAAGAGGAATATTTGTACGTTTCAAAAATGTACACAGAAACTTTTCTGGTGAAAACCACTCAATGCATTCCTATGTAAGGAAATACAAGTTACTGGTAAGTACGCTTAGAATTACTTTTCAGGGTAAGTGCTGGGCTAAAAGATGCAGCACTGTGTTCTCTCCTGATAACAGGTGAGTAAATCGGAATTTGTAGTTCGGCTGATTTTAGAGGAATATTTGTATGTTTCAAAAATGGACACAAACTTTTCTGGCGAACACCACACAATGAATTCCTATGGAAGGAAATACAAGTTACTGGTAAATATGCTTAGAATGTCTTTTCAGTGTCAGTTCTGGGATAAAAGATGCAGCACTGGGTTCTCTCCTGATAAGAGGTGAGTAAATCAGAATTCGTAGCTCAACTGATTTTAGAGGAATATTTGTGTGTTTCAAAAATGGACACTTAGAAACTTTTCTGCTGAAAACCACATAATGGATTCCTATGGAAGGAAATACAAGTTACTGGAATGTACGCTTAGAATTACTCTTCAGGGTCAGCGCTGGGCTTAAAGATGCAGGCTGGGTTTTCTCCTGATAACAGGTGAGTAAACCGGAATTCGTAGTTCGGCTTATTTAAGAGGAATATTTGTACGTTTCAAAAATGGACACAGAGTTTTCTGCTGAAAACCACACAATGGATTCCTATGGAAGGAAATACAAGTTACTGGTAAGTACGCTTAGAATTACTTTCCAGGGTCAGTGCTGGGCTAAAAAATGCAGCACTGGATTCTCTCCTGATAACAGGTGAGTAAATCGGAATTTGTAGTTCGGCTGATTTAAGAGGAATATTTGTAAGTTTCAAAAATGGACACAGAAACTTTTCTGGTGAAAACCACAAAATGTATTCCTATGGATGGAAATACAAGTTACTGGTAAGTACGCTTAGAATTACTTTTCAGGGTCAGTGCTGGGCTAAAAGATGCAGCACTGCTTTCTCTCCTGAAAACAGGTGAGTAAATCAGAATCGGTAGATCGGCTGATTTAAGAGGAATATTTGTACGTTTCAAAAATGTACACAGTAACTTTTCTGGTGAAAACCACTCAATGCATTCCTATGGAAGGAAATACAAATTACTGGTAAGTACGCTTAGAATTACTTTTCAGGGTAAGTGCTGGGCTAAAAGATGCAGCACTGTGTTCTCTCCTGATAACAGGTGAGTAAATCGGAATTTGTAGTTCGGCTGATTTAAGAGGAATATTTGTATGTTTCAAAAATGGACACAAACTTTTCTGGTGAACACCACACAATGAATTCCTATGGAAGGAAATACAAGTTACTGGTATGTACACTTAGAATTACTCTTCAGGGTCAGCGCTGGGCTTAAAGATGCAGGCTGGGTTTTCTCCTGATAACAGGTGAGTAAACCGGAATTCGTAGTTCGGCTTATTTAAAAAGGAATATTTGTACGTTTCAAAAATGGACACAGAGTTTTCTGCTGAAAACCACACAATGGATTCCTATGGAAGGAAATACAAGTTTCTGGTAAGTACGCTTAGAATTACTTTCCAGGGTCAGTGCTGGGCTAAAAGATGCAGCACTGGATTCTCTCCTGATAACAGGTGAGTAAATCGGAATTTGTAGTTTCGGCTGATTTAAGAGGAATATTTGTACGTTTCAAAAATGGACACAGAAACTTTTCTGGTGAAAACCACAAAATGTATTCCTATGGATGGAAATACAAGTTACTGGTAAGTACGCTTAGAATTACTTTCCAGGGATAGTGCTGGGCTAAAAGATGCAGCACTGGATTCTCTCCTGATCACAGGTGATTAAATCGGAATTCATAGTTCAGATGATTTTAGAGGAATATATTTGTACGTTTCAAAAATGGACACAGAGTTTTCTGCTGAAAACCGCACAATGGATTCCTATGGAAGGAAATAGAAGTTACTGGTAAGTATGCTTAGAATGACTTTTCAGGGTCAGTGCTGGGTTAAAAGATACAACACTGGGTTCTCTCCTGATAACAGGTGAGTAAATCAGAATTCGTAGTTCGACTGATTTTAGAGGAATATATGTACGTTTCAAATATGGACACTTAGAATCTTTTCTGCTGAAAACCACACAATGGATTCCTATGGAAGGAAATACAAGTTACTGGTATGTACGCTTAGAATTACTTTTCAGGGTCAGTGCTGGGCTAAAAGATGCAGCACTGGGTTCTCTCCTGATAGCAGGTGATTAAATCGGAATTCATAGTTCGCCTTATTTAAGAGGAATAATTGTACGTTTCAAAAATGGACACATAAACTTTTCTGGTGAAAACCACACAGTGCATTCCTATGGAAGGAAATACAAGTTACTGGTAAGTACGCTTAGAATTACTTTCCAGGGTCAGTGATGGGCTAAAAGATGCAGCACTGGGTTCTCTCCTGATAACAGGTGAGTAAATCGGAATTCGTAGATCGACTGATCCTAGTGGAATATTTGTACATTTTAAAAAGGGACACTTTGAAACTTTTCTGGTGAAAACCACACAATGGATTCCTATGGAAGGAAATACAAGTTACTGGTAAGTACACTTAGAATTACTTTTCAGGCTCATTGCTGGGCTAAAAGATGCAGCACTGCTTTCTCTCCTGAAAACAGGTGAGTAAATCAGAATCGATAGATCGGCTGATTTAAGAGGAATATTTGTACGTTTCAAAAATGTACACAGTAACTTTTCTGGTGAAAACCACTCAATGCATTCCTATGGAAGGAAATACAAGTTACTGGTAAGTACGCTTAGAATTACTTTTCAGGGTAAGTGCTGGGCTAAAAGATGCAGCACTGTGTTCTCTCCTGATAACAGGTGAGTAAATCAGAATTTGTAGTTCGGCTGATTTAAGAGGAATATTTGTATGTTTCAAAAATGGACACAAACTTTTCTGGCGAACACCACTCAATGAATTCCTATGGAAGGAAATACAAGTTACTGGTAAGTACGCTTAGAATAACTTTTCAGGGTAAGTGCTGGTCTAAAAGATGCAGCAATGGGTTCTCTCCTGATAACAGGTGAGTAAATCGGAATTCGTAGTTCGACTGATTTTAGAGGAATATTTGTACGTTTCAAAAATGGACACAAACTTTTCTGGAGAAAACCACACAATGCATTCCTATGGACATAATACAAGTTACTGGTAAGTACACTTAAAATTACTTTTCAGGTTCAGTGCTGGTCTAAAAGATGCAGCACTGTGTTCTCTCCTGATAACAGGTGAGTTAATCGGAATTCGTAGTTCGGCTGATTTTAGAGGAATATTTGCACGTTTCAAAAATGGACACTTAGAATCTTTTCAGCTGAAAACCACACAATGGATTCTTATTTTAAGGAAATACAAGTTACTGGTAAGTACGTTTAAAATTACTTTTCAGGGTCAGTGCTGGGCTAAAAGATGCAGCACTGGGTTCTCTCCTGATAACAGGTGAGTAAATTGGAATTCGTAGTTCGACTGATTTTAGAGGAATATTTGTACGTTTTAAAAATGGACACTTAGACACTTTTCTGCTGAAAACCACACAATGGATTCCTATGGAAGGAAATACAAGTTACTGGTAAGTACGCTTAGAATTACTTTTCAGGGTCAGTGCTGGGCTAAAAGATGCAGCACTGGGTTCTCTCCTGATAACAGGTGAGTAAATCGGAATTCTTAGTTCGGCTGATTTAAGAGGAATACTTGTATGTTTCAAAAATGGACACAGAAACTTTTCTGGAGAAAACCACAAAATGCATTCCTATGGAAGGAAATACAAGTTACTGGCAGGTATGCTTAGAATTACTTTATAGGGTCAGTGCTGGGCTAAAAGATGCATAACTGGGTTCCCTCCTGTTAACAGGTGAGTAAATCGGAATTCGTAGTTTGACTGATTTTAGAGGAATATTTGTATGTTTTAAAAATGGACACTTAGACACTTTTCTGCTGAAAACCACACAATGGATTCCTATGGAAGGAAATACAAGTTACTGGTAAGTACGCTTAGAATTACTTTCCAGGGTCAGTGCTGGGCTTAAAGATGCAGCAATGGATTCTCTCCTGATAACAGGAGAGTAAATCGGAATTCGTAGTTCGGCTAATTGTAGAGGAATATTTGTACGTTTCAAAAATGGACACAGAACCTTTTCTGCTGAAAACCACACAATAGATTCCTATGTAAGGAAATACAAGTTACTGGTAAGTATGCTTAGAATTACTTTTCAGGGTCAATGCTGGGTTAAAAGATGCAGCACTGGGTTCTCTATTGATAACAGGTGAGTAAATTGAAATTCGTAGTTCGACTGATTTTAGAGGAATATTTATACGTTTAAAAAATGGACACAGAAACTTTTCTGGTGAAAACCACACAATGCATTCCTATGGAAGGAAATACAAGTTACAGGTAAGTATGCTTAGAATTACTTTTCAGGATCAGTGCTGGGCTAAAAGATGCAGCACTTGGATCTCTCCTGACATAATGTGAGTAAATCAGAATAGGTAGTTTGGCTTATCTAAGAGGAATATTTGTATGTTTAAAAAATGGACACAGAAACTTTTCTGGTGAAAACCACACAATGCATTCCTATGGAAGGAAATACAAGTTACTGGTAAGTATGCTTAGAATTACTTTCCAGGGTCAGTGCTGGGCTAAAAGATGCAGCACTGGATTCTCTCCTGATAACAGGTGAGTAAATCGGAATTCATAGTTTGGCTGATTTATGAGGAATATTTGAAAGTTTCAAAAATGGACACAGAAAATTTTCTGGTGAAAACCACAAAATGCATTCCTATGGAAGGAAATACAAGTTACTGGTAAGTGTTCTTAGAATTACTTTCCAGGGTCAGTGCTGGGCTAAAAGATGCAGCACTGGATTCTCTCCTGATAACAGGTGATCAAATCGGAATTCATAGTTCGGCTGATTTTAGAGGAATTTTTGTACGTTTCAAAAATGGACACAGAGTTTTCTGCTGAAAACCACACAATGGATTCGAAGGAAATACAAGTTACTGGTAAGTACACTTAGAATTACTTTTCAGGGTCAGTGCTGGTCCAAAAGAGGCAGCACTGTGTTCTCTCCTGATAACAGGTGAGTAAATCAGAACTCTTAGTTTGGCTGATTTTAGAGGAATATTTGTTTGTTTCAAAAATGGACACTTAGAGTTTTCTGCTGAAAACCACACAATGGATTCTTATGGAAGGAAATACAAGTTACTGGTACGTATGCTTAGAATTACTTTTCAGGGTCAGTGCTGGGTTAAAAGATGCAGCACTGGGTTCTCTCCTGATAACAGGTGAGTAAATCAGAATTCAAAGTTCGACTGATTTTAGAGGAATATTTGTACGTTTCAAAAATGGACACTTTGAATCTTTTCAGCTGAAAACCACACAATGGATTCCTATTTTAAGGAAAGACAAGTTACTGGTAAGTACGCTTAGAATTACTTTATAGTGTCAGTGCTGGGCTAAAAGATGCAGCACTGGGTTCCCTCCTGATAACAGGTGAGTAAATCGAAATTCGTAGTTCGGCTAATTGAAGAGGAATATTTGTACGTTTAAAAAATGGACACAGAAACTTTTATAGTGAAAACCACACAATGCATTCCTATGGAAGGAAATACAAGTTACTGATAAGTACGCTTAGAATTACTTTCCAGGGTCAGTGCTGGGTTAAAAAATGCAGCACTGGATTATCTCCTGATAACAGGTGAGTAAATCGGAATTCATAATTTGGCTGATTTTAGAGGAATATTTGTATGTTTCAAAAATGGACACTTAGAGTTTTCTGCTGAAAACCACACAATTGATTCCTATGTAAGGAAATACAAGTTACTGGTAAGTATGCTTAGAATTACTTTTCAGGGTCAATGCTGGGTTAAAAGATGCAGCACTGGGTTCTCTCCTGATAACAGGTGAGTAAATCGGAATTCGTAGTTCGACTGATTTTAGAGGAATATTTGTACATTTCAAAAATGGACACTTAGAATCTTTTCTGCTGAAAACCACACAATGGATTCCTATGGAAGGAAATACAAGTTACTGGTAATACTCTTAGAGTTACTTTTCAGGGTCAGTACTGGTCTAAAAGATGCAGCACTGGGTTCTCTCCTGGTAACAGGTGAGTAAGTCAGAATTCTTAGTTCGGCTGATTTTAGAGGAATATTTGTACGTTTCAAAAATGGACACGAACATTTCTGGAGAAAACCACACAATGCATTCCTATGGAAGGAAATACAAGTTACTGGTAAGTACGTTTACAACTACTTTTCAGGGTCAGTGCTGGGCTAAAAGATGCAGCACTGGGTTCTCTCCTGATAACAGGTGAGTAAATCAAAATTCGTAGTTCGACTGATTTTAGAAGAATATTTGTACATTTCAAAAATGGACAATTAGAAACTTTTCTGCTGAAAATCACACAATGGATTCCTATGGAAGGAAATACAAGTTACTGGTAAGTACGCTTACAATTACTTTTCAGGGTCAGTGCATTGCTAAAAGATGAAGCACTGGGTTCTCTCCTGATATAATGTGAGTAAATCGGAATAGGTAGTTTGGCTTATTTGAGAGGAATATTTGTATGTTTCAAAAATGGACACAGAAACTTTTCTGGTGAAAACCACACAATGCATTCCAATGGAAGGAAATACAAGTTACTGGTAAGTATGCTTAGAATTACTTTTCAGGGTCAGTGCTGGGCTAAAAGATGCAGCGCTGGGTTCTCTCCTGATGACCGGTGAGTAAATTGGAATTCGTAGTTCGGCTGATTTTAGAGGAATATTTGTACGTTTCAAAAATGGACACTGAAACTTTTCTGGTGAAAACCACACAATGCATTCCTATGGAAGGAAATACAAGTTACTGGCAAGTATGCTTAATATTACTTTTCAGGGTCAGTGCTGGGCTAAAAGATGCAGCACTGGGTTCTCTCCTGATATAATGTGAGTAAATCGGACTAGGTAGTTTGGCTTATTTAAGATAGATATTTGTATGTTTCAAAAATGGACACAGAAACTTTTCTGGTGAAAACCACACAATGCATTCCAATGGAAGGAAATACAAGTTACTGGTAAGTATGCTTAGAATTACTTTTCAGGGTCAGTGCTGGGCTAAAAGATGCAGCACTGGGTTTTCTCCTGGTAACAGATGAGTAAATCGGAATTCGTTGTTCGACTGATTTTAGAGGAATATTTGTACTTTTCAAAAATTGACACTTAGAATCTTTTCTGCTGAAAACCACACAATGGATTCCTATGGAAGGAAATACAAGTTACTGGTAATACTCTTAGAGTTACTTTTCAGGGTCAGTACTGGTCTAAAAGATGCAGCACTGGGTTCTCTCCTGGTAACAGGTGAGTAAGTCAGAATTCGTAGTTCGGCTGATTTTAGAGGAATATTTGTACGTTTCAAAAATGGACACGAACATTTCTGGAGAAAACCACACAATGCATTCCTATGGAAGGAAATACAAGTTACTGGTAAGTACGTTTACAACTACTTTTCAGGGTCAGTGCTGGGCTAAAAGATGCAGCACTGGGTTCTCTCCTGATAACAGGTGAGTAAATCAAAATTCGTAGTTCGACTGATTTTAGAAGAATATTTGTACATTTCAAAAATGGACAATTAGAAACTTTTCTGCTGAAAATCACACAATGGATTCCTATGGAAGGAAATACAAGTTACTGGTAAGTACGCTTACAATTACTTTTCAGGGTCAGTGCATTGCTAAAAGATGAAGCACTGGGTTCTCTCCTGATATAATGTGAGTAAATCGGAATAGGTAGTTTGGCCTATTTGAGAGGAATATTTGTATGTTTCAAAAATGGACACAGAAACTTTTCTGGTGAAAACCACACAATGCATTCCAATGGAAGGAAATACAAGTTACTGGTAAGTATGCTTAGAATTACTTTTCAGGGTCAGTGCTGGGCTAAAAGATGCAGCGCTGGGTTCTCTCCTGATGACCGGTGAGTAAATTGGAATTCGTAGTTCGGCTGATTTTAGAGGAATATTTGTACGTTTCAAAAATGGACACTGAAACTTTTCTGGTGAAAACCACACAATGCATTCCTATGGAAGGAAATACAAGTTACTGGCAAGTATGCTTAATATTACTTTTCAGGGTCAGTGCTGGGCTAAAAGATGCAGCACTGGGTTCTCTCCTGATATAATGTGAGTAAATCGGACTAGGTAGTTTGGCTTATTTAAGATAGATATTTGTATGTTTCAAAAATGGACACAGAAACTTTTCTGGTGAAAACCACACAATGCATTCCAATGGAAGGAAATACAAGTTACTGGTAAGTATGCTTAGAATTACTTTTCAGGGTCAGTGCTGGGCTAAAAGATGCAGCACTGGGTTTTCTCCTGGTAACAGATGAGTAAATCGGAATTCGTTGTTCGACTGATTTTAGAGGAATATTTGTACTTTTCAAAAATTGACACTTAGAATCTTTTCTGCTGAAAACCACACAATGGATTCCTATGGAAGGAAATACAAGTTCCTGGTATGTACGCTTAGAAATACTTTTCAGGGTCAGTGCTGGTCTAAAAGATGCAGCAATGGGTTCTCTCCTGATAACAGGTGAGTAAATCGGAATTCGTAGTTCGACTGATTTTAGAGGAATATTTGTACGTTTCAAAAATGGACACAAACTTTTCTGGAGAAAACCACACAATGCATTCCTATGGACATAATACAAGTTACTGGTAAGTATGTTTAGAATTACTTTTCAGGGTCAGTGCTGGGCTAAAAGATGCAGCACTGTGTTCTCTCCTGATAACATGTGAGTAAATCGGAATTCGTAGTTCAACTGATTTTAGAGGAATATTTGTATGTTTCAAATATGGACACTTAGAATCTTTTCTGCTGAAAACCACACAATGGATTCCTATGGAAGGAAATACAAGTTACTGGTATGTACGCTTAGAATTTCTTTTCAGGGTCAGTGCTGGGCTAAAAGACGCAGCACTGAGTTCTCTCCTGATAACAGGTGAGTAAATCGGAATTCGTAGTTTGGCTTATTTAAGAGGAATATTTGTACGTTTCAAAAATGGACACTTAGAGTTTTCTGCCGAAAACCACACAATGGATTCCTAGGGAAGGAAATATAAGTCACTGGTAAGTACGCTTAGAATTACTTTTCAGGGTCAGTGTTGGTCTAAAAGATGCAGCACTGTGTTCTCTCCTGATAACAGGTGAGTAAATCGGAATTCTTAGTTCGGCTGATTTTAGAGGAATATTTGTACTTTTCAAAAATGGACACTTAGAATCTTTTCTGCTGAAAACCACACAATGGAATCCTATGGAAGGAAATACAAGTTACTGGTAAGTATGCTTAGAATTACTTTTCAGGGCCAGTGCTGAGCAAAAATATGCAGCACTGGGATCTCTCCTGATAACAGGTGAGTAAATCGGAATTCGTAGTTTGACTGATTTAAGAGGAATATTTGAACGTTTCAAAAATGGACACAGAAACTTTTCTGGTGAAAACCACACTATGCATTCCTATGGAAGGGAATACAAGTTACTGGTAAGTATGCTTAGAATTACTTTTCAGGGTCAGTGCTGGGCTATTGGATGCAGCACTGGGTTCTCTCCTGATAACAGGTGAGTAAATCGGAATAGGTAGTTTGGCTTATTTAAGAGGAATATTTGTAAGTTTCAAAAATGGACCCAGAAACTTTTCTGGTGAAAACCACACAATGCATTCCAATGGAAGGAAATACAAGTTACTGGTAAGTTTGCTTAGAATTACTTTTCAGGGTCAGTGCTGGGCTAAAAGATGCAGCACTGGGTTCTCTCTGGTAACAGGTGAATAAATCAGAATTCGTTTTTCGACTGATTTTAGAGAAATATTTGTACTTTTCAAAAATGGACACATAGAATCTTTTCTGCTGAAAACCACACAATGGATTCCTAAGTAAGAAAATACAAGGTACTGGTAAGTACTCTTAGAGTTACTTTTCAGGGTCAGTACAGGTCTAAAAGATGCAGCACTGGGTTCTCTCCTGGTAACAGGTGAGTAAGTCAGAATTCTTAGTTCGGCTGATTTTAGAGGAATATTTGTACATTTCAAAAATGGACAAAAACATTTCTGGAGAAAACCACACAATGCATTCCTATGGACGAAATACAAGTTACTGGTAAGTATGTTTAGAATTATTTTTCAGGGTCAGTGCTGGGCTAAAAGATGCAGCACTGGCTTCTCTCCTGATAAAAGGTGAGTAAATCAGAATTCGTAGTTCAAGTGATTTTAGAGGAATATATGTACGTTTCAAATATGGACACTTAGAATCTTTTCTGCTGAAAACCACACAATGGATTCCTATGGAAGGAAATACAAGTTACTGGTATGTACGCTTAGAATTACTTTTCAGGGTCAGTGCTGGGCTAAAAGATGCAGCACTGGGTTCTCTCCTGATAACAGGTGATTAAATCGGAATTCGTAGTTCGCCTTATTTAAGAGGAATAATTGTACGTTTCAAAAATGGACACATAAACTTTTCTGGTGAAAACCACACAGTGCATTCCTATGGAAGGAAATACAAGTTACTGGTAAGTACGCTTAGAATTACTTTCCAGGGTCAGTGATGGGCTAAAAGATGCAGCACTGGGTTCTCTCCTGATAACAGGTGAGTAAATCGGAATTCGTAGATCGACTGATCCTAGAGGAATATTTGTACATTTCAAAAAGGGACACTTTGAAACTTTTCTGGTGAAAACCACACAATGGATTCCTATGGAAGGAAATACAAGTTACTGGTAAGTACACTTAGAATTACTTTTCAGGGTCAGTGCTGGGCTAAAAGATGCAACACTGCTTTCTCTCCTGAAAACAGGGGAGTAAATCAGAATAGGTAGATCGGCTGATTTAAGAGGAATATTTGTACGTTTCAAAAATGTACACAGAAACTTTTCTGGTGAAAACCACTCAATGCATTCCTATGTAAGGAAATACAAGTTACTGCTAAGTACGCTTAGAATTACTTTTCAGGGTAAGTGCTGGGCTAAAAGATGCAGCACTGTGTTCTCTCCTGATAACAGGTGAGTAAATCGGAATTTGTAGTTCGGCTGATTTTAGAGGAATATTTGTATGTTTCAAAAATGGACACAAACTTTTCTGGCGAACACCACACAATGAATTCCTATGGAAGGAAATACAAGTTACTGGTAAATATGCTTAGAATGTCTTTTCAGTGTCAGTTCTGGGATAAAAGATGCAGCACTGGGTTCTCTCCTGATAAGAGGTGAGTAAATCAGAATTCGTAGCTCAACTGATCCTAGAGGAATATTTGTACATTTCAAAAAGGGACACTTTGAAACTTTTCTGGTGAAAACCACACAATGGATTCCTATGGAAGGAAATACAAGTTACTGGTAAGTACACTTAGAATTACTTTTCAGGGTCAGTGCTGGGCTAAAAGATGCAACACTGCTTTCTCTCCTGAAAACAGGGGAGTAAATCAGAATAGGTAGATCGGCTGATTTAAGAGGAATATTTGTACGTTTCAAAAATGTACACAGAAACTTTTCTGGTGAAAACCACTCAATGCATTCCTATGTAAGGAAATACAAATTACTGCTAAGTACGCTTAGAATTACTTTTCAGGGTAAGTGCTGGGCTAAAATATGCAGCACTGTGTTCTCTCCTGATAACAGGTGAGTAAATCGGAATTTGTAGTTCGGCTGATTTAAGAGGAATATTTGAACGTTTCAAAAATGGACACAGAAACTTTTCTGGTGAAAACCACACTATGCATTCCTATGGAAGGGAATACAAGTTACTGGTAAGTATGCTTAGAATTACTTTTCAGGGTCAGTGCTGGGCTATTGGATGCAGCACTGGGTTCTCTCCTGATAACAGGTGAGTAAATCGGAATAGGTAGTTTGGCTTATTTAAGAGGAATATTTGTAAGTTTCAAAAATGGACCCAGAAACTTTTCTGGTGAAAACCACACAATGCATTCCAATGGAAGGAAATACAAGTTACTGGTAAGTTTGCTTAGAATTACTTTTCAGGGTCAGTGCTGGGCTAAAAGATGCAGCACTGGGTTCTCTCTGGTAACAGGTGAATAAATCAGAATTCGTTTTTCGACTGATTTTAGAGGAATATTTGTACTTTTCAAAAATGGACATATAGAATCTTTTCTGCTGAAAACCACACAATGGATTCCTAAGTAAGGAAATACAAGGTACTGGTAAGTACTCTTAGAGTTACTTTTCAGGGTCAGTGCAGGTCTAAAAGATGCAGCACTGGGTTCTCTCCTGGTAACAGGTGAGTAAGTCAGAATTCTTAGTTCGGCTGATTTTAGAGGAATATTTGTACATTTCAAAAATGGACAAAAACATTTCTGGAGAAAACCACACAATGCATTCCTATGGACGAAATACAAGTTACTGGTAAGTATGTTTAGAATTATTTTTCAGGGTCAGTGCTGGGCTAAAAGATGCAGCACTGGCTTCTCTCCTGATAAAAGGTGAGTAAATCAGAATTCGTAGTTCAAGTGATTTTAGAGGAATATATGTACGTTTCAAATATGGACACTTAGAATCTTTTCTGCTGAAAACCACACAATGGATTCCTATGGAAGGAAATACAAGTTACTGGTATGTACGCTTAGAATTACTTTTCAGGGTCAGTGCTGGGCTAAAAGATGCAGCACTGGGTTCTCTCCTGATAACAGGTGATTAAATCGGAATTCGTAGTTCGCCTTATTTAAGAGGAATAATTGTACGTTTCAAAAATGGACACATAAACTTTTCTGGTGAAAACCACACAGTGCATTCCTATGGAAGGAAATACAAGTTACTGGTAAGTACGCTTAGAATTACTTTCCAGGGTCAGTGATGGGCTAAAAGATGCAGCACTGGGTTCTCTCCTGATAACAGGTGAGTAAATCGGAATTCGTAGATCGACTGATCCTAGAGGAATATTTGTACATTTCAAAAAGGGACACTTTGAAACTTTTCTGGTGAAAACCACACAATGGATTCCTATGGAAGGAAATACAAGTTACTGGTAAGTACACTTAGAATTACTTTTCAGGGTCAGTGCTGGGCTAAAAGATGCAACACTGCTTTCTCTCCTGAAAACAGGGGAGTAAATCAGAATAGGTAGATCGGCTGATTTAAGAGGAATATTTGTACGTTTCAAAAATGTACACAGAAACTTTTCTGGTGAAAACCACTCAATGCATTCCTATGTAAGGAAATACAAGTTACTGCTAAGTACGCTTAGAATTACTTTTCATGGTAAGTGCTGGGCTAAAAGATGCAGCACTGTGTTCTCTCCTGATAACAGGTGAGTAAATCGGAATTTGTAGTTCGGCTGATTTAAGAGGAACATTTGAATGTTTCAAAAATGGACACAGAAACTTTTCTGGTGAAAACCACACTATGCATTCCTATGGAAGGGAATACAAGTTACTGGTAAGTATGCTTAGAATTACTTTTCAGGGTCAGTGCTGGGCTATTGGATGCAGCACTGGGTTCTCTCCTGATAACAGGTGAGTAAATCGGAATAGGTAGTTTGGCTTATTTAAGAGGAATATTTGTAAGTTTCAAAAATGGACCCAGAAACTTTTCTGGTGAAAACCACACAATGCATTCCAATGGAAGTAAATATATGTTACTGGTAAGTTTGCTTAGAATTACTTTTCAGGGTCAGTGCTGGGCTAAAAGATGCAGCACTGGGTTCTCTCTGGTAACAGGTGAATAAATCAGAATTCGTTTTTCGACTGATTTTAGAGGAATATTTGTACTTTTCAAAAATGGACACATAGAATCTTTTCTGCTGAAAACCACACAATGGATTCCTAAGTAAGGAAATACAAGGTACTGGTAAGTACTCTTAGAGTTACTTTTCAGGGTCAGTGCAGGTCTAAAAGATGCAGCACTGGGTTCTCTCCTGGTAACAGGTGAGTAAGTCAGAATTCTTAGTTCGGCTGATTTTAGAGGAATATTTGTACATTTCAAAAATGGACAAAAACATTTCTGGAGAAAACCACACAATGCATTCCTATGGACGAAATACAAGTTACTGGTAAGTATGTTTAGAATTATTTTTCAGGGTCAGTGCTGGGCTAAAAGATGCAGCACTGGCTTCTCTCCTGATAAAAGGTGAGTAAATCAGAATTCGTAGTTCAAGTGATTTTAGAGGAATATATGTACGTTTCAAATATGGACACTTAGAATCTTTTCTGCTGAAAACCACACAATGGATTCCTATGGAAGGAAATACAAGTTACTGGTATGTACGCTTAGAATTACTTTTCAGGGTCAGTGCTGGGCTAAAAGATGCAGCACTGGGTTCTCTCCTGATAACAGGTGAATAAATCGGAATTCGTAGTTCGCCTTATTTAAGAGGAATAATTGTACGTTTCAAAAATGGACACATAAACTTTTCTGGTGAAAACCACACAGTGCATTCCTATGGAAGGAAATACAAGTTACTGGTAAGTACGCTTAGAATTACTTTCCAGGGTCAGTGATGGGCTAAAAGATGCAGCACTGGGTTCTCTCCTGATAACAGGTGAGTAAATCGGAATTCGTAGATCGACTGATCCTAGAGGAATATTTGTACATTTCAAAAAGGGACACTTTGAAACTTTTCTGGTGAAAACCACACAATGGATTCCTATGGAAGGAAATACAAGTTACTGGTAAGTACACTTAGAATTACTTTTCAGGGTCAGTGCTGGGCTAAAAGATGCAACACTGCTTTCTCTCCTGAAAACAGGGGAGTAAATCAGAATAGGTAGATCGGCTGATTTAAGAGGAATATTTGTACGTTTCAAAAATGTACACAGAAACTTTTCTGGTGAAAACCACTCAATGCATTCCTATGTAAGGAAATACAAGTTACTGCTAAGTACGCTTAGAATTACTTTTCAGGGTAAGTGCTGGGCTAAAAGATGCAGCACTGTGTTCTCTCCTGATAACAGGTGAGTAAATCGGAATTTGTAGTTCGGCTGATTTTAGAGGAATATTTGTATGTTTCAAAAATGGACACAAACTTTTCTGGCGAACACCACACAATGAATTCCTATGGAAGGAAATACAAGTTACTGGTAAATATGCTTAGAATGTCTTTTCAGTGTCAGTTCTGGGATAAAAGATGCAGCACTGGGTTCTCTCCTGATAAGAGGTGAGTAAATCAGAATTCGTAGCTCAACTGATCCTAGAGGAATATTTGTACATTTCAAAAAGGGACACTTTGAAACTTTTCTGGTGAAAACCACACAATGGATTCCTATGGAAGGAAATACAAGTTACTGGTAAGTACACTTAGAATTACTTTTCAGGGTCAGTGCTGGGCTAAAAGATGCAACACTGCTTTCTCTCCTGAAAACAGGGGAGTAAATCAGAATAGGTAGATCGGCTGATTTAAGAGGAATATTTGTACGTTTCAAAAATGTACACAGAAACTTTTCTGGTGAAAACCACTCAATGCATTCCTATGTAAGGAAATACAAATTACTGCTAAGTACGCTTAGAATTACTTTTCAGGGTAAGTGCTGGGCTAAAATATGCAGCACTGTGTTCTCTCCTGATAACAGGTGAGTAAATCGGAATTTGTAGTTCGGCTGATTTAAGAGGAATATTTGAACGTTTCAAAAATGGACACAGAAACTTTTCTGGTGAAAACCACACTATGCATTCCTATGGAAGGGAATACAAGTTACTGGTAAGTATGCTTAGAATTACTTTTCAGGGTCAGTGCTGGGCTATTGGATGCAGCACTGGGTTCTCTCCTGATAACAGGTGAGTAAATCGGAATAGGTAGTTTGGCTTATTTAAGAGGAATATTTGTAAGTTTCAAAAATGGACCCAGAAACTTTTCTGGTGAAAACCACACAATGCATTCCAATGGAAGGAAATACAAGTTACTGGTAAGTTTGCTTAGAATTACTTTTCAGGGTCAGTGCTGGGCTAAAAGATGCAGCACTGGGTTCTCTCTGGTAACAGGTGAATAAATCAGAATTCGTTTTTCGACTGATTTTAGAGGAATATTTGTACTTTTCAAAAATGGACACATAGAATATTTT
This sequence comes from Triturus cristatus, assembly GCF_964204655.1. Lineage (NCBI taxonomy): Eukaryota > Metazoa > Chordata > Amphibia > Caudata > Salamandridae > Triturus > Triturus cristatus. The sequence goes on from NC_140579.1 coordinate 998,974,103, forward strand.
CTGCTGAAAACCACACAATGGATTCCTAAGTAAGGAAATACAAGCTACTGGTAAGTACTCTTAGAGTTACTTTTCAGGGTCAGTGCAGGTCTAAAAGATGCAGCACTGGGTTCTCTCCTGGTAACAGGTGAGTAAGTCAGAATTCTTAGTTCGGCTGATTTTAGAGGAATATTTGTACATTTCAAAAATGGACAAAAACATTTCAGGAGAAAACCACAAAATGCATTCCTATGGACGAAATACAAGTTACTGGTAAGTATGTTTAGAATTATTTTTCAGGGTCAGTGCTGGGCTAAAAGATGCAGCACTGGCTTCTCTCCTGATAAAAGGTGAGTAAATCAGAATTCGTAGTTCAAGTGATTTTAGAGGAATATATGTACGTTTCAAATATGGACACTTAGAATCTTTTCTGCTGAAAACCACACAATGGATTCCTATGGAAGGAAATACAAGTTACTGGTATGTACGCTTAGAATTACTTTTCAGGGTCAGTGCTGGGCTAAAAGATGCAGCACTGGGTTCTCTCCTGATAACAGGTGATTAAATCGGAATTCGTAGTTCGCCTTATTTAAGAGGAATAATTGTACGTTTCAAAAATGGACACATAAACTTTTCTGGTGAAAACCACACAGTGCATTCCTATGGAAGGAAATACAAGTTACTGGTAAGTACGCTTAGAATTACTTTCCAGGGTCAGTGATGGGCTAAAAGATGCAGCACTGGGTTCTCTCCTGATAACAGGTGAGTAAATCGGAATTCGTAGATCGACTGATCCTAGAGGAATATTTGTACATTTCAAAAAGGGACACTTTGAAACTTTTCTGGTGAAAACCACACAATGGATTCCTATGGAAGGAAATACAAGTTACTGGTAAGTACACTTAGAATTACTTTTCAGGGTCAGTGCTGGGCTAAAAGATGCAACACTGCTTTCTCTCCTGAAAACAGGGGAGTAAATCAGAATAGGTAGATCGGCTGATTTAAGAGGAATATTTGTACGTTTCAAAAATGTACACAGAAACTTTTCTGGTGAAAACCACTCAATGCATTCCTATGTAAGGAAATACAAGTTACTGGTAAGTACGCTTAGAATTACTTTTCAGGGTAAGTGCTGGGCTAAAAGATGCAGCACTGTGTTCTCTCCTGATAACAGGTGAGTAAATCGGAATTTGTAGTTCGGCTGATTTTAGAGGAATATTTGTATGTTTCAAAAATGGACACAAACTTTTCTGGCGAACACCACACAATGAATTCCTATGGAAGGAAATACAAGTTACTGGTAAATATACTTAGAATGTCTTTTCAGTGTCAGTTCTGGGATAAAAGATGCAGCACTGGGTTCTCTCCTGATAAGAGGTGAGTAAATCAGAATTCGTAGCTCAACTGATTTTAGAGGAATATTTGTGTGTTTCAAAAATGGACACTTAGAAACTTTTCTGCTGAAAACCACATAATGGATTCCTATGGAAGGAAATACAAGTTACTGGTATGTACGCTTAGAATTACTCTTCAGGGTCAGCGCTGGGCTTAAAGATGCAGGCTGGGTTTTCTCCTGATAACAGGTGAGTAAACCGGAATTCGTAGTTCGGCTTATTTAAGAGGAATATTTGTACGTTTCAAAAATGGACACAGAGTTTTCTGCTGAAAACCACACAATGGATTCCTATGGAAGGAAATACAAGTTACTGGTAAGTACGCTTAGAATTACTTTCCAGGGTCAGTGCTGGGCTAAAAGATGCAGCACTGGATTCTCTCCTGATAACAGGTGAGTAAATCGGAATTTGTAGTTCGGCTGATTTAAGAGGAATATTTGTACGTTTCAAAAATGGACACAGAAACTTTTCTGGTGAAAACCACAAAATGTATTCCTATGGATGGAAATACAAGTTACTGGTAAGTACGCTTAGAATAACTTTCCAGGGATAGTGCTGGGCTAAAAGATGCAGCACTGGATTCTCTCCTGATCACAGGTGATTAAATCGGAATTCAAAGTTCAGATGATTTTAGAGGAATATATTTGTACGTTTCAAAAATGGACACAGAGTTTTCTGCTGAAAACCGCACAATGGATTCCTATGGAAGGAAATAGAAGTTACTGGAAAGTATGATTAGAATGACTTTTCAGGGTCAGTGCTGGGTTAAAAGATGCAGCACTAGGTTCTCTCCTGATAACAGGTGAGTAAATCAGAATTCGTAGTTTGACTGATTTTAGAGGAATATTTGTACGTTTCAAAAATGGACACTTAGAATCTTTTCTGCTGAAAACCACACAATGGATTCCAATGGAACGAAATACAAGTTACTGATAAGTATGCTTAGAATTACTTTTCAGGGTCAGTGTTGAGCAAAAAGACGCAGCACTGGGTTCTCTCCTGATAACAGGTGAGTACATCGGAATTCGTAGTTCGGCTTATTTAAGGGGAATATTTGTACGTTTCAAAAATGGACACAGAAACATTTCTGGTGAAAACCACACAGTGCATTCCTATGGAAGGAAATACAAGTTACTGGTAAGTACGCTTAGAATTACTTTCCAGGGTCAGTGATGGGCTAAAAGATGCAGCACTGGGTTCTCTCCTGATGACAGGTGAGTAAATCAGAATTCGTAGTTCGACTGATCCTAGAGGAATATTTGTACATTTCAAAAATGGACACCGAAACTTTTCTGGGGAAATCCACACAATGCATTCCTGTAGAAGGATATGCAAGTTACTGGTAAGTATACTTAGAATTACTTTTCAGGGTCAGTGCTGGGCTAAAAGATGCAGCACTGGGTACTCTCCTGATAACAGTTGAGTAAATCGGAATTCGTAGTTGACTGATTTAAGAGGTTTATTTGTACGTTTCAAAAATGGACACAGAAACTTTTCTGGTGAAATCCACACAACGCATTCCTGTAGAAGGATATACAAGTTACTGGTAAGTACACTTAGAATTACTTTTCAGGGTCAGTGCTGGGCTAAAAGATGCAGCACTGGGTTCTCTCCTGATAACAGGTGAGTAAATCAGAATTCGTAGTTCGGCTTATTACAGAGGAATATTTGTATGTTTCAAAAATGGACAATTAGAAACTTTTCAGCTGAAAACCACACAATGCATTCCTATGGAAGGAAATACAAGTTACTGGTAAGTACGCTTAGAATTACTTTTCAGGGTCAGTGCTGTGCTAAAAGATGCAGCACAGGGTTCTCTCCTGATAACAGGTGAGTAAATCGGAATTCGTAGTTTGACTGATTTTAGAGGAATATTTGTACGTTTCAAAAATGGACACTTGGAAACTTTTCTGCTGAAAACCACATAATGGATTCCTATGGAACGAAATACAAGTTACTGGTAAGTACGCTTAGAATTACTTTTCAGGGTCAGTGCAGGGCTAATAGATGCAGCACTGTGTTCTCTCTTGATAACAGGTGAGTAAATCAGAATTCGTAGTTCAAGTGATTTTAGAGGAATATATGTACGTTTCAAATATGGACACTTAGAATCTTTTCTGCTGAAAACCAAACAATGGATTCCTATGGAAGGAAATACAGGTTACTGGTATGTACGCTTAGAATTACTTTTCAGGGTCAGTGCTGGGCTAAAAGATGCAGCACTGGGTTCTCTCCTGATAACAGGTGATTAAATCGGAATTCGTAGTTCGCCTTATTTAAGAGGAATAATTGTACGTTTCAAAAATGGACACATAAACCTTTCTGGTGAAAACCACACAGTGCATTCCTATGTAAGGAAATACAAGTTACTGGTAAGTACGCTTAGAATTACTTTCCAGGGCCAGTGATGGGCTAAAAGATGCAGCACTGCTTTCTCTCCTGAAAACAGGTGAGTAAATCAGAATAGGTAGATCGGCTGATTTAAGAGGAATATTTGTACATTTCAAAAATGTACACAGTAACTTTTCTGGTGAAAACCACTCAATGCATTCCTATGGAAGGAAATACAAGTTACTGGTAAGTACGCTTAGAATTACTTTTCAGGGTAAGTGCTGGGCTAAAAGATGCAGCACTGTGGTCTCTCCTGATAACAGGTGAGTAAATCGGAATTTGTATTTCGGCTGATTTAAGAGGAATATTTGTATGTTTCAAAAATGGACACAAACTTTTCTGGCGAACACCACACAATGAATTCCTATGGAAGGAAATACAAGTTACTGGAATGTACGCTTAGAATTACTCTTCATGGTCAGAGCTGGGCTTAAAGATGCAGGCTGGGTTTTCTCCTGATAACAGCTGAGTAAACCGGAATTCATAGTTCGGCTGATTTAAGAGGAATATTTGTACGTTTCAAAAATGGACACAGAAACTTTTCTGGTGAAAACCACAAAATGCATTCCTATCGAAGGAAATACAAGTTACTGGTAAGTATGCTTAGAATTACTTTTCAGGGTCAGTGCTGGGCTAAAAGATGCAGCACTGGGTTCTCTCCTGATAACAGGTGAGTAAATTGGAATTCGTAGTTCGGCTGATTTTAGAGGAATATTTGTACGTTTCAAAAATGGACACTTAGAAACTTTTCTGCTGAAAGCCACACAATGGATTCCTATGGAAGGAAATACAAGTTACTGGTAAGTACGCTTAGAATTACTTTTCAGGGTCAGTGCTGGGCTAAAAGATGCAGCACTGGGTTCTCTCCTGATAACAGGTGAGGAAATCGGAATTCTTAGTCCGGCTATTTTAAGAGTAACACTTTTACGTTTCAAAAATGGACACAGAAACTTTTCTGGTGAAAACCTCACAATGGATTCCTATGGAAGGAAATACAGGTTACTGGTAAGTATGCTTAGAATTACTTTTCAGGGTTAGGCTGGGCTAAAAGATGCAGCACTGGGTTCTCTCCTGATAACAGGTGAGTAAATTGGAATTCATAGTTTGGCTGATTTTAAAGGAATATTTGTACGTTTCAAAAATGAACACTTAGAAACTTTTCCGGTGAAAAAAACACAATGCATTCCTATGGAAGGAAATACAAGTTACTGATAAGTACGCTTAGAATTACTTTTCAGGGTCAGTGCTTGTCTAAAAGATGCAGCACTGTGTTCTCTCCTGATAACATGTGAGTAAATCAGAATTCTTAGTTCGGCTGATTTTAGAGGAATATTTGTGCGTTTCAAAAATGGACACAGAATCTTTTCTGCTGAAAACCACACAATGGATTCCTATGGAAGGAAATACAAGTTACTGGTAAGTATGCTTAGAATTACTTTTCAGGGTCAGTTCTGGGCTAAAAGATGCAGCACTGGGTTCTCTCCTGATAAGAGGTGAGTAAATCAGAATTCGTAGTTCGACTGATTTTAGAGGAATATTTGTACATTTCAAAAATAGACACTTAGAGACTTTTCTGCTGAAAACCACACAATGGATTCCTATGGAAGGAAATACAAGTTATTGGTATGTACGCTTAGAATTACTCTTCAGGGTCAGTGCTGGTCTAAAAGATGCAGCACTGTGTTCTCTCCTGATAACAGGTGAGTAAATCGGAATTCTTAGTTCGGCTGATTTTAGAGGAATATTTGTACTTTTCAAAAATGGACACTTAGAAACTTTGCTGGTAAAACTACTCAATGGATTCCTATGGAAGGAAATACAAGTTACTGGTAAGTACACTTAGAATTACTTTTCAGGGTCAGTGCTGTATAAAAGATGCAGCACTGGGTTCTCTGCTGATAACAGGTGAGTAAATCGGAATTCATAGTTCGACTGATTTTAGAGGAATATTTGTACGTTTCAAAAATGGACACTTAGAATCTTTTCTGCTGAAAACCACACAATGGAATCCTATGGAAGGAAATACAAGTTACTGGTAAGTATGCTTAGAATTACTTTTCAGGGCCAGTGCTGAGCAAAAAGATGCAGCACTGGGATCTCTCCTGATAACAGGTGAGTAAATCGGAATTCGTAGTTTGACTGATTTAAGAGGAATATTTGAACGTTTCAAAAATGGACACAGAAACTTTTTTGGTGAAAACCACACTATGCATTCCTGTGGAAGGGAATACAAGTTACTGGTAAGTATGCTTAGAATTACTTTTCAGGGTCAGTGCTGGGCTAAAAGATGCAGCACTGGGTTCTCTCTGGTAACAGGTGAGTAAATCAAAATTCGTTTTTCGACTGATTTTAGAGGAATATTTGTACTTTTAAAAAATGGACACATAGAATCTTTTCTGCTGAAAACCACACAATGGATTCCTATGAAAGGAAATACAAGGTACTGGTAAATACTCTTAGAGTTATTTTTCAGGGTCAGTACAGGTCTAAAAGATGCAGCACTGGGTTCTCTCCTGGTAACAGGTGAGTAAGTCAGAATTCTTAGTTCGGCTGATTTTAGAGGAATATTTGTACATTTCAAAAATGGACACGAACATTTCTGGAGAAAACCACACAATGCATTCCTATGGACGAAATACAAGTTACTGGTAAGTATGTTTAGAATTATTTTTCAGGGTCAGTGCTGGGCTAAAAGATGCAGCACTGGCTTCTCTCCTGATAAAAGGTGAGTACATCGGAATTCGTAGTTCGACTGATTTTAAAGGAATATTTGTACGTTTCAAAATAGGACACTTAGAAACTTTTCTGCTGCAAATCACACAATGGATTCCTATGGAACGAAATACAAGTTACTGGTAAGTACGCTTAGAATTACTTTTCAGGGTCAGTGCAGTGCTAAAAGATGCAGCACTGTGTTCTCTCTTGATAACAGGTGAGTAAATCAGAATTCGTAGTTCAAGTGATTTTAGAGGAATATATGTACGTTTCAAATATGGACACTTAGAATCTTTTCTGCTGAAAACCACACAATGGATTCCTATGGAAGGAAATACAAGTTACTGGTATGTACGCTTAGAATTACTTTTCAGGGTCAGTGCTGGGCTAAAAGATGCAGCACTGGGTTCTCTCCTGATAACAGGTGATTAAATCGGAATTCGTAGTTCACCTTATTTAAGAGGAATAATTGTACGTTTCAAAAATGGACACATAAACTTTTTTGGTGAAAACCACACAGTGCATTCCTATGGAAGGAAATACAAGTTACTGGTAAGTACGCTTAGGATTACTTTCCAGGGTCAGTGATGGGCTAAAAGATGCAGCACTGCTTTCTCTCCTGAAAACAGGTGAGTAAATCAGAATAGGTAGATCGGCTGATTTAAGAGGAATATTTGTACGTTTCAAAAATGTACACAGTAACTTTTCTGGTGAAAACCACTCAATGCATTCCTATGGAAGGAAATACAAGTTACTGGTAAGTACGCTTAGAATTACTTTGCAGGGTAAGTGCTGGGCTAAAAGATGCAGCACTGTGTTCTCTCCTGATAACAGGTGAGTAAATCGGAATTTGTAGTTCGGCTGATTTAAGAGGAATATTTGTATGTTTCAAAAATGGACACAAACTTTTCTGGCGAACACCACACAATGAATTCCTATGGAAGAAAATACAAGTTACTGGTATGTACACTTAGAATTACTCTTCATGGTCAGCGCTGGGCTTAAAGATGCAGGCTGGGTTTTCTCCTGATAACAGCTGAGTAAACCGGAATTCATAGTTCGGCTGATTTAAGAGGAATATTTGTACGTTTCAAAAATGGACACTTAGAAACTTTTCTGCTGAAAGCCACACAATGGATTCCTATGGAAGGAAATACAAGTTACTGGTAAGTACGTTTAGAATTACTTTTCAGGGTCAGTGCTGGGCTAAAAGATGCAGCACTGGGTTCTCTCCTGATAACAGGTGAGGAAATCGGAATTCTTAGTCCGGCTATTTTAAGAGTAACACTTTTACGTTTCAAAAATGGACACAGAAACTTTTCTGGTGAAAACCTCACAATGGATTCCTATGGAAGGAAATACAGGTTACTGGTAAGTATGCTTAGAATTACTTTTCAGGGTTAGGCTGGGCTAAAAGATGCAGCACTGGGTTCTCTCCTGATAACAGGTGAGTAAATTGGAATTCATAGTTTGGCTGATTTTAAAGGAATATTTGTACGTTTCAAAAATGAACACTTAGAAACTTTTCCGGTGAAAAAAACACAATGCATTCCTATGGAAGGAAATACAAGTTACTGATAAGTACGCTTAGAATTACTTTTCAGGGTCAGTGCTTGTCTAAAAGATGCAGCACTGTGTTCTCTCCTGATAACATGTGAGTAAATCAGAATTCTTAGTTCGGCTGATTTTAGAGGAATATTTGTGCGTTTCAAAAATGGACACAGAATCTTTTCTGCTGAAAACCACACAATAGATTCCTATGGAAGGAAATACAAGTTACTGGTAAGTATGCTTAGAATTACTTTTCATGGTCAGTGCTTGGCTAAAAGATGCAGCACTGGGTTCTCAGCTGGTAACAGGTGAGTAAATCGGAATTCATAGTTCGACTGATTTTAGAGGAATATTTGTACTTTTCAAAAATGGACACAGAATCTTTTCTGCTGAAAACCACACAATGGATTCCAATGGAACGAAATACAAGTTACTGATAAGTATGCTTAGAATTAATTTTCAGGGTCAGTGTTGAGCAAAAAGACGCAGCACTGGGTTCTCTCCTGATAACAGGTGAGTAAATCGGAATTCGTAGTTCGGCTTATTTAAGAGGAATATTTGTACGTTTCAAAAAGGGACACAGAATCATTTCTGGTGAAAACCACACAGTGCATTCCTATGGAAGGAAATACAAGTTACTGGTAAGTACGCTTAGAATTACTTTCCAGGGTCAGTGATGGGCTAAAAGATGCAGCACTGGGTTCTCTCCTGATGACAGGTGAGTAAATTGGAATTCGTAGTTCGACTGATCCTAGAGGAATATTTGTACATTTCAAAAATGGACACTTTGAAACTTTTATGGTGAAAACCACACAATGGATTCCTATGGAAGGAAATACAAGTTACTGGTAAGTACACTTTTAATAACTTTTCAGGGTCAGTGCTGGGCTAAAAGATGCAGCACTGGGTACTATCCTGATAACAGGTGAGTAAATCGGAATTCGTAGTTTGACTGATTTAGGAGGAATATTTGTACGTTTCAATAATGGACACAGAAACTTTTCTGGGAAAATCCACACAATGCATTCCTGTAGAAGGATATACAAGTTACTGGTAAGTACACTTAGAATTACTTTTAAGGGTCAGTGCTGGGCTAAAAGATGCAGCACTGGGTACTCTCCTGATAACAGGTGAGTAAATCGGAATTCGTAGTTTGACTGATTTAAGAGGTTTATTTGTACGTTTCAAAAATGGACACAGAAACTTTTCTGGTGAAATCCACACAATGCATTCCTGTAGAAGGATATACAAGTTACTGGTAAGTACACTTAGAATTACTTTTCAGAGTCAGTGCTGGGCTAAAAGATGCAGCACTGGGTTCTCTCCTGATAACAGGTGAGTAAATCGGAATTCGTAGTTCGGCTTATTTCAGAGGAATATTTGTATGTTTCGAAAATTGACAATTAGAAACTTTTCAGCTGAAAACCACACAATAAATTCCTATGGAAGGAAATACAAGTTACTGGTAAGTACGCTTAGAATTACTTTTCAGGGTCAGTGCTGTGCTAAAAGATGCAGCACAGGGTTCTCTCCTGATAACAGTTGAGTAAATCGGAATTCGTAGTTCGACTGATTTTAGAGGAATATTTGTACGTTTCAAAAATGGACACTTAGAAACTTTTCTGCTGAAAACCACACAATGGATTCCAATGGAACGAAATACAAGTTACTGGTAAGTATGCTTTGAATTACTTTTCAGGGTCAGTGGTGGGCTAAAAGACGCAGCACTGGGTTCTCTCCTGATAACAGGTGAGTAAATCGGAATTCGTAGTTCGGCTGATTTAAGAGGAATTTTTGTGTGTTTCAAAAATTGACACAGAAACTTTTCTGGAGAACACCACACAATGAATTCCTATGGAAGGAAACACAAGTTACTGGTAAATATGCTTAGAATGTCTTTTCAGTGTCAGTTCTGGGCTAAAAGATGCAGCACTGGGTTCTCTCCTGATAAGAGGTGAGTAAATCAGAATTCGTAGTTCGACTGATTTTAGAGGAATATTTGTACATTTCAAAAATGGACACTTAGAGACTTTTCTGCTGAAAACCACACAATGGATTCCTATGGAAGGAAATACAAGTTACTGGTATGTACGCTTAGAATTACTCTTCAGGGTCAGTGCTGGGCTAAAAGATGTAGGCTGGGTTTTCTCCTGATAACAGGTGAGTAAACCGGAATTCGTAGTTCGGCTTATTTAAGAGGAATATTTGTAAGTTTCAAAAATGGAAACAGAAACTTTTCTGGTGAAAACCACAAAATGCATTCCTATGGAAGGAAATACAAGTTACTGGTAAGTACGCTTAGTATTACTTTTCAGGGTCAGTGCTGGGCTAAAAGATGCAGCACTAGGTTCTCTCCTGATAACAGGTGAGTAAATCGGAATTCGTAGTTCGACTGATTTTAGAGGAATATTTGTACATTTCAAAAATGGACACTTAGAATCTTTTCTGCTGAAAACCACACAATGGATTCCAAGGGAACGGAATGCAAGTTACTGGTAAGTATGCTTAGAATTACTTTTCAGGGTCAGTGGTGGGCTAAAAGACGCAGCACTGGGTTCTCTCCTAATAACAGGTGAGTAAATCGGAATTCGTAGTTCGGCTGATTTAAGAGGAATATTTGTACGTTTCAAAAATTGACACAGAAACTTTTCTGGTGAAAACCACAAAATGCATCCCTATGGATGGAAATACAAGTTACTGGTAAGTACGCTTAGAATTACGTTCCAGGGTCACTGCTGGGCTAAAAGATGCAGCACTGGATTCCCTCCTAATAACAGGTGAGTAAATCGGAATTCATAGTTCGGCTGATTTAAGAGGAATATTTGTACGTTTCAAAAATTGACACCAAAACTTTTCTGTTGAAAACCACAAAATGCATTCCTATGGATGGAAATACAAGTTACTGGTAAGTACGCTTAGAATTACTTTCCAGGGTCAGTGATGGGCTAAAAGATGCAGCACTGGGTTCTCTCCTGATGACAGGTGAGTAAATTGGAATTCGTAGTTCGACTGATCCTAGAGGAATATTTGTACATTTCAAAAATGGACACTTTGAAACTTTTATGGTGAAAACCACACAATGGATTCCTATGGAAGGAAATACAAGTTACTGGTAAGTACACTTTTAATAACTTTTCAGGGTCAGTGCTGGGCTAAAAGATGCAGCACTGGGTACTATCCTGATAACAGGTGAGTAAATCGGAATTCGTAGTTTGACTGATTTAGGAGGAATATTTGTACGTTTCAATAATGGACACAGAAACTTTTCTGGGAAAATCCACACAATGCATTCCTGTAGAAGGATATACAAGTTACTGGTAAGTACACTTAGAATTACTTTTAAGGGTCAGTGCTGGGCTAAAAGATGCAGCACTGGGTACTCTCCTGATAACAGGTGAGTAAATCGGAATTCGTAGTTTGACTGATTTAAGAGGTTTATTTGTACGTTTCAAAAATGGACACAGAAACTTTTCTGGTGAAATCCACACAATGCATTCCTGTAGAAGGATATACAAGTTACTGGTAAGTACACTTAGAATTACTTTTCAGAGTCAGTGCTGGGCTAAAAGATGCAGCACTGGGTTCTCTCCTGATAACAGGTGAGTAAATCGGAATTCGTAGTTCGGCTTATTTCAGAGGAATATTTGTATGTTTCGAAAATTGACAATTAGAAACTTTTCAGCTGAAAACCACACAATAAATTCCTATGGAAGGAAATACAAGTTACTGGTAAGTACGCTTAGAATTACTTTTCAGGGTCAGTGCTGTGCTAAAAGATGCAGCACAGGGTTCTCTCCTGATAACAGTTGAGTAAATCGGAATTCGTAGTTCGACTGATTTTAGAGGAATATTTGTACGTTTCAAAAATGGACACTTAGAAACTTTTCTGCTGAAAACCACACAATGGATTCCAATGGAACGAAATACAAGTTACTGGTAAGTATGCTTTGAATTACTTTTCAGGGTCAGTGGTGGGCTAAAAGACGCAGCACTGGGTTCTCTCCTGATAACAGGTGAGTAAATCGGAATTCGTAGTTCGGCTGATTTAAGAGGAATTTTTGTGTGTTTCAAAAATTGACACAGAAACTTTTCTGGAGAACACCACACAATGAATTCCTATGGAAGGAAACACAAGTTACTGGTAAATATGCTTAGAATGTCTTTTCAGTGTCAGTTCTGGGCTAAAAGATGCAGCACTGGGTTCTCTCCTGATAAGAGGTGAGTAAATCAGAATTCGTAGTTCGACTGATTTTAGAGGAATATTTGTACATTTCAAAAATGGACACTTAGAGACTTTTCTGCTGAAAACCACACAATGGATTCCTATGGAAGGAAATACAAGTTACTGGTATGTACGCTTAGAATTACTCTTCAGGGTCAGTGCTGGGCTAAAAGATGTAGGCTGGGTTTTCTCCTGATAACAGGTGAGTAAACCGGAATTCGTAGTTCGGCTTATTTAAGAGGAATATTTGTAAGTTTCAAAAATGGAAACAGAAACTTTTCTGGTGAAAACCACAAAATGCATTCCTATGGAAGGAAATACAAGTTACTGGTAAGTACGCTTAGTATTACTTTTCAGGGTCAGTGCTGGGCTAAAAGATGCAGCACTAGGTTCTCTCCTGATAACAGGTGAGTAAATCGGAATTCGTAGTTCGACTGATTTTAGAGGAATATTTGTACATTTCAAAAATGGACACTTAGAATCTTTTCTGCTGAAAACCACACAATGGATTCCAAGGGAACGGAATGCAAGTTACTGGTAAGTATGCTTAGAATTACTTTTCAGGGTCAGTGGTGGGCTAAAAGACGCAGCACTGGGTTCTCTCCTAATAACAGGTGAGTAAATCGGAATTCGTAGTTCGGCTGATTTAAGAGGAATATTTGTACGTTTCAAAAATTGACACAGAAACTTTTCTGGTGAAAACCACAAAATGCATCCCTATGGATGGAAATACAAGTTACTGGTAAGTACGCTTAGAATTACGTTCCAGGGTCACTGCTGGGCTAAAAGATGCAGCACTGGATTCCCTCCTAATAACAGGTGAGTAAATCGGAATTCATAGTTCGGCTGATTTAAGAGGAATATTTGTACGTTTCAAAAATTGACACCAAAACTTTTCTGTTGAAAACCACAAAATGCATTCCTATGGATGGAAATACAAGTTACTGGTAAGTATGCTTAGAATTACTTTTCAGGGTCAGTGGTGGGCTAAAAGACGCAGCACTGGATTCTCTCCTGATCACAGGTGATTAAATCGGAATTTATAGTTCAGATGATTTTAGAGGAATATATTTATACGTTTCAAAAATTGACACAGAGTTTTCTGCTGAAAACCGCACAATGGATTCCTATGGAAGGAAATAGAAGTTACTGGTAAGTATGCTTAGAATGACTTTTCAGGGTCAGTTCTGGGTTAAAAGATGCAGCACTAGGTTCTCTCCTGATAACAGGTGAGTAAATCGGAATTCGTAGTTCGACTGATTTTAGAGGAATATTTGTACATTTCAAAAATGGACACTTAGAACCTTTTCTGCTGAAAACCACACAATGGATTCCAATGGAACGAAATACAAGTTACTGGTAAGTATGCTTTGAATTACTTTTCAGGGTCAGTGGTGGGCTATAAGATGCAGCACTGGGTTCTCTCCTGATAACAGGTGAGTAAATCGGAATTCGTAGTTCGGCTGATTTAAGAGGAATATTTGTGTGTTTCAAAAATTGACACAGAAACTTTTCTGGAGAACACCACACAATGAATTCCTATGGAAGGAAACACAAGTTACTGGTAAATATGCTTAGAATGTCTTTTCAGTGTCAGTTCTTGGCTAAAAGATGCAGCACTGGGTTCTCTCCTGATAAGATGTGAGTAAATCAGAATTCGTAGTTCGACTGATTTTAGAGGAATATTTGTACATTTAAAAAATGGACACTTAGAGACTTTTCTGCTGAAAACCACACAATGGATTCCTATGGAAGGAAATACAAGTTACTGGTAAGTATGCTTAGAATTACTTTTCAGGGTCAGTGCTGGGCTAAAAGATGCAGCACTGGATTCTCTCCTGATAACAGGTGATTAAATTGGAAATTCATAGTTCGGCTGATTTAAGAGGAATATTTGTACGTTTCAAAAATGGACACAGAATCTTTTCTGGTGAAAACCACAAAATGCATTCCTATGGATGGAAATACAAGTTACTGGTAAGTACGCTTAGAATTACTTTCCAGGGTCAGTGCTGGGCTAAAAGATGCAGCATTGGATTCTCTCCTGATCACAGGTGATTAAATCGGAATTCATAATTCGGCTGATTTTAGAGGAATATTTATACGTTTCAAAAATGGTCACAGAGTTTTCTGCTGAAAACCGCACAATGGATACCTATGGAAGGAAATAGAAGTTACTGGTAAGTATGCTTAGAATGACTTTTCAGGGTCAGTGCGGGGTTAAAAGATGCAGCACTAGGTTCTCTCCTGATAACAGGTGAGTAAATCAGAATTCGTAGTTCGACTGATTTTAGAGGAATATTTGTACGTTTCAAAAATGGACGCTCAGAATCTTTTCTGCTGAAAACCACACAATGGATTCCAATGGAACGAAATACAAGTTACTGGTAAGTATGCTTAGAATTACTTTTCAGGGTCAGTGGTGGGCTAAAAGACGCAGCACTGGGTTCTCTCCTGATAACAGGTGAGTAAATCGGAATTCGTAGTTCGGCTGATTTAAGAGGAATATTTGTACGTTTCAAAAATTGACACAGAAACTTTTCTGATGAAAAGCACAAAATGCATTCCTATGGATGGAAATACAAGTTACTGGTAAGTACGCTTAGAATTACTTTCCAGGGTCACTGCTGGGCTAAAAGATGTAGCACTGGATTTCCTCCTGATCACACGTGAATAAATCGGAATTCATAGTTCGGCTGATTTTAGAGGAATATTTATACGTTTCAAAAATTGACACAGAGTTTTCTGCTGAAAACCGCACAATGGATTCCTATGGAAGGAAATAGAAGTTACTGGTAAGTATGCTTAGAATGACTTTTCAGGGTCAGTTCTGGGTTAAAAGATGCAGCACTAGGTTCTCTCCTGATAACAGGTGAGTAAATCGGAATTCGTAGTTCGACTGATTTTAGAGGAATATTTGTACGTTTCAAAAATGGACACTTAGAACCTTTTCTGCAGAAAACCACACAATGGATTCCAATGGAACGAAATACAAGTTACTGGTAAGTATGCTTAGAATTACTTTTCAGGGTCAGTGCTGGGCTAAAAGATGCAGCACTGGGTTCTCTCCTGATCACAGGTGATTAAATCGGAATTCATAGTTCGGCTGATTTTAGAGGAATATTTACACGTTTCAAAAAAGGACACAGAGTTTTGTGCTGAAAACCGCACAATCGATTCTTATGGAAGGAAATAGAAGTTACTTGTAAGTATGCTTAGAATGACTTTTCAGGGTCAGTGCGGGGTTAAAAGATGCAGCACTTGGTTCTCTCCTGATAACAGGTGAGTAAATCGGAATTCGTAGTTCGACTGATTTTAGAGGAATATTTGTACGTTTCAAAAATGGACACTTAGAATCTTTTCTGCTGAAAACCACACAATGGATTCCAATGAAACGAAATACAAGTTACTGGTAAGTATGTTTAGAATTACTTTTCAGGGTCAGTGGTGGGCTAAAAGACGCAGCACTGGGTTCTCTCCTGATAACAGGTGAGTAAATCGGAATTCGTAGTTCGGCTGATTTAAGAGGAATATTTGTACGTTTCAAAAATTGACACAGAAACTTTTCTGGTGAAAACCACAAAATGCATTCCTATGGATGGAAATACAAGTTACTGGTATGTACGCTTAGAATTACTTTCAAGGGTCGGTGCTGTGCTAAAAGATGCAGCACTGGATTCTCTCCTGATAACAGGTGAGTAAATCGGAATTCAGAGTTCGGCTGATTTTAGAGGAATATTTGTACGTTTTAAAAATGGACACTTAGAAGCTTTTCTGCTAAAAACCACACAATGGATTCCTATGGAAGAAAATACAAGTTACTGGTAAGTACGCTTAGAATTACTTTTCAGGGTCAGTGTTGGGCTAAAAGATGCAGCACTAGGATCTTTCCTGATAACAGGTGAGTAAATCGGAATTCGTAGTTCGGCTTATTTAAGTGGAATATTTGTACGTTTCAAAAATGGACGCAAACTTTTCTGGTGAAAACCACACAATGCATTCCTATGGAAATACAAGTTACTGGTAAGTATGCTTAGAATTACTTTTCAGGGTCTGTGCTGGGCTAAAAGATGCAGCACTGGGTTCTCTCCTGATAACAGCTGAGTAAATCAACATTTTTAGTTCAACTGATTTTAGAGGAATATTTGTACGCTTCAAAAATGGACACTTAGAATCTTTTCTGGTGAAAACCACACAATGGATTCCTATGGATTGAAATACAAGTTACTGGTAAGTACGCTTAGAATTACTTTTCAGGGTCAGTGCTCATCTAAAAGATGCAGCACTGGGTTCTCTCCTGATAACAGGTGAGTAAATTGAAATTCGCAGTTCGGATGATTTTAGAGGAATATTTGTACGTTTAAAAAATGGACACTTGGAAACTTTTCTGGTGAAAACCACACAATGGATTCCTATGGGAGGAAATACAAGTTACTGGTATGTATGCTTAGAATTACTTTCCAGGGTCAGTGCTGGGCTAAAAGATGCAGCACTGGATTCTCTCCTGATCGCGTGATTAAATCGGAATTCATAGTTCGGCTGATTTTAGAGGAATATTTACACGTTTCAAAAATGGACACAGAGTTTTCTGCTGAAAACCGCACAATGGATTCTTATGGAAGGAAATAGAAGTTACTGGTAAGTATGCTTAGAATGACTTTTCAGGGTCAGTGCGGGGTTAAAAGATGCAGCACTAGGTTTTCTCCTGATAACAGGTGAGTAAATCGTAATTTGTAGTTCGACTGATTTTAGAGGAATATTTGTACGTTTCAAAAATGGACACTTAGAATCTTTTCTGCTGAAAACCACACAATGGATTCCAATGGAACGAAATACAAGTTACTGGTAAGTATGCTTAGAATTACTTTTCAGGGTCAGTGCTGGGCTAAAAGATGCAGCACTGGGTTCTCTCCTGATAACAGGTGAGTAAATCGGAATTCGTAGTTCGGCTTATTTAAGAGGAATATTTGTACGTTTCAAAAATGGACACAGAAACTTTTCTGGTGAAAACTAACCCCGGGCGTAGCACTACGCTTCGCCCACGTAGTGTACGTAGCGCTGCCTGCTTCGCACTTTCCGAAGTAGGCGAAGCAGGGCAGCGCTACGCACACGCCGAGGGCGAAGCGTAGCTGCTTGCCACCCGCCACCCACCTCCCGCCCGCCCTTCTTTTAAATAACATGAGCAATGAAAATTAAGTAAAGTAAGTCGACTTACCCGTAAGCGCGGCGTCTCCGGGGCTCCCTCTTTCAGTTTCTAATTTCTTCTGGCAAATGCGCATGCGCGGACACCCGCGCATGCGCATTTCTCGCGAGAAATGCGCATGCGCGGGCGTCCGCGCATGCGCATTTGCCAGAAGAAATTAGAAACTGAAAGAGGGAGCCCCGGAGACGCCGCGCTTACGGGTAAGTCGACTTACTTTACTTAATTTTCATTGCTCATATTATTTAAAAGAATGGCGGGTGGGAGGTGGGTGGCACGTAGTGGGGCTACGCGAAGCGCGTAGTGTGCGTAGATTTGGGCACACTACGTGCTGCTTCACGTAGCCCCACTACGCCCACTACGCCCACCCTTAGTGAAAACCACACAATGCATTCCTATGGAAATACAAGTTGCTGGTAAGTACGCTAAGACTTACTTTCCAGGGTCAGTGCTGGGCTAAAAGATGCAGCACTGGATTCTCTTCTGATAAAAGGAGAGTAAATCGGAATTCTTAGTTCGGCTGACTTTAGAGGAATATTTGTACGTTTCAAAAATGGACACAGAGTTTTCTGCTGAAAACCACACAATGGATTCCTATGGAAGGAAATACAAGTTACTGGTAAGTACGCTTAGAATTACTTTTCAGGGTCAGTGCTGGTCTGAAAGATGCAGCACTGTGTTCTCTCCTGATAACAGGTGAGTAAATTGGAATTCGTAGTTCAGCTGATTTAAGAGGAATAGTTGTAAGTTTCTAAAAAGGACACAAAAATGTTTCTGGTGAAAACCACACAATGCATTCCTATGGAAGGAAATCCAAGTTATTGGTAAGAATGCTTCAAATTGCTTTTCAGGGTCAGTGCTGGGCTAAAAGATGCAGCACTGGGTTCTCTCCTGATAACAGGTGAGTAAATCGGTATTCGTAGTTCGGCTAATTTTCGAGGAATATTTGTACGTTTCAAAAATGGACAATTAGACACTTTACTGGTGAAAAGCACAAAATAGATTCATATGAAAGGAAATACACGTTACTGGTAAGTACGCTTAGAATTACTTTTCAGGGTCAGTGCTGGCCTAAAAGATGCAGCACTGGGTTCTCTCCTGAAAACAGGTGAGTAAATCAAAATCGGTAGTTCGGCTGATTTAAGAGGAATATTTGTACGTTTCAAAAATGGACACAGAAACTTTTCTGGTGAAAACCACACAATGCATTCCTATAGAAGGAAATACAAGTTACTGGTATGTACGCTTAGAATTACTTTCAAGGGTCGGTGCTGTGCTAAAAGATGCAGCACTGGATTCTCTCCTGATAACAGGTGAGTAAATCGGAATTCATAGTTCGGCTCATTTTAGAGGAATATTTGTACGTTTTAAAAATGGACACTTAGAAGCTTTTCTGCTGAAAGCCACACAATGGATTCCTATTGAAGGAAATACAATTTACTTGTAAGTATGCTTAGAATTACTTTTCAGGGTCAGTGCTGTATAAAAGATGCAGCACTGGGTTCTCTAGTGATAACAGGTGAGTAAATCGGAATTCGCAATTCGGCTGATGTAAGAGTAATATTTGTACGTTTCAAAAATGGACACAGAATCTTTTGTGGGGAAAACCACAAAATGCATTCCTATGGAAGGAAATACAAGTTACTGGTAAGTATGCTTAGAATTGCTTTTCAGGGTCTGTGCTGGGCTAAAAGATGCAGCACTGGGTTCTTTCCTGATAACAGCTGAGTAAATCAACATTTTTAGTTCATCTGATTTTAGAGGAATATTTGTACGCTTCAAAAATGGATACTTAGAATCTTTTCTGGTGAAAACCACACAATGGATTCCTATGGATTGAAATACAAGTTACTGGTAAGTACGCTTAGAATTACTTTTCAGGGTCAGTGCTGATCTAAAAGATGCAGCACTGGGTTCTCTCCTGATAACAGGTGAGTAAATTGGAATTCGCAGTTCGGATGATTTTAGAGGAATATTTGTACGTTGAAAAAATGGACACTTGGAAACTTTTCTGGTGAAAACCACACAATGGATTCCTATGGGAGGAAATACAAGTTACTGGTATGTATGCTTAGAATTACTTTCCAGGGTCAGTGCTGGGCTAAAAGATGCAGCACTGGATTCTCTCCTGATAACAGGTGAGTAAATCGGAATTCATAGTTCGGCTGATTTAAGAGGAATATTTGTACGTTTCAAAAATGGACACAGAAACTTTTCTGGTGAAAACCACACAATGCATTCCTATAGAAGGAAATACAAGTTACTGGTATGTACGCTTAGAATTACTTTCAAGGGTCGGTGCTGTGCTAAAAGATGCAGCACTGGATTCTCTCCTGATAACAGGTGAGTAAATCAGAATTCGTAGTTCGGCTGATTTAAGAGGAATATTTGTACGTTTCAAAAATTGACACAGAAACTTTTCTGGTGAAAACCACAAAATGCATCCCTATGGATGGAAATACAAGTTACTGGTATGTACGCTTAGAATTACTTTCAAGGGTCGGGGCTGTGCTAAAAGATGCAGCACTGGATTCTCTCCTGATAACAGGTGAGTAAATCGGAATTCATAGTTCGGCTGATTTTAGAGGAATATTTGTACGTTTTAAAAATGGACACTTAGAAGCTTTTCTGCTGAAAACCACACAATGGATTCCTATGGAAGGAAATGCAAGTTACTTGTAAGTATGCTTAGAATTACTTTTCAGGGTCATTGCTGTATAAAAGATGCAGCACTGGGTTCTCTAGTGATAACAGGTGAGTAAATCGGAATTCCCAGTTCGGATGATTTTAGAGGAATATTTGTACGTTTAAAAAATGGACACTTGGAAACTTTTCTGGTGAAAACCACACAATGCATTCCTATGGGAGGAAATACAAGTTACTGGTATGTATGCTTAGAATTACTTTCCAGGGTCAGTGCTGGGCTAAAAGATGCAGCACTGGATTCTCTCCTGATAACAGGTAAGTAAATCGGAATTCGTAGTTCGACTGATTTTAGAGGAATATTTGTACGTTTCAAAAATGGACTCTTAGCAACTTTTCTGCTGAAAATCACACAATGGATTCCAATGGAAGGAAATACAAGTTACTGGTAAGTACGCTTACAATTACTTTTCAGGGTCAGTGCACGGCTAAAAGATGCAGCACTAGGTTCTCTCCTGATAACAGGTGAGTAAATTGGAATTCGTAGTTTGGCTGATTTTAGAGGAATATTTGTACGTTTCAAAAATGGACACTTAGAAACTTTTCTGGTGAAAACCACACAATGCATTCCCATGGAAGGAAATACAAGTTACTGGTAAGTATGCTTAGAATTACTTTTCAGGGTCAGTGCTGGGCTAAAAGATGCAGCACTGGGTTCTCTCCTGATAACAGGTGCGTAAATCGGAATTCGTAGTTGGACTGATTTTAAAAGAATATTTGAATGTTTCAAAAATGGACACTTAGAAACTTTGCTTCTGAAAACCACAAAATGGATTCCTATGGAAGGAAATACAAGTTACTTGTAAGTATGCTTAGAATTACTTTTCAGGGTCAGTGCTGTATAAAAGATGCAGCACTGGGTTCTCTAGTGATAACAGGTGAGTAAATCGGAATTCGCAATTCGGCTGATGTAAGAGTAATATTTGTACGTTTCAAAAATGGACACAGAATCTTTTGTGGGGAAAACCACAAAATGCATTCCTATGGAAGGAAATACAAGTTACTGGTAAGTATGCTTAGAATTACTTTTCAGGGTCTGTGCTGGGCTAAAAGATGCAGCACTGGGTTCTCTCCTGATAACAGCTGAGTAAATCAACATTTTTAGTTCAACTGATTTTAGAGGAATATTTGTACGCTTCAAAAATGGACACTTAGAATCTTTTCTGGTGAAAACCACACAATGGATTCCTATGGATTGAAATACAAGTTACTGGTAAGTACGCTTAGAATTACTTTCCAGGGTCAGTGCTGGGCTAAAAGATGCAGCACTGGATTCTCTCCTGATCACAGGTGATTAAATCGGAATTCATAGTTCGGCTGATTTTAGAGGAATATTTACACGTTTCAAAAATGGACACAGAGTTTTCTGCTGAAAACCGCACAATGGATTCTTATGGAAGGAAATACAAGTTACTGGTAAGTACGCTTAGAATTACTTTCCAGGGTCAGTGCTGGGCTAAAAGATACAGCACTGGGTTCTCTCCTGATAACAGGTGAGCAAATCGGAATAAGTAGTTTGGCTGATTTAAGAGGAATATTTGTACGTTTCAAAAATGGACACAGAAACTTTTCTGGTGAAAACCACACAATGCATTCCTATGGAAGGCAATACAAGTTACTGATAAGTACGCTTAGAATTACTTTCCAGGGTCAGTGCTGGGTTAAAAGATGCAGCACTGGATTCTCTCCTGATAACAGGTGAGTAAATCGGAATTCATAGTTAGGCTGATTTTAGAGGAATATATGTATGTTTCAAACATGGACACAGAATTTTCTGCTGAAAACCACACAATGGATTCCTATGGAAGGAAATACAAGTTACTGGTAAGTACGCTTAGAATTACTTTTCAGGGTCAGTGCTGGGCTAAAAGATGCAGCACTGGGTTCTCTCCTGATAACAGGTGAGTAAATCGGAATTCGTAGTTCGACTGATTTTAGAGGAATAATTGTACGTTTCAAAAATGGACACAAACTTTTCTGGTGAAAACCACACAATGCATTCCTATGGAAATACAAGTTACTGGTAAGTACGCTTAGACTTACTTTCCAGGGTCAGTGCTGGGCTAAAAGATGCAGCACTGGATTCTCTCCTGATAAAAGGTGAGTAAATCGGAATTCTTAGTTCGGCTGACTTTAGAGGAATATTTGTATGTTTCAAAAACTTGACACTTGGAAACTTTTCTGGTGAAAACCACACAATGGATTCCTATGGAAGGAAATACAAGTTACTGGTATGTACGCTTAGAATTACTTTTCAGGGTCAGTGCTGGGCTAAAAGATGCAGCACTGGGTTCTCTCCTGATAACAGGTGAGGAAATCGGAATTCTTAGTTTGGCTAATTTAAGAGTAACACATTTACGTTTCAAAAATGGACACATAAACTTTTCTGGTGAAAACCTCACAATGGATTCCTATGGAAGGAAATACAAGTTACTGGTAAGTATGCTTAGAATTACTTTTCAGGGTTAGGCTGGGCTAAAAGATGCAGCACTGGGTTCTCTCCTGATAACAGGTGAGTAAATTGGAATTCATAGTTTGGCTGATTTTAGAGGAATATTTGTACGTTTCAAAAATGAACACTTAGAAACTTTTCTGGTGAAAAAAACACAATGCATTCCTATGGAAGGAAATACAAGTTACTGATAAGTACGCTTAGAATTACTTTCCAGGGTCAGTGCTTGTCTAAAAGATGCAGCACTGTGTTCTCTCCTGATAACCTGTGAGTAAATCAGAATTCTTAGTTCGGCTGATTTTAGAGGAATATTTGTGCGTTTCAAAAATGGACACTTAGAGTTTTCTGCTGAAAACCACACAATGGATTCCTATGGAAGGAAATACAAGTTACTGGTAAGTGTGCTTAGAATTACTTTTCAGGGTCAGTGCTGGGCTAAAAGATGCAGCACTGGGTTCTCAGCTGGTAACAGGTGAGTAAATCGGAATTCGTAGTTCGACTGATTTTAGAGGAATATTTGTACTTTTCAAAAATGGACACAGAATCTTTTCTGCCGAAAACCACACAATGGATTCCTATGGAAGGAAATACAAGCTACTGGTAAGTATTCTTAGAGTTACTTTTCAGGGTCAGTACTGGTGTAAAAGATGCAGCACTGGGTTCTCTCCTGATAACAGGTGAGTAAGTCGGAATTCATAGTTCGGCTGATTTTAGAGGAATATTTGTACGTTTCAAATGTGGACACAAACTTTTATGGAGAAATCCACACAATGCATTCCTTTGGACGAAATACAAGTTACTGGTAAGTATGCTTAGAATTACTTTTCAGGGTCAGTGCTGGGCTAAAAGATGCAGCACTGGGTTCTCTCCTGATAACAGGTGTGTAAATCGGAATTCGTAGTTCAGCTTATTTAAGAGGAATATTTGTACGTTTCAAAAATGGACACATAAACTTTTCTGGTGAAAACCACACAATGGATTCCTATGGGAGGAAATACAAGTTACTGGTATGTATGCTTAGAATTACTTTCCAGGGTCAGTGCTGGGCTAAAAGATGCAGCACTGGATTCTCTCCTGATCACAGGTGATTAAATCGGAATTCATAGTTCGGCTGATTTTAGAGGAATATTTACACGTTTAAAAAAAGGACACAGAGTTTTGTGCTGAAAACCGCACAATGGATTCTTATGGAAGGAAATAGAAGTTACTTGTAAGTATGCTTAGAATGACTTTTCAGGGTCAGTGCGGGGTTAAAAGATGCAGCACTAGGTTCTCTCCTGATAACAGGTGAGTAAATCGGAATTCGTAGTTCGACTGATTTTAGAGGAATATTTGTACGTTTCAAAAATGGACACTTAGAATCTTTTCTGCTGAAAACCACACAATGGATTCCAATGAAATGAAATACAAGTTACTGGTAAGTATGTTTAGAATTACTTTTCAGGGTCAGTGGTGGGCTAAAAGACGCAGCACTGGGTTCTCTCCTGATAACAGGTGAGTAAATCGGAATTCGTAGTTCGGCTGAATTAAGAGGAATATTTGTACGTTTCAAAAATTGACACAGAAACTTTTCTGGTGAAAACCACAAAATGCATTCCTATGGATGGAAATACAAGTTACTGGTATGTACGCTTAGAATTACTTTCAAGGGTCGGTGCTGTGCTAAAAGATGCAGCACTGGATTCTCTCCTGATAACAGGTGAGTAAATCGGAATTCATAGTTCGGCTGATTTTAGAGGAATATTTGTACGTTTTAAAAATGGACACTTAGAAGCTTTTCTGCTGAAAACCACACAATGGATTCCTATGGAAGAAAATACAAGTTACTGGTAAGTACGCTTAGAATTACTTTTCAGGGTCAGTGTTGGGCTAAAAGATGCAGCACTAGGATCTTTCCTGATAACAGGTGAGTAAATCGGAATTCGTAGTTCGGCTTATTTAAGTGGAATATTTGTACGTTTCAAAAATGGACGCAAACTTTTCTGGTGAAAACCACACAATGCATTCCTATGGAAATACAAGTTACTGGTAAGTATGCTTAGAATTACTTTTCAGGGTCTGTGCTGGGCTAAAAGATGCAGCACTGGGTTCTCTCCTGATAACAGCTGAGTAAATCAACATTTTTAGTTCAACTGATTTTAGAGGAATATTTGTACGCTTCAAAAATGGACACTTAGAATCTTTTCTGGTGAAAACCAAACAATGGATTCCTATGGATTGAAATACAAGTTACTGGTAAGTACGCTTAGAATTACTTTTCAGGGTCAGTGCTCATCTAAAAGATGCAGCACTGGGTTCTCTCCTGATAACAGGTGAGTAAATTGAAATTCGCAGTTCGGTTGATTTTAGACGAATATTTGTACGTTTAAAAAATGGACACTTGGAAACTTTTCTGGTGAAAACCACACAATGGATTCCTATGGGAGGAAATACAAGTTACTGGTATGTATGCTTAGAATTACTTTCCAGGGTCAGTGCTGGGCTAAAAGATGCAGCACTGGATTCTCTCCTGATTGCGTGATTAAATCGGAATTCATAGTTCGGCTGATTTTAGAGGAATATTTACACGTTTCAAAAACTGGACACAGAGTTTTCTGCTGAAACCGCACAATGGATTCTTATGGAAGGAAATAGAAGTTACTGGTAAGTATGCTTAGAATGACTTTTCAGGGTCAGTGCGGGGTTAAAAGATGCAGCACTAGGTTTTCTCCTGATAACAGGTGAGTAAATCGTAATTTGTAGTTCGACTGATTTTAGAGGAATATTTGTACGTTTCAAAAATGGACACTTAGAATCTTTTCTGCTGAAAACCACACAATGGATTCCAATGGAACGAAATACAAGTTACTGGTAAGTATGCTTAGAATTACTTTTCAGGGTCAGTGCTGGGCTAAAAGATGCAGCACTGGGTTCTCTAGTGATAACAGGTGAGTAAATCGGAATTCGCAATTCGGCTGATGTAAGAGTAATATTTGTACGTTTCAAAAATGGACACAGAATCTTTTGTGGGGAAAACCCCAAAATGCATTCCTATGGAAGGAAATACAAGTTACTGGTAAGTATGCTTAGAATTACTTTTCAGGGTCTGTGCTGGGCTAAAAGATGCAGCACTGGGTTCTCTCCTGATAACAGCTGAGTAAATCAACATTTTTAGTTCAACTGATTTTAGAGGAATATTTGTACGCTTCAAAAATGGACACTTAGAATCTTTTCTGGTGAAAACCACACAATGGATTCCTATGGATTGAAATACAAGTTACTGGTAAGTACGCTTAGAATTACTTTCCAGGGTCAGTGCTGGGCTAAAAGATGCAGCACTGGATTCTCTCCTGATCACAGGTGATTAAATCGGAATTCATAGTTCGGCTGATTTTAGAGGAATATTTACACGTTTCAAAAATGGACACAGAGTTTTCTGCTGAAAACCGCACAATGGATTCTTATGGAAGGAAATACAAGTTACTGGTAAGTACGCTTAGAATTACTTTCCAGGGTCAGTGCTGGGCTAAAATATACAGCACTGGGTTCTCTCCTGATAACAGGTGAGCAAATCGGAATAAGTAGTTTGGCTGATTTAAGAGGAATATTTGTACGTTTCAAAAATGGACACAGAAACTTTTCTGGTGAAAACCACACAATGCATTCCTATGGAAGGCAATACAAGTTACTGATAAGTACGCTTAGAATTACTTTCCAGGGTCAGTGCTGGGTTAAAAGATGCAGCACTGGATTCTCTCCTGATAACAGGTGAGTAAATCGGAATTCATAGTTAGGCTGATTTTAGAGGAATATATGTATGTTTCAAACATGGACACAGAATTTTCTGCTGAAAACCACACAATGGATTCCTATGGAAGGAAATACAAGTTACTGGTAAGTACGCTTAGAATTACTTTTCAGGGTCAGTGCTGGGCTAAAAGATGCAGCACTGGGTTCTCTCCTGATAACAGGTGAGTAAATCGGAATTCGTAGTTCGACTGATTTTAGAGGAATAATTGTACGTTTCAAAAATGGACACAAACTTTTCTGGTGAAAACCACACAATGCATTCCTATGGAAATACAAGTTACTGGTAAGTACGCTTAGACTTACTTTCCAGGGTCAGTGCTGGGCTAAAAGATGCAGCACTGGATTCTCTCCTGATAAAAGGTGAGTACATCGGAATTCTTAGTTCGGCTGACTTTAGAGGAATATTTGTATGTTTCAAAAACTTGACACTTGGAAACTTTTCTGGTGAAAACCACACAATGGATTCCTATGGAAGGAAATACAAGTTACTGGTATGTACGCTTAGAATTACTTTTCAGGGTCAGTGCTGGGCTAAAAGATGCAGCACTGGGTTCTCTCCTGATAACAGGTGAGGAAATCGGAATTCTTAGTTTGGCTAATTTAAGAGTAACACATTTACGTTTCAAAAATGGACACATAAACTTTTCTGGTGAAAACCTCACAATGGATTCCTATGGAAGGAAATACAAGTTACTGGTAGGTATGCTTAGAATTACTTTTCAGGGTTAGGCTGGGCTAAAAGATGCAGCACTGGGTTCTCTCCTGATAACAGGTGAGTAAATTGGAATTCATAGTTTGGCTGATTTTAGAGGAATATTTGTACGTTTCAAAAATGAACACTTAGAAACTTTTCTGGTGAAAAAAACACAATGCATTCCTATGGAAGGAAATACAAGTTATTGATAAGTACGCTTAGAATTACTTTCCAGGGTCAGTGCTTGTCTAAAAGATGCAGCACTGTGTTCTCTCCTGATAACCTGTGAGTAAATCAGAATTCTTAGTTCGGCTGATTTTAGAGGAATATTTGTGCGTTTCAAAAATGGACACTTAGAGTTTTCTGCTGAAAACCACACAATGGATTCCTATGGAAGGAAATACAAGTTACTGGTAAGTGTGCTTAGAATTACTTTTCAGGGTCAGTGCTGGGCTAAAAGATGCAGCACTGGGTTCTCAGCTGGTAACAGGTGAGTAAATCGGAATTCGTAGTTCGACTGATTTTAGAGGAATATTTGTACTTTTCAAAAATGGACACAGAATCTTTTCTGCTGAAAACCACACAATGGATTCCTATGGAAGGAAATACAAGCTACTGGTAAGTATTCTTAGAGTTACTTTTCAGGGTCAGTACTGGTGTAAAAGATGCAGCACTGGGTTCTCTCCTGATAACAGGTGAGTAAGTCGGAATTCATAGTTCGGCTGATTTTAGAGGAATATTTGTACGTTTCAAATGTGGACACAAACTTTTCTGGAGAAATCCACACAATGCATTCCTTTGGACGAAATACAAGTTACTGGTAAGTATGCTTAGAATTACTTTTCAGGGTCAGTGCTGGGCTAAAAGATGCAGCACTGGGTTCTCTCCTGATAACAGGTGTGTAAATCGGAATTCGTAGTTCAGCTTATTTAAGAGGAATATTTGTACGTTTCAAAAATGGACACATAAACTTTTCTGGTGAAAACCACACAATGGATTCCTATGGGAGGAAATACAAGTTACTGGTATGTATGCTTAGAATTACTTTCCAGGGTCAGTGCTGGGCTAAAAGATGCAGCACTGGATTCTCTCCTGATCACAGGTGATTAAATCGGAATTCATAGTTCGGCTGATTTTAGAGGAATATTTACACGTTTAAAAAAAGGACACAGAGTTTTGTGCTGAAAACCGCACAATGGATTCTTATGGAAGGAAATAGAAGTTACTTGTAAGTATGCTTAGAATGACTTTTCAGGGTCAGTGCGGGGTTAAAAGATGCAGCACTAGGTTCTCTCCTGATAACAGGTGAGTAAATCGGAATTCGTAGTTCGACTGATTTTAGAGGAATATTTGTACGTTTCAAAAATGGACACTTAGAATCTTTTCTGCTGAAAACCACACAATGGATTCCAATGAAACGAAATACAAGTTACTGGTAAGTATGTTTAGAATTACTTTTCAGGGTCAGTGGTAGGCTAAAAGACGCAGCACTGGGTTCTCTCCTGATAACAGGTGAGTAAATCGGAATTCGTAGTTCGGCTGAATTAAGAGGAATATTTGTACGTTTCAAAAATTGACACAGAAACTTTTCTGGTGAAAACCACAAAATGCATTCCTATGGATGGAAATACAAGTTACTGGTATGTACGCTTAGAATTACTTTCAAGGGTCGGTGCTGTGCTAAAAGATGCAGCACTGGATTCTCTCCTGATAACAGTTGAGTAAATCGGAATTCATAGTTCGGCTGATTTTAGAGGAATATTTGTACGTTTTAAAAATGGACACTTAGAAGCTTTTCTGCTGAAAACCACACAATGGATTCCTATGGAAGAAAATACAAGTTACTGGTAAGTACGCTTAGAATTACTTTTCAGGGTCAGTGTTGGGCTAAAAGATGCAGCACTAGGATCTTTCCTGATAACAGGTGAGTAAATCGGAATTCGTAGTTCGGCTTATTTAAGTGGAATATTTGTACGTTTCAAAAATGGACGCAAA
The DNA here is from genome assembly GCF_964204655.1 of Triturus cristatus. Lineage (NCBI taxonomy): Eukaryota > Metazoa > Chordata > Amphibia > Caudata > Salamandridae > Triturus > Triturus cristatus. Next base: position 999,003,188 of record NC_140579.1, read on the forward strand.
CTTTTCTGGTGAAAACCACACAATGCATTCCTATGGAAATACAAGTTACTGGTAAGTATGCTTAGAATTACTTTTCAGGGTCTGTGCTGGGCTAAAAGATGCAGCACTGGGTTCTCTCCTGATAACAGCTGAGTAAATCAACATTTTTAGTTCAACTGATTTTAGAGGAATATTTGTACGCTTCAAAAATGGACACTTAGAATCTTTTCTGGTGAAAACCAAACAATGGATTCCTATGGATTTAAATACAAGTTACTGGTAAGTACGCTTAGAATTACTTTTCAGGGTCAGTGCTCATCTAAAAGATGCAGCACTGGGTTCTCTCCAGATAACAGGTGAGTAAATTGAAATTCGCAGTTCGGATGATTTTAGAGGAATATTTGTACGTTTAAAAAATGGACACTTGGAAACTTTTCTGGTGAAAACCACACAATGGATTCCTATGGGAGGAAATACAAGTTACTGGTATGTATGCTTAGAATTACTTTCCAGAGTCAGTGCTGGGCTAAAAGATGCAGCACTGGATTCTCTCCTGATTGCGTGATTAAATCGGAATTCATAGTTCGGCTGATTTTAGAGGAATATTTACACGTTTCAAAAATGGACACAGAGTTTTCTGCTGAAAACCGCACAATGGATTCTTATGGAAGGAAATAGAAGTTACTGGTAAGTATGCTTAGAATGACTTTTCAGGGTCAGTGCGGGGTTAAAAGATGCAGCACTAGGTTTTCTCCTGATAACAGGTGAGTAAATCGTAATTTGTAGTTCGACTGATTTTAGAGGAATATTTGTACGTTTCAAAAATGGACACTTAGAATCTTTTCTGCTGAAAACCACACAATGGATTCCAATGGAACGAAATACAAGTTACTGGTAAGTATGCTTAGAATTACTTTTCAGGGTCAGTGCTGGGCTAAAAGATGCAGCACTGGGTTCTCTCCTGATAACAGGTGAGTAAATCAGAATTCGTAGTTCGGCTTATTTAAGAGGAATATTTGTACGTTTCAAAAATGGACACAGAAACTTTTCTGGTGAAAACCACACAATGCATTCCTATGGAAATACAAGTTGCTGGTAAGTACGCTAAGACTTACTTTCCAGGGTCAGTGCTGGGCTAAAAGATGCAGCACTGGATTCTCTTCTGATAAAAGGTGAGTAAATCGGAATTCTTAGTTCGGCTGACTTTAGAGGAATATTTGTACGTTTCAAAAATGGACACAGAGTTTTCTGCTGAAAACCACACAATGGATTCCTATGGAAGGAAATACAAGTTACTGGTAAGTACGCTTAGAATTACTTTTCAGGGTCAGTGCTGGTCTGAAAGATGCAGCACTGTGTTCTCTCCTGATAACAGGTGAGTAAATTGGAATTCGTAGTTCAGCTGATTTAAGAGGAATAGTTGTAAGTTTCAAAAAAGGACACAAAAATGTTTCTGGTGAAAACCACACAATGCATTCCTATGGAAGGAAATCCAAGTTATTGGTAAGAATGCTTCAAATTGCTTTTCAGGGTCAGTGCTGGGCTAAAAGATGCAGCACTGGGTTCTCTCCTGATAACAGGTGAGTAAATCGGTATTCGTAGTTCGGCTGATTTTCGAGGAATATTTGTACGTTTCAAAAATGGACAATTAGACACTTTTCCGGTGAAAACCACAAAATAGATTCCTATGAAAGGAAATACACGTTACTGGTAAGTACGCTTAGAATTACTTTTCAGGGTCAGTGCTGGCCTAAAAGATGCAGCACTGGGTTCTCTCCTGAAAACAGGTGAGTAAATCAAAATCGGTAGTTCGGCTGATTTAAGAGGAATATTTGTACGTTTCAAAAATGGACACAGAAACTTTTCTGGTGAAAACCACACAATGCATTCCTATAGAAGGAAATAAAAGTTACTGGTATGTACGCTTAGAATTACTTTCAAGGGTCGGTGCTGTGCTAAAAGATGCAGCACTGGATTCTCTCCTGATAACAGGTGAGTAAATCGGAATTCATAGTTCGGCTGATTTTAGAGGAATATTTGTACGTTTTAAAAATGGACACTTAGAAGCTTTTCTGCTGAAAACCACACAATGGATTCCTATTGAAGGAAATACAATTTACTTGTAAGTATGCTTAGAATTACTTTTCAGGGTCAGTGCTGTATAAAAGATGCAGCACTGGGTTCTCTATTGATAACAGGTGAGTAAATCGGAATTTGCAATTCGGCTGATATAAGAGTAATATTTGTACGTTTCAAAAATGGACACAGAATCTTTTGTGGGGAAAACCACAAAATGCATTCCTATGGAAGGAAATACAAGTTACTGGTAAGTATGCTTAGAATTACTTTTCAGGGTCTGTGCTGGGCTAAAAGATGCAGCACTGGGTTCTTTCCTGATAACAGCTGAGTAAATCAACATTTTTAGTTCAACTGATTTTAGAGGAATATTTGTACGCTTCAAAAATGGACACTTAGAATCTTTTCTGGTGAAAACCACACAATGGATTCCTATGGATTGAAATACAAGTTACTGGTAAGTACGCTTAGAATTAGTTTTCAGGGTCAGTGCTCATCTAAAAGATGCAGCACTGGGTTCTCTCCTGATAACAGGTGAGTAAATTGGAATTCGCAGTTCGGATGATTTTAGAGGAATATTTGTACGTTGAAAAAATGGACACTTGGAAACTTTTCTGGTGAAAACCACACAATGGATTCCTATGGGAGGAAATACAAGTTACTGGTATGTATGCTTAGAATTACTTTCCAGGGTCAGTGCTGGGCTAAAAGATGCAGAACTGGATTCTCTCCTGATCACAGGTGAGTAAATCGGAATTCGTAGTTCGGCTGATTTAAGAGGAATATTTGTACGTTTCAAAAATTGACACAGAAACTTTTCTGGTGAAAACCACAAAATGCATCCCTATGGATGGAAATACAAGTTACTGGTATGTACGCTTAGAATTACTTTCAAGGGTCGGTGCTGTGCTAAAAGATGCAGCACTGGATTCTCTCCTGATAACAGGTGAGTAAATCGGAATTCATAGTTCGGCTGATTTTAGAGGAATATTTGTACGTTTTAAAAATGGACACTTAGAAGCTTTTCTGCTGAAAACCACACAATGGATTCCTATGGAAGGAAATGCAAGTTACTTGTAAGTATGCTTAGAATTACTTTTCAGGGTCATTGCTGTATAAAAGATGCAGCACTGGGTTCTCTAGTGATAACAGGTGAGTAAATCGGAATTCGCAGTTCGGATGATTTTAGAGGAATATTTGTACGTTTAAAAAATGGACACTTGGAAACTTTTCTGGTGAAAACCACACAATGGATTCCTATGGGAGGAAATACAAGTTACTGGTATGTATGCTTAGAATTACTTTCCAGGGTCAGTGCTGGGCTAAAAGATGCAGCACTGGATTCTCTCCTGATAACAGGTGAGTAAATCGGAATTCGTAGTTCGACTGATTTTAGAGGAATATTTGTACGTTTCAAAAATGGACTCTTAGCAACTTTTCTGCTGAAAATCACACAATGGATTCCAATGGAAGGAAATACAAGTTACTGGTAAGTACGCTTACAATTACTTTTCAGGGTCAGTGCACGGCTAAAAGATGCAGCACTAGGTTCTCTCCTGATAACAGGTGAGTAAATTGGAATTCGTAGTTTGGCTGATTTTAGAGGAATATTTGTACGTTTCAAAAATGGACACTTAGAAACTTTTCTGGTGAAAACCACACAATGCATTCCCATGGAAGGAAATACAAGTTACTGGTAAGTACGCTTAGAATTACTTTTCAGGGTCAGTGCTGGGCTAAAAGATGCAGCACTGGGTTCTCTCCTGATAACAGGTGAGTAAATCGGAATTCGTAGTTCGACTGATTTTAGAGGAATAATTGTACGTTTCAAAAATGGACACAAACTTTTCTGGTGAAAACCACACAATGCATTCCTATGGAAATACAAGTTACTGGTAAGTACGCTTAGACTTACTTTCCAGGGTCAGTGCTGGGCTAAAAGATGCAGCACTGGATTCTCTCCTGATAAAAGGTGAGTAAATCGGAATTCTTAGTTCGGCTGACTTTAGAGGAATATTTGTATGTTTCAAAAACTTGACACTTGGAAACTTTTCTGGTGAAAACCACACAATGGATTCCTATGGAAGGAAATACAAGTTACTGGTATGTACGCTTAGAATTACTTTTCAGGGTCAGTGCTGGGCTAAAAGATGCAGCACTGGGTTCTCTCCTGATAACAGGTGAGGAAATCGGAATTCTTAGTTTGGCTAATTTAAGAGTAACACTTTTACGTTTCAAAAATGGACACATAAACTTTTCTGGTGAAAACCTCACAATGGATTCCTATGGAAGGAAATACAAGTTACTGGTAAGTATGCTTAGAATTACTTTTCAGGGTTAGGCTGGGCTAAAAGATGCAGCACTGGGTTCTCTCCTGATAACAGGTGAGTAAATTGGAATTCATAGTTTGGCTGATTTTAGAGGAATATTTGTACGTTTCAAAAATGAACACTTAGAAACTTTTCTGGTGAAAAAAACACAATGCATTCCTATGGAAGGAAATACAAGTTACTGGTAATTGTGCTTAGAATTACTTTTCAGGGTCAGTGCTGGGCTAAAAGATGCAGCACCGGGTTCTCAGCTGGTAACAGGTGAGTAAATCAGAATTCGTAGTTCGACTGATTTTAGAGGAATATTTGTACTTTTCAAAAATGGACAGAATCTTTTCTGCTGAAAACCACACAATGGATTCCTATGGAAGGAAATACAAGTTACTGGTAAGTATTCTTAGAGTTACTTTTCAGGGTCAGTACTGGTGTAAAAGATGCAGCACTGGGTTCTCTCCTGATAACAGGTGAGTAAGTCGGAATTCATAGTTCGGCTGATTTTAGAGGAATATTTGTACGTTTCAAATGTGGACACAAACTTTTCTGGAGAAATCCACACAATGCATTCCTTTGGACGAAATACAAGTTACTGGTAAGTACGTTTAGAATTACTTTTCAGGGTCAGTGTTGGGCTAAAAGATGCAGCACTGGGTTCTCTCCTGATAAAAGGTGAGTAAATCGGAATTCGTAGCTTGACAGATTTTAGAGGAATATTTGTACGTTTCAAAAAAGGACACACAGTAACTTTTCTGCTGAAAACCACACAATGGTTTCCTGTGGAAGGAAATACAAGTTACTGCTAAGTACATTTAGAATTAATTTCCAGGGTCAGTGCTGGGCTAAAAGATGCAGCACTTGATTCTGTCCTGATAACAGGTGAGTAAATCGGAATTCGTAGTTCGGCTGATTTTAGAGGAATATTTGTATGTTTCAAAAAGGGACACAGAGTTTTCTACTGAAAACCACACAATAGATTCCTATGGAAGAAAATACAAGTCACTGGTAAGTACGCTTAGATTTACTTTTCAGGGTCAGTGCTTGTCTAAAAGATGCAGCACTGTGTTCCCTCCTGAAAACAGGTGAGTAAATAGGAACTCTTAGATCGGCTGATTTTAGAGGAATATTTGTACGTTTCAAAAATGGACACATAAACTATTCTGGTGAAAACCACTCAATGGATTCCTATGGAAGGAAATACAAGTTACTGGTAAGTACACTTAGAATTACTTTTCAGGGTCAGTGCTGTATAAAAGATGCAACACTGGGTTCTGTCCTGATAACAGGTGAGTAAATCGGAATTCATAGTTCGACTGATTTTAGAGGAATATTTGTAAGTTTCAAAAATGGGCACAGAAACTTTTCTGGAGAACACCACACAATGAATTCCAATGGAAGGAAATACAAGTTACTGGTAAGTATGCTTAGAATGTCTGTTCAGGGTCAGTTCTGGGCTTAAAGATGCAGCACTTGGTTCTCTCCTGATAACAGGTGAGTAAATCAGAATTCTTAGTTCGGCTGATTTAAGAGGAATATTTTACGTTTCAAAAATGGACACAGAAACTTTTCTGCTGAAAACCACACAATGGATTCCTATAGAAGGAAAAAGAAGTTACTGGTATGTACACTTAGAATTACTTTTCAGGGTCAGTGCTGGGCTAAAAGATGCAGCACTGGGTTTTCTCCTGATAACAGGTGAGTAAATCGGAATTCGTAGTTCGGCTTATTTCAGAGGAATATTTGTACGTTTCAAAAATGGACACAAGACTTTTCTGGTGAAAACCACAAAATGCATTCCTATGGAAGGAAATACAAGTTACTGGTAAGTACTCTTAGAATTACTTTCCAGGGTCAGTCCTGGGCTAAAAGATGCAGCACTGGATTCTCTCCTGATAACAGGTGATTAAATCGGGATTCATACTTCGGCTAATTTAAGAGGAATATTTGTACATTTCAAAAATGGACACAAACTTTTCTGCTGAAAACCACACAATGGATTCCTATGGAAGGACATACAAGTTACTGGTAAGTATGCTTAGAATTAGTTTTCAAGGTCACTGCTGGGTTAAAAGATGCAGCACTGGGTTCTCTCCTGATAACAGGTGATTAAATCGGAATTCATAGTTCGGCTGATTTTAGAGGAATATTTGTACGTTTCAAAAATGGACACAGAGTTTTCTGCTGAAAACCACACAATGGATTCCTATGGAAGGAAATACAAGTTACTGGTAAGTATGCTTAGAATTACTTTTCAGGGTCAGTGCTGCGCAAAAAGATGCAGCACTGTGTTCTCTCCTGATAACAGGTGAGTAAATCGGAATTCATAGTTCGGCTGGTTTAAGAGGAATATTTGAACGTTTCAAAAATGGACACAGAAACTTTTCTGATGAAAACCACACAATGCATTCCTATGGAATGAAATACAAGTTACTGGTAAGTATGCTTAGAATTACTATTCAGGGTCAGTGCTGGGCTAAAAGATGCAGCACTGGGTTCTCTCCTGATTACAGGTGAGTAAATCGGAATAGGTAGTTTGGCTTATTTAAGAGGAATATTTGTATGTTTCAAAAATGGACACAAACTTTTCTGGTGAAAACTACACAATGCATTCCAATGGAAGGAAATACAAGTTACTGTTAAGTATGCTTAGAATTACTTTTCAGGGTCAGCGATGGGCTAAAAGATGCAGCACTGGGTTCTCTTCTGGTAACAGGTGAGTAAATCGGAATTCGTAGTTCGACTAATTTTAGAGGAATATTTGTACTTTTTAAAAATGGACACTTAGAATCTTTTCTGCTGAAACCCACACAATGGATTCCTATGGAAGGAAATACAAGTTACTGGTAAGTACGCTTAGAATTACTTTCCAGAGTCAGTGCTGGGCTAAAAGATGCAGCACTGGATTCTCTCCTGATAACAGGTGAGTAAATCAGAATTCATAGTTCGGCTGATTTTAGAGGAATATTTATACGTTTCAAAAATGGACACAGTGTTTTCTGCTGAAAACCACACAATGCATTCCTATGGAAGGAAATACAAGTTACTGGTAAGTATGCTTAGAATTACTATTCAGGGTCAGTGCTGGGCTAAAAAATGCAGCACTGGGTTCCCTCCTGATAACAGGTGAGTAAATCAGAATAGGTAGTTTGGCTTATTTAAGAGGAATATTTGCATGTTTCAAAAATGGACACAAACTTTTCTGGTGAAATCCACACAATGCATTCCAATGGATGGAAATACAAGTTACTGGTAAGTATGCTTAGAATTACTTTTCAGGGTCAGTGGTGGGCTAAAAGATGCAGCACTGTGTTCTCTCCTGGTAACAGGTGAGTAAATCAGAATTCGTAGTTCGATTGAAATTAGGGGAATATTTGTACCTTTTAAAAATGGACACTTAGAATCTTTTCTGCTGAAAACCACACAATGGATTCCTATGGAAGGAAATACAAGTTACTGGTAGGTATTCTCAGAGTTACATTTCAGGGTCAGTACTGGTCTAAAAGATGCAGCACTGGGTTCTCTCCTGATAACAGGTGAGTAAGTCGGAATTCGTGGTTCGGCTGATTTTAGAGGAATATTTGTACGTTTCAAAAATGGACACAAACTTTTCTGGAGAAAACCACACAATGCATTCCTATGGACGAAATACAAATTACTGGTAAGTACGTTTAGAATTACTTTCCAGGGTCAGTGCTGGGCTAAAAGATGCAGCACTGGATTCTCTCCTGATAACAGGTGAGTAAATCGGAATTCATAGTTCGGCTGATTTTAGAGGAATATTTGTACGTTTCAAAAATGGGCACAGAAACTTTTCTGGTGAAAACCACACAATGCATTCCTGTGGAAGGAAATACAAGTTACTGGTAAGTATGCTTAGAATTACTTTTCAGGGTCAGTGCTGGGCTAAAAGATGCAGCACTGTGTTCTCTCCTGATAACATGTGAGTAAATCAGAATTCGTAGTTCGGCTGATTTTAGAGGAATATTTTTGCGTTTCAAAAATGGACACTTAGAGTTTTCTGCTGAAAACCACACAATGGATTCCTATGGAAGGAAATACAAGTTACTGGTAAGTGTGCTTAGAATTAGTTTTCAGGGTCAGTGCTGGGCTAAAAGATGCAGCACTGGGTTCTCAGCTGGTAACAGGTGAGTAAATCGGAATTCGTAGTTCGACTGATTTTAGAGGAATATTTGTACTTTTCAAAAATGGACACAGAATCTTTTCTGCTGAAAACCACACAATGGATTCCTATGGAAGGAAATACAAGTTACTGGTAAGTATTCTTAGAGTTACTTTTCAGGGTCAGTACTGGTGTAAAAGATGCAGCACTGGGTTCTCTCCTGATAACAGGTGAGTAAGTCGGAATTCATAGTTCGGCTGATTTTAGAGGAATATTTGTACGTTTCAAATGTGGACACAAACTTTTCTGGAGAAATCCACACAATGCATTCCTTTGGACGAAATACAAGTTACTGGTAAGTACGTTTAGAATTACTTTTCAGGGTCAGTGTTGGGCTAAAAGATGCAGCTCTGGGTTCTCTCCTGATAAAAGGTGAGTACATCGGAATTCGTAGTTCGGCTGATTTTAGAGGAATATTTGTATGTTTCAAAAAGGGACACAGAGTTTTCTACTGAAAACCACACAATAGATTCCTATGGAAGAAAATACAAGTTACTGGTAAGTACGCTTAGATTTACTTTTCAGGGTCAGTGCTTGTCTAAAAGATGCAGCACTGTGTTCTCTCCTGAAAACAGGTGAGTAAATAGGAACTCTTAGCTCGGCTGATTTTAGAGGAATATTTGTACGTTTCAAAAATGGACACATAAACTATTCTGGTGAAAACCACTCAATGGATTCCTATGGAAGGAAATACAAGTTACTGGTAAGTACACTTAGAATTACTTTTCAGGGTCAGTGCTGTATAAAAGATGCAACACTGGGTTCTGTCCTGATAACAGGTGAGTAAATCGAAATTCATAGTTCGACTGATTTTAGAGGAATATTTGTAAGTTTCAAAAATGGGCACAGAAACTTTTCTGGTGAAAACCACACAATGCATTCCTGTGGAAGGAAATACAAGTTACTGGTAAGTATGCTTAGAATTACTTTTCAGGGTCAGTGCTGGGCTAAAAGATGCAGCACTAGGTTCTCTCCTGATAACAGGTGATGAAATCAGAATTCTTAGTTCGGCTGATTTAAGAGGAATATTTTACGTTTCAAAAATGGACACAGAAACTTTTCTGGTGAAAACCTCACAATGGGTTCCTATGGAAGGAAATACAAGTTACTGGAAAGTAAGCTTAGAATTACTTTCCAGGGTCAGTGCTGGGTTAAAAGATGCAGCACTGTGTTCTCTTCTGAAAACAGGTGAGTAAATCGGAACTCTTAGTTCGGCTGATTTTAGAGGAATATTTGTACGTTTCAAAAATGGACTCCTATAAACTATTCTGGTGAAAACCACTCAATGGATTCCTATGAAAGGAAATACAAGTTACTGGTAAGTACACTTAGAATTACTTTTCAGGGTCACTGCTGTATAAAAGATGCAGCACTGGGTTCTCTCCTGATAACTGGTGAGTAAATCGGATTTTAAAGCTTGGCTGATTTTAGAGGAATATTTGTATGTTTCAAAAATGGACACTTAGAGTTTTCTGGTGAAAAAAACACAATGCATTCCTATGGAAGGAAATACAAGTTACTGATAAGTATGCTTAGAATTACTTTCCAGGGTCAGTGCTGGGCTAAAAGATGCAGCACTGTATTCTCTCCTGTTAGCGGGTGAGTAAATCGGAATTCATAGTTCGGCTGATTTAAGAGGAATATTTGTACGTTTCAATAATGGTCACTTAGTATCTTTTCTGCTGAAAACCACACAATGGTTTCCTGTGGAAGGAAATACAAGTTACTGCTAAGTACATTTAGAATTAATTTCCAGGGTCAGTGCTGGGCTAAAAGATGCAGCACTTGATTCTCTCCTGATAACAGGTGAGTAAATCGGAATTCGTAGTTCGGCTGATTTTAGAGGAATATTTGTATGTTTCAAAAAGGGACACAGAGTTTTCTACTGAAAACCACACAATAGATTCCTATGGAAGAAAATACAAGTTACTGGTAAGTACGCTTAGATTTACTTTTCAGGGTCAGTGCTTGTCTAAAAGATGCAGCACTGTGTTCTCTCCTGAAAACAGGTGAGTAAATAGGAACTCTTAGCTCGGCTGATTTTAGAGGAATATTTGTACGTTTCAAAAATGGACACATAAACTATTCTGGTGAAAACCACTCAATGGATTCCTATGGAAGGAAATACAAGTTACTGGTAAGTACACTTAGAATTACCTTTCAGGGTCAGTGCTGTATAAAAGATGCAACACTGGGTTCTGTCCTGATAACAGGTGAGTACATCGGAATTCATAGTTCGACTGATTTTAGAGGAATATTTGTAAGTTTCAAAAATGGGCACAGAAACTTTTCTGGTGAAAACCACACAATGCATTCCTGTGGAAGGAAATACAAGTTACTGGTGAGTATGCTTAGAATTACTTTTCAGGGTCAGTGCTGGGCTAAAAGATGCAGCACTAGGTTCTCTCCTAATAACAGGTGATGAAATCAGAATTCTTAGTTCGGCTGATTTAAGAGGAATATTTTACGTTTCAAAAATGGACACAGAAACTTTTCTGGTGAAAACCTCACAATGGATTCCTATGGAAGGAAATACAAGTTACTGGAAAGTAAGCTTAGAATTACTTTCCAGGGTCAGTGCTGGGTTAAAAGATGCAGCACTGTGTTCTCTTCTGAAAACAGGTGAGTAAATCGGAACTCTTAGTTCGGCTGATTTTAGAGGAATATTTGTACGTTTCAAAAATGGACTCCTATAAACTATTCTGGTGAAAACCACTCAATGGATTCCTATGGAAGGAAATACAAGTTACTGGTAAGTACACTTAGAATTACTTTTCAGGGTCACTGCTGTATAAAAGATGCAGCACTGGGTTCTCTCCTGATAACTGGTGAGTAAATCGGAATTTAAAGCTTGGCTGATTTTAGAGGAATATTTGTATGTTTCAAAAATGGACACTAGAGTTTTCTGGTGAAAAAAACACAATGCATTCCTATGGAAGGAAATACAAGTTACTGATAAGTATGCTTAGAATTACTTTCCAGGGTCAGTGCTGGGCTAAAAGATGCAGCACTGGATTCTCTCCTGTTAGCGGGTGAGTAAATCGGAATTCATAGTTCGGCTGATTTAAGAGGAATATTTGTACGTTTCAAAAATGGTCACTTAGAAACTTTTCTGCTAAAAACCACACAATGGATTCCTATGGAAGGAAATACAAGTTACTGGTAAATATGCTTAGAATTACTTTTCAGGGTCAGTGCTGGGCTAAAAGAAGCAGCACTGGGTTCTCTCCTGATAACAGGCGAGTAAATTGGAATTCGTAGCTTGGCTGATTTGAGAGGAATAGTTGTAAGTTTCAAAAATGGACACAAAAACGTTTCTGGTGAGAACCACACAATGCATTCCTATTTAAGGAAATACAAGTTACTGGTAAGAATGCTTAGAATTACTTTTCAGAGTCTCAGAGTCAATGCTGGGCTAAAAGATGCAGCACTGGGTTCTCTCCTGATAACAGGTGAGTAAATCGGAATTCGTAGTTCGGCTGATTTTAGAGGGATATTTGTACGTTTCAAAAATGGACACAAACTTTTCTGGAGAACACCACACAATGAATTCCAATGGAAGGAAATACAAGTTACTGGTAAGTATGCTTAGAATTACTTTTCAGGGTCAGTGCTGGGCTAAAAGATGCAGCACTGGGTTCTCTCCTGATAACAGGTGAGTGAATCAGAATTCGTAGTTCGGCTGATTTAAGAGGATATTTGTACGTTTCAAAAATGGACACAAACTTTTCTGGAGAACACCACACAATGAATTCCAATGGAAGGAAATACAAGTTACTGGTAAGTATGCTTAGAATGTCTGTTCAGGGTCAGTTCTGGGCTTAAAGATGCAGCACTTGGTTCTCTCCTGATAAGAGGTGAGTAAATCAGAATTCGTAGTTCGACTGATTTTAGAGGAATATTTGTACGTTTCAAAAATGGACAGTTAGAGACTTTTCTGCTGAAAACCACACAATGGATTCCTATAGAAGGAAAAAGAAGTTACTGGTATGTACACTTAGAATTACTTTTCAGGGTCAGTGCTGGGCTAAAAGATGCAGCACTGGGTTCTCTCCTGATAACAGGTGATTAAATCGGAATTCATAGTTCGGCTGATTTTAGAGGAATATTTATACGTTTCAAAAATGGACACAGTGTTTTCTGCTGAAAACCACACAATGCAATCCTATGGAAGGAAATACAAGTTACTGGTAAGTATGCTTAGAATTACTATTCAGGGTCAGTGCTGGGCTAAAAAATGCAGCACTGGGTTCCCTCCTGATAACAGGTGAGTAAATCAGAATAGGTAGTTTGGCTTATTTAAGAGGAATATTTGCATGTTTCAAAAATGGACACAAACTTTTCTGGTGAAATCCACACAATGCATTCCAATGGATGGAAATACAAGTTACTGGTAAGTATGCTTAGAATTACTTTTCAGGGTCAGTGGTGGGCTAAAAGATGCAGCACTGTGTTCTCTCCTGGTAACAGGTGAGTAAATCAGAATTCGTAGTTCGATTGAAATTAGGGGAATATTTGTACTTTTTAAAAATGGACACTTAGAATCTTTTCTGCTGAAAACCACACAATGGATTCCTATGGAAGGAAATACAAGTTACTGGTAGGTATTCTCAGAGTTACATTTCAGGGTCAGTACTGGTCTAAAAGATGCAGCACTGGGTTCTCTCCTGATAACAGGTGAGTAAGTCGGAATTCGTGGTTCGGCTGATTTTAGAGGAATATTTGTACGTTTCAAAAATGGACACAAACTTTTCTGGAGAAAACCACACAATGGATTCCTATGGAAGGAAATACAAGTTACTGGTAAGTACGCTTAGAATTACTTTCCAGAGTCAGTGCTGGGCTAAAAGATGCAGCACTGGATTCTCTCCTGATAACAGGTGAGTAAATCGGAATTCATAGTTCGGCTGATTTTAGAGGAATATTTGTACGTTTCAAAAATGGGCACAGAAACTTTTCTGGTGAAAACCACACAATGCATTCCTGTGGAAGGAAATACAAGTTACTGGTAAGTATGCTTAGAATTACTTTTCAGGGTCAGTGCTGGGCTAAAAGATGCAGCACTAGGTTCTCTCCTGATAACAGGTGATGAAATCGGAATTCTTAGTTCGGCTGATTTAAGAGGAATATTTTACGTTTCAAAAATGGACACAGAAACTTTTCTGGTGAAAACCTCACAATGGATTCCTATGGAAGGAAATACAAGTTACTGGAAAGTAAGCTTAGAATTACTTTACAGGGTCAGTGCTGGGTTAAAAGATGCAGCACGGTGTTCTCTTCTGAAAACAGGTGAGTAAATCGGAACTCTTAGTTCGGCTGATTTTAGAGGAATATTTGTACCTTTCAAAAATGGACTCCTATAAACTATTCTGGTGAAAACCACTCAATGGATTCCTATGGAAGGAAATACAAGTTACTGGTAAGTACACGTAGAATTACTTTTCAGGGTCACTGCTGTATAAAAGATGCAGCACTGGGTTCTCTCCTGATAACTGGTGAGTAAATCGGAATTCATAGCTTGGCTGATTTTAGAGGAATATTTGTATGTTTCAAAAATGGACACTTAGTGTTTTCTGGTGAAAAAAACACAATGCATTCCTATCGAAGGAAATACAATTTACTGATAAGTATGCTTAGAATTACTTTCCAGGGTCAGTGCTGGGCTAAAAGATGCAGCACTGGATTCTCTCCTGTTAGCGGGTGAGTAAATCGGAATTCATAGTTCGGCTGATTTAAGAGGAATATTTGTACGTTTCAAAAATGGTCACTTAGAAACTTTTCTGCTAAAAACCACACAATGGATTCCTATGGAAGGAAATACAAGTTACTGGTAAATATGCTTAGAATTACTTTTCAGGGTCAGTGCTGGGCTAAAAGAAGCAGCACTGGGTTCTCTCCTGATAACAGGTGAGTAAATTGGAATTCGTAGTTCGGCTGATTTTAGAGGGATATTTGTACGTTTCAAAAATGGACAATTAGACACTTTTCTGGTGAAAACGACAAAATGGATTCCTATGGAAGGAAATACAAGTTACTGGTAAGTACGCTTAGAATTACTTTTCAGGGTCAGTGCTGGGCTAAAAGATGCAGCACTGGGTTCTCTCCTGATAACAGGTGAGTGAATCAGAATTCGTAGTTCGGCTGATTTAAGAGGATATTTGTAAGTTTCAAAAATGGACACAAACTTTTCTGGAGAACACCACACAATGAATTCCAATGGAAGGAAATACAAGTTACTGGTAAGTATGCTTAGAATGTCTGTTCAGGGTCAGTTCTGGGCTTAAAGATGCAGCACTTGGTTCTCTCCTGATAAGAGGTGAGTAAATCAGAATTCGTAGTTCGACTGATTTTAGAGGAATATTTGTACGTTTCAAAAATGGACAGTAGAGACTTTTCTGCTGAAAACCACACAATGGATTCCTATGGAAGGAAATAGAAGTTACTGGTATGTACACTTAGAATTACTTTTCAGGGTCAGTGCTGGGCTAAAAGATGCAGCACTGGGTTTTCTCCTGATAACAGGTGAGTAAATCGGAATTCGTAGTTCGGCTTATTTCAGAGGAATATTTGTACGTTTCAAAAATGGACACAAGACTTTTCTGGTGAAAACCACAAAATGCATTCCTATGGAAGGAAATACAAGTTACTGGTAAGTACTCTTAGAATTACTTTCCAGGGTCAGTCCTGGGCTAAAAGATGCAGCACTGGATTCTCTCCTGATAACAGGTGATTAAATCGGAATTCATACTTCGGCTAATTTAAGAGGAATATTTGTACGTTTCAAAAATGGACACAAACTTTTCTGCTGAAAACCACACAATGGATTCCTATGGAAGGAAATACAAGTTACTGGTAAGTATGCTTAGAATTAGTTTTCAAGGTCACTGCTGGGTTAAAAGATGCAGCACTGGGTTCTCTCCTGATAACAGGTGATTAAATCGGAATTCATAGTTCGGCTGATTTTAGAGGAATATTTGTACGTTTCAAAAATGGACACAGAGTTTTCTGCTGAAAACCACACAATGGATTCCTATGGAAGGAAATACAAGTTACTGGTAAGTATGCTTAGAATTACTTTTCAGGGTCAGTGCTGCACAAAAAGATGCAGCACTGTGTTCTCTCTTGATAACAGGTGAGTAAATCGGAATTCATAGTTCGGCTGGTTTAAGAGGAATATTTGAACATTTCAAAAATGGACACAGAAACTTTTCTGATGAAAACCACACAATGCATTCCTATGGAATGAATTACAAGTTACTGGTAAGTATGCTTAGAATTACTATTCAGGGTCAGAGCTGGGCTAAAAGATGCAGCACTGGGTTCTCTCCTGATTACAGGTGAGTAAATCGGAATAGGTAGTTTGGCTTATTTAAGAGGAATATTTGTATGTTTCAAAAATGGACACAAACTTTTCTGGTGAAAACTACACAATGCATTCCAATGGAAGGAAATACAAGTTACTGGTAAGTATGCTTAGAATTACTTTTCAGGGTCAGCGATGGGCTAAAAGATGCAGCACTGGGTTCTGTTCTGGTAACAGGTGAGTAAATCAGAATTCGTAGTTCGACTAATTTTAGAGGAATATTTGTACTTTTTAAAAATGGACACTTAGAATCTTTTCTGCTGAAACCCACACAATGGATTCCTATGGAAGGAAATACAAGTTACTGGTAAGTACGCTTAGAATTACTTTCCAGAGTCAGTGCTGGGCTAAAAGATGCAGCACTGGATTCTCTCCTGATAACAGGTGAGTAAATCGGAATTCATAGTTCGGCTGATTTTAGAGGAATATTTATACGTTTCAAAAATGGACACAGAGTTTTCTGCTGAAAACCACACAATGCATTCCTATGGAAGGAAATACAAGTTAATGGTAAGTATGCTTAGAATTACTATTCAGGGTCAGTGCTGGGCTAAAAGATGCAGCACTGGGTTCTCTCCTGGTAACAGGTGAGTAAATCAGAATTCGTAGTTCGATTGAAATTAGGGGAATATTTGTACTTTTTAAAAATGGACACTTAGAATCTTTTCTGCTGAAAACCACACAATGGATTCCTATGGAAGGAAATACAAGTTACTAGTAGGTATTCTCAGAGTTACATTTCAGGGTCAGTACTGGTCTAAAAGATGCAGCACTGGGTTCTCTCCTGATAACAGGTGAGTAAGTCGGAATTCGTGGTTCGGCTGATTTTAGAGGAATATTTGCATGTTTCAAAAATGGACACAAACTTTTCTGGTGAAATTTCACACAATGCATTCCAATGGATGGAAATTCAAGTTACTGGTAAGTATGCTTAGAATTACTTTTCAGGGTCAGTGGTGGGCTAAAAGATGCAGCACTGGGTTCTCTCCTGGTAACAGGTGAGTAAATCAGAATTCGTAGTTCGATTGAAATTAGGGGAATATTTGTACTTTTTAAAAATGGAAACTTAGAATCTTTTCTGCTGAAAACCACACAATGGATTCCTATGGAAGGAAATACAAGTTACTGGTAGGTATTCTCAGAGTTACATTTCAGGGTCAGTACTGGTCTAAAAGATGCAGCACTGGGTTCTCTCCTGATAACAGGTGAGTAAGTCGGAATTCGTGGTTCGGCTGATTTTAGAGGAATATTTGTACGTTTCAAAAATGGACACAAACTTTTCTGGAGAAAACCACACAATGCATTCCTATGGACGAAATACAAATTACTGGTAAGTACGTTTAGAATTACTTTCCAGGGTCAGTGCTGGGCTGAAAGATGCAGCACTGGGTTTTCTCCTGATAAAAGGAGAGTAAATGGGAATTCGTAGTTCAACTGATTTAAGAGGAATATTTGTACGTTTCAAATGTGGACACTTAGAATCTTTTCTGCTGAAAACCACACAATGGATTCCTATGGAAAGAAATACAAGTTACTGGTAAGTACGCTTAGAATTACTTTCCAGAGTCAGTGCTGGGCTAAAAGATGCAGCACTGGATTCTCTCCTGATAACAGGTGAGTAAATCGGAATTCATAGTTCGGCTGATTTTAGAGGAATATTTATACGTTTCAAAAATGGACACAGAGTTTTCTGCTGAAAACCACACAATGCATTCCTATGGAAGGAAATACAAGTTACTGGTAAGTATGCTTAGAATTACTATTCAGGGTCAGTGCTGGGCTAAAAGATGCAGCACTGGGTTCTCTCCTGGTAACAGGTGAGTAAATCAGAATTCGTAGTTCGATTGAAATTAGGGGAATATTTGTACTTTTTAAAAATGGACACTTAGAATCTTTTCTGCTGAAAACCACACAATGGATTCCTATGGAAGGAAATACAAGTTACTGGTAGGTATTCTCAGAGTTACATTTCAGGGTCAGTACTGGTCTAAAAGATGCAGCACTGGGTTCTCTCCTGATAACAGGTGAGTAAGTCGGAATTCGTGGTTCGGCTGATTGTAGAGGAATATTTGCATGTTTCAAAAATGGACACAAACTTTTCTGGTGAAATTTCACACAATGCATTCCAATGGATGGAAATACAAGTTACTGGTAAGTATGCTTAGAATTACTTTTCAGGGTCAGTGGTGGGCTAAAAGATGCAGCACTGGGTTCTCTCCTGGTAACAGGTGAGTAAATCAGAATTCGTAGTTCGATTGAAATTATGGGAATATTTGTACTTTTTAAAAATGGACACTTAGAATCTTTTCTGCTGAAAACCACACAATGGATTCCTATGGAAGGAAATACAAGTTACTGGTAGGTATTCTCAGAGTTACATTTCAGGGTCAGTACTGGTCTAAAAGATGCAGCACTGGGTTCTCTCCTGATAACAGGTGAGTAAGTCGGAATTCGTGGTTCGGCTGATTTTAGAGGAATATTTGTACGTTTCAAAAATGGACACAAACTTTTCTGGAGAAAACCACACAATGGATTCCTATGGAAGGAAATACAAGTTACTGGTAAGTACGCTTAGAATTACTTTCCAGAGTCAGTGCTGGGCTAAAAGATGCAGCACTGGATTCTCTCCTGATAACAGGTGAGTAAATCGGAATTCATAGTTCGGCTGATTTTAGAGGAATATTTGTACGTTTAAAAAATGGGCACAGAAACTTTTCTGGTGAAAACCACACAATGCATTCCTGTGGAAGGAAATACAAGTTACTGGTAAGTATGCTTAGAATTACTTTTCAGGGTCAGTGCTGGGCTAAAAGATGCAGCACTAGGTTCTCTCCTGATAACAGGTGATGAAATCGGAATTCTTAGTTCGGCTGATTTAAGAGGAATATTTTACGTTTCAAAAATGGACACAGAAACTTTTCTGGTGAAAACCTCACAATGGATTCCTATGGAAGGAAATACAACTTACTGGAAAGTAAGCTTAGAATTACTTTACAGGGTCAGTGCTGGGTTAAAAGATGCAGCACGGTGTTCTCTTCTGAAAACAGGTGAGTAAATCGGAACTCTTAGTTCGGCTGATTTTAGAGGAATATTTGTACCTTTCAAAAATGGACTCCTATAAACTATTCTGGTGAAAACCACTCAATGGATTCCTATGGAAGGAAATACAAGTTACTGGTAAGTACACGTAGAATTACTTTTCAGGGTCACTGCTGTATAAAAGATGCAGCACTGGGTTCTCTCCTGATAACTGGTGAGTAAATCGGAATTCATAGCTTGGCTGATTTTAGAGGAATATTTGTATGTTTCAAAAATGGACACTTAGTGTTTTCTGGTGAAAAAAACACAATGCATTCCTATCGAAGGAAATACAATTTACTGATAAGTATGCTTAGAATTACTTTCCAGGGTCAGTGCTGGGCTAAAAGATGCAGCACTGGATTCTCTCCTGTTAGCGGGTGAGTAAATCGGAATTCATAGTTCGGCTGATTTAAGAGGAATATTTGTACGTTTCAAAAATGGTCACTTAGAAACTTTTCTGCTAAAAACCACACAATGGATTCCTATGGAAGGAAATACAAGTTACTGGTAAATATGCTTAGAATTACTTTTCAGGGTCAGTGCTGGGCTAAAAGAAGCAGCACTGGGTTCTCTCCTGATAACAGGTGAGTAAATTGGAATTCGTAGTTCGGCTGATTTTAGAGGGATATTTGTACGTTTCAAAAATGGACAATTAGACACTTTTCTGGTGAAAACGACAAAATGGATTCCTATGGAAGGAAATACAAGTTACTGGTAAGTACGCTTAGAATTACTTTTCAGGGTCAGTGCTGGGCTAAAAGATGCAGCACTGGGTTCTCTCCTGATAACAGGTGAGTGAATCAGAATTCGTAGTTCGGCTGATTTAAGAGGATATTTGTACGTTTCAAAAATGGACACAAACTTTTCTGGAGAACACCACACAATGAATTCCAATGGAAGGAAATACAAGTTACTGGTAAGTATGCTTAGAATGTCTGTTCAGGGTCAGTTCTGGGCTTAAAGATGCAGCACTTGGTTCTCTCCTGATAAGAGGTGAGTAAATCAGAATTCGTAGTTCGACTGATTTTAGAGGAATATTTGTACGTTTCAAAAATGGACAGTAGAGACTTTTCTGCTGAAAACCACACAATGGATTCCTATGGAAGGAAATAGAAGTTACTGGTATGTACACTTAGAATTACTTTTCAGGGTCAGTGCTGGGCTAAAAGATGCAGCACTGGGTTTTCTCCTGATAACAGGTGAGTAAATCGGAATTCGTAGTTCGGCTTATTTCAGAGGAATATTTGTACGTTTCAAAAATGGACACAAGACTTTTCTGGTGAAAACCACAAAATGCATTCCTATGGAAGGAAATACAAGTTACTGGTAAGTACTCTTAGAATTACTTTCCAGGGTCAGTCCTGGGCTAAAAGATGCAGCACTGGATTCTCTCCTGATAACAGGTGATTAAATCGGAATTCATACTTCGGCTAATTTAAGAGGAATATTTGTACGTTTCAAAAATGGACACAAACTTTTCTGCTGAAAACCACACAATGGATTCCTATGGAAGGAAATACAAGTTACTGGTAAGTATGCTTAGAATTAGTTTTCAAGGTCACTGCTGGGTTAAAAGATGCAGCACTGGGTTCTCTCCTGATAACAGGTGATTAAATCGGAATTCATAGTTCGGCTGATTTTAGAGGAATATTTGTACGTTTCAAAAATGGACACAGAGTTTTCTGCTGAAAACCACACAATGGATTCCTATGGAAGGAAATACAAGTTACTGGTAAGTATGCTTAGAATTACTTTTCAGGGTCAGTGCTGCACAAAAAGATGCAGCACTGTGTTCTCTCTTGATAACAGGTGAGTAAATCGGAATTCATAGTTCGGCTGGTTTAAGAGGAATATTTGAACATTTCAAAAATGGACACAGAAACTTTTCTGATGAAAACCACACAATGCATTCCTATGGAATGAATTACAAGTTACTGGTAAGTATGCTTAGAATTACTATTCAGGGTCAGAGCTGGGCTAAAAGATGCAGCACTGGGTTCTCTCCTGATTACAGGTGAGTAAATCGGAATAGGTAGTTTGGCTTATTTAAGAGGAATATTTGTATGTTTCAAAAATGGACACAAACTTTTCTGGTGAAAACTACACAATGCATTCCAATGGAAGGAAATACAAGTTACTGGTAAGTATGCTTAGAATTACTTTTCAGGGTCAGCGATGGGCTAAAAGATGCAGCACTGGGTTCTGTTCTGGTAACAGGTGAGTAAATCAGAATTCGTAGTTCGACTAATTTTAGAGGAATATTTGTACTTTTTAAAAATGGACACTTAGAATCTTTTCTGCTGAAACCCACACAATGGATTCCTATGGAAGGAAATACAAGTTACTGGTAAGTACGCTTAGAATTACTTTCCAGAGTCAGTGCTGGGCTAAAAGATGCAGCACTGGATTCTCTCCTGATAACAGGTGAGTAAATCGGAATTCATAGTTCGGCTGATTTTAGAGGAATATTTATACGTTTCAAAAATGGACACAGAGTTTTCTGCTGAAAACCACACAATGCATTCCTATGGAAGGAAATACAAGTTAATGGTAAGTATGCTTAGAATTACTATTCAGGGTCAGTGCTGGGCTAAAAGATGCAGCACTGGGTTCTCTCCTGGTAACAGGTGAGTAAATCAGAATTCGTAGTTCGATTGAAATTAGGGGAATATTTGTACTTTTTAAAAATGGACACTTAGAATCTTTTCTGCTGAAAACCACACAATGGATTCCTATGGAAGGAAATACAAGTTACTAGTAGGTATTCTCAGAGTTACATTTCAGGGTCAGTACTGGTCTAAAAGATGCAGCACTGGGTTCTCTCCTGATAACAGGTGAGTAAGTCGGAATTCGTGGTTCGGCTGATTTTAGAGGAATATTTGCATGTTTCAAAAATGGACACAAACTTTTCTGGTGAAATTTCACACAATGCATTCCAATGGATGGAAATACAAGTTACTGGTAAGTATGCTTAGAATTACTTTTCAGGGTCAGTGGTGGGCTAAAAGATGCAGCACTGGGTTCTCTCCTGGTAACAGGTGAGTAAATCAGAATTCGTAGTTCGATTGAAATTAGGGGAATATTTGTACTTTTTAAAAATGGAAACTTAGAATCTTTTCTGCTGAAAACCACACAATGGATTCCTATGGAAGGAAATACAAGTTACTGGTAGGTATTCTCAGAGTTACATTTCAGGGTCAGTACTGGTCTAAAAGATGCAGCACTGGGTTCTCTCCTGATAACAGGTGAGTAAGTCGGAATTCGTGGTTCGGCTGATTTTAGAGGAATATTTGTACGTTTCAAAAATGGACACAAACTTTTCTGGAGAAAACCACACAATGCATTCCTATGGACGAAATACAAATTACTGGTAAGTACGTTTAGAATTACTTTCCAGGGTCAGTGCTGGGCTGAAAGATGCAGCACTGGGTTTTCTCCTGATAAAAGAAGAGTAAATGGGAATTCGTAGTTCAACTGATTTAAGAGGAATATTTGTACGTTTCAAATGTGGACACTTAGAATCTTTTCTGCTGAAAACCACACAATGGATTCCTATGGAAAGAAATACAAGTTACTGGTAAGTATGCTTAGAATTACTTTCCAGAGTCAGTGCTGGGCTAAAAGATGCAGCACTGGATTCTCTCCTGATAACAGGTGAGTAAATCGGAATTCATAGTTCGGCTGATTTTAGAGGAATATTTGTACGTTTCAAAAATGGACACAGAGTTTTCTGCTGAAAACCACACAATGGATTCATATGGAAGGAAATACAAGTTACTGGTAAGTATGCTTAGAATTACTTTTCAGGGTCAGTGCTGAGCAAAAAGATGCAGCACTGGGTTCTCTCCTGATAACAGGTGAGTAAATCGGAATTCATAGTTCGGCTAATTTAAGAGGAATATTTGAACGTTTCAAAAATGGACACAGAAACTTTTCTGGTGAAAACCACACAATGCATTCCTATGGAAGGAAATACAAGTTACTGGTAAGTATGCTTAGAATTGCTATTCAGGGTCAGTGCTGGGCTAAAAGATGCAGCACTGGGTTCTCTCCTGATAACAGGTGAGTAAATCGGAATAGGTAGTTTGGCTTATTTAAGAGGAATATTTGTATGTTTCAAAAATGGACACAAACTTTTCTGGTGAAAACCACACAATGTATTCCAATGGATGGAAATACAAGTTACTGGTAAGTATGCTTAGAATTACTTTTCAGGGTCAGTGATGGGCTAAAAGATGCAGCACTGGGTTCTCTCCTGGTAACAGTTGAGTAAATCGGAATTCGTAGTTCGACTGATTTTAGAGGAATATTTGTACTTTTTAAAAATGGACACTTAGAATCTTTTCTGCTGAAAACCACACAATGGATTCCTTTGGAAGGAAATACAAGTTACTGGTAGGTATACTCAGAGTTACATTTCAGGGTC
Source organism: Triturus cristatus (assembly GCF_964204655.1). Taxonomy (NCBI): domain Eukaryota; kingdom Metazoa; phylum Chordata; class Amphibia; order Caudata; family Salamandridae; genus Triturus; species Triturus cristatus. The sequence continues at coordinate 999,026,617 of NC_140579.1, forward strand.
AGTACTGGTCTAAAAGATACAGCACTGGGTTCTCTCCTGATAACAGGTGAGTAAGTCGGAATTCGTGGTTCGGCTGATTTTAGAGGAATATTTACACGTTTCAAAAATGGACACAAACTTTTCTGGAGAAAACCACACCTTGCATTCCTATGGACGAAATACAAATTACTGGTAAGTACCTTTAGAATTACTTTCCAGGGTCAGTGCTGGGCTAAAAGATGCAGCAATGGGTTCTCTCCTGATAAAAGGTGAGTAAATCGGAATTCGTCGTTCAACTGATTTAAGAGGAATATTTGTACGTTTCAAATGTGGACACTTAGAATCTTTTCTGCTGAAAACCACACAATGGATTCCTATGGAAGGAAATACAAGTTACTGCTATGTACGCTTAGAATTACTTTTCAGGGTCAGTGCTGGGCTAAAAGATGCAGCACTGGGTTCTCTCCTGATAACAGGTGAGTAAATCAGAATTCGTAGTTCAGCTTATTTAAGAGGAATATTTGAACGTTTCAAAAATGGACACAGAAACTTTTCTGGTGAAAACCTCACAATGGATTCCTATGGAAGGAAATACAAGTTACTGGTAAGTATGCTTAGAATTACTGTTCAGAGTTAGTGCTGGTTTAAAAGATGCAGCACTGGGTTCTCTCCTGATAACAGGTGAGTAAATCGGAATTCGTAGTTCGGCTGATTTAAGAGGAATATTTGTTCGTTTCAAAAATGGACACAGAAACTTTTCTGGTGAAAACCACACAATGCATTCCTGTGGAAGGAAATACAAGATACTGGTAAGTACGCTTAGAATTACTTTTCAGGGTCAGTGCTGGGCTAAAAGATGCAGAAACGGGTTCTCTTCTGAAAACAGATGAGTAAATCAGAATAGGTAGTTCGGCTGATTTAAGAGGAATATTTGTACATTCAAAAATGGACACAGAAACTTTTCTGGTGTAAACCACTCAATGCATTCCTATGGAAGGAAATACAAGTTACTGGTAAGTACGCTTAGAATTACTTTTCAGGGTAAGTGCTGTGCTAAAAGATGCAGCACTGGGTTCTCGTGATAACAGGTGAGTAAATCGGAATTCGTAGTTCGACTGATTTAAGAGGAATATTTGTATGTTTCAAAAATGGACACAAACTTTTCTGGAGAACACCACACAATGAATTCCTGTGGAAGGAAATACAAGTTACTGGAAAGTATGCTTAGAATGTCTTTTCAGGGTCAGTTCTGGGCTAAAAGATGCAGCACTGGGTTCTCTCCTGATAAGAGGTGAGTAAATCAGAATTCGTAGTTCGACTGATTTTAGAGGAATATTTGTACGTTTCAAAAATGGACACAGAGTTTTCTGATGAAAACCACAAAATGGATTCCTATGGAAGGAAATACAAGTTACTGGTAAGTATGCTTAGAATTACTTTTCAGGGTCAGTGCTGAGCAAAAAGATGCAGCACTGGGTTCTCTCCTGATAACAGGTGATTAAATCGGAATTCATAGTTCGGCTGATTTTAGAGGAATATTTGTACGTTTCAAAAATGGACACAGAGTTTTCTGCTGAAAACCACACAATGGATTCTTATGGAAGAAAATACAAGTTACTGGTAAGTACACTTAGAATAACTTTCCAGGGTCAGTGCTGGGCAAAAAGATGCAGCACTGGGTTCTCTCCTGATAACAGGTGAGTAAATCGGAATTCGTAATTCGCCTGATTTAAGAGGAATATTTGTACGTTTCAAAAATGGACACAGAAACTTTTCTGGTGAAAACCACAAAATGCATTCCCATCGAAGGAAATACAAGTTACTGGTAAGTATGCTTAGAATTACTTTTCAGGGTCAGTGCTGGGCTAAAAGATGCAGCACTGGGTTCTCTCCTGATAACAGGTGAGTAAATTGGAATTCGTAGTTCGGCTGATTTTAGAGGAATATTTGTACGTTTCAAAAATGGACACTTAGAAACTTTTCTGCTGAAAACCACACAATGGATTCCTATGGAAGGAAATACAAGTTACTGCTATGTACGCTTAGAATTACTTTTCAGGGTCAGTGCTGGGCTAAAAGATGCAGCACTGGGTTCTCTCCTGATAACAGGTGAGTAAATCGGAATTCATAGTTCGGCTGATTTTAGAGGAATATTTGTACGTTTCAAAAATGGACACTTAGAAACTTTTCTGCTGAAAACCACACAATGGATTCCTATGGAAGGAAATACAAGTTACTGGTAAGTATGCTTAGAATTACTTTTCAGGGTCAGTGCTCAGCAAAAAGATGCAGCACTGGGTTCTCTCCTGATAACAGGTGAGTAAATCGGAATTCATAGTTCGGCTGATTTAAGAGGAATATTTGAACGTTTCAAAAATGGACACAGAAACTTTTCTGGTGAAAACCACACAATGCATTCCAATGGATGGAAATACATGTTACTGGTAAGTATGCTTAGAATTACTTTTCAGGGTCAGTGATGGGCTAAAAGATGCAGCACTGGGTTCTCTCCTGGTAACAGGTGAGTAAATCGGAATTCGTAGTTCAACTGATTTTAGAGGAATATTTGTACTTTTTAAAAATGGACACTTAGAATCTTTTCTGCTGAAAACCACACAATGGATTCCTTTGGAAGGAAATACAAGTTACTGGTAGGTATTCTCAGAGTTACATTTCAGGGTCAGTACTGGTCTAAAAGATACAGCACTGGGTTCTCTCCTGATAACAGGTGAGTAAGTCGGAATTCGTGGTTCGGCTGATTTTAGAGGAATATTTGTACGTTTCACAAATGGACACAAACTTTTCTGGAGAAAACCACACCTTGCATTCCTATGGACGAAATACAAGTTACTGGTAAGTACGTTTAGAATTACTTTCCAGGGTCAGTGCTGGGCTAAAAGATGCAGCACTGGGTTCTCTCCTGATAAAAGGTGAGTAAATCGGAATTCGTAGTTCAACTGATTTAAGAGGAATATTTGTACGTTTCAAATGTGGACACTTAGAATCTTTTCTGCTGAAAACCACACAATGGATTCCTATGGAAGGAAATACAAGTTACTGCTATGTACGCTTAGAATTACTTTTCAGGGTCATGCTGGGCTAAAAGATGCAGCACTGGGTTCTCTCCTGATAACAGGTGAGTAAATCAGAATTCGTAGTTCAGCTTATTTAAGAGGAATATTTGAACGTTTCAAAAATGGACACAGAAACTTTTCTGGTGAAAACCTCACAATGGATTCCTATGGAAGGAAATACAAGTTACTGGTAAGTATGCTTAGAATTACTGTTCAGAGTTAGTGCTGGTTTAAAAGATGCAGCACTGGGTTCTCTCCTGATAACAGGTGAGTAAATCGGAATTCGTAGTTCGGCTGATTTAAGAGGAATATTTGTTCGTTTCAAAAATGGACACAGAAACTTTTCTGGTGAAAACCACACAATGCATTCCTGTGGAAGGAAATACAAGATACTGGTAAGTACGCTTAGAATTACTTTTCAGGGTCAGTGCTGGGCTAAAAGATGCAGAAACGGGTTCTCTCCTGAAAACAGGTGAGTAAATCAGAATAGGTAGTTCGGCTAATTTAAGAGGAATATTTGTACATTCAAAAATGGACACAGAAACTTTTCTGGTGTAAACCACTCAATGCATTCCTATGGAAGGAAATACAAGTTACTGGTAAGTACGCTTAGAATTACTTTTCAGGGTAAGTGCTGTGCTAAAAGATGCAGCACTGGGTTCTCGTGATAACAGGTGAGTAAATCGGAATTCGTAGTTCGACTGCTTTAAGAGGAATATTTGTATGTTTCAAAAATGGACACTAACTTTTCTGGAGAACACCACACAATGAATTCCTGTGGAAGGAAATACAAGTTACTGGAAAGTATGCTTAGAATGTCTTTTCAGGGTCAGTTCTGGGCTAAAAGATGCAGCACTGGGTTCTCTCCTGATAAGAGGTGAGTAAATCAGAATTCGTAGTTCGACTGATTTTAGAGGAATATTTGTACGTTTCAAAAATGGACACAGAGTTTTCTGATGAAAACCACAAAATGGATTCCTATGGAAGGAAATACAAGTTACTGGTAAGCATGCTTAGAATTACTTTTCAGGGTCAGTGCTGAGCAAAAAGATGCAGCACTGGGTTCTCTCCTGATAACAGGTGAGTAAATCGGAATTCATAGTTCGGCTGATTTAATAGGAATATTTGTACGTTTCAAAAATGGACACAGAAACTTTTCTGGTGAAAACCACAAAATGCATTCCCATCGAAGGAAATACAAGTTACTGGTAAGTATGCTTAGAATTACTTTTCAGGGTCAGTGCTGGGCTAAAAGATGCAGCACTGGGTTCTCTCCTGATAACAGGTGAGTAAATTGGAATTCGTAGTTCGGCTGATTTTAGAGGAATATTTGTACGTTTCAAAAATGGACACTTAGAAACTTTTCTGCTGAAAACCACACGATGGATTCCTATGGAAGGAAATACAAGTTACTGCTATGTACGCTTAGAATTACTTTTCAGGGTCAGTGCTGGGCTAAAAGATGCAGCACTGGGTTCTCTCCTGATAACAGGTGAGTAAATCGGAATTCATAGTTCGGCTGATTTTAGAGGAATATTTGTACGTTTCAAAAATGGACACTTAATAGTTTTTTGCCGAAAACCACACAATGGATTCCTATGGAAGGAAATACAAATTACTGGTAAGTATGCTTAGAATTACTGTTCAGAGTCAGTGCTGGTCTAAAAGATGCAGCACTGTGTTCTCTCCTAATAACAGGTGAGTAAATTGGAAGTCGTATTTCGGCTGATTTAAGAGGAATAGTTGTAAGTTTCAAAAAAGGACAAAAAAACGTTTCTGGTGAAAACCACAATGCATTCCTATGGAAGGAAATACAAGTTACTGGTAAGTACACTTAGAATAACTTTTCAGGGTCAGTGCTGGGCTAAAAGATGCAGCACTGGATTCTCTCCTGATAACAGGTGAGTAAATCGGAATTTGTAGTTCGGCTGATTTAAGAGGAATATTTGTTCATTTCAAAAATGGACACAGAAACTTTTCTGGTGAAAACCACACAATGCATTCCTGTGGAAGGAAATACAAGATACTGGTAAGTACACTTAGAATTACTTTTCAGGGTCAGCGTTGGGCTAAAAGATGCAGAACTGGTTTCTCTCCTGAAAACAGGTGAGTAAATCAGAATAGGTAGTTCGGCTGATTTAAGAGGAATATTTGTACGTTCAAAAATGGACACAGAAACTTTACTGGTGTAAACCCCTCAATGCATTCCTATGGAAGGAAATACAAGTTACTGGTAAGTACGCTTAGAATTACTTTTCAGGGTAAGTGCTGTGCTAAAAGATGCAGCACTGGGTTCTCGTGATAACAGGTGAGTAAATCGGAATTGGTAGTTTGGCTGATTTAAGAGGAATATTTGTATGTTTCAAAAATGGACACAAACTTTTCTGGAGAACACCACACAATGAATTCCTGTGGAAGGAAATACAAGTTACTGGAAAGTATGCTTAGAATGTCTTTTCAGGGTCAGTTCTGGGCTAAAAGATGCAGAACTGGGTTCTCTCCTGATAAGAGGTGAGTAAATCAGAATTCGTAGTTCGACTGATTTTAGAGGAATATTTGTACGTTTCAAAAATGGACACAGAGTTTTCTGCTGAAAACCACAAAATGGATTCCTATGGAAGGAAATACAATTTACTGGTAAGTATGCTTAGAATTACTTTTCAGGGTCAGTGCTGAGCAAAAAGATGCAGCACTGGGTTCTCTCCTGATAACAGGTGAGTAAATCGGAATTCATAGTTCGGCTTATTTAAGAGGAATATTTGTACGTTTCAAAAATGGACACAGAAACTTTTCTGGTGAAAACCACAAAATGCATTCCTATCGAAGGAAATACAAGTTACTTGTAAGTACACTTAGAATTACTATTCAGGGTCAGTGCTGGGCTAAAAGATGCAGCACTGGGTTTTCTCCTGATAACAGGTGAGTAAATCGGAATTCGTAGTTCGGCTTTTTTAAGAGGAATATTTGTACGTTTCAAAAATGGACACAGAATGTTTTCTGGCGAAAACCACAAAATGCATTCCTATCGAAGGAAATACAATTTACTGGTAAGTATGCTTAGAATTACTTTTCAGGGTCAGTGTTGGGCTAAAAGATGCAGCACTGGGTTCTCTCCTGATAACAGGTGAGTAAATTGGAATTCGGAGTTCGGCTGATTTTAGAGGAATATTTGTACGTTTCAAAAATGGACACTTAGAAACTTTTCTGCTGAAAGCCACACAATGGATTCCTATGGAAGGAAATACAAGTTACTGGTAAGTATGCTTAGAATTACTTTTCAGGGTCAGTGCTGGGCTAAAAGATGCAGCACTGGGTTCTCAGCTGGTAACAGGTGAGTAAATCGGAATTCGTAGTTCGACTGATTTTAGAGGAATATTTGTACGTTTCAAAAATGGACACAGAAACTTTTCTGGTGAACACCACAAAATGCATTCCTATGGAAGGAAATACAAGTTACTGGTAAGTACTCTTAGAATTACTTTCCAGGGTCAGTCCTGGGCTAAAAGATGCAGCACTGGATTTTCTCCTGATAACAGGTGATTAAATCGGAATTCATAGTTCGGCTAATTGTTCTGCTTGGGTTTTCGGATCAGATAGAACCCGCTCAGCAGACCCTCTCTAACCCAAACCAGAACGTTACCCCCTCCCTAGGGCCTATTCACACCTAAATAACCACATATATGTACCACCTAAGGACAGGGAATTCCTACTATATATACCAAGACCTACAAGTCACAGCCTCGCGGTCCCAAACGGACCCAGGACTTCCTGCCCAGACGGCAGCCACAGACTTCCTGCCCAGACGGCAGTCACAGCCTCGCGGTCCCAAATGGACCCAGGACTTCCTGCCCAGACGGCAGCCACAGCCTCGCGGTCCCAAATGGACCCAGGACTTCCTGCCCAGACGGCAGCCACAGCCTCGCGGTCCCAAACGGACCCAGGACTTCCTGCCCAGACGGCAGCCACAGCCTCGCGGTCCCAAATGGACCCAGGACTTCCTGCCCAGATGGCAGCCACAGCCTCGCGGTCCCAAACGGACCCAGGACTTCCTGCCCAGACGGCAGCCTTAGACAAGTCACAGCCTCGCGGTCCCAAACGGACCCAGGACTTCCTGCCCAGACGGCAGCCACAGACTTCCTGCCCAGACGGCAGTCACAGCCTCGCGGTCCCAAACGGACCCAGGACTTCCTGCCCAGACGGCAGCCTTAACACGAGTTCATCCTATAATTACCACGACATAATCAGTGTTACTATATATCAGACCACACAAAGACAGCTAGTTGAGCACAACTTGTTCCCCAGTTCGAAGGGCTCCTTTCTCCCTTATTCAGTTACCACCTACCTGATCAGGATTAACATCTGTCCATGTCAAGTCACAGCTGACTAGAAGAATAGGTTACCCTCTTACACAAGAACACGTAGCACATATTGCTTAACTACTTTATTTAGTTATTACATACACACTCACGGAACATAATACATATCACATATCCTGCAAAGAAAAGTGAAAGATTGAGTTGTACACTCTAATAGTAAGGGGTTGACATCACCTTGGTCGTATGTAGCCTGCACTCAATGGTCATCTAGGTTCCCTTCTCGTCTGCGCCTCAGCTTCGCCTGGAAGTCACACCTCCGCAATCACGGGTTTACTCCCGTCTCCCTCTCTGAGTCACTGGGACCTCTTCCTCATCGGCTACTCTCTTCTCTTTGGAATATCTATTTCTCGGTTTTTCTCCACCTCCAAGTTTGTCATCTGTCTTCCCTGGAATAAGTAGCAGCTTTACTACTAACGGCCAGGTGCCGCCCATGGACTAGAAGCAAGTGCAAGTATCTGCCTCAAACTTTCACTAATATAGATGTGCATTTCCTCATGGAAAATTCCAGCCCGTAACCTGCCGCCCACCAAATTCTTGTACCTCCCCGTGCCAAGGACACGTTCCCAGCCGGCCGGCCTGATGTAGTGTCTTCGGCATGAAGAAAAATACAATCCTTCGATAAGGGCCGGCCTGAACCGGTTCTCTCCAAGCGAATAACACCTCCTAACTAAAACACTGCCTATGACCTAGAAACATCCCAAGGTGCCAGAGCACTAGGAAAGATGGAGTCTCTCCCGTTTAAGGCCTACCAGGCCTGAATTCAGCACGGCTCCATGAAATACCCTCACTACAGAACAGATTACCCCTAATGCTAACGAATCTATCCCCTAGGATGTATATGAAACCCTGATCTATGGGGAAGAACACAGGATCATGTCGAAGTGCCTAATAAATAGGCTCTATACACTACTCTAACCCTTAGACTTGAATGGGAAGAGACTGAAGTCACCTAAATCACCCTTCAACACAATAGGACCGGAAAAATCGAGCAGTACATTTCACCCTTGACTTCAGTCTATTATACATTCATTAAATGGAGCTAACATCTGTGGAAGAATAATATGAAACAAAGCTAACTGATCTATGTCTAGTACCAAGTATGCAGAATTGAAATAATGAAGGAATACACTGAATAAAGCAACAGATAGAAATCAAAACAGCAACAGCAATCAAAATACCACCTAATATTTGGCATAGCACGTGTATATCAGGTAACCAATTAAAGAGCCAGTCAAACCAGCCCTGGTCAATGTGTTTTCTAACTTCTTCTGTTAAGTCACGCAACTTGTCGATGTGAGCACGAATGGATTGTGTATGGTCAGACAAGTTAAAACAACAGAGACCTTCGAAGTCCGAGCAATCATGTCCATGTTTAAGCAAAAGATAATCAATGGCTGCTCTATTTTGCAAAATGGCCCTACGTTCACCCTGGGCGTCTAATAGCATGTCAGACAAAATTGTAGAAGTATGATTAATAGATTTCACCATCCAGCAGGCCATTTTCCCAATAGATTTGGCATTATAAACCGCCAAAGCAGGAACACCAATAATTGAAACAGCTAAGCTAAGGTATTCAGACTTGGAATATAAATGCAAAGATGGGTCACAATCCTCCTGTAACATTACAGTATCTCGAAGCACACGAGAGTTGGCATTCGGATGCGATGCGAACATCAACAAACTGAGTCTCGTAATGGCACAAGGGCCTCCGGAAATGTTTGCAGGGACAAATGGCCAGGAAGTATTACCACATGAGAAAAGCCATCCGGCAGGTAGTAACATCGTGCGATAGTGACTGGGGGTAACTACCAAACTATTACAAGTCATATTGTTCTGAACTGAAACACATGTGGCCGGTGTCCTCTGAAAGCACAAAGTACGTTCGTGAGCTGTAAACGAAGTGGCGCCTTTTAGTTTTAGGCGCAGACATTCAGAGATCGCACTAGGATTACACGTAAGAAAGAAGCACAAATCACCTTGTGTGATATTATAAGTAAGTATTTGGGACTGGATGGGGGTTTGCTCGTTCGGCAATTCAATACATAGGGGGCAATATACATGGGTAGCAAAATCACCCAGGAGAATATTGGGACGGGCCTTCGAGACATTAAAAATATGAGTTAAAGTTTCCAATGAGGCGGGGACAGCAACCAGGCAGGTCGCCAGAATATCATGTACAGATCTCATCGGTGTCAAACAGAAGTGAGGGGCGTCAGTCACCCTCTTAGCAAGTGCGGTCCAAAAGTTCGATGATGAATCCCATGCAGCGAAGGAACGCAACACTCGGGTTCCCAGTTCATCCCGGGTTGATAGGATCCCTCCTTTCTCGTCGTACCAGTCCGAAAACAGTCCGGCTCCGACACATCCTGCAGCAACAATCCAAAGAATGATCTGAAAGAGAACCAAATACAGGCATTAATCATTCTCGTAAATAACATTTATCAGCCGGGACCGCTTCCCAGCTATCTTTCCCTGGTCTCATAACCAAAATGGTATTATCCTGACCGTTGGCAATGACCTCTGCTTGTTCAGGGGGATTCTTAGGCGACTGCACCCAAACTCTGGCCCCAGGATTATCCGTGGAGCCAAAACCTTTCTGGCCACGTACAGTTAGCAACGTTGGAGCAGTGCCTTTCATTAATACACCACTGAAAACAGGCATTATGAGTAATTGAGCCACTCGGTCAGTGCGATGTATCAGTAAGTCAACCTCACTGCTATTCAGCAGGAGCACCTTAATCTCTCCCTGATAATCACTGTCGATAATTCCTCCAAGCACCTGAATGCCTTTTACAGCCAGCCCCGATCTAGGGGCAATCAATCCGAAATTTCCAGGTGGTATCTGAACACCAACACCTGTCTCTATGATGACTCGATCTCTACTTTTTATAACAATGTCATCCATAGCATGCAAGTCTAAACCTGCCGACCCTGGGGTCGCTCTACATGGAGCCAAAGCTCCGGGAGTAATTTCCCAATACATCACAGTTTCTCTGATTTCATTAGGCATAGCCTCTGCATTCGGGGGAAACAAACGCATGAGTGGAGATTCAGCATTTAAAAAAGGACGATTATTCAAAATCAATAGTGCTTGGGGCAAAAAGTCTCGCCAATTTTTATACTTGTCATCCGTTAACTTACGCAGCTGGTCCTTTAGCAGGCCATTCAATCTCTCCACCAGGCCCGAGGCCTGTGGGTAGTAGGGGATATGGAATATCCATTCAATATTGTTTTCGGCACAGAACTCCTGTACCAATCTTCCACGAAAATGGGATGCATTATCAGATTGAATTTGGAATGGCACACCATAGTACATCATAATTAATTCTAATGTTTTAATGGTATTCAATTGGGTAGCTTGCTTACAGGGAAGGGCTACCAGCAGGCCACTGTATGTATCAACAATAGTGCAAACATATTGACAATTCCTACTCATGGGAAGTGGACCAATGTAATCGATCTGCCAAATTTGAGCGGGCAATTTGCCGCGATGTAAATGACCTTTAACAATTTGGGGCACCTTACGCCGTCTGATATGCTGACAAACGGGGCAGTGTAAAATAACATTTTTGATTAAATCTAAGGGAATATAAATTCCTCGATCAGCAGCCCACCTGCTAGTGGCCTTCTCTCCAAAATGTCCTGCCTTCTGGTGTGCCCATTTCGCCAATCCCGCAATATCAGAATCTTGCCTGTCCACCACTGCCTCAGCAATTTTAGACTTTTCATCTGCAATGTTATGAAAAAATTTGTCAAGAGAATCTATCGGGGTGTGAGCGTCCACATGGAAGATTGTAACAGTACTCTGTGGGAGCATCTCCCAAATTTCTTGCCATAACTCTTTTCCCCATAATTCTTTGGAATGTAACTTCCAATTATGGGAATGCCAAGTTGGCAACCAAACAGCCAGTCCATTGGCAGTAGACCAAGAATCAGTGAAAATATGACATGTACCAGGTAACTCTTGTTTCAAAACTTGGTAAACAGCGTAAAGCTCGGCAAATTGGCTGCTTTTACCTTCACCAGTTGTGCTCAACAATTTCTGTGTGATCGGATTATAGGACACCGCCTTCCAGTGCCGTGTCATCCCTATAAACCTCGCTGAACCATCAGTGAACCAAACATGGTTTCTTTCCGCTGCGGACAAATCATCAAAAGGTTTACCCCACTTGACAGGAGACTCCTGTGCTAAAGGTACGGAACATTCACTCTCAGTCTCAGTCGATGGCACTCGCGCCACCTGCTCATGTAAAGAAGCAACTCCTTTCGGGCCCACACGTGCCCTGTCTTGTATGTACCATTTCCATTTAATCACACTCGCCTCTTGAGCGTGTCCAATTCGGTGAGTTTTCGGCGAACTCAGAACCCACTGCATGATAGGAATTTCCGGACGCAGAACTATATCATGTTCCAAAGTCAATTGCTCGGTATCCACCAGAGCCCAATAACAAGCAAGTAACTGTTTCTCAAAGGGTGTGTAACGTTCACCAGCATCAGGTAACTTTTTGGTCCAAAAACCTAACGGTACTTTACTCCTGCCTTGTTTCTGCCACAAACTCCAATTTGCATAAAGGCCCTGTACAGACACATTCAAATCCACGTCACCATCACGTACAGGCCATAAATCCAGAGCATGTTGAATTGCCTCTTTTGCCAGACTAAACGCATCTTGCTGTGGTTTATCCCATTCAAATGCATTCTTTTTACGCGTGACCCGGTACAAGGGGGCCAATATTTGACTCAAATGAGGAATATGCTGGCGCCAAAAGCCAAACAGACCAATGAAGCTCTGGGCTTCTTTCCTATTTCTAGGAACTGCAAAATCAAGAATCTTCTGTTTAACCTGAGGGATCACTTCACGGTGCCCTTCATGCCAATTAATACCCAAAAATTTTACAGCCTGGGACGGACCTTGCAATTTATCTGGGTTGATTTCCCAACCTTTCTCACGCAGGCACTCAATGACTCTGTCTAATTGGGTCTGAACTTCCTCTTGTGTTTCGCCTTGGATCAAAACATCATCAATATAATGACATATCTGAATTTGGGGATGAACCGGTACCTCAGCCAAATGCTCTGCCACCAGCCGGTGACATATCGTAGGACTATGCACATAGCCCTGGGGAAGACTTCTAAACGTCATCTGACGCCCGTTCCACGTAAAACTGAATTGTTCCTGACACTCTGGGGCAATCGGAATTGAAAAGAAAGCATTAGCAATATCAATGGACGCGTACCATGTACCTGGATGCTTTTGGATTCTCTCAATAAGTGTAATAACATCCGGTACTGCAACAGTCAAAGAGGGTGTGTGCTTGTTCAATTCTCGATAATCAACGGTCATGCGCCAAGAGTTATCACTCTTACGCACCGGCCAAACAGGATTATTCCAAGCAGAAGTAACTGGGGTTATGACTCCTGCATCCACCAACTCCTGAATAGTGGTACTAATCTCCTCATGACCACCTGGAATACGATACTGCTTCTGACAAACCACTTTTGTCGCATGGGGAACTTGTATGGGGGGCATTCTTAAACGACCAACCCGTATAGGTCTGGACGATATATAATGCGTTGTTCCAAATTGGTAACATCCGTCATCTAGATGCAAAGTCATTCCTCTCAAAATATCAATCCCAATTATGAATTCTAGAAGTGGCACTACTAGTACAGAATACTCTTTTCTGGGAATTCTACCTATTCTCATTTCAAGCAAAGTTTGAACTGCAGGGGTTTCTTTTCCACCTAATCCGGTAATAGTAAAAGGCTGACCTGTAAACTTCTTTGATTTTCCATGAATAAGAGTGGCCTCCGCTCCTGTATCTACCAATGCTCGGGCCCTTTGGATATTACGATGTCTCCAATAAATATCAATATCTACATAGGGTCTATTATCTCTGTGAGCCCATCTGTGTACCGGAGCTTGACCTATTTCCTAGTCATTCTTACTGCATTCTGTGTACCAGGATAAATCAGGATAAAGACTCTCACGTTTCTTAGGTATCGGTACCTCCTGTTCATATCCATTCCCAGTACGGAACGGATTCGTATCTTCTGCATTGTACTGCGGGTTACGATCGACCAAACTGTGACGATCCTCTCTCCTCCTCACCTCAGGGGATTGATCCCTATCATCTCTACGTCTGCTGTAAACATAGTCAGTTCTCCCCCTTTCTCTTTCCCCCTTTCTCTCCCTGTCTCTCTCTCGACGGGGGGACACATCACGTGCAGAACGTCGATCATCACGACGAACAGAGCGCCCACGGCGGTCGTCATCACCGCTACCGTCAGAACCACCACGATCACACTCAGTGGTCCGAACACGCCGGGCACCCTCCTTTCGATCCAAGCCACGTTTGCGAAACAATTCCCACAAACGAGCGGTAGTCTCACCATCAATGTCCTCCCTCCGCACACCATCAGCCAGAAGACCAGAAAAAATATCACGTCTAGTAAGTTTATTTTCACCAGGAGTACGAGTGTCAGGCCGGGACTGACGTTCAGGTTTAAACCACTCACCCAACTCACCGAGTTGGCGCACCGATTCCAAAACCGTAGATAATACGTTACCAGTCTGATTAATCAATAAAGTCATCATGACCTGCTTATAGGCAACAGGGGAAGATCGAATGATACGGTTCCGCACAGAAGATGTCAATGAACCATCAAGCAACCTGTCAGCAGTACCCAGAAAAATTGCCGTTTTCATCACCTCCTCTTTGAGACGTTGAGCAGCATCACGCAAAGTATACCACGGCTTGTCATTCACAGGCCAGTCAGATTCAGTAGGATATTTTAGATTACAACCCTCAGTCGCCAATTGGAGTAAAGAAATCTGACCAACACCATTATAGTTACGAAAATGATCCTGCACAGTAGAATCCAAACTCAAGGAACAGAACTTTAAACAATCGCCAGTATCCAACATAATACCAGCAGCGCCCAGTTCATAAAGGCGCACCATCCATGTGAGCAAGGACTCACCAGCTCGCTGCCGAAATCGCTGCAAAATATCACTAATTTCCTGCTGAGTAAAGTCTTCTAAACAGTCCAAAGAAATACCCTGCGGAGCATTGGGAGACTGCTGCAACTTCCGACGGAAAACTGGATGCGCAGAAACCGCGGGACGAGCATCACAAGGAGCCTGATCAGTACTCGTAGAGGGACAATCAGTGTAAGAAGCATTGATCCCTCTCGAAGAACGAGCGTAATCACGGGGTGCACCATCAAAGGTGCGAGAAGCAGACTTACAATCATGGCGGGAGCGAGAAGACTCGCGCTTGGCAGACTCCTCACCCGAGGAACAAGAATCAGTCGAGTTCCAGATATTACCATCCCATTCATCAGGATTCCAATCCAGCCCGGCTGTCGCCACGACCAGACGCACCTTTCGCGTCGAAACCCGACCGCGCCTGTTCTTGTATTTATAACGAGCAATTCGCACAGCCGCCCATTCGGCAATAGTTTGGTAAGTCTCAAGTTTATCAGCAAGCAACTTATTTTGACACCGCAACAAAGTATGAGAATTCTGAATCTCAACAAAGTGCGCTTCCACATCTTTAAGAGATATCTGTAGCTTCAACAGTCTCTCATGCAGAATCCTGTATGTAGACAAAAGAATCCAACCTCTGCGCCCCAAAATGGGAATCTCCTCACCCTTCGATACGGGTGCCTTCTGCAAACAAGCAATCACATAAGCCGGCTCTGCCAGCTCCAAAGAAGAATTCCAATTCTCACTCAAACCAGTAGAATCAGCCCACTCACGGGCCAAGGCTTCATAAGGCGTTGAATCCCATCCGGGAATATCAACGGCCAACTTAAAAGTAGATTTAGACCTTCTAGAAAACATCGTGAAAAAGGAAAAAGAAGAAAAGAAGAGAAAGAAAAGAAGGAAGAAAAATAAAAACTATACACACAAATATACAAAAATAAAATGCAAACAAAACCACGCACGCGCCGAAAGCAAACACAAGACAACCACAACGCCCACAGGTTTCGTAAACGGTTCGTGACGCCAAATGTTCTGCTAGGGTTTTCGGATCAGATAGAACCCGCTCAGCAGAGCCTCTCTAACCCAAACCAGAACGTTACCCCCTCCCTAGGGCCTATTCACACCTAAATAACCACATATATGTACCACCTAAGGACAGGGAATTCCTACTATATATACCAAGACCTACAAGTCACAGCCTCGCGGTCCCAAACTGACCCAGGACTTCCTGCCCAGACGGCAGCCACAGACTTCCTGCCCAGACGGCAGTCACAGCCTCGCGGTCCCAAATGGACCCAGGACTTCCTGCCCAGACGGCAGCCACAGCCTCGCGGTCCCAAATGGACCCAGGACTTCCTGCCCAGACGGCAGCCACAGCCTCGCGGTCCCAAACGGACCCAGGACTTCCTGCCCAGACGGCAGCCACAGCCTCGCGGTCCCAAATGGACCCAGGACTTCCTGCCCAGACGGCAGCCACAGCCTCGCGGTCCCAAACGGACCCAGGACTTCCTGCCCAGACGGCAGCCTTAGACAAGTCACAGCCTCGCGGTCCCAAACGGACCCAGGACTTCCTGCCCAGACGGCAGCCACAGACTTCCTGCCCAGACGGCAGTCACAGCCTCGCGGTCCCAAACGGACCCAGGACTTCCTGCCCAGACGGCAGCCTTAACACGAGTTCATCCTATAATTACCACGACATAATCAGTGTTACTATATATCAGACCACACAAAGACAGCTAGTTGAGCACAACTTGTTCCCCAGTTCGAAGGGCTCCTTTCTCCCTTATTCAGTTACCACCTACCTGATCAGGATTAACATCTGTCCATGTCAAGTCACAGCTGACTAGAAGAATAGGTTACCCTCTTACACAAGAACACGTAGCACATATTGCTTAACTACTTTATTTAGTTATTACATACACACTCACGGAACATAATACATATCACATATCCTGCAAAGAAAAGTGAAAGATTGAGTTGTACACTCTAATAGTAAGGGGTTGACATCACCTTGGTCGTATGTAGCCTGCACTCAATGGTCATCTAGGTTCCCTTCTCGTCTGCGCCTCGGCTTCGCCTGGAAGTCACACCTCCGCAATCACGGGTTTACTCCTGTCTCCCTCTCTGAGTCACTGGGACCTCTTCCTCATCGGCTACTCTCTTCTCTTTGGAATATCTATTTCTCGGTTTTTCTCCACCTCCAAGTTTGTCATCTGTCTTCCCTGGAATAAGTAGCAGCTTTACTACTAACGGCCAGGTGCCGCCCATGGACTAGAAGCAAGTGCAAGTATCTGCCTCAAACTTTCACTAATATAGATGTGCATTTCCTCATGGAAAATTCCAGCCCGTAACCTGCCGCCCACCAAATTCTTGTACCTCCCCGTGCCAAGGACACGTTCCCAGCCGGCCAGCCTGATGTAGTGTCTTCGGCATGAAGAAAAATACAATCCTTCGATAAGGGCCGGCCTGAACCGGTTCTCTCCAAGCGAATAACACCTCCTAACTAAAACACTGCCTATGACCTAGAAACATCCCAAGCTGCCAGAGCAGGAGGAAAGATGGAGTCTCTCCCGTTTAAGGCCTACCAGGCCTGAATTCAGCACGGCTCCATGAAATACCCTCACTACAGAACAGATTACCCCTAATGCTAACGAATCTATCCCCTAGGATGTATATGCAAACCCTGATCTATGGGGAAGAACACAGGATCATGTCGAAGTGCCTAATAAATTGGCTCTATACACTACTCTAACCCTTAGACTTGAATGGGAAGAGACTGAAGTCACCTAAATCACCCTTCAACACAATAGGACCGGAAAAATCGAGCAGTACACTAATTTAAGAGGAATATTTGTACGTTTCAAAAATGGACACAAACTTTTCTGCTGAAAACCACACAATGGATTCCTATGGAAGGAAATACAAGTTACTGGTAAGTATGCATGTTTAATGTTTAATGGTGCCTGCCCTAAGGCGAAATATAAGGCCTCGCTCCCAATGGCTCAATGGAAGAGATAAATATCTGGGTATGGGATACATTATACAATTACAGTCTAAGTAACCAGAAACACTAGATTTCGAGGACTCTCTTGCTACCCTTTCGGCATCAAATAACATGTAAAGTGCTTTTTTAAGTTCACATTTAGTGGGGTGCTTAGTGGTAGAGGGTTTCAAGAAAATGTCTTCAAGGTTCACGCTGCAGAGAATACTATGCACCCCTGATAACCAGGGAATGGTCATGCCCCTATCGCAGCGGAGACAATCCTCAATAATATCCCTAGTCAGTTTAGCAGCGGGATTTTTCCAAATCGACAGCCAAAAGAGGGCTGGACGGGCGTGAATAAAATCCCCTATAAAGTGCAAACCCAATTCCCTATGGCATATAAAATGTGGGGAAGTAATGGGAACTCAGAGAAGTTTCCTACAAAATCTGTGTTCCTCGGTAGTTATGTCAGAGCAACTGGCAATGCCCCAAACCTCAGCACCATAAGTAGCAACCGGGACGCATTGAGTTTTGTATATTTTTAAGATAGCAGGCAATGCCCCGGTCAATTTTGGGCGGGGGAGGCTCAAAATCGAATTAATGGACTTTGAGAACTTACTCCTGGCGTGGGCAATATGCCCACTCCAGGAGTTGTTCGCAGCAAAGACCACTCCCAAATACGGGAAACTGCCAGTTGATCCCAATCTTTCTGCCCCCACTGCTATACTGCCAATGTGATGTCTCTTCGGGCCGCAAGACATTACAAAAGATTTTTTAAAATTGGTCTTCAGATCTAGGGAGTCCATATGTGCAACAAAGCCTTTCACCAATATACGTAATGCATTTGGAGTGCGTCCCATGAGAACCGCATCGTCTGCATATAGCAGTGCGGGGAGATGGTTATCTTTTATAAGCGGGACATCGCCAGTTAAAGAGACCAAATATTTGTGTAGGCCGTTAATGTATATTATAAATAGAAGAGGGGCTAAGACACATCCCTGTCTAACCCCTCTATTGACTGTGACAGGCTCAGAAACCTCACCCCCGGTGCCAATCCTAACACAGGCCTTCAAATCCCTATGTAAATAGGCCAAAAAATGTACCAGCGATTCATCCAAACCATAAACTATTAAGGCCTTCCAGAGTAATGACCTATTAACAAGGTCAAAGGCAGTGGATAAGTCCATAAAGGCCAAATAAATTGGGCAATTACGTGCTACGGTGTACTTGCCCAAAATAAGGTTCAGATTAAGGCATTGCTCCGCAGTTCCCACTTTATTGCGGAAGCCCAGCTGGCAACTCTCTAGAATATGGTTGTCCTCGGCCCATAACAGGATTTTATTATACAGTACTCTCCCTAAAATCTTTAGAGTATTGTCAATGAGGGAGATAGGCCTATAGCATGATGGTTGTGAACGGTCACCCTTCTTAAAAATAGGCACTATGATGCTGGATGTCCAGGTTGGGGGTGGTGAAGAGGTAAAATTTAAATTCTTAAAAACATTCAGTAGGAGTGGGGCCCATAAATCAGGGTGGGTCTTAATAATGTCAATTGGGAGGCCATCGGGGCCAGGGGCTTTATTCCCCGCGCTCTGTGCGATGGTCTCCATTACCTCAGATAGTGATATATCAGCCCGTGGGGGGCTGTTAAACAGTGGGGTGGCCGCCGCAGAAGGTGGGACCGCGTAGATCTTAGAAAAATGGTCCACCCATGCAGCTCCGGAGATGGTACAATCTATCCCGCGCAGCGCAGGTCTTTGACCGCGGCCCAAAAAATATCTCCCCTACCACGGGCAGCAGTTTGTACTAGCACCTCCCAGCGCTCCTCGAGAATCTCCTCCTTCCTTCTCCTAATGGCTAATTTATATCGTGACCTAGCGTTTTTTACATCAGTCGGATCCCTCGGGCTAGCAGATAAGGCTAGTCGCAATTCGCGGTTGGCCAGGGAACACTCATGATCAAACCATCCCTGGTCATCCGTCATAGCGCGCAAAGGAATCATGAGCTGTGCACGGAGGGCTGAGCAGATCTTAACAAAGTCATCTACTACCCCGGTATTGGGACTTAAATCGGACAAGCACAAGAGGAAGAGAGCAAAATTGTCTCTAATCAAGGCCTGTACAGTCGTCAACACATTAATACCCTTCCATTTTAATCTAAGGTTATTTGAGCTTAAGGAAAGGTTCCTAGCGCCACATTCCTTATTGTAAACCGGTCGATGGATAATCTTTAAACTGATCTTGATAGGGTTATGGTCCCCTTGGGTCATTGGAATTACCTTGGCCTCACTGATACAATCTGTCAGGCCAGGGGATATAAAAATGTAATCAATGATTGAAGAACAATCTCTACCTCTGAATGTTGGCACTAGGGGGACAGTGGGAAAGCGGTCCATAACATTCTCCAAATTGTGTGTATACAAGAGAATAGTTAGTTCCACGCCCCTTTGGCACCCCAAGCCTGAATTACAATCCTTAGGAGTTGGATAAGCACCGTTTAATTTCGCATTAAAATCGCCACCCAATACAATGCCGGAGGTATCATTAAAATCATCCCTGGCCTCCAGGGTGGTGATAAAATTAAAAACGTTCCTAAAATGTATATTAGGTAGTGAGCTAAAATCATTATTATAAAAGTTTACTAAGAAAAAGCTAGTTTTCTGTTTAAATAATATAGCCGGGAAATTCTGGTTGTTTGTTGGTATGACCCTGGAAGAGCCTCCAGCAGAAATGTTAATCCAGATAGATAAACCTCCAGAAGGGCGGCCCATTCTAGGTTTTGCGGCGAGAATATTATGACACTGAAACCCATTAACATGGAGGTTGACCGTTGCCCATGTCTCCTGTAACATAATTATATCTTGCCTCTGAATAAAATTGACCCAGCCAGGGTCGAGGAGCCTTTGTTGAAGGCCTGCTATATTCCAACTTATGACATTTAGGTTACCTGTCCTTGATGCTATACACTCCAAGGAGTTAGCGACATTATCAGAAGTCATAGGTACAGGTGCTAACGGCAGGATAGGATCCTCTATCAACGATAGGGCAAGGAGTCCGTTACTCGTACTTGGTTGTCAATCAGGAACATCTAGATCAGACAAACCCAAGAAACGATTGGCCAAAGGAAGGGCCGTAGGCGTGGGCACACAATTATTGGAAATGGGTTTATAGAAATAGCCAAGAGAAAACATACAAATGTTCGTCATAAGCCCTGGCAATAACTCACGAGTGCGCATTAGCGATTGAACAGTGTGGGGTCTGCAAAAATGTATCACAATGCAATCCCCACTAATGTTTTTTGCCGATGAGCCCACCCATCCCACTCTCCGCACCATTAAGATTTCATGCAGTCTGGCCGGTTCAAAACCCTTGTGTTTCCTTAACCAGTCCACACATTTATTACGAAGGTCCTCCCAGGAAACTTTTCTGGTGAAAACCACACAATGGATTCTTATGGAAGGAAATACAAGTTACTGGTAAGTACACTTAGAATTAATTTCCAGGGTCAGTGCTGGGCTAAAAGATGCAGCACTGGGTTCTCTCCTGCTAACAGGTGAGTAAATCGGAATTCGTAGTTCGGCTGATTTAAGAGGAATAATTGTACGTTTCAAAAATGGACACAGAAACTTTTCTGGTGAAAACCACAAAATGCATTCCTATCGAAGGAAATACAAGTTACTGGTAAGTATGCTTAGAATTACTTTTCTGGGTCAGTGCTGGGCTAAAAGATGCAGCACTGGGTTCTCTCCTGATAACAGGTGAGTAAATTGCAATTCGTAGTTCGGCTGATTTTAGAGGAATATTTGTACGTTTCAAAAATGGACACTTAGAAACTTTTCTGCTGAAAGCCACACAATGGATTCCTATGGAAGGAAATACAAGTTACTGGTAAGTACGCTTAGAATTACTTTTCAGGGTCAGTGCTGGGCTAAAAGATGCAGCACTGGGTTCTCTCCTGATAACAGGTGAGGAAATCAGAATGCTTAGTTCGGCTAATTTAAGAGTTACACTTTTACGTTTCAAAAATGGATACAGAAACTTTTCTGGTGAAAACCTCACAATGGATTCCTATGGAAGGAAATACAAGTTACTGGTAAGTATGCTTAGAATTACTTTTCAGGGTTATGCTGGGCTAAAAGATGCAGCACTGGGTTCTCTCCTGATAACAGGTGAGTAAATTGCAATTCGTAGTTCGGCTGATTTTAGAGGAATATTTGTACATTTCAAAAATGGACACTTAGAAACTTTTCTGCTGAAAGCCACACAATGGATTCCTATGGAAGGAAATACAAGTTACTGGTAAGTACGCTTAGAATTACTTTTCAGGGTCAGTGCTGGGCTAAAAGATGCAGCACTGGGTTCTCTCCTGATAACAGGTGAGTAAATCGGAATAGGTAGTTTGGCTTATTTAAGAGGAATATTTGTATGTTTCAAAAATGGACACAAACTTTTCTGGTGAAAACCACACAATGTATTCCAATGGATGGAAATAGAAGTTACTGGTAAGTATGCTTAGAATTACTTTTCAGGGTCAGTGATGGGCTAAAAGATGCAGCACTGGGTTCTCTCCTGGTAACAGGTGAGTAAATCGGAATTCGTAGTTCGACTGATTTTAGAGGAATATTTGTACTTTTTAAAAATGGACACTTAGAATCTTTTCTGCTGAAAACCACACAATGGATTCCTTTGGAAGGAAATACAAGTTACTGGTAGGTATTCTCAGTGTTACATTTCAGGGTCAGTACTGGACCAAAAGATACAGTACTGGGTTCTCTCCTTATAACAGGTGAGTACGTCGGAATTCGTGGTTCGGCTGATTTTAGAGGAATATTTGTACGTTTCAAAAATGGACGCAAACTTTTCTGGAGAAAACCATACCTTGCATTCCTATGGACGAAATACAAGTTACTGGTAAGTACGTTTAGAATTACTTTCCAGGGTCAGTGCTGGGCTAAAAGATGCAGCACTGGGTTCTCTCCTGATAAAAGGTGAGTAAATCGGAATTCGTAGTTCAACTGATTTAAGAGGAATATTTGTATGTTTCAAATGTGGACACTTAGAATCTTTACTGCTGAAAACCACACAATGGATTCCTATGGAAGGAAATACAAATTACTGGTAAGTATGCTTAGAATTACTGTTCAGAGTTAGTGCTGGTTTAAAAGATGCAGCACTGGGTTCTCTCCTGATAACCGGTGAGTAAATCGGAATTCGTAGTTCGGCTGATTTAACAGGAATATTTGTTCGTTTCAAAAATGGACACAGAAACTTTTCTGGTGAAAACCACACAATGCATTCCTGTGGAAGGAAATACAAGATACTGGTAAGTACGCTTAGAATTACTTTTCAGGGTCAGTGCTGGGCTAAAAGATGCAGAACTGGGTTCTCTCCTGAAAATAGGTGAGTAAATCAGAATAGGTAGTTCGGCTGATTTAAGAGGAATATTTGTACGTTCAAAAATGGACACAGAAACTTTTCTGGTGTAAACCACCTAATGCATTCCTATGGAAGGAAATACAAGTTACTGGAAAGTATGCTTAGAATGTCTTTTCAGGGTCAGTTCTGGGCTAAAAGATGCAGCACTGGGTTCTCTCCTGATAAGAGGTGAGTAAATCAGAATTCGTAGTTCGACTGATTTTAGAGGAATATTTGTACGTTTCAAAAATGGACACAGAAACTTTTCTGCTGAAAACCACAAAATGCATTCCTATGGAAGGAAATACAAGTTACTGGTAAGTACGTTTAGAATTACTTTTCAGGGTCAGTGCTGGGCTAAAAGATGCAGCACTGGGTTTTCTCCTGATAACAGGTGAGTAAATCGGAATTCGTAGTTCGGCTTATTTAAGAGGAATATTTGTACGTTTCAAAAATGGACACAGAAACTTTTCTGGTGAAAACCACAAAATGCATTCCTATTGAAGGAAATACAAGTTACTGGTATGTACACTTAGAATTACTATTCAGGGTCAGTGCTGGGCTAAAAGATGCAGCACTGGGTTTTCTCCTGATAACAGGTGAGTAAATCGGAATTCGGAGTTCGGCTTATTTAAGAGGAATATTTGTACGTTTCAAAAACGGACACAGAAACTTTTCTGCTGAAAACCACAAAATGCATTCCTATGGAAGGAAATACAAGTTACTGGTAAGTACGTTTAGAATTACTTTTCAGGGTCAGTGCTGGGCTAAAAGATGCAGCAGTGGATTCTCTCCTGATAACAGGTGATTAAATCGGAATTCATAGTTCGGGTGATTTTAGAGGAATATTTGTACGTTTCAAAAATGGACACAGAGTTTTCTGCTGAAAACCACACAATGGGTTCTTATGGAAGGATATACAAGTTACTGGTAAGTACACTTCGAATTACTTTCCAGGGTCAGTGCTGGGCTAAAAGATGCAGCACTGGGTTCTCTCCTGATAACAGGTGAGTAAATCGGAATTTGTAGTTCGGCTGATTTAAGAGGAATATTTGTACGTTTAAAAAATGGACACAGAAACTTTTCTGGTGAAAACCACAAAATGCATTCCTATCGAATGAAATACAAGTTACTGGTAAGTATGCTTAGAATTACTTTTCAGGGTCAGTGCTGGGCTAAAAGATGCAGCACTGGGTTCTCTCCTGATAACAGGTGAGTAAATTGGAATTCGTAGTTCGGCTGATTTTAGAGGAATATTTGTACGTTTCAAAAAAGGACACTTAGTAACTTTTCTGCTGAAAACCACACAATGGTTTCCTGTGGAAGGAAATACAAGTTACTGGTAAGTACATTTAGAATTAATTTCCAGGGTCAGTGCTGGGCTAAAAGATGCAGCACTTGATTCTCTCCTGATAACAGGTGAGTAAATCGGAATTTGTAGTTCGACTGATTTTAGAGGAATATTTGTACATTTCAAAAATGTACATAGAAGCTTTTCTGGTGAAAACCACTCAATGCATTCCTATGGAAGGAAATACAAGTTACTGGCAGGTATTCTCAGAGTTACATTTCAGGGTCAGTACTGGTCTAAAAGATGCAGCTCTGGGTTCTCTCCTGATAACAGGTGAGTAAATCAGAACTCTTAGTTCGGCTGATTTTAGAGGAACATTTGTACGTTTCAAAAATAGACACAGAGTTTTCTGCTGAAAACCACACAATAGATTCCTATGGAAGGAAATACAAGTTACTGGTAAGTATGCTTAGAATTACTTTTCAGGGTCAGTGCTGGGCTAAAAGATGCAGCACTGGGTTCTCTCCTGGTAACAGGTGAGTAAATCAGAGTTTGTAGTTCGACTGATTTTAGAGAAATATTTGTACTTTCCAAAAATGGACACTTAGAATCATTTCTGCTGAAAACCACACAATGGATTCCCATGGAAGGAAATACAAGTTACTGGTAAGTATTCTTAGAGTTACGTTTCAGGGTCAGTACTGGTCTAAAAGATGCAGCACTGGGTTCTCTCCTGATAACAGGTGAGTAAGTCGGAATTCGTAGATCGGCTAATTTTAGAGAAATATTTGTACGTTTCAAAAATTGACACTTAGAAACTTTTCTGGTGAAAACCACACAGTGGACTCCTATGGAAGGAAATACAAGTTACTGGTAAGTACGCTTAGAATTACTTTTCAGGGTCAGTGCTGCTCTAAAAGATGCAGCACTGGGTTCTCTCCTGATAACAGGTGAGTGAATCGGAATTCTTAGTTCGACTGATTTTAGAGGAATATTTGTACGTTTCAAAAATGGACACAAACTTTTCTGGAAAAAACACACAATGCATTCCTTTGGACGAAATACAAGTTACTGTTAAGTACGTTTAGAATTACTTTTCAGGGTCAGTGCTGGGCTTAAAGATGCAGCACTGGGTTCTCTCCTGATAATAGGTGAGTAAATTGGAATTCGTAGTTCGACTGATTTTAGTGGAATATTTGTACGTTTCAAAAAAGGACACTTAGAAACTTTTCTGCTGAAAATCAAAGAATGGATTCCTATGGAAAGAAATACAAGTTTGCTGGTAAATACGATTAGAATTACTTTCCAGGGTCA
The DNA here is from genome assembly GCF_964204655.1 of Triturus cristatus. Classification (NCBI taxonomy): domain Eukaryota; kingdom Metazoa; phylum Chordata; class Amphibia; order Caudata; family Salamandridae; genus Triturus; species Triturus cristatus. The sequence continues at coordinate 999,052,039 of NC_140579.1, forward strand.
GTGCTGGGCTAAAGATGCAGCACTGGGTTCTCTCCTGATAACAGGTGAGTAAATTGGAATTCATAGTTCAGCTGATTTAGGAGGAATAGTTGTGAGTTTCAAAAATGGACACAAAAACGTTTCTGGTGAAAACCACAGGATGCATTCCTATGGAAGGAAATACAAGTTACTGGTAAGAACGCTTAGAATTACTTTTCAGGGTCAGTGCTGGGCTAAAAGATGCAGCACGGGGTTCTCTCCTGATAACAGGTGAGTAAATCGGAATTCGTAGTTCGGCTGATTTTAATGGAATATTTGTACGTTTCAAAAATGGACACTTAGAAACTTTTCTGGTGAAAACCACACAATGGATTCCTATAGAAGGAAATACAAGTTACTGGTAAGTACGCTTAGAATTACTTTTCAGGGTTAGTGCTGGGCTAAAAGATGCAGCACTGGGATCTCTTCTGATAACAGGTGAGTAAATCAGAAATTCGTAGTTCGACTGATTTTAGAGGATTATTTGTACGTTTCAAAAATGGACCCAGAAACTTTTCTGGTGAAAACCACACAATGCATTCCTATGGAAGGAGATTCAAGTTACTGGTAAGTATGCTTAGAATTACTTTACAGGGTCAGTGCTGGGCTAAAAGATGCAGTACGGGGGTCTCTTCTGATAACAGGTGAGTAAATCAGAATTCGTAGTTCAACTGATTGTAGAGGAATATTTGTACGTATCAAAAATGGACACTTAGAAACTTTTCTGTTTAAAAGCATACAATGCAATCCTATGGAAGGAAATACAATTTACTGGTAAGTACGCTTCAAATTACTTTTCAGGGTCAGTGCTGGGCTAAAAGATGCAGCAATGGGTTCTCTCCTGATAACAGGTGAGTAAACCGGAATTCTTAGTTCGGCTGATTTATGAGGAATATTTGTACGTTTCAAAAATGGACACAGAAACTTTTCTGGTGAAAACCACACAATGCATTCCTATGGAAGGAAATACAAGTTACTGGTAAGTACCCTTAGAATTACTTTCCAGGGTCAGTGCTAAGTTAAAAGATGCAGCACTGGATTCTCTCCTGATAACAGGTGAGTGAATCGGAATTCTTAGTTTGACTGATTTTAGAGGAATATTTGTACGTTTCAATAATGGACACTTGGAAACTTTTCTGCTGAAAACCACACAATGGATTCCTATGGAAGGAAATGCAAGTTACTGGTAAGTACGCTTAGAATTAAATTTCAGTGTCAGTGCTGGGCTAAAAGATGCAGTACTGAGTTCTCTCCTGATAACAGGTGAGTAAATCCGAATTTGTAGTTCGGCTGATTGAAGAGGAATATTTGTACCTTTCAAAAATGGACACAGAAACTTTTCTGGTGAAAACCACACAACACATTCCTATGGAAGGAAATACAGGTTACTGGTAAGTACGCTTAGAATTACTTTTCAGGGTCAGTGCTGGGCTGAAAGATGCAGCACTGGATTCTCTCATGATAACAGGTGAGTAAATCGGAATTCTTAGTTTGACTGAATTTAGAGGAATATTTGTATGTTTCAAAAATGGACACTTGGAAACTTTTCCGCTGAAAACCACACAATGGATTCCTATGGAATGAAATACAAGTTACTGGTAAGTACGCTTAGAATTACTTTTCAGGGTCAGTGCTGGGCTAAAAGATGCAGCACTGGGATCTCTTCTGATAACAGGTGAGAAAATCAGAAATTCGTAGTTCGACTGATTTTAGAGGATTATTTGTACGTTTCAAAAATGGACCCAGAAACTTTTCTGGTGAAAACCACACAATGCATTCCTATGGAACGAGATTCAAGTTACTGGTAAGTATGCTTAGAATTACTTTACAGGGTCAGTGCTGGGCTAAAAGATGCATTACGGGGGTCTCTTCTGATAACAGGTGAGTAAATCAGAATTCGTAGTTCAACTGATTGTAGAGGAATATTTGTACGTTTCAAAAATGGACACTTAGAAACTTTTCTGGTTAAAAGCATACAATGCAATCCTATGGAAGGAAATACAAGTTACTGGTAAGTACGCTTCAAATTACTTTTCAGGGTCAGTGCTGGGCTAAAAGATGCACAACTGGGTTCTCTCCTGATAACAGGTGAGTAAACCGGAATTCTTAGTTCGGCTGATTTATGAGGAATATTTGTACGTTTCAAAAATGGACACAGAAACTTTTCTGGTGAAAACCACACAATGCATTCCTATGGAAGGAAATACAAGTTACTGGTAAGTAACCTTAGAATTACTTTCCAGGGTCAGTGCTAAGTTAAAAGATGCAGCACTGGATTCTCTCCTGATAACAGGTGAGTGAATCGGAATTCTTAGTTTGACTGATTTTAGAGGAATATTTGTACGTTTCAAAAATGGACACTTGGAAACTTTTGTGCTGAAAACCACAGAATGGATTCCTATGGAAGGAAATGCAAGTTACTGGTAAGTACGCTTAGAATTAAATTTCAGGGTCAGTGCTGGGCTAAAAGATGCAGCACTGGGTTCTCTCCTGATAACAGGTGAGTAAATCCGAATTTGTAGTTCGGCTGATTGAAGAGGAATATTTGTACCTTTCAAAAATGGACACAGAAACTTTTCTGGTGAAAACCACACAACACATTCCTATGGAAGGAAATACAGGTTACTGGTAAGTACGCTTAGAATTACTTTTCAGGGTCAGTGCTGGGCTGAAAGATGCAGCACTGGATTCTCTCATGATAACAGGTGAGTAAATCTGAATTCTTAGTTTGACTGAATTTAGAGGAATATTTGTATGTTTCAAAAATGGACACTTGGAAACTTTTCCGCTGAAAACCACACAATGGATTCCTATGGAATGAAATACAAGTTACTGGTAAGTACGCTTAGAATTACATTTCAGGGTAAGTGCTGGGCTAAAAGATGCAGCACTGGGTTCTCTCCTGATAACAGGTGAGTAAATCGTAATTTGTAGTTCAGCTGATTTCAGAGGAATATTTGTAAGTTTCAAAAATGGACACAGAAACTGTTGTGGTGAAAACCACAAAATCTATTCCTAAGGAAGGAAATACAAGTTACTATTAAGTATGCTTAGAATTACTATTTCAGGGTCAGTGCTGGGCTAAAATATGCAGCACTGGGTTCTCTCCTGATAACAGGTGAGTAAATCGGAATTCATAGTTCGACTGATTTAGGAGGAATATTTGTAAGTTTCAAAAATGGACACAGAAACTTTGGTGGTGAAAACAACAAAATGCATTCCTATGGAAGGAAATACAAGTTACTGGTAAGTACGCTTAGAATTACTTTTCAGGGTCAGTGCTGGGCTAAAAGATGCAGCACTGGGTTCTCTCCAGATAACAGGTGAGCAAATCGGAATAGGTAGTTTGGCTGATTTAAGAGGAATATTTGTACATTTCAAAAATGGACACAGAAACTTTTCTGGTGAAAACCACACAATGTAGTCCTATAGAAGGAAATACAAGTTACTGGTAAGTATGCTTAGAATTACTTTTCAGGATCAGTGCTGGGCTAAAAGATACAGCACTGGGTTCTCTCATGATAACAGGTGAGTAAATCGGAATTCGTAGTTCAGCTGATTTAAGAGGAATATTTGTAAGTTTCAAAAATGGACACAGAAACTTTGGTGGTGAAAACAACAAAATGCATTCCTATTTAAGGAAATACAAGTTACTGGTAAGTACGCTTAGAATTACATTTCAGGGTCAGTGCTGAACTAAAAGATGCAGCACTGGGTTCTCTCCTGATAACAGGTGAGTAAACCGGAATTCTTAGTTCGGCTGATTTATGAGGAATATTTGTACGTTTCAAAAATGGACACAGAAACTTTTCTGGTGAAAACCACACAATGCATTCCTATGGAAGGAAATACAAGTTACTGGTAAGTATGCTTAGAATTACTTTCCAGGGTCAGTGCTAAGTTAAAAGATGCAGCACTGGATTCTCTCCTGATAACAGGTGAGTGAATCGGAATTCTTAGTTTGACTGATTTTAGAGGAATATTTGTACGTTTCAAAAATGGACACTTGGAAACTTTTCTGCTGAAAACCACACAATGGATTCCTATGGAAGGAAGTGCAAGTTACTGGTAAGTACGCTTAGAATTAAATTTCAGGGTCAGTGCTGGGCTAAAAGATGCAGCACTGGGTTCTCTCCTGATAACAGGTGAGTAAATCCGAATTTGTAGTTCGGCTGATTGAAGAGGAATATTTGTAAGTTTCAAAAATGGACACAGAAACTTTTGTGGTGAAAACCACAAAATGTATTCCTATGGAAGGAAATACAAGTTACTGGTAAATACGCTTAGAATTACTTTTCAGGGTCAGTGCTAGGCTAAAATATGCAGCATCGGATTCTCTCCTGATAACAGGTGAGTAAATCAGAATTCATAGTTCGGCTGATTTTAGAGGAATATTTGTACGTTTCAAAAATGGACACTTAGAATCTTTTCTGCTGAAAACCACACAATGGATTCCAAAGGAAGGAAATACAAGTTTCTGGTAAGTATACTTAGAATTACTTTTCAGGGTCAGTGCTGAACTAAAAGATGCTACAACAAACAAATGATGGACGGAATGCTGACAATGCAGACATTCTCCCCCAGTCAAGAGATCTGGGTTAAATCCATCGTTCTTTTGCCCACTACGCCACCCCAGTTCAGACATGGCCATATGCAAATCAGTCTTGACCCTGTGCCTCATGGGAACAGTCCAGCCCGAACTGCCAAGCCATATCTTCCCTGGACTGGAATCAAGCAACCTAGGACCGGTTTCTGGCTATCAGCCGTCATCAGCCAGGATAGCTTGACTCCAGTGGCGTAGTGAGCACAGGTCCCACGTCTGGGAATACCCATCCCACTTAGGGCGAAAAGCGTTACAACAAACAAATGATGGACGGAATGCTGACAATGCAGACATTCTCCCCCAGTCAAGAGATCTGGGTTAAATCCATTGTTCTTTTGCCCACTACGCCACCCCAGTTCAGACATGGCCATATGCAAATCAGTCTTGACCCTGTGCCTCATGGGAACAGTCCAGCCCGAACTGCCAAGCCATATCTTCCCTGGATTCCTATGGAAGGAAATACAAGTTACTGGTAAGTACCCTTAGAATTACTTTACAGGGTCAGTGCTTGGCTAAAAGATGCAGCATGGGGGTCTCTTCTGATAACAAGTGAGTAAATCAGAATTCGTAGTTCAACTGATTTTAGAGGAATATTTGTACGATTCAAAAATGGACACTTAGAACATTTTCTGCTGAAAATCACACAATGCATTCCTATGGAAGGAAATACAAGTTACTGGTAAGTACGCTTAGAATTACTTTTCAGGGTCAGTGCTGAACTAAAAGATGCAGCACTGGGTTCTCTCCTGATAACAGGTAAGTAAATCGGAATTCGTATGGAAGAAAATACAAGTTACTGGTAAGTATGCTTAGAATTACTTTTCAGGGTCAGTGCTGGGCTAAAAGATACAGCACTGGATTCTCTCCTGAAAACAGGTGAGTAATTCAGGATTCGTAGTTCGATTGATTTTAGAGGAATATTTGTATGTTTCAAAAATGGACACTTAGAAACTTTTCTACTGATAACCACACAATATATTCCTATGAAAGGAAATACAAGGTACTGGTAAGTATGCTTATAATTACTTTCCAGGGTCAGTGCTGGGCTAAAAGATGCAGCACTGGATTCTCTTCTGATAACAGGTGAGTAAATCGGAATTCATAGTTGGCTGATTTTAGAGGAATATTTTTACGTTTCAAAAATGGACACTTAGAATCTTTTCTGCTGAAAACCACACAATGTATTCCTATGGAAGGACATTCGAGTTACTGGTAAGTATGCTTAGAATTACTTTACAGGGTCAGTGCTGGGCTAAAAGATGCAGCACGGGGGTCTCTTCTGATAACAGGTGAGTAAATCGGAATTCGTAGTTCGGCTGATTTAAGAGGAATATTTGTACATTTCAAAAATGGACACAGAAACTTTTCTGGTGAAAACCACACAATGCATTCCTATGGAAGGAAATATAAGTTACTGGTAAGTATGCTTAGAATTACTTTTCAGGGTCAGTGCTGGGCTATAAGATGCAGCACTGGGTTCTCTCCTGATAACAGGTGAGCAAATCGGAATCGGTAGTTCGGCTGATTTAAGAGGAATATGTGTACCTTTCAAAAATGGACACAGAAACTTTTCTGGTGAAAACCACACAACACATTCCTATGGAAGGAAATACAGGTTACTGGTAAGTACGCTTAGAATTACTTTTCAGGGTCAGTGCTGGGCTGAAAGATGCAGCACTGGATTCTCTCATGATAACAGGTGAGTAAATCTGAATTCTTAGTTTGACTGAATTTAGAGGAATATTTGTATGTTTCAAAAATGGACACTTGGAAACTTTTCCGCTGAAAACCACACAATGGATTCCTATGGAATGAAATACAAGTTACTGGTAAGTACGCTTAGAATTACATTTCAGGGTAAGTGCTGGGCTAAAAGATGCAGCACTGGGTTCTCTCCTGATAACAGGTGAGTAAATCGTAATTTGTAGTTCAGCTGATTTCAGAGGAATATTTGTAAGTTTCAAAAATGGACACAGAAACTGTTGTGGTGAAAACCACAAAATCTATTCCTAAGGAAGGAAATACAAGTTACTATTAAGTATGCTTAGAATTACTATTTCAGGGTCAGTGCTGGGCTAAAATATGCAGCACTGGGTTCTCTCCTGATAACAGGTGAGTAAATCGGAATTCATAGTTCGACTGATTTAGGAGGAATATTTGTAAGTTTCAAAAATGGACACAGAAACTTTGGTGGTGAAAACAACAAAATGCATTCCTATGGAAGGAAATACAAGTTACTGGTAAGTACGCTTAGAATTACTTTTCAGGGTCAGTGCTGGGCTAAAAGATGCAGCACTGGGTTCTCTCCAGATAACAGGTGAGCAAATCGGAATAGGTAGTTTGGCTGATTTAAGAGGAATATTTGTACATTTCAAAAATGGACACAGAAACTTTTCTGGTGAAAACCACACAATGTAGTCCTATAGAAGGAAATACAAGTTACTGGTAAGTATGCTTAGAATTACTTTTCAGGATCAGTGCTGGGCTAAAAGATACAGCACTGGGTTCTCTCATGATAACAGGTGAGTAAATCGGAATTCGTAGTTCAGCTGATTTAAGAGGAATATTTGTAAGTTTCAAAAATGGACACAGAAACTTTGGTGGTGAAAACAACAAAATGCATTCCTATTTAAGGAAATACAAGTTACTGGTAAGTACGCTTAGAATTACATTTCAGGGTCAGTGCTGAACTAAAAGATGCAGCACTGGGTTCTCTCCTGATAACAGGTGAGTAAACCGGAATTCTTAGTTCGGCTGATTTATGAGGAATATTTGTACGTTTCAAAAATGGACACAGAAACTTTTCTGGTGAAAACCACACAATGCATTCCTATGGAAGGAAATACAAGTTACTGGTAAGTATGCTTAGAATTACTTTCCAGGGTCAGTGCTAAGTTAAAAGATGCAGCACTGGATTCTCTCCTGATAACAGGTGAGTGAATCGGAATTCTTAGTTTGACTGTTTTTAGAGGAATATTTGTTTACTTCAAAAATGGACACTTGGAAACTTTTCTGCTGAAAACCACACAATGGATTCCTATGGAAGGAAATGCAAGTTACTGGTAAGTACGCTTAGAATTAAATTTCAGGGTCAGTGCTGGGCTAAAAGATGCAGCACTGGGTTCTCTCCTGATAACAGGTGAGTAAATCCGAATTTGTAGTTCGGCTGATTGAAGAGGAATATTTGTAAGTTTCAAAAATGGACACAGAAACTTTTGTGGTGAAAACCACAAAATGTATTCCTATGGAAGGAAATACAAGTTACTGGTAAATACGCTTAGAATTACTTTTCAGGGTCAGTGCTAGGCTAAAAGATGCAGCATCGGATTCTCTCCTGATAACAGGTGAGTAAATCAGAATTCATAGTTCGGCTGATTTTAGAGGAATATTTGTACGTTTCAAAAATGGACACTTAGAATCTTTTCTGCTGAAAACCACACAATGGATTCCAAAGGAAGGAAATACAAGTTTCTGGTAAGTATACTTAGAATTACTTTTCAGGGTCAGTGCTGAACTAAAAGATGCTACAACAAACAAATGATGGACGGAATGCTGACAATGCAGACATTCTCCCCCAGTCAAGAGATCTGGGTTAAATCCATCGTTCTTTTGCCCACTACGCCACCCCAGTTCAGACATGGCCATATGCAAATCAGTCTTGACCCTGTGCCTCATGGGAACAGTCCAGCCCGAACTGCCAAGCCATATCTTCCCTGGACTGGAATCAAGCAACCTAGGACCGGTTTCTGGCTATCAGCCGTCATCAGCCAGGATAGCTTGACTCCAGTGGCGTAGTGAGCACAGGTCCCACGTCTGGGAATACCCATCCCACTTAGGGCGAAAAGCGTTACAACAAACAAATGATGGACGGAATGCTGACAATGCAGACATTCTCCCCCAGTCAAGAGATCTGGGTTAAATCCATTGTTCTTTTGCCCACTACGCCACCCCAGTTCAGACATGGCCATATGCAAATCAGTCTTGACCCTGTGCCTCATGGGAACAGTCCAGCCCGAACTGCCAAGCCATATCTTCCCTGGATTCCTATGGAAGGAAATACAAGTTACTGGTAAGTACCCTTAGAATTACTTTACAGGGTCAGTGCTGGGCTAAAAGATGCAGCATGGGGGTCTCTTCTGATAACAAGTGAGTAAATCAGAATTCGTAGTTCAACTGATTTTAGAGGAATATTTGTACGATTCAAAAATGGACACTTAGAACATTTTCTGCTGAAAATCACACAATGCATTCCTATGGAAGGAAATACAAGTTACTGGTAAGTACGCTTAGAATTACTTTTCAGGGTCAGTGCTGAACTAAAAGATGCAGCACTGGGTTCTCTCCTGATAACAGGTAAGTAAATCGGAATTCGTATGGAAGAAAATACAAGTTACTGGTAAGTATGCTTAGAATTACTTTTCAGGGTCAGTGCTGGGCTAAAAGATACAGCACTGGATTCTCTCCTGAAAACAGGTGAGTAATTCAGGATTCGTAGTTCGATTGATTTTAGAGGAATATTTGTATGTTTCAAAAATGGACACTTAGAAACTTTTCTACTGATAACCACACAATATATTCCTATGAAAGGAAATACAAGGTACTGGTAAGTATGCTTATAATTACTTTCCAGGGTCAGTGCTGGGCTAAAAGATGCAGCACTGGATTCTCTTCTGATAACAGGTGAGTAAATCGGAATTCATAGTTGGCTGATTTTAGAGGAATATTTTTACGTTTCAAAAATGGACACTTAGAATCTTTTCTGCTGAAAACCACACAATGTATTCCTATGGAAGGACATTCGAGTTACTGGTAAGTATGCTTAGAATTACTTTACAGGGTCAGTGCTGGGCTAAAAGATGCAGCACGGGGGTCTCTTCTGATAACAGGTGAGTAAATCGGAATTCGTAGTTCGGCTGATTTAAGAGGAATATTTGTACATTTCAAAAATGGACACAGAAACTTTTCTGGTGAACACCACACAATGCATTCCTATGGAAGGAAATATAAGTTACTGGTAAGTATGCTTAGAATTACTTTTCAGGGTCAGTGCTGGGCTATAAGATGCAGCACTGGGTTCTCTCCTGATAACAGGTGAGCAAATCGGAATCGGTAGTTCGGCTGATTTAAGAGGAATATGTGTACCTTTCAAAAATGGACACAGAAACTTTTCTGGTGAAAAACACACAACACATCCCTATGGAAGGAAATACAAGTTACTGGTAAGTACGCTTAGAATTACTTTCCAGGGTCAGTGCTGGGCTAAAAGATGCAGCACTGGATTCTCTCATGATAACAGGTGAGTAAATCGGAATTCATAGTTCGGCTGAATTTAGAGGAATATTTGTATGTTTCAAAAATGGACACTTGGAAACTTTTCCGCTGAAAACCACACAATGGATTCCTATGGAATGAAATACAAGTTACTGGTAAGTACGCTTAGAATTACATTTCAGGGTAAGTGCTGGGCTAAAAGATGCAGCACTGGGTTCTCTCCTGATAACAGGAGAGTAAATCGTAATTTGTAGTTCAGCTGATTTCAGAGGAATATTTGTAAGTTTCAAAAATGGACACAGAAACTGTTGTGGTGAAAACCACAAAATCTATTCCTATGGAAGGAAATACAAGTTACTATTAAGTATGCTTAGAATTACTATTTCAGGGTCAGTGCTGGGCTAAAATATGCAGCACTGGGTTCTCTCCTGATAACAGGTGAGTAAATCGGAATTCATAGTTCGACTGATTTAGGAGGAATATTTGTAAGTTTCAAAAATGGACACAGAAACTTTGGTGGTGAAAACAACAAAATGCATTCCTATGGAAGGAAATACAAGTTACTGGTAAGTACGCTTAGAATTACTTTTCAGGGTCAGTGCTGGGCTAAAAGATGCAGCACTGGGTTCTCTCCAGATAACAGGTGAGCAAATCGGAATAGGTAGTTCGGCTGATTTAAGAGGAATATTTGTACATTTCAAAAATGGACACAGAAACTTTTCTGGTGAAAACCACACAATGTAGTCCTATAGAAGGAAATACAAGTTACTGGTAAGTATGCTTAGAATTACTTTTCAGGGTCAGTGCTGGGCTAAAAGATACAGCACTGGGTTCTCTCATGATAACAGGTGAGTAAATCGGAATTCGTAGTTCAGCTGATTTAAGAGGAATATTTGTATGTTTCAAAAATGGACACAGAAACTTTGGTGGTGAAAACAACAAAATGCACTCCTATTTAAGGAAATACAAGTTACTGGTAAGTACGCTTAGAATTACTTTTCAGGGTCAGTGCTGAACTAAAAGATGCAGCACTGGGTCCTCTCCTGATAACAGGTGAGTAAACCGGAATTCTTAGTTCAGCTGATTTATGAGGAATATTTGTACGTTTCAAAAATGGACACATAAACTTTTCTGGTGAAAACCACACAATGCATTCCTATGGAAGGAAATACAAGTTACTGGTAAGTATGCTTAGAATTACTTTCCAGGGTCAGTGCTAAGTTAAAAGATGCAGCACTGGATTCTCTCCTGATAACAGGTGAGTGAATCGGAATTCTTAGTTTGACTGATTTTAGAGGAATATTTGTACGTTTCAAAAATGGACACTTGGAAACTTTTCTGCTGAAAACCACACAATGGATTCCTATGGAAGGAAATGCAAGTTACTGGTAAGTACGCTTAGAATTAAATTTCAGGGTCAGTGCTGGGCTAAAAGATGCAGCACTGGGTTCTCTCCTGATAACAGGTGAGTAAATCCGAATTTGTAGTTCGGCTGATTGAAGAGGAATATTTGTAAGTTTCAAAAATGGACACAGAAACTTTTGTGGTGAAAACCACAAAATGTATTCCTATGGAAGGAAATACAAGTTACTGGTAAGTACGCTTAGAATTACTTTCCAGGGTCAGTGCTGGGCTAAAAGATGCAGCACTGGATTCTCTCATGATAACAGGTGAGTAAATCGGAATTCATAGTTCGGCTGAATTTAGAGGAATATTTGTATGTTTCAAAAATGGACACTTGGAAACTTTTCCGCTGAAAACCACACAATGGATTCCTATGGAATGAAATACAAGTTACTGGTAAGTACGCTTAGAATTACATTTCAGGGTAAGTGCTGGGCTAAAAGATGCAGCACTGGGTTCTCTCCTGATAACAGGAGAGTAAATCGTAATTTGTAGTTCAGCTGATTTCAGAGGAATATTTGTAAGTTTCAAAAATGGACACAGAAACTGTTGTGGTGAAAACCACAAAATCTATTCCTATGGAAGGAAATACAAGTTACTATTAAGTATGCTTAGAATTACTATTTCAGGGTCAGTGCTGGGCTAAAATATGCAGCACTGGGTTCTCTCCTGATAACAGGTGAGTAAATCGGAATTCATAGTTCGACTGATTTAGGAGGAATATTTGTAAGTTTCAAAAATGGACACAGAAACTTTGGTGGTGAAAACAACAAAATGCATTCCTATGGAAGGAAATACAAGTTACTGGTAAGTACGCTTAGAATTACTTTTCAGGGTCAGTGCTGGGCTAAAAGATGCAGCACTGGGTTCTCTCCAGATAACAGGTGAGCAAATCGGAATAGGTAGTTCGGCTGATTTAAGAGGAATATTTGTACATTTCAAAAATGGACACAGAAACTTTTCTGGTGAAAACCACACAATGTAGTCCTATAGAAGGAAATACAAGTTACTGGTAAGTATGCTTAGAATTACTTTTCAGGGTCAGTGCTGGGCTAAAAGATACAGCACTGGGTTCTCTCATGATAACAGGTGAGTAAATCGGAATTCGTAGTTCAGCTGATTTAAGAGGAATATTTGTATGTTTCAAAAATGGACACAGAAACTTTGGTGGTGAAAACAACAAAATGCATTCCTATTTAAGGAAATACAAGTTACTGGTAAGTACGCTTAGAATTACTTTTCAGGGTCAGTGCTGAACTAAAAGATGCAGCACTGGGTCCTCTCCTGATAACAGGTGAGTAAACCGGAATTCTTAGTTCAGCTGATTTATGAGGAATATTTGTACGTTTCAAAAATGGACACATAAACTTTTCTGGTGAAAACCACACAATGCATTCCTATGGAAGGAAATACAAGTTACTGGTAAGTATGCTTAGAATTACTTTCCAGGGTCAGTGCTAAGTTAAAAGATGCAGCACTGGATTCTCTCCTGATAACAGGTGAGTGAATCGGAATTCTTAGTTTGACTGATTTTAGAGGAATATTTGTACGTTTCAAAAATGGACACTTGGAAACTTTTCTGCTGAAAACCACACAATGGATTCCTATGGAAGGAAATGCAAGTTACTGGTAAGTACGCTTAGAATTAAATTTCAGGGTCAGTGCTGGGCTAAAAGATGCAGCACTGGGTTCTCTCCTGATAACAGGTGAGTAAATCCGAATTTGTAGTTCGGCTGATTGAAGAGGAATATTTGTAAGTTTCAAAAATGGACACAGAAACTTTTGTGGTGAAAACCACAAAATGTATTCCTATGGAAGGAAATACAAGTTACTGGTAAATACGCTTAGAATTACTTTTCAGGGTCAGTGCTAGCCTAAAAGATGCAGCATCGGATTCTCTCCTGATAACAGGTGAGTAAATCAGAATTCATAGTTCAGCTGATTTTAGAGGAATATTTGTACGTTTCAAAAATGGACACTTAGAATCTTTTCTGCTGAAAACCACACAATGGATTCCAAAGGAAGGAAATACAAGTTTCTGGTAAGTATACTTAGAATTACTTTTCAGGGTGAGTGCTGAACTAAAAGATGCTACAACAAACAAATGATGGACGGAATGCTGACAATGCAGAGATTGTCCCCCAGTCAAGAGATCTGGGTTAAATCCATCGTTCTTTTGCCCACTACGCCACCCCAGTTCAGACATGGCCATATGCAAATCAGTCTTGACCCTGTGCCTCATGGGAACAGTCCAGCCCGAACTGCCAAGCCATATCTTCCCTGTATTCCTATGGAAGGAAATACAAGTTACTGGTAAGTACCCTTAGAATTACTTTACAGGGTCAGTGCTGGGCTAAAAGATGCAGCATGGGGGTCTCTTCTGATAACAGGTGAGTAAATCAGAATGCGTAGTTCAACTGATTTTAGAGGAATATTTGTACGATTCAAAAATGGACACTTAGAAAATTTTATGCTGAAAATTACACAATGCATTCCTATGGAAGGAAATACAAGTTACTGGTAAGTACGCTTAGAATTACTTTTCAGGGTCAGTGCTGAACTAAAAGATGCAGCACTGGGTTCTCTCCTGATAACAGGTAAGTAAATCGGAATTCGTATGGAAAAAAATACAAGTTACTGGTAAGTATGCTTAGAATTACTTTTCAGGGTCAGTGCTGGGCTAAAAGATACAGCACTGGATTCTCTCCTGAAAACAGGTGAGTAATTCAGGATTCGTAGTTCGATTGATTTTAGAGGAATATTTGTATGTTTCAAAATTGGACACTTAGAAACTTTTCTACTGATAACCACACAATATATTCCTATGAAAGGAAATACAAGGTACTGGTAAGTATGCTTATAATTACTTTCCAGGGTCAGTGCTGGGCTAAAAGATGCAGCACTGGATTCTCTCCTGATAACAGGTGAGTAAATCGGAATTCATAGTTGGCTGATTTTAGAGGAATATTTTTACGTTTCAAAAATGGACACTTAGAATCTTTTCTGCTGAAAACCACACAATGTATTCCTATGGAAGGACATTCAAGTTACTGGTAAGTATGCTTAGAATTACTTTACAGGGTCAGTGCTGGGCTAAAAGATGCAGCACAGGGGTCTCTTCTGATAACAGGTGAGTAAATCGGAATTCGTAGTTCGGCTGATTTAAGAGGAATATTTGTACATTTCAAAAATGGACACAGAAACTTTTCTGGTGAAAACCACACAATGCATTCCTATGGAAGGAAATATAAGTTACTGGTAAGTATGCTTAGAATTACTTTTCAGGGTCAGTGCTGGGCTATAAGATGCAGCACTGGGTTCTCTCCTGATAACAGGTGAGCAAATCAGAATCGGTAGTTCGGCTGATTTAAGAGGAATATGTGTACCTTTCAAAAATGGACACAGAAACTTTTCTGGTGAAAACCACACAACACATTCCTATGGAAGGAAATACAAGTTACTGGTAAGTATGCTTAGAATTACTTTCCAGGGTCAGTGCTGGGCTAAAAGATGCAGCACTGGATTCTCTCATGATAACAGGTGAGTAAATCGGAATTCATAGTTCGGCTGAATTTAGAGGAATATTTGTATGTTTCAAAAATGGACACTTGGAAACTTTTCCGCTGAAAACCACACAATGGATTCCTATGGAATGAAATACAAGTTACTGGTAAGTACGCTTAGAATTACATTTCAGGGTAAGTGCTGGGCTAAAAGATGCAGCACTGGGTTCTCTCCTGATAACAGGTGAGTAAATCCTAATTTGTAGTTCAGCTGATTTCAGAGGAATATTTGTAAGTTTCAAAAATGGACACAGAAACGTTTGTGGTGAAAACCACAAAATCTATTCCTATGGAAGGAAATACAAGTTACTATTAAGTATGCTTAGAGTTACTATTTCAGGGTCAGTGCTGGGCTAAAATATGCAGCACTGGGTTCTCTCCTGATAACAGGTGAGTAAATCGGAATTCATAGTTCGACTGATTTTAGAGGAATATTTGTACGTTTAAAAAATGGACACAGAAACCATTCTGGTGAAAACCACACAATGCATTCCTATGAAAGGAAATACAAGTTACTGGTAAATATGCTTAGAATTACTTTTCAGGGTCAGTACTGGGCTAAAAGATGCAGCACTGGGTTCTCTCCTGATAACAGGTGAGCAAATCGGAATAGGTAGTTCAGCTGATTTAAGAGGAATATTTGTACGTTTCAAAAATGGACACAGAAACTTTTCTGGTGAAAACCACACAATGTATTCCTATGGAAGGAAATACAAGTTACTGGTAAGTATGCTTAGAATTACTTTTCAGGGTCAGTGCTGGGCTAAAAGATGCAGCACTGGGTTCTCTCATGATAACAGGTGAGTAAATCGGATTTCGCAGTTCGACTGATTTTAGAGGAATATGTGTATGTTTCAAAAATGGACACTCAGAAACTTTTCTGGTGAAAACCACACAACACATTCCTATGGAAGGAAATACAGGTTACTGGTAAGTACGCTTAGAATTACTTTTCAGGGTCAGTGCTGGGCTGAAAGATGCAGCACTGGATTCTCTCATGATAACAGGTGAGTAAATCGGAATTCTTAGTTTGACTGAATTTAGAGGAATATTTGTATGTTTCAAAAATGGACACTTGGAAACTTTTCCGCTGAAAACCACACAATGGATTCCTATGGAATGAAATACAAGTTACTGGTAAGTACGCTTAGAATTACATTTCAGGGTAAGTGCTGGGCTAAAAGATGCAGCACTGGGTTCTCTCCTGATAACAGGTGAGTAAATCGTAATTTGTAGTTCAGCTGATTTCAGAGGAATATTTGTAAGTTTCAAAAATGGACACAGAAACTGTTGTGGTGAAAACCACAAAATCTATTCCTATGGAAGGAAATACAAGTTACTATTAAGTATGCTTAGAATTGGAGGAGGAGCCTAGCGCGCAACCAAGATGGCCGCGTAGGTGCGAGGCTCCCGAGGACCTCCGCAACCTCCTACGTTTATCTTGTCTTCATCCTGAATCGGTTGAGGGGACTGTGTCGGTGAACCTGAGCCGAGGTGGTACCCATTTTCCGTTTTTGAATCGGACCCCGGGGGCCGGGGTGAGCATCGACTGAAGTTTGCGGCCTGCTTCTCTCCTGACCCCGGACTCGAGTTTGGGGGTGACCCAGTGGCGAAGTGAATAACAACGGCGGGCCGAGCCTGGCGAGTCGCGTACCCCACACTTTCACTTTCGCTTTTGAGTCCCCTTGCCGTCATCGCGAGTGGGATTACGGCGCTTCTTTGTGTGGTGGTGGCCTCGCTGGGGGACCCTGCCTGCCTGCCTGCGGGGACCCGCTCCGCCTTCCTGAGGTGACCCCCGGGGCTTACGGCCTTGATTGCTTGCTCTCCACTGCGTGACTGGTGAGGGTGCGAGATACACGACGATCGCCACGAAGCAGGATGGAGATCGGCTGAAGGCCAAATCGACCCGGCGTGGCACCACACCTCAAGTCAACATTATGGATCGCTACACCCTCCCGAGGGGGTCTCCCGGCGGATCGCACAAGTCTTCCGAGTGTCCCCCGGATGCCCCGGATTTGCCTACGGATCTGACTTTGCAGGACGTCATGGGCGCCATTGCTGAGATGAAGACCTCAGTGGGCCAACAATTCGACACCTTGGCGCACAAACTCGATGCGGTCCTCATCGATGTCAACCTTGTTAGAGCAGATCTATCTAAGACAAATGACCGGGTTGACTCCTTGGCCCATACTGCGTCGGGCCTCACGACTGAGGTAGCGGCCCTCCAGACGGAGGTGCGCCGGCTCCGGCAGGCAAGTGCGCTCACGGATCGGCGCCTGGAGGACTCCGAGAGCAGGGCCCGGAGGAATAATATTCGCATTATCAGAGTGCCCGAGGGACGGGAGGACTCGGCGGCGGATCTCTTCGTGGAGGACCTGATTTCTACCCATCTCCAGCCTCGAGGACTGAGTAAATTCTTTGCGGTGGAGAGGGCCCATAGAGTTCCTGGCGGCAGACCGAAGGTCGGAGCTCCTCCGCGGCCTCTTATAGCCCGTATCTTCAACTTTCGGGACAGGGATGCGATTTTGCAAGCTTCCAGACTGCAAGGGCCGCTTAAGCTGGAGAACATGGAGGTGAACTTTTATCCTGATTTCACGCAGGCGGTCCAGAAGCAGAGATTGAGTTTCATGGGCGTCAAGCGGCGGCTTCGAGACATGAACTTTAAATACGCCATGCTTTTCCCGGCCAGGCTGCGTGTGGAGGCTGATGGTCGCACTCACTTTTTTGACCGTCCTGAGATGGCCGGGGACTGGTTGGACACTTTGTCTGGGGGACATGATCGGGATGGGATGGGGGCGGCGGGAGGAGAGTGCCTACCAGACCGGGTATGAGGTATTGACACTGGGGCTCATTCCTGATGATGCTACCTTTCGGCCAGGCTTAGGGTCTCTTGACTGTTGTGTCTTGTTTCCCCTCCGTTGGAGGTGGTGCTGTGTCTCGAGGGGGTTCTCTTTCCTCCTCTAGGGGGTCTTTTTAGTTTAGTTTACACAGGGGTGACAGGCACACTGCAAGTTGGGGGGGCTGTTTGGGCTCATGCAGGGGTGCACGGAGGGGGGAGTTCTGTTTGGGATGTTGGGTTGGGGTTGGGTATTGTTTATTTGTACCACAAGGCAGAAGTATTGTTGTGCTATCGCTAAAGTGCTCTCTGGGGGGAGATTGATTGGTTTTGGCTATGATGGGGGGTAGGGGACTGAGCCTTTTGTCCTGGAATGTCAATGGACTGGGGGACAGGATAAAACGGGGAGTGGTCCTGCAGTTCTTAAAACGAATTTCACCCGATATAGTATTTCTGAAGGAAACACACCTCATTGGAAACTCCTTTCGTGCCATGAACAGACGGGGCTATCGCCTTGCAGCCCACTCGGGCTTCACATCTGGTTCGAGGGGTGTGGGCATTATGGTTAAAACCTCGCTCCCGTTGGAGGTTGATGAGGTGCTCCATGATGATAGGGGACGATATACGGCTCTGGTGGGTAGATTGGAGGGTAAAGTGATTGTTTTGGTTTCTGTTTATGTCCCGCCAGGGTTGCAGACAACTACTTTTGCTGTAATTTCCGGAACTGAGGATCGTCACCCTCCCAGGGATCTCCCCCGTGCCCAAGCTTGGTTATCTGGCCTCTTGGATACCCTGGGGCTGGTGGATTGTTGGCGGCTGAAACACCCTACGCAGATACAATACACCTTTCATTCCGGGTCTCATGGTAGTCTTTGGAGGCTTGATTATGTTCTGATGCCAGCAGCACAGGCAGGGAGGGTCGGGGAGGTACGACATCTGGCTCGGGGTATTTCAGATCACTCCCCGCTCCTGTTGCACTTCAACATTGTCCCGAGGGGGAGGGGAGGGTGGTCCCGATTAATTCCTGGTACCTGCGTGACCCCTCAATTCGCGCTGATTTGGTTAAATCTCTTGAGCGATATTTTGCAGACAATGTGGGGTCTGTGTCGTCTGCGGTTTCTTTGTGGGAGGCGTTTAAGACGGTACTCCGGGGGGAGGCCCTGTCCCTCATTTCCCATTCCCGGAGGCACGTGCGGGAGGAGGTGACCCGTATAGAATCTGAGATAACTGAGTTGGAGGGTGATCTGGAGTGTGGGGTAACGGATGACAAACTGCATGCTCTCCGACTCAAACAGGCGGACTACAAGGCCCTAGTCACGGAGGCAGCCAGGGGCCTGAGTAGAGAGCAACAGGGGCGACTGTATGATGTGGGTGATAAGGCTGGTAAATTGATTGCGTGGCTGGATAAAAAGGAGAGAGTGAGTCGAGTTGTCCCGTCGATTGAGAGACTGGATGGTGTGTGTGTCACTGAGCCGGAGGAAATTGTTGATTGTTTCGCTGAGTATTTCCTTGGGGTGTATTCCCCGGTATCTTCCCGCTCGGAAGAGGATTCCCATGACCTGCTTGTTTGCGCTGCCTTCCCTTTCGGAGGAGGATAAATTGTCGTTGGACGCGGCCCCGACATCTGAGGAGATTGCCCTCGCCATACATTCGGTCGCTTCTGGCAAGGCCATGGGTCCTAATGGCCTTCCCATTGAATTGTACAAATTACGTCCGGATACGCTGGCTCCGCATCTCCGTGCTATGTTCCTCGCGGCCCGGTCGGCAGGTTCCCTCCCGCTGGACCAGCGTCTTGCTACTATTGTGGTTATTCATAAGGAGGGGAGGCCGCGGGATCGGGTCACGTCTTACAGGCCCATTTCGCTGTTGAATGCGGAGCCGAAAATTCTCGCCAAGGTGCTGGCTAATCGGCTGGTTGGCGTGGTGTGCGATCTGATCCACCAGGACCAGTCCGGCTTTATCCCTCATCGCAACACCGCGCTTAACTTGCAGCGTCTGCACGGGGTGCTCACGAGGGTCCCGTTCATACGAGTGCCAGCCATTTTGGCGTCCTTGGACGCCACTATGGCGTTCGACACGCTTGAGTGGCCATATATTTGGGCGACGCTGGCTAAGTTTGGGTTTGGCCCGGGATTCATTGGCTGGGTGAAACTGATGTATTCCGGACCGCTGGCGCAGGTGGCGGTGAATGGTAGAGTATCGGCGCCGTTTGAACTGGGCAGTGGCACGCGGCAGGGTTGCCCGCTGTCGCCGCTCCTTTTTGTGCTTGCCTTGGAGCCCCTGGCGGAGTGGCTGTGGTGGCACCCTTCGATTCGTGGTCTCCGATGGACCCCCGAGTATGAGGATCGCGTATCCCTTTACGCGGACGATATTCTTTTGTACCTTGCTTCCACGCGCAAATCACTGATTGTGTTAGTGGATGTGTTGCGTTCATTCGGCCGCAACTCCGGCTTAGTTATCAACTGGGCTAAATCCTGTGTGTATGTCCTCTCGGGGGAGGCTCCTATCTTTCCGCGGGGTTGTCCTATCCAGGTTGCTCCGCAGGGATTTAAGTACCTGGGTATCTTTATTACCCTGGACGCTGCGGCCCGATATAAACAGAACTTACTCCCCCCCCTCCAGCGCCTGAAGGAGGATGTGGCGCGTTGGAGGCGCTTGCCGCTCTCGCCACTCGGCCGTGCGGCACTGTTTAAGATGATGTCGTTGCCACGTTTCCTGTACGCTTTACAAAACACGATGGACGTCGTCCCGGCGCGCTACTTTCGGGAGGTGGAGGGTCTGCAGCGCCACCTGTTTTGGGATGGGAGGCCGCGTATCGCCCTCGTGAAACTGACGCTCCCGTGGTATGACGGGGGGGTCGCCCTCCCGGACATCAAACAGTATTACTGGGCCTCCCAGCTGGCTGCGATAAACCACGGCCTTTATGGGCCCGCCCTTAACCCGGCTTTTGAAATGGACAAACTGTTACTGCCGGGTGGCGACTATAATCGTGCGCTTTACTCTACATCGCTCGACGCACGTTTGACGGGCCCTACGCGGGTCGCGGTACGGGTGTGGCACGCGGCGAACTTGGCTATGGGGTGGAAGGATCGGTTGACCCGGGCAACGCCACTGTATGCATCTGAGCGACTGGGCTGCTTGTGGACCTCGAAAGGCTTTGAGAAGTGGGACATGATAGGCATCAGCAGGGTGGGCGATCTCTGGACGAGGGGGGGATTCAAAACGTTCGATGTGCTGCAGAAGGAATTCCAGTTGCAGGACAGGGAGTACTTCCGATATGTACAGGTTCGTCACGCGCTGTGTTCTGTAGTCCCGGATGTTGCCTCCATCCCGGAGTGCTCCCCTCTGGAAGATAGAGTGCTAGATGGGCATGTACCGGATGGCACTATCTCATTGATTTATAAAAAGCTCATCAACGATCGCTCGGGACTGCTGACTGGCCTTCGTGAGGCATGGGTCACGATGGATTGGAGCTGGATGACGAGGACTGGGTGTCTGCGGTGGCCTCCCCGAAAGAGGTGGCCATACCGGCCCGCCTTCGCTTCGTCCAGCTCAAAATACTCCACAGGGTCTATGTTTCGGGGCCGGGTCTGATGCGTATGGGATATGCCGTGGATGGGCTGTGTAAGCATGGGTGTGGTTAGTTAGGGACCTTCATCCATATTTTGTGGGAATGCCCGGAGGTGGCGCGATTCTGGCGTGGTGTACATGCGGTGTTGCAAGCGGTCACGCATGTGGCGCTGTTTCCCGAGGCTAGGAGATGTCTGCTAAATGTTTGGGAGCCGACGTATTATACGGTGCCGCAGACGTGGTGGGTGACTCTGGGATATATGGTGGCCAAGCGTGACATAGCACAATTGTGGGGCTCCCAGAGGTCACCAATGGTTTCGGTGTGGAAGGACAACATGGATTGGTGTATGTTTCGGGAGAAGGTAGTGTATGTGGTGAGAGGTAAGCCTGGGAAATGGGTGAAGGTGTGGGGCCCCTGGAACTCCTATCGTGGCGGGATTTGTACCCCGCCGCTGACGCCTGACTTGCCAGTGGCCCAGTCTCCCTAGTCTGCTTGTCACCTTGGTTCTGGGCATTGTGTCTACTTTGTTTCTGTCCCGGCCTGTCCCCCCCTATTCCTGTGGATCGGAAGGGTCCTCCCCAGGGGAGCTCATAATGCTGCTTTGACTTTTGCTGCCTTGTGGATTTGTTTGTGGTTTCTTATAAAAAATGGAACCGCCATTTGGGGGGTCCGGCCGGTGTGGCCGCCAACGCTTCCCTCGACTTCTGGGAACTTTACCACTTGCCGCTTGTGTTTAAAGACTGTATTTTATGCTCTCACTGTTTGCTAGTGGCCGGCCTGAAGGTTGTAGGCCCATCTTTGTATAACTTATGCATTCTGTAATAAAGGTTTCAAAAAAAAAAAAAAAAGTATGCTTAGAATTACTATTTCAGGGTCAGTGCTGGGCTAAAATATGCAGCATTGGGTTCTCTCCTGATAACAGCTGAGTAAATCGGAATTCATAGTTCGACGGATTTAAGAGGAATATTTGTAAGTTTCAAAAATGGACTAAGAAACTTTGGTGGTGAAAACAACAAAATGCATTCCTATTTAAGGAAATACAAGTTACTGGTAAGTACGCTTAGAATTACTTTTCAGGGTCAGAGCTGAACTAAAAGATGCAGCACTGGGTTCTCTCCTGATAACAGGTGAGTAAACCGGAATTCTTAGTTCGGCTGATTTATGAGGAATATTTGTACGTTTCAAAAATGGACACAGAAACTTTTCTGGTGAAAACCACACAATGCATTCCTATGGAAGGAAATACAAGTTACTGGTAAGTATGCTTAGAATTACTTTCCAGGGTCAGTGCTAAGTTAAAAGATGCAGCACTGGATTCTCTCCTGATAACAGGTGAGTGAATCGGAATTCTTAGTTTGGCTGATTTTAGAGGAATATTTGTACGTTTCAAAAATGGACACTTGGAAACTTTTCTGCTGAAAACCACACAATGGATTCCTATGGAAGGAAATGCAAGTTACTGGTAAGTACGCTTAGAATTAAATTTCAGGGTCAGTGCTGGGCTAAAAGATGCAGCACTGGGTTCTCTCCTGATAACAGGTGAGTAAATCCGAATTTGTAGTTCGGCTGATTGAAGAGGAATATTTGTAAGTTTCAAAAATGGACACAGAAACTTTTGTGGTGAAAACCACAAAATGTATTCCTATGGAAGGAAATACAAGTTACTGGTAAATGCGCTTAGAATTACTTTTCAGGGTCAGTGCTAGGCTGAAAGATGCAGCACTGGATTCTCTCATGATAACAGGTGAGTAAATCTGAATTCTTAGTTTGACTGAATTTAGAGGAATATTTGTATGTTTCAAAAATGGACACTTGGAAACTTTTCCGCTGAAAACCACACAATGGATTCCTATGGAATGAAATACAAGTTACTGGTAAGTACGCTTAGAATTACATTTCAGGGTAAGTGCTGGGCTAAAAGATGCAGCACTGGGTTCTCTCCTGATAACAGGTGAGTAAATCGTAATTTGTAGTTCAGCTGATTTCAGAGGAATATTTGTAAGTTTCAAAAATGGACACAGAAACTGTTGTGGTGAAAACCACAAAATCTATTCCTATGGAAGGAAATACAAGTTACTATTAAGTATGCTTAGAATTACTATTTCAGGGTCAGTGCTGGGCTAAAATATGCAGCACTGGGTTCTCTCCTGATAACAGGTGAGTAAATCGGAATTCATAGTTCGCCTGATTTAAGAGGAATATTTGTAAGTTTCAAAAATGGACACAGAAACTTTGGTGGTGAAAACAACAAAATGCATTCCTATGGAAGGAAATACAAGTTACTGGTAAGTACGCTTAAAATTACTTTTCAGGGTCAGTGCTGGGCTAAAAGATGCAGCACTGGGTTCTCTCCAGATAACAGGTGAGCAAATCGGAATAGGTAGTTCGGCTGATTTAAGAGGAATATTTGTACATTTCAAAAATGGACACAGAAACTTTTCTGGTGAAAACCACACAATGTAGTCCTATAGAAGGAAATACAAGTTACTGGTAAGTATTGTTAGAATTACTTTTCAGGGTCAGTGCTGGGCTAAAAGATGCAGCACTGGGTTCTCTCATGATAACAGGTGAGTAAATCGGAATTCGTAGTTCAGCTGATTTAAGAGGAATATTTGTAAGTTTCAAAAATGGACACAGAAACTTTGGTGGTGAAAACAACAAAATGCATTTCTATTTAAGGAAATACAAGTTACTGGTAAGTACGCTTAGAATTACTTTTCAGGGTCAGTGCTGAACTAAAAGATGCAGCACTGGGTTCTCTCCTGATAACAGGTGAGTAAACCGGAATTCTTAGATCGGCTGATTTATGAGGAATATTTGTACGTTTCAAAAATGGACACAGAAACTTTTCTGGTGAAAACCACACAATGCATTCCTATGGAAGGAAATACAAGTTACTGGTAAGTATGCTTAGAATTACTTTCCAGGGTCAGTGCTAAGTTAAAAGATGCAGCACTGGATTCTCTCCTGATAACAGGTGAGTGAATCGGAATTCTTAGTTTGGCTGATTTTAGAGGAATATTTGTACGTTTCAAAAATGGACACTTGGAAACTTTTCTGCTGAAAACCACACAATGGATTCCTATGGAAGGAAATGCAAGTTACTGGTAAGTACGCTTAGAATTAAATTTCAGGGTCAGTGCTGGGCTAAAAGATGCAGCACTGGGTTCTCTCCTGATAACAGGTGAGTAAATCCGAATTTGTAGTTCGGCTGATTGAAGAGGAATATTTGTAAGTTTCAAAAATGGACACAGAAACTTTTGTGGTGAAAACCACAAAATGTATTCCTATGGAAGGAAATACAAGTTACTGGTAAATGCGCTTAGAATTACTTTTCAGGGTCAGTGCTAGGCTGAAAGATGCAGCACTGGATTCTCTCATGATAACAGGTGAGTAAATCGGAATTCTTAGTTTGACTGAATTTAGAGGAATATTTGTATGTTTCAAAAATGGACACTTGGAAACTTTTCCGCTGAAAACCACACAATGGATTCCTATGGAATGAAATACAAGTTACTGGTAAGTACGCTTAGAATTACATTTCAGGGTAAGTGCTGGGCTAAAAGATGCAGCACTGGGTTCTCTCCTGATAACAGGTGAGTAAATCGTAATTTGTAGTTCAGCTGATTTCAGAGGAATATTTGTAAGTTTCAAAAATGGACACAGAAACTGTTGTGGTGAAAACCACAAAATCTATTCCTATGGAAGGAAATACAAGTTACTATTAAGTATGTTTAGAATTACTATTTCAGGGTCAGTGCTGGGCTAAAATATGCAGCACTGGGTTCTCTCCTGATAACAGGTGAGTAAATCGGAATTCATAGTTCGCCTGATTTAAGAGGAATATTTGTAAGTTTCAAAAATGGACACAGAAACTTTGGTGGTGAAAACAACAAAATGCATTCCTATGGAAGGAAATACAAGTTACTGGTAAGTACGCTTAAAATTACTTTTCAGGGTCAGTGCTGGGCTAAAAGATGCAGCACTGGGTTCTCTCCAGATAACAGGTGAGCAAATCGGAATAGGTAGTTCGGCTGATTTAAGAGGAATATTTGTACATTTCAAAAATGGACACAGAAACTTTTCTGGTGAAAACCACACAATGTAGTCCTATACAAGGAAATACAAGTTACTGGTAAGTATTGTTAGAATTACTTTTCAGGGTCAGTGCTGGGCTAAAAGATGCAGCACTGGGTTCTCTCATGATAACAGGTGAGTAAATCGGAATTCGTAGTTCAGCTGATTTAAGAGGAATATTTGTAAGTTTCAAAAATGGACACAGAAACTTTGGTGGTGAAAACAACAAAATGCATTCCTATTTAAGGAAATACAAGTTACTGGTAAGTACGCTTAGAATTACTTTTCAGGGTCAGTGCTGAACTAAAAGATGCAGCACTGGGTTCTCTCCTGATAACAGGTGAGTAAACCGGAATTCTTAGTTCGGCTGATTTATGAGGAATATTTGTACGTTTCAAAAATGGACACAGAAACTTTTCTGGTGAAAACCACACAATGCATTCCTATGGAAGGAAATACAAGTTACTGGTAAGTATGCTTAGAATTACTTTACAGGGTCAGTGCTGGGCTAAAAGATGCAGTACGGGGGTCTCTTCTGATAACAGGTGAGTAAATCAGAATTCGTAGTTCAACTGATTGTAGAGGAATATTTGTACGTTTCAAAAATGGACACTTAGAAACTTTTCTGTTTAAAAGCATACAATGCAATCCTATGGAAGGAAATACAAGTTACTGGTAAGTACGCTTCAAATTACTTTTCAGGGTCAGTGCTGGGCTAAAAGATGCAGCAATGGGTTCTCTCCTGATAACAGGTGAGTAAACCGGAATTCTTAGTTCGGCTGATTTATGAGGAATATTTGTACGTTTCAAAAATGGACACAGAAACTTTTCTGGTGAAAACCACACAATGCATTCCTATGGAAGGAAATACAAGTTACTGGTAAGTACCCTTAGAATTACTTTCCAGGGTCAGTGCTAAGTTAAAAGATGCAGCACTGGATTCTCTCCTGATAACAGGTGAGTGAATCGGAATTCTTAGTTTGACTGATTTTAGAGGAATATTTGTACGTTTCAATAATGGACACTTGGAAACTTTTCTGCTGAAAACCACACAATGGATTCCTATGGAAGGAAATGCAAGTTACTGGTAAGTACGCTTAGAATTAAATTTCAGTGTCAGTGCTGGGCTAAAAGATGCAGTACTGGGTTCTCTCCTGATAACAGGTGAGTAAATCCGAATTTGTAGTTCGGCTGATTGAAGAGGAATATTTGTACCTTTCAAAAATGGACACAGAAACTTTTCTGGTGAAAACCACACAACACATTCCTATGGAAGGAAATACAGGTTACTGGTAAGTACGCTTAGAATTACTTTTCAGGGTCAGTGCTGGGCTGAAAGATGCAGCACTGGATTCTCTCATGATAACAGGTGAGTAAATCGGAATTCTTAGTTTGACTGAATTTAGAGGAATATTTGTATGTTTCAAAAATGGACACTTGGAAACTTTTCCGCTGAAAACCACACAATGGATTCCTATGGAATGAAATACAAGTTACTGGTAAGTACGCTTAGAATTACTTTTCAGGGTCAGTGCTGGGCTAAAAGATGCAGCACTGGGATCTCTTCTGATAACAGGTGAGAAAATCAGAAATTCGTAGTTCGACTGATTTTAGAGGATTATTTGTACGTTTCAAAAATGGACCCAGAAACTTTTCTGGTGAAAACCACACAATGCATTCCTATGGAACGAGATTCAAGTTACTGGTAAGTATGCTTAGAATTACTTTACAGGGTCAGTGCTGGGCTAAAAGATGCATTACGGGGGTCTCTTCTGATAACAGGTGAGTAAATCAGAATTCGTAGTTCAACTGATTGTAGAGGAATATTTGTACGTTTCAAAAATGGACACTTAGAAACTTTTCTGGTTAAAAGCATACAATGCAATCCTATGGAAGGAAATACAAGTTACTGGTAAGTACGCTTCAAATTACTTTTCAGGGTCAGTGCTGGGCTAAAAGATGCACAACTGGGTTCTCTCCTGATAACAGGTGAGTAAACCGGAATTCTTAGTTCGGCTGATTTATGAGGAATATTTGTACGTTTCAAAAATGGACACAGAAACTTTTCTGGTGAAAACCACACAATGCATTCCTATGGAAGGAAATACAAGTTACTGGTAAGTACCCTTAGAATTACTTTCCAGGGTCAGTGCTAAGTTAAAAGATGCAGCACTGGATTCTCTCCTGATAACAGGTGAGTGAATCGGAATTCTTAGTTTGACTGATTTTAGAGGAATATTTGTACGTTTCAAAAATGGACACTTGGAAACTTTTGTGCTGAAAACCACAGAATGGATTCCTATGGAAGGAAATGCAAGTTACTGGTAAGTACGCTTAGAATTAAATTTCAGGGTCAGTGCTGGGCTAAAAGATGCAGCACTGGGTTCTCTCCTGATAACAGGTGAGTAAATCCGAATTTGTAGTTCGGCTGATTGAAGAGGAATATTTGTACCTTTCAAAAATGGACACAGAAACTTTTCTGGTGAAAACCACACAACACATTCCTATGGAAGGAAATACAGGTTACTGGTAAGTACGCTTAGAATTACTTTTCAGGGTCAGTGCTGGGCTGAAAGATGCAGCACTGGATTCTCTCATGATAACAGGTGAGTAAATCTGAATTCTTAGTTTGACTGAATTTAGAGGAATATTTGTATGTTTCAAAAATGGACACTTGGAAACTTTTCCGCTGAAAACCACACAATGGATTCCTATGGAATGAAATACAAGTTACTGGTAAGTACGCTTAGAATTACATTTCAGGGTAAGTGCTGGGCTAAAAGATGCAGCACTGGGTTCTCTCCTGATAACAGGTGAGTAAATCGTAATTTGTAGTTCAGCTGATTTCAGAGGAATATTTGTAAGTTTCAAAAATGGACACAGAAACTGTTGTGGTGAAAACCACAAAATCTATTCCTAAGGAAGGAAATACAAGTTACTATTAAGTATGCTTAGAATTACTATTTCAGGGTCAGTGCTGGGCTAAAATATGCAGCACTGGGTTCTCTCCTGATAACAGGTGAGTAAATCGGAATTCATAGTTCGACTGATTTAGGAGGAATATTTGTAAGTTTCAAAAATGGACACAGAAACTTTGGTGGTGAAAACAACAAAATGCATTCCTATGGAAGGAAATACAAGTTACTGGTAAGTACGCTTAGAATTACTTTTCAGGGTCAGTGCTGGGCTAAAAGATGCAGCACTGGGTTCTCTCCAGATAACAGGTGAGCAAATCGGAATAGGTAGTTTGGCTGATTTAAGAGGAATATTTGTACATTTCAAAAATGGACACAGAAACTTTTCTGGTGAAAACCACACAATGTAGTCCTATAGAAGGAAATACAAGTTACTGGTAAGTATGCTTAGAATTACTTTTCAGGGTCAGTGCTGGGCTAAAAGATACAGCACTGGGTTCTCTCATGATAACAGGTGAGTAAATCGGAATTCGTAGTTCAGCTGATTTAAGAGGAATATTTGTAAGTTTCAAAAATGGACACAGAAACTTTGGTGGTGAAAACAACAAAATGCATTCCTATTTAAGGAAATACAAGTTACTGGTAAGTACGCTTAGAATTACATTTCAGGGTCAGTGCTGAACTAAAAGATGCAGCACTGGGTTCTCTCCTGATAACAGGTGAGTAAACCGGAATTCTTAGTTCGGCTGATTTATGAGGAATATTTGTACGTTTCAAAAATGGACACAGAAACTTTTCTGGTGAAAACCACACAATGCATTCCTATGGAAGGAAATACAAGTTACTGGTAAGTATGCTTAGAATTACTTTCCAGGGTCAGTGCTAAGTTAAAAGATGCAGCACTGGATTCTCTCCTGATAACAGGTGAGTGAATCGGAATTCTTAGTTTGACTGATTTTAGAGGAATATTTGTACGTTTCAAAAATGGACACTTGGAAACTTTTCTGCTGAAAACCACACAATGGATTCCTATGGAAGGAAATGCAAGTTACTGGTAAGTACGCTTAGAATTAAATTTCAGGGTCAGTGCTGGGCTAAAAGATGCAGCACTGGGTTCTCTCCTGATAACAGGTGAGTAAATCCGAATTTGTAGTTCGGCTGATTGAAGAGGAATATTTGTAAGTTTCAAAAATGGACACAGAAACTTTTGTGGTGAAAACCACAAAATGTATTCCTATGGAAGGAAATACAAGTTACTGGTAAATACGCTTAGAATTACTTTTCAGGGTCAGTGCTAGGCTAAAAGATGCAGCATCGGATTCTCTCCTGATAACAGGTGAGTAAATCAGAATTCATAGTTCGGCTGATTTTAGAGGAATATTTGTACGTTTCAAAAATGGACACTTAGAATCTTTTCTGCTGAAAACCACACAATGGATTCCAAAGGAAGGAAATACAAGTTTCTGGTAAGTATACTTAGAATTACTTTTCAGGGTCAGTGCTGAACTAAAAGATGCTACAACAAACAAATGATGGACGGAATGCTGACAATGCAGACATTCTCCCCCAGTCAAGAGATCTGGGTTAAATCCATCGTTCTTTTGCCCACTACGCCACCCCAGTTCAGACATGGCCATATGCAAATCAGTCTTGACCCTGTGCCTCATGGGAACAGTCCAGCCCGAACTGCCAAGCCATATCTTCCCTGGACTGGAATCAAGCAACCTAGGACCGGTTTCTGGCTATCAGCCGTCATCAGCCAGGATAGCTTCACTCCAGTGGCGTAGTGAGCACAGGTTTCACGTCTGGGAATACCCATCCCACTTAGGGCGAAAAGCGTTACAACAAACAAATGATGGACGGAATGCTGACAATGCAGACATTCTCCCCCAGTCAAGAGATCTGGGTTAAATCCATTGTTCTTTTGCCCACTACGCCACCCCAGTTCAGACATGGCCATATGCAAATCAGTCTTGACCCTGTGCCTCATGGGAACAGTCCAGCCCGAACTGCCAAGCCATATCTTCCCTGGATTCCTATGGAAGGAAATACAAGTTACTGGTAAGTACCCTTAGAATTACTTTACAGGGTCAGTGCTGGGCTAAAAGATGCAGCATGGGGGTCTCTTCTGATAACAAGTGAGTAAATCAGAATTCGTAGTTCAACTGATTTTAGAGGAATATTTGTACGATTCAAAAATGGACACTTAGAACATTTTCTGCTGAAAATCACACAATGCATTCCTATGGAAGGAAATACAAGTTACTGGTAAGTACGCTTAGAATTACTTTTCAGGGTCAGTGCTGAACTAAAAGATGCAGCACTGGGTTCTCTCCTGATAACAGGTAAGTAAATCGGAATTCGTATGGAAGAAAATACAAGTTACTGGTAAGTATGCTTAGAATTACTTTTCAGGGTCAGTGCTGGGCTAAAAGATACAGCACTGGATTCTCTCCTGAAAACAGGTGAGTAATTCAGGATTCGTAGTTCGATTGATTTTAGAGGAATATTTGTATGTTTCAAAAATGGACACTTAGAAACTTTTCTACTGATAACCACACAATATATTCCTATGAAAGGAAATACAAGGTACTGGTAAGTATGCTTATAATTACTTTCCAGGGTCAGTGCTGGGCTAAAAGATGCAGCACTGGATTCTCTTCTGATAACAGGTGAGTAAATCGGAATTCATAGTTGGCTGATTTTAGAGGAATATTTTTACGTTTCAAAAATGGACACTTAGAATCTTTTCTGCTGAAAACCACACAATGTATTCCTATGGAAGGACATTCGAGTTACTGGTAAGTATGCTTAGAATTACTTTACAGGGTCAGGGCTGGGCTAAAAGATGCAGCACGGGGGTCTCTTCTGATAACAGGTGAGTAAATCGGAATTCGTAGTTCGGCTGATTTAAGAGGAATATTTGTACATTTCAAAAATGGACACAGAAACTTTTCTGGTGAAAACCACACAATGCATTCCTATGGAAGGAAATATAAGTTACTGGTAAGTATGCTTAGAATTACTTTTCAGGGTCAGTGCTGGGCTATAAGATGCAGCACTGGGTTCTCTCCTGATAACAGGTGAGCAAATCGGAATCGGTAGTTCGGCTGATTTAAGAGGAATATGTGTACCTTTCAAAAATGGACACAGAAACTTTTCTGGTGAAAAACACACAACACATCCCTATGGAAGGAAATACAAGTTACTGGTAAGTACGCTTAGAATTACTTTCCAGGGTCAGTGCTGGGCTAAAAGATGCAGCACTGGATTCTCTCATGATAACAGGTGAGTAAATCGGAATTCATAGTTCGGCTGAATTTAGAGGAATATTTGTATGTTTCAAAAATGGACACTTGGAAACTTTTCCGCTGAAAACCACACAATGGATTCCTATGGAATGAAATACAAGTTACTGGTAAGTACGCTTAGAATTACATTTCAGGGTAAGTGCTGGGCTAAAAGATGCAGCACTGGGTTCTCTCCTGATAACAGGTGAGTAAATCGGAATTCATAGTTCGACTGATTTAGGAGGAATATTTGTAAGTTTCAAAAATGGACACAGAAACTTTGGTGGTGAAAACAACAAAATGCATTCCTATGGAAGGAAATACAAGTTACTATTAAGTATGCTTAGAATTACTATTTCAGGGTCAGTGCTGGGCTAAAATATGCAGCACTGGGTTCTCTCCTGATAACAGGTGAGTAAATCGGAATTCATAGTTCGACTGATTTAGGAGGAATATTTGTAAGTTTCAAAAATGGACACAGAAACTTTGGTGGTGAAAACAACAAAATGCATTCCTATGGAAGGAAATACAAGTTACTGGTAAGTACGCTTAGAATTACTTTTCAGGGTCAGTGCTGGGCTAAAAGATGCAGCACTGGGTTCTCTCCAGATAACAGGTGAGCAAATCGGAATAGGTAGTTCGGCTGATTTAAGAGGAATATTTGTACATTTCAAAAATGGACACAGAAACTTTTCTGGTGAAAACCACACAATGTAGTCCTATAGATTGAAATACAAGTTACTGGTAAGTATGCTTAGAATTACTTTTCAGGGTCAGTGCTGGGCTAAAAGATACAGCACTGGGTTCTCTCATGATAACAGGTGAGTAAATCGGAATTCGTAGTTCAGCTGATTTAAGAGGAATATTTGTATGTTTCAAAAATGGACACAGAAACTTTGGTGGTGAAAACAACAAAATGCATTCCTATTTAAGGAAATACAAGTTACTGGTAAGTACGCTTAGAATTACTTTTCAGGGTCAGTGCTGAACTAAAAGATGCAGCACTGGGTCCTCTCCTGATAACAGGTGAGTAAACCGGAATTCTTAGTTCAGCTGATTTATGAGGAATATTTGTACGTTTCAAAAATGGACACATAAACTTTTCTGGTGAAAACCACACAATGCATTCCTATGGAAGGAAATACAAGTTACTGGTAAGTATGCTTAGAATTACTTTCCAGGGTCAGTGCTAAGTTAAAAGATGCAGTACTGGATTCTCTCCTGATAACAGGTGAGTGAATCGGAATTCTTAGTTTGACTGATTTTAGAGGAATATTTGTACGTTTCAAAAATGGACACTTGGAAACTTTTCTGCTGAAAACCACACAATGGATTCCTATGGAAGGAAATGCAAGTTACTGGTAAGTACGCTTAGAATTAAATTTCAGGGTCAGTGCTGGGCTAAAAGATGCAGCACTGGGTTCTCTCCTGATAACAGGTGAGTAAATCCGAATTTGTAGTTCGGCTGATTGAAGAGGAATATTTGTAAGTTTCAAAAATGGACACAGAAACTTTTGTGGTGAAAACCACAAAATGTATTCCTATGGAAGGAAATACAAGTTACTGGTAAATACGCTTAGAATTACTTTTCAGGGTCAGTGCTAGGCTAAAAGATGCAGCATCGGATTCTCTCCTGATAACAGGTGAGTAAATCAGAATTCATAGTTCGGCTGATTTTAGAGGAATATTTGTACGTTTCAAAAATGGACACTTAGAATCTTTTCTGCTGAAAACCACACAATGGATTCCCAAGGAAGGAAATACAAGTTTCTGGTAAGTATACTTAGAATTACTTTTCAGGGTGAGTGCTGAACTAAAAGATGCTACAACAAACAAATGATGGACAGAATGCTGACAATGCAGACATTGTCCCCCAGTCAAGAGATCTGGGTTAAATCCATCGTTCTTTTGCCCACTACGCCACCCCAGTTCAGACATGGCCATATGCAAATCAGTCTTGACCCTGTGCCTCATGGGAACAGTCCAGCCCGAACTGCCAAGCCATATCTTCCCTGGATTCCTATGGAAGGAAATACAAGTTACTGGTAAGTACCCTTAGAATTACTTTACAGGGTCAGTGCTGGGCTAAAAGATGCAGCATGGGGGTCTCTTCTGATAACAGGTGAGTAAATCAGAATGCGTAGTTCAACTGATTTTAGAGGAATATTTGTACGATTCAAAAATGGACACTTAGAAAACTTTTCTGCTGAAAATCACACAATGCATTCCTATGGAAGGAAATACAAGTTACTGGTAAGTACGCTTAGAATTACTTTTCAGGGTCAGTGCTGAACTAAAAGATGCAGCACTGGGTTCTCTCCTGATAACAGGTAAGTAAATCGGAATTCGTATGGAAAAAAATACAAGTTACTGGTAAGTATGCTTAGAATTACTTTTCAGGGTCAGTGCTGGGCTAAAAGATACAGCACTGGATTCTCTCCTGAAAACAGGTGAGTAATTCAGGATTCGTAGTTCGATTGATTTTAGAGGAATATTTGTATGTTTCAAAATTGGACACTTAGAAACTTTTCTACTGATAACCACACAATATATTCCTATGAAAGGAAATACAAGGTACTGGTAAGTATGCTTATAATTACTTTCCAGGGTCAGTGCTGGGCTAAAAGATGCAGCACTGGATTCTCTCCTGATAACAGGTGAGTAAATCGGAATTCATAGTTGGCTGATTTTAGAGGAATATTTTTACGTTTCAAAAATGGACACTTAGAATCTTTTCTGCTGAAAACCACACAATGTATTCCTATGGAAGGACATTCAAGTTACTGGTAAGTATGCTTAGAATTACTTTACAGGGTCAGTGCTGGGCTAAAAGATGCAGCACAGGGGTCTCTTCTGATAACAGGTGAGTAAATCGGAATTCGTAGTTCGGCTGATTTAAGAGGAATATTTGTACATTTCAAAAATGGACACAGAAACTTTTCTGGTGAAAACCACACAATGCATTCCTATGGAAGGAAATATAAGTTACTGGTAAGTATGCTTAGAATTACTTTTCAGGGTCAGTGCTGGGCTATAAGATGCAGCACTGGGTTCTCTCCTGATAACAGGTGAGCAAATCGGAATCGGTAGTTCGGCTGATTTAAGAGGAATATGTGTACCTTTCAAAAATGGACACAGAAACTTTTCTGGTGAAAACCACACAACACATTCCTATGGAAGGAAATACAAGTTACTGGTAAGTACGCTTAGAATTACTTTCCAGGGTCAGTGCTGGGCTAAAAGATGCAGCACTGGATTCTCTCATGATAACAGGTGAGTAAATCGGAATTCATAGTTCGGCTGAATTTAGAGGAATATTTGTATGTTTCAAAAATGGACACTTGGAAACTTTTCCGCTGAAAACCACACAATGGATTCCTATGGAATGAAATACAAGTTACTGGTAAGTACGCTTAGAATTACATTTCAGGGTAAGTGCTGGGCTAAAAGATGCAGCACTGGGTTCTCTCCTGATAACAGGTGAGTAAATCCTAATTTGTAGTTCAGCTGATTTCAGAGGAATATTTGTAAGTTTCAAAAATGGACACAGAAACGTTTGTGGTGAAAACCACAAAATCTATTCCTATGGAAGGAAATACAAGTTACTATTAAGTATGCTTAGAGTTACTATTTCAGGGTCAGTGCTGGGCTAAAATATGCAGCACTGGGTTCTCTCCTGATAACAGGTGAGTAAATCGGAATTCATAGTTCGACTGATTTTAGAGGAATATTTGTACGTTTAAAAAATGGACACAGAAACCATTCTGGTGAAAACCACACAATGCATTCCTATGAAAGGAAATACAAGTTACTGGTAAATATGCTTAGAATTACTTTTCAGGGTCAGTACTGGGCTAAAAGATGCAGCACTGGGTTCTCTCCTGATAACAGGTGAGCAAATCGGAATAGGTAGTTCAGCTGATTTAAGAGGAATATTTGTACGTTTCAAAAATGGACACAGAAACTTTTCTGGTGAAAACCACACAATGTATTCCTATGGAAGGAAATACAAGTTACTGGTAAGTATGCTTAGAATTACTTTTCAGGGTCAGTGCTGGGCTAAAAGATGCAGCACTGGGTTCTCTCATGATAACAGGTGAGTAAATCGGATTTCGCAGTTCGACTGATTTTAGAGGAATATGTGTATGTTTCAAAAATGGACACTCAGAAACTTTTCTGGTGAAAACCACACAACACATTCCTATGGAAGGAAATACAGGTTACTGGTAAGTACGCTTAGAATTACTTTTCAGGGTCAGTGCTGGGCTGAAAGATGCAGCACTGGATTCTCTCATGATAACAGGTGAGTAAATCGGAATTCTTAGTTTGACTGAATTTAGAGGAATATTTGTATGTTTCAAAAATGGACACTTGGAAACTTTTCCGCTGAAAACCACACAATGGATTCCTATGGAATGAAATACAAGTTACTGGTAAGTACGCTTAGAATTACATTTCAGGGTAAGTGCTGGGCTAAAAGATGCAGCACTGGGTTCTCTCCTGATAACAGGTGAGTAAATCGTAATTTGTAGTTCAGCTGATTTCAGAGGAATATTTGTAAGTTTCAAAAATGGACACAGAAACTGTTGTGGTGAAAACCACAAAATCTATTCCTATGGAAGGAAATACAAGTTACTATTAAGTATGCTTAGAATTGGAGGAGGAGCCTAGCGCGCAACCAAGATGGCCGCGTAGGTGCGAGGCTCCCGAGGACCTCCGCAACCTCCTACGTTTATCTTGTCTTCATCCTGAATCGGTTGAGGGGACTGTGTCGGTGAACCTGAGCCGAGGTGGTACCCATTTTCCGTTTTTGAATCGGACCCCGGGGGCCGGGGTGAGCATCGACTGAAGTTTGCGGCCTGCTTCTCTCCTGACCCCGGACTCGAGTTTGGGGGTGACCCAGTGGCGAAGTGAATAACAACG
Source organism: Triturus cristatus (assembly GCF_964204655.1). Taxonomy (NCBI): domain Eukaryota; kingdom Metazoa; phylum Chordata; class Amphibia; order Caudata; family Salamandridae; genus Triturus; species Triturus cristatus. The sequence goes on from NC_140579.1 coordinate 999,088,510, forward strand.
GCGGGCCGAGCCTGGCGAGTCGCGTACCCCACACTTTCACTTTCGCTTTTGAGTCCCCTTGCCGTCATCGCGAGTGGGATTACGGCGCTTCTTTGTGTGGTGGTGGCCTCGCTGGGGGACCCTGCCTGCCTGCCTGCGGGGACCCGCTCCGCCTTCCTGAGGTGACCCCCGGGGCTTACGGCCTTGATTGCTTGCTCTCCACTGCGTGACTGGTGAGGGTGCGAGATACACGACGATCGCCACGAAGCAGGATGGAGATCGGCTGAAGGCCAAATCGACCCGGCGTGGCACCACACCTCAAGTCAACATTATGGATCGCTACACCCTCCCGAGGGGGTCTCCCGGCGGATCGCACAAGTCTTCCGAGTGTCCCCCGGATGCCCCGGATTTGCCTACGGATCTGACTTTGCAGGACGTCATGGGCGCCATTGCTGAGATGAAGACCTCAGTGGGCCAACAATTCGACACCTTGGCGCACAAACTCGATGCGGTCCTCATCGATGTCAACCTTGTTAGAGCAGATCTATCTAAGACAAATGACCGGGTTGACTCCTTGGCCCATACTGCGTCGGGCCTCACGACTGAGGTAGCGGCCCTCCAGACGGAGGTGCGCCGGCTCCGGCAGGCAAGTGCGCTCACGGATCGGCGCCTGGAGGACTCCGAGAGCAGGGCCCGGAGGAATAATATTCGCATTATCAGAGTGCCCGAGGGACGGGAGGACTCGGCGGCGGATCTCTTCGTGGAGGACCTGATTTCTACCCATCTCCAGCCTCAAAGACTGAGTAAATTCTTTGCGGTGGAGAGGGCCCATAGAGTTCCTGGCGGCAGACCGAAGGTCGGAGCTCCTCCGCGGCCTCTTATAGCCCGTATCTTCAACTTTCGGGACAGGGATGCGATTTTGCAAGCTTCCAGACTGCAAGGGCCGCTTAAGCTGGAGAACATGGAGGTGAACTTTTATCCTGATTTCACGCAGGCGGTCCAGAAGCAGAGATTGAGTTTCATGGGCGTCAAGCGGCGGCTTCGAGACATGAACTTTAAATACGCCATGCTTTTCCCGGCCAGGCTGCGTGTGGAGGCTGATGGTCGCACTCACTTTTTTGACCGTCCTGAGATGGCCGGGGACTGGTTGGACACTTTGTCTGGGGGACATGATCGGGATGGGATGGGGGCGGCGGGAGGAGAGTGCCTACCAGACCGGGTATGAGGTATTGACACTGGGGCTCATTCCTGATGATGCTACCTTTCGGCCAGGCTTAGGGTCTCTTGACTGTTGTGTCTTGTTTCCCCTCCGTTGGAGGTGGTGCTGTGTCTCGAGGGGGTTCTCTTTCCTCCTCTAGGGGGTCTTTTTAGTTTAGTTTACACAGGGGTGACAGGCACACTGCAAGTTGGGGGGGCTGTTTGGGCTCATGCAGGGGTGCACGGAGGGGGGAGTTCTGTTTGGGATGTTGGGTTGGGGTTGGGTATTGTTTATTTGTACCACAAGGCAGAAGTATTGTTGTGCTATCGCTAAAGTGCTCTCTGGGGGGAGATTGATCGGTTTTGGCTATGATGGGGGGTAGGGGACTGAGCCTTTTGTCCTGGAATGTCAATGGACTGGGGGACAGGATAAAACGGGGAGTGGTCCTGCAGTTCTTAAAACGAATTTCACCCGATATAGTATTTCTGCAGGAAACACACCTCATTGGAAACTCCTTTCGTGCCATGAACAGACGGGGCTATCGCCTTGCAGCCCACTCGGGCTTCACATCTGGTTCGAGGGGTGTGGGCATTATGGTTAAAACCTCGCTCCCGTTGGAGGTTGATGAGGTGCTCCATGATGATAGGGGACGATATACGGCTCTGGTGGGTAGATTGGAGGGTAAAGTGATTGTTTTGGTTTCTGTTTATGTCCCGCCAGGGTTGCAGACAACTACTTTTGCTGTAATTTCCGGAACTGAGGATCGTCACCCTCCCAGGGATCTCCCCCGTGCCCAAGCTTGGTTATCTGGCCTCTTGGATACCCTGGGGCTGGTGGATTGTTGGCGGCTGAAACACCCTACGCAGATACAATACACCTTTCATTCCGGGGCTCATGGTAGTCTTTGGAGGCTTGATTATGTTCTGATGCCAGCAGCACAGGCAGGGAGGGTCGGGGAGGTACGACATCTGGCTCGGGGTATTTCAGATCACTCCCCGCTCCTGTTGCACTTCGACATTGTCCCGAGGGGGAGGGGAGGGTGGTCCCGATTAATTCCTGGTACCTGCGTGACCCCTCAATTCGCGCTGATTTGGTTAAATCTCTTGAGCGATATTTTGCAGACAATGTGGGGTCTGTGTCGTCTGCGGTTTCTTTGTGGGAGGCGTTTAAGACGGTACTCCGGGGGGAGGCCCTGTCCCTCATTTCCCATTCCCGGAGGCACGTGCGGGAGGAGGTGACCCGTATAGAATCTGAGATAACTGAGTTGGAGGGTGATCTGGAGTGTGGGGTAACGGATGACAAACTGCATGCTCTCCGACTCAAACAGGCGGACTACAAGGCCCTAGTCACGGAGGCAGCCAGGGGCCTGAGTAGAGAGCAACAGGGGCGACTGTATGATGTGGGTGATAAGGCTGGTAAATTGATTGCGTGGCTGGATAAAAAGGAGAGAGTGAGTCGAGTTGTCCCGTCGATTGAGAGACTGGATGGTGTGTGTGTCACTGAGCCGGAGGAAATTGTTGATTGTTTCGCTGAGTATTTCCGTGGGGTGTATTCCCCGGTATCTTCCCGCTCGGAAGAGGATTCCCATGACCTGCTTGTTTGCGCTGCCTTCCCTTTCGGAGGAGGATAAATTGTCGTTGGACGCGGCCCCGACATCTGAGGAGATTGCCCTCGCCATACATTCGGTCGCTTCTGGCAAGGCCATGGGTCCTAATGGCCTTCCCATTGAATTGTACAAATTACGTCCGGATACGCTGGCTCCGCATCTCCGTGCTATGTTCCTCGCGGCCCGGTCGGCAGGTTCCCTCCCGCTGGACCAGCGTCTTGCTACTATTGTGGTTATTCATAAGGAGGGGAGGCCGCGGGATCGGGTCACGTCTTACAGGCCCATTTCGCTGTTGAATGCGGAGCCGAAAATTCTCGCCAAGGTGCTGGCTAATCGGCTGGTTGGCGTGGTGTGCGATCTGATCCACCAGGACCAGTCCGGCTTTATCCCTCATCGCAACACCGCGCTTAACTTGCAGCGTCTGCACGGGGTGCTCACGAGGGTCCCGTTCATATGAGTGCCAGCCATTTTGGCGTCCTTGGACGCCACTATGGCGTTCGACACGCTTGAGTGCCATATATTTGGGCGACGCTGGCTAAGTTTGGGTTTGGCCCGGGATTCATTGGCTGGGTGAAACTGATGTATTCCGGACCGCTGGCGCAGGTGGCGGTGAATGGTAGAGTATCGGCGCCGTTTGAACTGGGCAGTGGCACGCGGCAGGGTTGCCCGCTGTCGCCGCTCCTTTTTGTGCTTGCCTTGGAGCCCCTGGCGGAGTGGCTGTGGTGGCACCCTTCGATTCGTGGTCTCCGATGGACCCCCGAGTATGAGGATCGCGTATCCCTTTACGCGGACGATATTCTTTTGTACCTTGCTTCCACGCGCAAATCACTGATTGTGTTAGTGGATGTGTTGCGTTCATTCGGCCGCAACTCCGGCTTAGTTATCAACTGGGCTAAATCCTGTGTGTATGTCCTCTCGGGGGAGGCTCCTATCTTTCCGCGGGGTTGTCCTATCCAGGTTGCTCCGCAGGGATTTAAGTACCTGGGTATCTTTATTACCCTGGACGCTGCGGCCCGATATAAACAGAACTTACTCCCCCCCCTCCAGCGCCTGAAGGAGGATGTGGCGCGTTGGAGGCGCTTGCCGCTCTCGCCACTCGGCCGTGCGGCACTGTTTAAGATGATGTCGTTGCCACGTTTCCTGTACGCTTTACAAAACACGATGGACGTCGTCCCGGCGCGCTACTTTCGGGAGGTGGAGGGTCTGCAGCGCCACCTGTTTTGGGATGGGAGGCCGCGTATCGCCCTCGTGAAACTGACGCTCCCGTGGTATGACGGGGGGGTCGCCCTCCCGGACATCAAACAGTATTACTGGGCCTCCCAGCTGGCTGCGATAAACCACGGCCTTTATGGGCCCGCCCTTAACCCGGCTTTTGAAATGGACAAACTGTTACTGCCGGGTGGCGACTATAATCGTGCGCTTTACTCTACATCGCTCGACGCACGTTTGACGGGCCCTACGCGGGTCGCGGTACGGGTGTGGCACGCGGCGAACTTGGCTATGGGGTGGAAGGATCGGTTGACCCGGGCAACGCCACTGTATGCATCTGAGCGACTGGGCTGCTTGTGGACCTCGAAAGGCTTTGAGAAGTGGGACATGATAGGCATCAGCAGGGTGGGCGATCTCTGGACGAGGGGGGGATTCAAAATGTTCGATGTGCTGCAGAAGGAATTCCAGTTGCAGGACAGGGAGTACTTCCGATATGTACAGGTTCGTCACGCGCTGTGTTCTGTAGTCCCGGATGTTGCCTCCATCCCGGAGTGCTCCCCTCTGGAAGATAGAGTGCTAGATGGGCATGTACCGGATGGCACTATCTCATTGATTTATAAAAAGCTCATCAACGATCGCTCGGGACTGCTGACTGGCCTTCGTGAGGCATGGGTCACGATGGATTGGAGCTGGATGACGAGGACTGGGTGTCTGCGGTGGCCTCCCCGAAAGAGGTGGCCATACCGGCCCGCCTTCGCTTCGTCCAGCTCAAAATACTCCACAGGGTCTATGTTTCGGGGCCGGGTCTGATGCGTATGGGATATGCCGTGGATGGGCTGTGTAAGCATGGGTGTGGTTAGTTAGGGACCTTCATCCATTTTTTGTGGGAATGCCCGGAGGTGGCGCGATTCTGGCGTGGTGTACATGCGGTGTTGCAAGCGGTCACGCATGTGGCGCTGTTTCCCGAGGCTAGGAGATGTCTGCTAAATGTTTGGGAGCCGACGTATTATACGGTGCCGCAGACGTGGTGGGTGACTCTGGGATATATGGTGGCCAAGCGTGACATAGCACAATTGTGGGGCTCCCAGAGGTCACCAATGGTTTCGGTGTGGAAGGACAACATGGATTGGTGTATGTTTCGGGAGAAGGTAGTGTATGTGGTGAGAGGTAAGCCTGGGAAATGGGTGAAGGTGTGGGGCCCCTGGAACTCCTATCGTGGCGGGATTTGTACCCCGCCGCTGACGCCTGACTTGCCAGTGGCCCAGTCTCCCTAGTCTGCTTGTCACCTTGGTTCTGGGCATTGTGTCTACTTTGTTTCTGTCCCGGCCTGTCCCCCCCTATTCCTGTGGATCGGAAGGGTCCTCCCCAGGGGAGCTCATAATGCTGCTTTGACTTTTGCTGCCTTGTGGATTTGTTTGTGGTTTCTTATAAAAAATGGAACCGCCATTTGGGGGGTCCGGCCGGTGTGGCCGCCAACGCTTCCCTCGACTTCTGGGAACTTTACCACTTGCCGCTTGTGTTTAAGGACTGTATTTTATGCTCTCACTGTTTGCTAGTGGCCGGCCTGAAGGTTGTAGGCCCATCTTTGTATAACTTATGCATTCTGTAATAAAGGTTTCAAAAAAAAAAAAAAAAGTATGCTTAGAATTACTATTTCAGGGTCAGTGCTGGGCTAAAATATGCAGCATTGGGTTCTCTCCTGATAACAGCTGAGTAAATCGGAATTCATAGTTCGACGGATTTAAGAGGAATATTTGTAAGTTTCAAAAATGGACTAAGAAACTTTGGTGGTGAAAACAACAAAATGCATTCCTATTTAAGGAAATACAAGTTACTGGTAAGTACGCTTAGAATTACTTTTCAGGGTCAGAGCTGAACTAAAAGATGCAGCACTGGGTTCTCTCCTGATAACAGGTGAGTAAACCGGAATTCTTAGTTCGGCTGATTTATGAGGAATATTTGTACGTTTCAAAAATGGACACAGAAACTTTTCTGGTGAAAACCACACAATGCATTCCTATGGAAGGAAATACAAGTTACTGGTAAGTATGCTTAGAATTACTTTCCAGGGTCAGTGCTAAGTTAAAAGATGCAGCACTGGATTCTCTCCTGATAACAGGTGAGTGAATCGGAATTCTTAGTTTGGCTGATTTTAGAGGAATATTTGTACGTTTCAAAAATGGACACTTGGAAACTTTTCTGCTGAAAACCACACAATGGATTCCTATGGAAGGAAATGCAAGTTACTGGTAAGTACGCTTAGAATTAAATTTCAGGGTCAGTGCTGGGCTAAAAGATGCAGCACTGGGTTCTCTCCTGATAACAGGTGAGTAAATCCGAATTTGTAGTTCGGCTGATTGAAGAGGAATATTTGTAAGTTTCAAAAATGGACACAGAAACTTTTGTGGTGAAAACCACAAAATGTATTCCTATGGAAGGAAATACAAGTTACTGGTAAATGCGCTTAGAATTACTTTTCAGGGTCAGTGCTAGGCTGAAAGATGCAGCACTAGATTCTCTCATGATAACAGGTGAGTAAATCGGAATTCTTAGTTTGACTGAATTTAGAGGAATATTTGTATGTTTCAAAAATGGACACTTGGAAACTTTTCCGCTGAAAACCACACAATGGATTCCTATGGAATGAAATACAAGTTACTGGTAAGTACGCTTAGAATTACATTTCAGGGTAAGTGCTGGGCTAAAAGATGCAGCACTGGGTTCTCTCCTGATAACAGGTGAGTAAATCGTAATTTGTAGTTCAGCTGATTTCAGAGGAATATTTGTAAGTTTCAAAAATGGACACAGAAACTGTTGTGGTGAAAACCACAAAATCTATTCCTATGGAAGGAAATACAAGTTACTATTAAGTATATCTTAGAATTACTATTTCAGGGTCAGTGCTGGGCTAAAATATGCAGCACTGGGTTCTCTCCTGATAACAGGTGAGTAAATCGGAATTCATAGTTCGCCTGATTTAAGAGGAATATTTGTAAGTTTCAAAAATGGACACAGAAACTTTGGTGGTGAAAACAACAAAATGCATTCCTATGGAAGGAAATACAAGTTACTGGTAAGTACGCTTAAAATTACTTTTCAGGGTCAGTGCTGGGCTAAAAGATGCAGCACTGGGTTCTCTCCAGATAACAGGTGAGCAAATCGGAATAGGTAGTTCGGCTGATTTAAGAGGAATATTTGTACATTTCAAAAATGGACACAGAAACTTTTCTGGTGAAAACCACACAATGTAGTCCTATAGAAGGAAATACAAGTTACTGGTAAGTATTGTTAGAATTACTTTTCAGGGTCAGTGCTGGGCTAAAAGATGCAGCACTGGGTTCTCTCATGATAACAGGTGAGTAAATCGGAATTCGTAGTTCAGCTGATTTAAGAGGAATATTTGTAAGTTTCAAAAATGGACACAGAAACTTTGGTGGTGAAAACAACAAAATGCATTTCTATTTAAGGAAATACAAGTTACTGGTAAGTACGCTTAGAATTACTTTTCCGGGTCAGTGCTGAACTAAAAGATGCAGCACTGGGTTCTCTCCTGATAACAGGTGAGTAAACCGGAATTCTTAGTTCGGCTGATTTATGAGGAATATTTGTACGTTTCAAAAATGGACACAGAAACTTTTCTGGTGAAAACCACACAATGCATTCCTATGGAAGGAAATACAAGTTACTGGTAAGTATGCTTAGAGTTACTTTCCAGGGTCAGTGCTAAGTTAAAAGATGCAGCACTGGATTCTCTCCTGATAACAGGTGAGTGAATCGGAATTCTTAGTTTGGCTGATTTTAGAGGAATATTTGTACGTTTCAAAAATGGACACTTGGAAACTTTTCTGCTGAAAACCACACAATGGATTCCTATGGAAGGAAATGCAAGTTACTGGTAAGTACGCTTAGAATTAAATTTCAGGGTCAGTGCTGGGCTAAAAGATGCAGCACTGGGTTCTCTCCTGATAACAGGTGAGTAAATCCGAATTTGTAGTTCGGCTGATTGAAGAGGAATATTTGTAAGTTTCAAAAATGGACACAGAAACTTTTGTGGTGAAAACCACAAAATGTATTCCTATGGAAGGAAATACAAGTTACTGGTAAATGCGCTTAGAATTACTTTTCAGGGTCAGTGCTAGGCTGAAAGATGCAGCACTGGATTCTCTCATGATAACAGGTGAGTAAATCGGAATTCTTAGTTTGACTGAATTTAGAGGAATATTTGTATGTTTCAAAAATGGACACTTGGAAACTTTTCCGCTGAAAACCACACAATGGATTCCTATGGAATGAAATACAAGTTACTGGTAAGTACGCTTAGAATTACATTTCAGGGTAAGTGCTGGGCTAAAAGATGCAGCACTGGGTTCTCTCCTGATAACAGGTGAGTAAATCGTAATTTGTAGTTCAGCTGATTTCAGAGGAATATTTGTAAGTTTCAAAAATGGACACAGAAACTGTTGTGGTGAAAACCACAAAATCTATTCCTATGGAAGGAAATACAAGTTACTATTAAGTATGTTTAGAATTACTATTTCAGGGTCAGTGCTGGGCTAAAATATGCAGCACTGGGTTCTCTCCTGATAACAGGTGAGTAAATCGGAATTCATAGTTCGCCTGATTTAAGAGGAATATTTGTAAGTTTCAAAAATGGACACAGAAACTTTGGTGGTGAAAACAATAAAATGCATTCCTATGGAAGGAAATACAAGTTACTGGTAAGTACGCTTAAAATTACTTTTCAGGGTCAGTGCTGGGCTAAAAGATGCAGCACTGGGTTCTCTCCAGATAACAGGTGAGCAAATCGGAATAGGTAGTTCGGCTGATTTAAGAGGAATATTTGTACATTTCAAAAATGGACACAGAAACTTTTCTGGTGAAAACCACACAATGTAGTCCTATAGAAGGAAATACAAGTTACTGGTAAGTATTGTTAGAATTACTTTTCAGGGTCAGTGCTGGGCTAAAAGATGCAGCACTGGGTTCTCTCATGATAACAGGTGAGTAAATCGGAATTCGTAGTTCAGCTGATTTAAGAGGAATATTTGTAAGTTTCAAAAATGGACACAGAAACTTTGGTGGTGAAAACAACAAAATGCATTCCTATTTAAGGAAATACAAGTTACTGGTAAGTACGCTTAGAATTACTTTTCAGGGTCAGTGCTGAACTAAAAGATGCAGCACTGGGTTCTCTCCTGATAACAGGTGAGTAAACCGGAATTCTTAGTTCGGCTGATTTATGAGGAATATTTGTACGTTTCAAAAATGGACACAGAAACTTTTCTGGTGAAAACCACACAATGCATTCCTATGGAAGGAAATACAAGTTACTGGTAAGTATGCTTAGAATTACTTTCCAGGGTCAGTGCTAAGTTAGAAGATGCAGCACTGGATTCTCTCCTGATAACAGGTGAGTGAATCGGAATTCTTAGTTTGACTGATTTTAGAGGAATATTTGTACGTTTCAAAAATGGACACTTGGAAACTTTTCTGCTGAAAACCACACAATGGATTCCTATGGAAGGAAATGCAAGTTACTGGTAAGTACGCTTAGAATTAAATTTCAGGGTCAGTGCTGGGCTAAAAGATGCAGCACTGGGTTCTCTCCTGATAACAGGTGAGTAAATCCGAATTTGTAGTTCGGCTGATTGAAGAGGAATATTTGTAAGTTTCAAAAATGGACACAGAAACTTTGGTGGTGAAAACAACAAAATGCATTCCTATGGAAGGAAATACAAGTTACTGGTAAGTACGCTTAAAATTACTTTTCAGGGTCAGTGCTGGGCTAAAAGATGCAGCACTGGGTTCTCTCCAGATAACAGGTGAGCAAATCGGAATAGGTAGTTCGGCTGATTTAAGAGGAATATTTGTACATTTCAAAAATGGACACAGAAACTTTTCTGGTGAAAACCAAACAATGCATTCCTATGGAAGGAAATATAAGTTACTGGTAAGTATGCTTAGAATTACTTTTCAGGGTCAGTGCTGGGCTATAAGATGCAGCACTGGGTTCTCTCCTGATAACAGGTGAGCAAATCGGAATCGGTAGTTCGGCTGATTTAAGAGGAAAATGTGTACCTTTCAAAAATGGACACAGAAACTTTTCTGGTGAAAACCACACAACACATTCCTATGGAAGGAAATACAAGTTACTGGTAAGTACGCTTAGAATTACTTTCCAGGGTCAGTGCTGGGCTAAAAGATGCAGCACTGGATTCTCTCATGATAACAGGTGAGTAAATCGGAATTCATAGTTCGGCTGAATTTAGAGGAATATTTGTATGTTTCAAAAATGGACACAGAAACGTTTGTGGTCAAAACCACAAAATCTATTCCTATGGAAGGAAATACAAGTTACTATTAAGTATGCTTAAAGTTACTATTTCAGGGTCAGTGCTGGGCTAAAATATGCAGCACTGGGTTCTCTCCTGATAACAGGTGAGTAAATCGGAATTCATAGTTCGACTGATTTTAGAGGAATATTTGTACGTTTAAAAAATGGACACAGAAACCATTCTGGTGAAAACCACACAATGCATCCCTATGAAAGGAAATACAAGTTACTGGTAAGTATGCTTAGAATTACTTTTCAGGGTCAGTACTGGGCTAAAAGATGCAGCACTGGGTTCTCTCCTGATAACAGGTGAGCAAATCGGAATAGGTAGTTCGGCTGATTTAAGAGGAATATTTGTACGTTTCAAAAATGGACACAGAAACTTTTCTGGTGAAAACCACACAATGTATTCCTATGGAAGGAAATACAAGTTACTGGTAAGTATGCTTAGAATTACTTTTCAGGGTCAGTGCTGGGCTAAAAGATGCAGCACTGGGTTCTCTCATGATAACAGGTGAGTAAATCGGAATTCGTAGTTCGGCTGATTTAAGAGGAATATTTGTAAGTTTCATAAATGGACACAGAAACTTTTCTGGTGAAAACCACACAATGCATTCCTATGGAAGGAAATACAAGTTACTGGTAAGTACCCTTAGAATTACTTTCCAGGGTCAGTGCTAAGTTAAAAGATGCAGCACTGGATTCTCTCCTGATAAGAGGTGAGTGAATCGGAATTCTTAGTTTGACTGATTTTAGAGGAATATTTGTACGTTTCAAAAATGGACACTTGGAAACTTTTCTGCTGAAAACCACACAATGGATTCCTATGGAAGGAAATACAAGTTACTGGTAAGTACGCGTAGAATTACTATTTCAGGGTCAGTGCTGGGCTAAAAGATGCAGCACTGGGTTCTCTCCTGGTAACAGGTGAGTAAATCGGAATTCATAGTTCGAATGATTTTAGAGGAATATTTGTACGTTTCAAAAATGGACACTTAGAATCTTTCCTGCTGAAAACCACACAATGGATTCCAAAGGAAGGAAATACAAGTTTCTGGTAAGTATACTTAGAATTACTTTTCAGGGTCAGTGCTGAACTAAAAGATGCAGCATTGGGTTCTCTCCTAATAACAGGTGAGTAAATCGGAATTCGTAGTTCGCCTGATTTAAGAGGAATATTTGTACGTTTCAAAAATGGACACATAAACTTTTCTGGTGAAAACCACACAATGCATTCCTATGGAAGGAAATACAAGTTACTGGTAAGTATGCTTAGAATTACTTTTCAGGGTCAGTGCTGGGCTAAATGATGCAGCACTTGGTTCTCTCCTGATAACAGGTGAGTAAATCGGAATTCATAGTTAGGCTGATTTTATAGGAATATTTGTACATTTCAAAAATGGACACTTAGAATCTTTTCTGCTGAAAACCACACAATGGATTCCTAAGGAAGGAAATACAAGTTTCTGGTAAGTATGCTTAGAATTACTTTTCAGGGTCAGTGATGAACTAAAAGATTCAGCAGTGGGTTCTCTCACGATAACAGGTGAGTAAATCGGAATTCGTAGTTCGCCTGATTTAACAGGAATATTTGTACGTTTCAAAAATGGACACAGAAACTTTTCTGGTGAAAACCACACAATGCATTCCTATGGAAAGAAATACAAGTTACTGGTAAGTATGCTTAGAATTACTTTTCAGGGTTAGTGCTGGGTTAAAAGATGCAGCACTGGTTCTCTCCTGATAACATGTGAGTAAATCGGAATAGGTAGTTTGGCTGATTTAAGAGGAATATTTCTACGTTTCAAAAATGGACACAGAAACTTTTCTGGTGAAAACCACACAATGTATTCCTACGGAAGGAAATACAAGTTACTGGTAAGTATTCTTAGAATTACTTTTCAGGGTCAGTGCTGGGATAAAAGATGCAGCACTGGGTTCTCTTCTGATAACAGGTGAGTAAATCGGAATTCATAGTTCGGCTGATTTTAGAGGAATATTTGTACGTTTCAAAAATGGACACTTAGAAAATTTTCTGCTGAAAACCACACAATGGATTCCTATAGAAGAAAATTCAAGTTACTGGTAAGTACGCTTAGAATTACTTTTCAGGTTCAGTGCTGAACTAAAAGATGCAGCACTGGGTTCTCTCCTGATAACAGATGAGTAAATCAGAATTCGTATTTCGGCTGATTTAAGAGGAATATTTGTACGTTTCAAAAATGGACACAGAAATTTTTCTGGTGAAAACCACACGATGTATTCCTATGGAAGGAAATACAAGTTACTGGTAAGTATGCTTAGAATTACTTTTCAGGGTCAGTGCTGGGCTAAAAGATACAGCACTGGGTTCTATTCTGAAAACAGGTGAGTAAATTGGAATTTGTAGTTCGACTGATTTTAGAGGAATATTTCTACATTTCAAAAATGGACACTTAGAAAATGTTCTGCTGAAAAACACACAATGGATTCCTATGGAAGAAAATTCAAGTTACTGGTAAGTACGCTTAGAATTACTTTTCAGGGTCAGTGGTGAACTAAAAGATGCAGCACTGGGTTCTTTCCTCATAACAGGTGAGCAAATCGGAATAGGTAGTTCGGCTGATTTAAGAGGAATATTTCTACTTTTCAAAAATAGACACAGAAACTTTTCTGGTGAAAACCACACAATGCATTCCTATGGAAGGAAATACAAGTTACTGGTAAGTACGCTTAGAATAACTTTTCAGGGTCAGTGATGAACTAAAAGATGCAGCATTGGGTTCTCTAACGATAACAGGTGAGTAAATCGGAATTCGTAGTTCGCCTGATTTAACAGGAATATTTGTACATTTCAAAAATGGACACAGAAACTTTTCTGGTGAAAACCACACAATGCATTCCTATGGAAAGAAATACAAGTTACTGGTAAGTATGCTTAGAATTACTTTTCAGGGTTAGTGCTGGGCTAAAAGATGCAGCACTGGGTTCTCTCCTGATAACAGGTGAGTAAATCGGAATAGGTCGTTTGGCTGATTTAAGAGGAATATTTCTACGTTTCAGAAATGGACACAGAAACTTTTCTGGTGAAAACCACACAATGTATTCCTACAGAAGGAAATACAAGTTACTGGTAAGTATGCTTAGAATTACTTTCCAGGGTCAGTGCTGGGCTAAAAGATGCAGCACTGGGTTCTCTCCTAATAACAGGTGAGTAAATCGGAATTCGTAGTTCGGCTGACTTTAGAGGAATATTTGTACGTTTCAAAAATGGAAACAGAAACTTTTCTGGTGAAAACCACACAATGCATTCCTATGGAAGGAAACACATGTTACTGGTAAGAATGCTTAGAATTTATTTTCAGGGTTAGTGCTGGGCTAAAAGATGCAGCACTGTTTTCTCTCCTGATAACAGGTGAGTAAATCGGAATTCATAGTTCGACTGATTTTAGAGGAATATTTGTACGTTTAAAAAATGGACACAGAAACCATTCTGGTGAAAACCACACAATGTATTCCTACGGAAGGAAATACAAGTTACTGGTAAGTATGCTTTGAATTAATTTTCAGGGTCAGTGCTGGGCTAAAACATGCAGCACTGGGTTCTCTTCTGATAACAGGTGAGTAAATCGGAATTCGTAGTTCGGCTGATTTTAGAGGAATATTTGTACGTTTCAAAAATGGACTCTTAGAAACTTTTCTGGTGAAAACCACACAATAGATTCCTATGGAAGGAAATACAAGTCACTGGTAAGTACGCATAGAATTACTTTCCAGGGTCAGTGCTGGGCTAAAAGATGCAGCACTGGATTCTCTTCTGATAACAGGTGAGTAAATCGGAATTCGTAGTTCGACTGATTTTAAAGGAATATTTGTACGTTTCAAAAATGGACACTTGGAAACTTTTCTGCTGAAAACCACACAATGGATTCCTATGGAAGGAAATACAAGTTACTGGTAAGTATGCTTAGAATTACATTTCAGGGTCAGTGCTGGGCTAAAAGATGCAGCACTGGGTTCTCTCCTGATAACAGGTGAGTACATCGGAATTCATAGTTCGACTGATTTTAGAGGAATATTTGTACGTTTAAAAAAATGGACACAGAAACCATTCTGGTGAAAACCACACAATGCATTCATATGGAAGGAAATACAAGTTACTGGTAAGTATGCTTAGAATTACTTTTCAGGGTTAGTGCTGGGCTAAAAGATGCAGCACTGCGCTCTCGCCTGATAACAGGTGAGTAAATCGGAATAAGTAGTTTGGCTGATTTAAGAGGAATATTTGTACGTTTCAAAAATGGACACAGAAACTTTTCTGGTGAAAACCACTCACTGTATTCCTATGGAAGGAAATACAAGTTACTGGTATGTATGCTTAGAATTACCTTTCAGGGTCATTGCTGGGCTAAAAGATGCAGCACTGGGTTCTCTTCTGATAACAGGTGAGTAAATCGGAATTCGTAGTTCGGCTGATTTTAGAGGAATATTTGTATGTTTATAAAATGGACACTTAGAAATTTTCTGCTGAAAACCACACAATGGATTCCTATAGAAGGAAATACAAGTTACTGGCAAGTACGCTTAGAATTACTTTTCAGGGTCAGTGCTGGGCTAAAAGATGCAGCACTGGGATCTCTTCTGATAACAGGTGAGTAAATCGGAATTCGTAGTTCGACTGATTTTAGAGGATTATTTGTGCGTTCCAAAAATGGACCCAGAAACTTTTATGGTGAAAACCACACAATGCATTCCTATGGAAGGAGATTCAAGTTACTGGTAAGTATGCTTAGAATTACTTTACAGGGTCAGTGCTAGGCTAAAAGATGCAGCACGGGGGTGTCTTCTGATAACAGGTGAGTAAATCGGAATTCGTAGTTCAACTGATTTAAGAGGAATATTTGTACGATTCAAAAATGGACACAGAATTTTTTCTGGTGAAAACCACACGATGTATTCCTATGGAAGGAAATACAAGTTACTGGTAAGTATGCTTAGAATTACTTTTCAGGGTCAGTGCTGGGCTAAAAGATACAGCACTGGGTTCTATTCTGATAACAGGTGAGTAAATCGGAATTCATAGTTCGACTGATTTTAGAGGAATATTTGTACATTTCAAAAATGGACACTTAGAAAATTTTCTGCTGAAAATCACACAATGGATTCCTATGGAAGGAAATACAAGTTACTGGTAAGTACGCTTAGAATTACTTTTCAGGGTCAGTGCTGAACTAAAAGATGCAGCACTCGGTTCTTTCCTGATAACAGGTGAGTACATCGGAATTCGTAGTTCGGCTGATTTAAGAGGAATATTTGTACATTTCAAAAATGGACACAGAAACTTTTCTGGTGAAAACCACACAATGCATTCCTATGGAAGGAAATACAAGTTACTGGTAAGTATGCTTAGAATTACTTTTCAGGGTCAGTGCTGGGCTAAAAGATGCAGCACTGGGTTCTTTCCTGATAACAGGTGAGTACATCGGAATTCGTAGTTCGGCTGATTTGAGAGGAATATTTGTACATTTCAAAAATGGACACAGAAACTTTTCTGGTGAAAACCACACAATGCATTCCTATGGAAGGAAATACAAGTTACTGGTAAGTATGCTTAGAATTACTTTTCAGGGTCAGTGCTGGGCTAAAAGATGCAGCACTGGGTTCTCTCCTGATAACAGGTGAGCAAATCGGAATAGGTAGTTCGTCTGATTTAAGAGGAATATTTGTACGTTTCAAAAATAGACACAGAAACTTTTCTGGTGAAAACCACACAATGCATTCCTATGGAAGGAAATACAAGTTACTGGTAAGTACGCTTAGAATTACTTTTCAGGGTCAGTGATGAACTAAAAGATGCAGCACTGGGTTCTCTCACGATAACAGGTGAGTAAATCGGAATTCGTAGCTCACCTGATTTAACAGGAATATTTGTACAGTTCAAAAATGGACACAGAAACTTTTCTGGTGAAAACCACACAATGCATTCCTACGGAAGGAAATACAAGTTACTGGTAAGTATGCTTAGAATTTCTTTTCAGGGTCAGTGCTGGGCTAAAAGATACAGCACTGGGTTCTCTTCTGATAACAGGTGAGTAAATCGGAATTCGTAGTTCGACTGATTTTAGAGGAATATTTGTACGTTTCAAAAATGGACACTTAGAAACTTTTCTACTGAAAACCACACAATGTATTCCTATGGAAGGAGATTCAAGTTACTGGTAAGTATGCTTAGCATTACTTTACAGGGTCAGTGCTGGTCTAAAAGATGCAGCACGGGGGTCTCTTCTGATAACAGGAGAGTAAATCGGAATTCGTAGTTCGACTGATTTTAGAGAAATATTTGTACGTTTCAAAAATGGACACTTTGAAACTTTTCTCGTGAAAACCACAGAATGGATTCCTATGGAATGATATACAAGTTACTGGTAAGTACACTTAGAATTACATTTCAGGGTCAGTGCTGTATAAAAGATGCAGCACTGGATTTTCTCCTGACAACAGGTGAGTAAATCGGAATTCATAGTTCGGCTGATTTTAGAGGAATATTTGTACATTTCAAAAATGGACACAGAAACTTTTCTGGTGAAAACCACACAATGCATTCCTATGGAAGGAAATATAAGTTACTGGTAAGTATGCTTAGAATTACTTTTCAGGGTTAGTGCTGGGCTAAAAGATGCAGCACTGCGCTCTCTCCTGATAACAGGTGAGTAAATCAGAATAAGTAGTTTGGCTGATTTAAGAGGAATATTTGTACGTTTTAAAAATGGACACAGAAACTTTTCTGGTGAAAACCACTCACTGTATTCCTATGGAAGGAAATACAAGTTACTGGTATGTATGCTTAGAATTACCTTTCAGGGTCATTGCTGGGCTAAAAGATGCAGCACTGGGTTCTCTTCTGATAACAGGTGAGTAAATCGGAATTCGTAGTTCGGCTGATTTTAGAGGAATATTTGTATGTTTATAAAATGGACACTTAGAAATTTTCTGCTGAAAACCACACAATGGATTCCTATAGAAGGAAATACAAGTTACTGGCAAGTACGCTTAGAATTACTTTTCAGGGTCAGTGCTGGGCTAAAAGATGCAGCACTGGGATCTCTTCTGATAACAGGTGAGTAAATCGGAATTCGTAGTTCGACTGATTTTAGAGGATTATTTGTGCGTTCCAAAAATGGACCCAGAAACTTTTATGGTGAAAACCACACAATGCATTCCTATGGAAGGAGATTCAAGTTACTGGTAAGTATGCTTAGAATTACTTTACAGGGTCAGTGCTAGGCTAAAAGATGCAGCACGGGGGTGTCTTCTGATAACAGGTGAGTAAATCGGAATTCGTAGTTCAACTGATTTAAGAGGAATATTTGTACGTTTCAAAAATGGACACAGAATTTTTTCTGGTGAAAACCACACGATGTATTCCTATGGAAGGAAATACAAGTTACTGGTAAGTATGCTTAGAATTACTTTTCAGGGTCAGTGCTGGGCTAAAAGATACAGCACTGGGTTCTATTCTGATAACAGGTGAGTAAATCGGAATTCATAGTTCGACTGATTTTAGAGGAATATTTGTACATTTCATAAATGGACACTTAGAAAATTTTCTGCTGAAAATCACACAATGGATTCCTATGGAAGGAAATACAAGTTACTGGTAAGTACGCTTAGAATTACATTTCAGGGTCAGTGCTGTATAAAAGATGCAGCACAGATTTTCTCCTGATAACAGGTGAGTATATCGGAATTCAGAGTTCGGCTGATTTTAGAGGAATATTTGTACATTTCAAAAATGGACACAGAAACTTTTCTGGTGAAAACCACACAATGCATTCCTATGGAAGGAAATATAAGTTACTGGTAAGTATGCTTAGAATTACTTTTCAGGGTCAATGCTGGGCTAAAAGATGCAGCACTGGGTTCTCTCCTGATCACAGGTGAGCAAATCGGAATAGGTAGTTCGGCTGATTTAAGAGGAATATTTGTACGTTTCAAAAATGGACACAGAAACTTTTCTGGTGAAAACCACACAACACATTCCTATGGAAGGAAATACAAGTTACTGGTAAGTACGCTTAGAATTACTTTCCAGGGTCAGTGCTGGGCTAAAAGATGCAGCACTGGATTCTCTCATGATAACAGGTGAGTAAATCGGAATTCATAGTTCGGCTGATTTTAGCGGAATATTTGTCCGTTTCAAAAATGGACACAGAAAATTTTCTGTTGAATACCACACAATGCATTCCTATAGAAGGAAATACAAGTTACTGATAAGTACGCTTAGAATTACTTTCCAGGGTCAGTGCTGGGTTAAAAGATGCAGCACTGGATTCTCTCCTGATAACAGGAGAGTAAATTGGAATTCTTAGTTTGACTGAATTTAGAGGAATATTTGTATGTTTCAAAAATGGACACTTGGAAACTTTTCTGTTGAAAACCACACAATGGATTCCTATGGAATGAAATACAAGTTACTGGTAAGTACGCTTAAAATTACATTTCAGGGTCAATGCTGGGCTAAAAGATGCAGCACTGGGTTCTCTCCTGATAACAGGTGAGTAAATTGGAATTTGTAGTTCAGCTGATTTCAGAGGAATATTTGTAAGTTTCAAAAATGGACACAGAAACTTTTGTGTTGAAAACCACAAAATCTATTCCTATGGAAGGAAATACAAGTTACTGGTAAGTACGCTTAGAATTACTTTTCAGGGTCAGTGCTGGGCTAAAAGATGCAGCACTGGGTTCAATCCGGATAACAGGTGAGCAAATCTGAATAGGTAGTTCGGCTGATTTAAGAGGAATATTTCTACGTTTCAAAAATAGACACAGAAACTTTTCTGGTGAAAACCACACAATGCATTCCTATGGAAGGAAATACAAGTTACTGGTAAGTACGCTTAGAATTACTTTCCAGGGTCAGTGCTGGGCTAAAAGATGCAGCACTGGATTCTCTCATGATAACAGGTGAGTAAATCGGAATTCATAGTTCGGCTGATTTTAGCGGAATATTTGTCCGTTTAAAAAATGGACACAGAAAATTTTCTGTTGAATACCACACAATGCATTCCTATAGAAGGAAAAACAAGTTACTGATAAGTACGCTTAGAATTACTTTCCAGGGTCAGTGCTGGGTTAAAAGATGCAGCACTGAATTCTCTCCTGATATCAGGTGAGTAAATCGGAATTCTTAGTTTGACTGAATTTAGAGGAATATTTGTATGTTTCAAAAATGGACACTTGGAAACTTTTCCGCTGAAAACCACACAATGGATTCCTATGGAATGAAATACAAGTTACTGGTAAGTACGCTTAAAATTACATTTCAGGGTCAGTGCTGGGCTAAAAGATGCAGCACTGGGTTCTCTCCTGATAACAGGTGAGTAAATCGGAATTTTTAGTTCAGCTGATTTCAGAGGAATATTTGTAAGTTTCAAAAATGGACACAGAAACTTTTGTGGTGAAAACCACAAAATCTATTCCTATCAAAGGAAATACAAGTTACTATTAAGTATGCTTAGAATTACTATTTCAGGGTCAGTGCTGGGCTAAAAGATGCAGCACTGGGTTCTCTCCTGATAACAGGTGAGTAAATAGGAATTCATAGTTCGACTGATTTTAGAGGAATATTTGTACGTTTAAAAAATGGACACAGAAACCATTCTGGTGAAAACCACACAATGCATTCCTATGGAAGAAAATACAAGTTACTGGTAAGTATGCTTAGAATTACTTTTCAGGGTTAGTGCTGGGCTAAAAGATGCAGCACTGGGTTCTCTCCTGATAACAGGTGAGAAAATCGGAATAAGTAGTTTGGCTGATTTAAGAGGAATATTTGTACGTTTCAAAAATGGACACAGAAACCATTCTGGTGAAAACCACACAATGCATTCGTATGGAAGGAAATACAAGTTACTATTAAGTATGCTTAGAATTACTTTTCAGGGTTAGTGCTGTGCTAAAAGATGCAGCACTGGGTTCTATCCTGATAACAGGTGAGTAAATCGGAATTCGTAGTTCGACTGATTTTAGAGGAATATTTGTGCGTTTCAAAAATGGAGACTTAGAAAATTTTCGGCTGAAAATCACACAATGGATTCCTATGGAAGGAAACACAAGTTACTGGTAAGTACACTTAGAATTACTTTTCAGGGTCAGTGCTGGGCTAAAAGATGCAGCACGGGGGTCTCTTCTGATAACAGGAGAGTAAATCGGAATTCGTAGTTCGACTGATTTTAGAGAAATATTTGTACGTTTAAAATATGGACACTTTGAAACTTTTCTCGTGAAAACCACAGAATGGATTCCTATGGAATGATATACAAGTTACTGGTAAGTACACTTAGAATTACATTTCAGGGTCAGTGCTGTATAAAAGAGCTAGCACTGGATTTTCTCCTGATAACAGGTGAGTAAATCGGAATTCATAGTTCGGCTGATTTTAGAGGAATATTTGTACATTTCAAAAATGGACACAGAAACTTTTCTGGTGAAAACCACACAATGCATTCCTATGGAAGGAAATATAAGTTACTGGTAAGTATGCTTAGAATTACTTTCCAGGGTCAGTGCTGGGCTAAAAGATGCAGCACTGGGTTCTCTCCTGATAACAGGTGAGTAAATCGGAATTCGTAGTTCGGCTGATTTAAGAGGAATATTTGTACATTTCAAAAATGGACACTTAGAAAATGTTCTGCTGAAAATCACAATGGATTCATATGGAAGGAAATACAAGTTACTGGTAAGTATGCTTAGAATTACTTTTCAGGGTCAGTGCTGGGCTAAAAGATGCAGCACTGGGTTCTCTCCTGATAACAGGTGAGCAAATCGGAATAGGTAGTTCGGCTGATTTAAGAGGAATATTTGTACGTTTCAAAAATGGACACAGAAAATTTTCTGTTGAATACCACACAATGCATTCCTATAGAAGGAAATACAAGTTACTGATAAGTACGCTTAGAATTACATTTCAGGGTCAGTGCTGTATAAAAGATGCAGCACTGGATTTTCTCCTGATAACAGGTGAGAAAATCGGAATAAGTAGTTTGGCTGATTTAAGAGGAATATTTGTACGTTTCAAAAATGGACACAGAAACCATTCTGGTGAAAACCACACAATGCATTCCTATGGAAGGAAATACAAGTTACTGGTAAGTATGCTTAGAATTACTTTTCAGGGTTAGTGCTGTGCTAAAAGATGCAGCACTGGGTTCTATCCTGATAACAAGTGAGTAAATCGGAATAAGAAGTTTGGCTGATTTAAGAGGATTATTTGTACTTTTCAAAAATGGACACAGAAACTTTTCTGTTGAATACCACACAATGCATTCCTATAGAAGGAAATACAAGTTACTGATAAGTACGCTTAGAATTACTTTCCAGGGTCAGTGCTGGGTTAAAAGATGCAGCACTGGATTCTCTCCTGATAACAGGTGAGTAAATCGGAATTCTTAGTTTGACTGAATTTAGAGGAATATTTGTATGTTTCAAAAATGGACACTTGGAAACTTTTCCGCTGAAAACCACACAATGGATTCCTATGGAATGAAATACAAGTTACTGGTAAGTACGCTTAAAATTACATTTCAGGGTCAGTGCTGGGCTAAAAGATGCAGCACTGGGTTCTCTCCTGATAACAGGTGAGTAAATCGGAATTTGTAGTTCAGCTGATTTCAGAGGAATATTTGTAAGTTTCAAAAATGGACACAGAAACTTTTGTGGTGAAAACCACAAAATCTATTCCTATGGAAGGAAATACAAGTTACTATTAAGTATGCTTAGAATTACTATTTCAGGGTCAGTGTTGGGCTAAAAGATGCAACACTGGGTTCTCTCCTGATAACAGGTGAGTAAATAGGAATTCATAGTTCGAATGATTTTAGAGGAATATTTGTACGTTTAAAAAATGGACACAGAAACCATTCTGGTGAAAACCACACAATGCATTCCTATGGAAGGAAATACAAGTTACTGGTAAGTATGCTTAGAATTACTTTTCAGGGTTAGTGCTGTGCTAAAAGATGCAGCACTGGGTTCTATCCTGATAACAAGTGAGTAAATCGGAATAAGAAGTTTGGCTGATTTAAGAGGATTATTTGTACTTTTCAAAAATGGACACAGAAACTTTTCTGTTGAATACCACACAATGCATTCCTATAGAAGGAAATACAAGTTACTGATAAGTACGCTTAGAATTACTTTCCAGGGTCAGTGCTGGGTTAAAAGATGCAGCACTGGATTCTCTCCTGATAACAGGTGAGTAAATCGGAATTCTTAGTTTGACTGAATTTAGAGGAATATTTGTATGTTTCAAAAATGGACACTTGGAAACTTTTCCGCTGAAAACCACACAATGGATTCCTATGGAATGAAATACAAGTTACTGGTAAGTACGCTTAAAATTACATTTCAGGGTCAGTGCTGGGCTAAAAGATGCAGCACTGGGTTCTCTCCTGATAACAGGTGAGTAAATCGGAATTTGTAGTTCAGCTGATTTCAGAGGAATATTTGTAAGTTTCAAAAATGGACACAGAAACTTTTGTGGTGAAAACCACAAAATCTATTCCTATGGAAGGAAATACAAGTTACTATTAAATATGCTTAGAATTACTATTTCAGGGTCAGTGCTGGGCTAAAAGATGCAGCACTGGGTTCTCTCCTGATAACAGGTGAGTAAATAGGAATTCATAGTTCGACTGATTTTAGAGGAATATTTGTACGTTTAAAAAATGGACACAGAAACCATTCTGGTGAAAACCACACAATGCATTCCTATGAAAGGAAATACAAGTTACTGGTAAGTATGCTTAGAATTACTTTTCAGGGTTAGTGCTGGGCTAAAAGATGCAGCACTGGGTTCTCTCCTGATAAC
Source organism: Triturus cristatus (assembly GCF_964204655.1). Classification (NCBI taxonomy): domain Eukaryota; kingdom Metazoa; phylum Chordata; class Amphibia; order Caudata; family Salamandridae; genus Triturus; species Triturus cristatus. The sequence continues at coordinate 999,111,683 of NC_140579.1, forward strand.
AGGTGAGAAAATCGGAATAAGTAGTTTGGCTGATTTAAGAGGAATATTTGTATGTTTCAAAAATGGACACAGAAACCATTCTGGTGAAAACCACACAATGCATTCCTATGGAAGGAAATACAAGTTACTGGTAAGTATGCTTAGAATTACTTTTCAGGGTTAGTGCTTTGCTAAAAGATGCAGCACTAGGTTCTATCCTGATAACAAGTGAGTAAATCGGAATAAGAAGTTTGGCTGATTTAAGAGGATTATTTGTACTTTTCAAAAATGGACACAGAAACTTTTCTGGTGAAAACCACACAATGTATTCCTATGGAAGGAAATACAAGTTACTGGTAAGTATGCTTAGAATTACTTTTCAGGGTCAGTGCTGGGCTAAAAGATGCAGCACTGGGTTCTCTTCTGATAACAGGTGAGTAAATCGGAATTCGAAGTTCGGCTGATTTTAGAGGAATATTTGTACGTTTCAAAAATGGACACTTAGAAACTTTTCTGGTGGAAACCACACAATGGATTCCTATAGAAGGAAATACAAGTTACTGGTAAGTATGCTTAGAATTACTTTTTAGGGTCAGTGCTGGGCTAAAAGATGCAGCACTGGGATCTCTTCTGATAGCAGGTGAGTAAATCGGAATTCGTAGTTCGACTGATTTTAGAGGATTATTTGTATATTTCAAAAAAGGACACAGAAACTTTTCTGGTGAAAACCACACGATGTATTCCTATGGAAGGAAATACAAGTTACTGGTAAGTATGCTTAGAAATATATTTCAGGGTCAGTGCTGGGCTAAAAGATACAGCACTGGGTTGTCTTCTGATAACAGGTGAGTAAATCGGAATTCGTAGTTGGACTGATTTTAGAGGAATATTTGTACGTTTCAAAAATGGACACTTAGAACATTTTCTGCTGATAACCACACAATATATTCCTACGGAAGCAAATGCAAGTTACTAGTAAGTATGCCTAGAATTACTTTCCAGGGTCAGTGCTGGGCTAAAAGATGCAGCACTGGATTCTCTCCTGATAACAGGTGAGTAAATCGGAATTCATAGTTCGGCTGATTTTAGAGGAATATTTGTACGTTTCAAAAATGGACACTTAGAATCTTTTCTGCTGAAAACCACACAATGTATTCCTATGGAAGGAGATACAAGTTACTGGTAAGTATGCTTAGAATTACTTTACAGGGTCAGTGCTGGGCTAAAAGAAGCAGCACTGGGTTCTCTTCTGATAACAGGTGAGTAAATCGCAATTCGTAGTTCGACTGATTTTAGAGGAATATTTGTGCGTTTCAAAAATGGAGACTTAGAAAATTTTCTGCTGAAAATCACACAATGGATTCCTATGGAAGGAAACACAAGTTACTGGTAAGTACGCTTAGAATTACTTTTCAGGGTCAGTGCTGGGCTAAAAGATGCAGCACTGGGTTATCTTCTGATAACAGGTGAGTAAATCGTAACTCGTAGTTCGACTGATTTTAGAGGAATATTTGTACGTTTCAAAAACGGACACAGAAACCTTTCTGGTTAAAACCACACACTGCATTCCTATGGAAGGAAATACAAGTTACTGGTAAGTATGCTTAGAATTACTTTTCAGGGTTAGTGCTGGGCTAAAAGATGCAGCATCGGATTCTCTCCTGATAACAGATGAGTAAATCAAAATTCATGGTTCGACTGATTTCAGAGGAATATTTGTACGTTTAAAAAATGGACACTTAGAAACTTTTCTGCTGAAAACCACACAATGTATTCCTATGGAAGGAGATACAAGTTACTGGTAAGTATGCTTAGAATTACTTTACAGGGTCAGTGCTGGGCTAAAAGAAGCAGCACTAAGTTCTCTTCTGATAACAGGTGAGTAAATTGGAATTCGTAGTTCGACTGATTTTAGAGGAATATTTGTGCGTTTCAAAAATGGAGACTTAGAAAATTTTCTGCTGAAAATCACACAATGGATTCCTATGGAAGGAAACACAAGTTACTGGTAAGTACGCTTAGAATTACTTTTCAGGGTCAGTGCTGGGCTAAAAGATGCAGCACTGGGTTATCTTCTGATAACAGGTGAGTTAATCGGAACTCGTAGTTCGACTGATTTTAGAGGAATATTTGTACGTTTCAAAAATGGACACAGAAACCTTTCTGGTTAAAACCACACACTGCATTCCTATGGAAGGAAATACAAGTTACTGGTAAGTATGCTTAGAATTACTTTTCAGGGTTAGTGCTGGGCTAAAAGATGCAGCATCGGATTCTCTCCTGATAACAGATGAGTAAATCAAAATTCATGGTTCGACTGATTTCAGAGGAATATTTGTACGTTTAAAAAATGGACACTTAGAAACTTTTCTGCTGAAAACCACACAATGTATTCCTATGGAAGGAGATACAAGTTACTGGTAAGTATGCTTAGAATTACTTTACAGGGTCAGTGCTGGGCTAAAAGAAGCAGCACTGGGTTATCTTCTGATAACAGGTGAGTAAATCAGAATTCGTAGTTCGACTGATTTTAGAGGAATATTTGTACGTTTCAAAAATGGACACAGAAACCTTTCTGGTGAAAACCACACACTGCATTCCTATGTAAGGAAATACAAGTTACTGGTAAGTATGCTTAGCATTACTTTTCAGGGTTAGTGCTGGGCTAAAAGATGCAGCACTGGATTCTCTCATGACAACAGGTGAGTAAATCGGAATTCATAGTTCGGCTGATTTTAGAGGAATATTTGTAGGTTTCAAAAATGGACACTTAGAATCTTTTCTGCTGAAAACCACACAATGTATTCCTATGGAAGGAAATACAAGTTACTGGTAAGTATGCTTAGAATTCGTTTTCAGGGTCAGTGCTGGGCTAAAAGATGCAGCACTGGGTTCTCTTCTGATAACAGGTGAGTAAATCGGAATTTGTAGTTCGACTGATTTTAAAGGAAAATTTGTACGTTTCAAAAATGGACAATTAGAAACTTTTCTGCTGAAAACCCCACAATATTTCCCTATGGAAGGAAATACAAGTTACTGGTAAGTATGCTTAGAATTACTTTTAAGGGTCAGTGCTGGGCTAAAAGATGCAGCACTGGGTTCTCTTCTGATAACAGGTGAGTAAATCAGAATTCGTAGTTCGACTGATTTTAGAGGAATATTTGTACGTTTCAAAAATGGACAGAGAAACTTTTCTGGTGAAAACCACACATTGTATTCCTATGGAAGGAAATACAAGTTACTGGTAAGTATGCTTAGAATTACTGCTAAGGGTCAGTGCTGGGCTAAAAGATGCAGCACTGTGTTCTCTTCTGATAACAGGTGAGTAAATCGGAATTCGTAGTTCAAATGATTTTAGAGGAATATTTGTACATTTCAAAAATAGACAGAAACTTTTCTGGTGAAAACCACACAATGCATTCCTATGGAAGGAAATACAAGTTACTGGTAAGTATGCTTAGAATAACTTTTCAGGGTTAGTGCTGGGCTAAAAGATGCAGCACTGTGTTCTCTCCTGATAACAAGTGAGTAAATCGGAATAGGTAGTTTGGCTGATTTAAGAGGAATATTTGTACGTTTCACAAATGGACACAGAAACTTTTCTGGTGAAAACCACACAATGTATTCCTACGGAAGGAAATACAAGTCACTGGTAAGTATGCTTAGAATTACTTTTCAGGGTCAGTGCTGGGCTAAAAGATGCAGCACTGGGTTCTCTTCTGATAACAGGTGAGTAAATCGGAATTGGTAGTTCGGCTGATTTTAGAGGAATATATGTACGTTTCAAAAATGGACACTTAGAAACTTTTGTGGTGAAAACCACACAATGGATTCCTATAGAAGGAAATACTAATCACTGGTAAGTACGCTTAGAATTACTTTCCAGGGTCAGTGCTGGGCTAAAAGATGCAGCATCGGATTCTCTCCTGATAACAGGTGAGTAAATCGGAATTCGTAGTTCGACTGATTTTAGAGGAATATTTGTATGTTTCAAAAATGGACACAGATACTTTTCTGGTGAAAACCACACACTGTATTCCTATTGAAGGAAATAAAAGTTAATCAGAATTCGTAGTTCGACTGATTTTAGTGGAATATTTGTACGTTTCAAAAATGTACAATTAGAAACTTTTCTGCTGAAAACCACACAATATATCCCTATGGAGGGAAATACAAGTTACTGGTAAGTACGCTTAGAATTACTTTCCAGGGTCAGTGCTGGGCTAAAAGATGCAGCACTGGATTCTCTCCTAATAACAGGTGAGTAAATTGACCACACAATGGACTCCTATTGAAGGAAATGCAAGTTACTGGTAAGTACGCTTAGAATTACTTTCCAGGGTCAGTGATGAACTAAAAGATGCAGCACTGGGTTCTATCGTGATAACAGGTGAGTAAATTGGAATTCGTAGTTCGACTGATTTTAGAGGAATATTTGTAATTTTCAAAAATGGACACAGAAACTTTTGTGGTGAAAACCACAAAATCTATTCCTATGGAACGAAATACAAGTTACTATTAAGTATGCTTAGAATTACTATTTCAGGGTCAGTGCTGGGTTAAAAGATGCAGCACTGGGTTCTCTCCTGATAACAGGTGAGTAAATAGGAATTCATAGTTCGACTGATTTTAGAGGAATATTTGTACGTTTAAAAAATGGACACAGAAACCATTCTGGTGAAAACCACACAATGCATTCCTATGGAAGGAAATACAAGTTACTGGTAAGTATGCTTAGAATTACTTTTCAGGGTTAGTGCTGAGCTAAAAGATGCAGCACTGTGTTCTCTCCTGATAAAAAGTGAGTAAATCGGAATAGGTAGTTTGGCTGATTTAAGAGGAATATTTGTACGTTTCACAAATGGACACAGAAACTTTTCTGGTGAAAACCACACAATGCATTCCTACGGAAGGAAATACAAGTTACTGGTAAGTATGCTTAGAATTACTTTACAGGGTCAGTGCTGGGCTAAAAGAAGCAGCACTGGGTTATCTTCTGATAACAGGTGAGTAAATCAGAATTCGTAGTTCGGCTGATTTTAGAGGAATATTTGTACGTTTCAAAAATGGACACAGAAACCTTTCTGGTGAAAACCACACACTGCATTCCTATGGAAGGAAATACAAGTTACTGGTAAGTATGCTTAGCATTACTTTTCAGGGTTAGTGCTGGGCTAAAAGATGCAGCACTGGATTCTCTCATGACAACAGGTGAGTAAATCGGAATTCATAGTTCGGCTGATTTTAGAGGAATATTTGTACGTTTCAAAAATGGACACTTAGAATCTTTTCTGCTGAAAACCACACAATGTATTCCTATGGAAGGAAATACAAGTTACTGGTAAGTATGCTTAGAATTCGTTTTCAGGGTCAGTGCTGGGCTAAAAGATGCAGCACTGGGTTCTCTTCTGATAACAGGTGAGTAAATCGGAATTTGTAGTTCGACTGATTTTAAAGGAAAATTTGTATGTTTCAAAAATGGACAATTAGAAACTTTTCTGCTGAAAACCCCACAATATTTCCCTATGGAAGGAAATACAAGTTACTGGTAAGTATGCTTAGAATTACTTTTAAGGGTCAGTGCTGGGCTAAAAGATGCAGCACTGGGTTCTCTTCTGATAACAGGTGAGTAAATCAGAATTCGTAGTTCGACTGATTTTAGAGGAATATTTGTACGTTTCAAAAATGGACAGAGAAACTTTTCTGGTGAAAACCACACATTGTATTCCTATGGAAGGAAATACAAGTTACTGGTAAGTATGCTTAGAATTACTTCTAAGGGTCAGTGCTGGGCTAAAAGATGCAGCACTGTGTTCTCTTCTGATAACAGGTGAGTAAATCGGAATTCGTAGTTCAAATGATTTTAGAGGAATATTTGTACATTTCAAAAATAGACAGAAACTTTTCTGGTGAAAACCACACAATGCATTCCTATGGAAGGAAATACAAGTTACTGGTAAGTATGCTTAGAATAACTTTTCAGGGTTAGTGCTGGGCTAAAAGATGCAGCACTGTGTTCTCTCCTGATAACAAGTGAGTAAATCGGAATAGGTAGTTTGGCTGATTTAAGAGGAATATTTGTACGTTTCACAAATGGACACAGAAACTTTTCTGGTGAAAACCACACAATGTATTCCTACGGAAGGAAATACAAGTCACTGGTAAGTATGCTTAGAATTACTTTTCAGGGTCAGTGCTGGGCTAAAAGATGCAGCACTGGGTTCTCTTCTGATAACAGGTGAGTAAATCGGAATTGGTAGTTCGGCTGATTTTAGAGGAATATATGTACGTTTCAAAAATGGACACTTAGAAACTTTTGTGGTGAAAACCACACAATGGATTCCTATGGAAGGAAATACTAATCACTGGTAAGTACGCTTAGAATTACTTTCCAGGGTCAGTGCTGGGCTAAAAGATGCAGCATCGGATTCTCTCCTGATAACAGGTGAGTAAATCGGAATTCGTAGTTCGACTGATTTTAGAGGAATATTTGTATGTTTCAAAAATGGACACAGATACTTTTCTGGTGAAAACCACACACTGTATTCCTATTGAAGGAAATAAAAGTTAATCAGAATTCGTAGTTCGACTGATTTTAGTGGAATATTTGTACGTTTCAAAAATGTACAATTAGAAACTTTTCTGCTGAAAACCACACAATATATCCCTATGGAAGGAAATACAAGTTACTGGTAAGTACGCTTAGAATTACTTTCCAGGGTCAGTGCTGGGATAAAAGATGCAGCACTGGATTCTCTCCTAATAACAGGTGAGTAAATTGACCACACAATGGATTCCTATTGAAGGAAATGCAAGTTACTGGTAAGTACGCTTAGAATTACTTTCCAGGGTCAGTGATGAACTAAAAGATGCAGCACTGGGTTCTATCGTGATAACAGGTGAGTAAATTGGAATTCGTAGTTCGACTGATTTTAGAGGAATATTTGTAATTTTCAAAAATGGACACAGAAACTTTTGTGGTGAAAACCACAAAATCTATTCCTATGGAAGGAAATACAAGTTACTATTAAGTATGCTTAGAATTACTATTTCAGGGTCAGTGCTGGGTTAAAAGATGCAGCACTGGGTTCTCTCCTGATAACAGGTGAGTAAATAGGAATTCATAGTTCGACTGATTTTAGAGGAATATTTGTACGTTTAAAAAATGGACACAGAAACCATTCTGGTGAAAACCACACAATGCATTCCTATGGAAGGAAATACAAGTTACTGGTAAGTATGCTTAGAATTACTTTTCAGGGTTAGTGCTGAGCTAAAAGATGCAGCACTGTGTTCTCTCCTGCTAAAAAGTGAGTAAATCGGAATAGGTAGTTTGGCTGATTTAAGAGGAATATTTGTACGTTTCACAAATGGACACAGAAACTTTTCTGGTGAAAACCACACAATGCATTCCTACGGAAGGAAATACAAGTTACTGGTAAGTATGCTTAGAATTACTTTTCAGGGTCAGTGCTGGGCTAAAAGATGCAGCACTGGGTTCTCTTCTGATAACAGGTGAGTAAATCGGAATTGGTAGTTCGGCTGATTTTAGAGGAATATTTGTACGTTTCAAAAATGGACACTTAGAAACTTTTGTGGTGAAAACCACACAATGGATTCCTATGGAAGGAAATACTAATCACTGGTAAGTACGCTTAGAATTACTTTCCAGGGTCAGTGCTGGGCTAAAAGACGCAGCATCGGATTCTCTCCTGATAACAGGTGAGTAAATCGGAATTCGTAGTTAGACTGATTTTAGAGGAATATTTGTACGTTTCAAAAATGGACACAGAAACTTTTCTGGTGAAAACCACACAATGCATTCCTATGAAAGGAAATACAAGTTACTGTTAAGTATGCTTACAATTACTTTTCAGGGTCAGTGCTGGGCTAAAAGATGCAGCACTTGGTTCTCTCCTGATAACAGGTGAGTACATCGGAATAGGTAGTTTGGATGATTTAAGAGGAATATTTGTATGTTTCAAAAATGGACACAGAAACTTTTCTGGTGAAAACCACACACTGTATTCCTATTGAAGGAAATAAAAGTTAATCAGAATTCGTAGTTCGACTGATTTTAGTGGAATATTTGTACGTTTCAAAAATGTACAATTAGCAACTTTTCTGCTGAAAACCACACAATATATCCCTATGGAAGGAAATACAAGTTACTGGTAAGTACGCTTAGAATTACTTTCCAGGGTCAGTGCTGGGCTAAAAGATGCAGCACTGGATTCTCTCCTAATAACAGGTGAGTAAATTGACCACACAATGGATTCCTATTGAAGGAAATACAAGTTACTGGTAAGTACGCTTAGAATTACTTTCCAGGGTCAGTGATGAACTAAAAGATGCAGCACTGGGTTCTATCGTGATAACAGGTGAGTAAATTGGAATTCGTAGTTCGACTGATTTTAGAGGAATATTTGTACGTTTCAAAAATGGACACAGAAACTTTTTTGGTGCAAACCACAGAATGCATTCCTATGGAAGGAAATACAAGTTACTGGTTAGTATGCTTAGAATTACTTTTCAGGGTTAGTGCTGGGCTAAAAGATGCAGCACTGGGTTCTCTCCTGATAACAGGTGAGAAAATCGGAATAAGTAGTTTGGCTGATTTAAGAGGAATATTTGTACGTTTCAAAAATGGACACAGAAACCATTCTGGTGAAAACCACACAATGCATTCCTATGGAAGGAAATACAAGTTACTGGTAAGTATGCTTAGAATTACTTTTCAGGGTTAGTGCTGTGCTAAAAGATGCAGCACTGGGATCTATCCTGATAACAAGTGAGTAAATCGGAATAAGAAGTTTGGCTGATTTAAGAGGATTATTTGTACTTTTCAAAAATGGACACAGAAACTTTTCTGGTGAAAACCACACAATGGATTCCTATGGAATGAAATACAAGTTACTGGTAAGTACGCTTAAAATTACATTTCAGGGTCAGTGCTGGGCTAAAAGATGCAGCACTGGGTTCTCTCCTGATAACAGGTGAGTAAATAGGAATTCATAGTTCGACTGATTTTAGAGGAATATTTGTACGTTTAAAAAATGGACACAGAAACCATTCTGGTGAAAACCACACAATGCATTCCTATGGAAGGAAATACAAGTTACTGGTAAGTATGCTTAGAATTACTTTTCAGGGTTAGTGCTGGGCTAAAAGATGCAGCACTGGGTTCTCTCCTGATAACAGGTGAGAAAATCGGAATAAGTAGTTTGGCTGATTTAAGAGGAATATTTGTATGTTTCAAAAATGGACACAGAAACCATTCTGGTGAAAACCACACAATGCATTCCTATGGAAGGAAATACAAGTTACTGGTAAGTATGCTTAGAATTACTTTTCAGGGTTAGTGCTTTGCTAAAAGATGCAGCACTGGGTTCTATCCTGATAACAAGTGAGTAAATCGGAATAAGAAGTTTGGCTGATTTAAGAGGATTATTTGTACTTTTCAAAAATGGACACAGAAACTTTTCTGGTGAAAACCACACAATGTATTCCTATGGAAGGAAATACAAGTTACTGGTAAGTATGCTTAGAATTACTTTTCAGGGTCAGTGCTGGGCTAAAAGATGCAGCACTGGGTTCTCTTCTGATAACAGGTGAGTAAATCGGAATTCGTAGTTCGGCTGATTTTAGAGGAATATTTGTACGTTTCAAAAATGGACACTTAGAAACTTTTCTGGTGAAAACCACACAATGGATTCCTATAGAAGGAAATACTAATCACTGGTAAGTACGCTTAGAATTACTTTCCAGGGTCAGTGCTGGGCTAAAAGATGCAGCATCGGATTCTCTCCTGATAACAGGTGAGTAAATCGGAATTCGTAGTTCGACTGATTTTAGAGGAATATTTGTATGTTTCAAAAATGGACACAGATACTTTTCTGGTGAAAACCACACACTGTATTCCTATTGAAGGAAATAAAAGTTAATCAGAATTCGTAGTTCGACTGATTTTAGTGGAATATTTGTACGTTTCAAAAATGTACAATTAGAAACTTTTCTGCTGAAAACCACACAATATATCCCTATGGAGGGAAATACAAGTTACTGGTAAGTACGCTTAGAATTACTTTCCAGGGTCAGTGCTGGGCTAAAAGATGCAGCACTGGATTCTCTCCTAATAACAGGTGAGTAAATTGACCACACAATGGATTCCTATTGAAGGAAATGCAAGTTACTGGTAAGTACGCTTAGAATTACTTTCCAGGGTCAGTGATGAACTAAAAGATGCAGCACTGGGTTCTATCGTGATAACAGGTGAGTAAATTGGAATTCGTAGTTCGACTGATTTTAGAGGAATATTTGTAATTTTCAAAAATGGACACAGAAACTTTTGTGGTGAAAACCACAAAATCTATTCCTATGGAACGAAATACAAGTTACTATTAAGTATGCTTAGAATTACTATTTCAGGGTCAGTGCTGGGTTAAAAGATGCAGCACTGGGTTCTCTCCTGATAACAGGTGAGTAAATAGGAATTCATAGTTCGACTGATTTTAGAGGAATATTTGTACGTTTAAAAAATGGACACAGAAACCATTCTGGTGAAAACCACACAATGCATTCCTATGGAAGGAAATACAAGTTACTGGTAAGTATGCTTAGAATTACTTTTCAGGGTTAGTGCTGAGCTAAAAGATGCAGCACTGTGTTCTCTCCTGATAAAAAGTGAGTAAATCGGAATAGGTAGTTTGGCTGATTTAAGAGGAATATTTGTACGTTTCACAAATGGACACAGAAACTTTTCTGGTGAAAACCACACAATGCATTCCTACGGAAGGAAATACAAGTTACTGGTAAGTATGCTTAGAATTACTTTACAGGGTCAGTGCTGGGCTAAAAGAAGCAGCACTGGGTTATCTTCTGATAACAGGTGAGTAAATCAGAATTCGTAGTTCGGCTGATTTTAGAGGAATATTTGTACGTTTCAAAAATGGACACAGAAACCTTTCTGGTGAAAACCACACACTGCATTCCTATGGAAGGAAATACAAGTTACTGGTAAGTATGCTTAGCATTACTTTTCAGGGTTAGTGCTGGGCTAAAAGATGCAGCACTGGATTCTCTCATGACAACAGGTGAGTAAATCGGAATTCATAGTTCGGCTGATTTTAGAGGAATATTTGTACGTTTCAAAAATGGACACTTAGAATCTTTTCTGCTGAAAACCACACAATGTATTCCTATGGAAGGAAATACAAGTTACTGGTAAGTATGCTTAGAATTCGTTTTCAGGGTCAGTGCTGGGCTAAAAGATGCAGCACTGGGTTCTCTTCTGATAACAGGTGAGTAAATCGGAATTTGTAGTTCGACTGATTTTAAAGGAAAATTTGTATGTTTCAAAAATGGACAATTAGAAACTTTTCTGCTGAAAACCCCACAATATTTCCCTATGGAAGGAAATACAAGTTACTGGTAAGTATGCTTAGAATTACTTTTAAGGGTCAGTGCTGGGCTAAAAGATGCAGCACTGGGTTCTCTTCTGATAACAGGTGAGTAAATCAGAATTCGTAGTTCGACTGATTTTAGAGGAATATTTGTACGTTTCAAAAATGGACAGAGAAACTTTTCTGGTGAAAACCACACATTGTATTCCTATGGAAGGAAATACAAGTTACTGGTAAGTATGCTTAGAATTACTTCTAAGGGTCAGTGCTGGGCTAAAAGATGCAGCACTGTGTTCTCTTCTGATAACAGGTGAGTAAATCGGAATTCGTAGTTCAAATGATTTTAGAGGAATATTTGTACATTTCAAAAATAGACAGAAACTTTTCTGGTGAAAACCACACAATGCATTCCTATGGAAGGAAATACAAGTTACTGGTAAGTATGCTTAGAATAACTTTTCAGGGTTAGTGCTGGGCTAAAAGATGCAGCACTGTGTTCTCTCCTGATAACAAGTGAGTAAATCGGAATAGGTAGTTTGGCTGATTTAAGAGGAATATTTGTACGTTTCACAAATGGACACAGAAACTTTTCTGGTGAAAACCACACAATGTATTCCTACGGAAGGAAATACAAGTCACTGGTAAGTATGCTTAGAATTACTTTTCAGGGTCAGTGCTGGGCTAAAAGATGCAGCACTGGGTTCTCTTCTGATAACAGGTGAGTAAATCGGAATTGGTAGTTCGGCTGATTTTAGAGGAATATATGTACGTTTCAAAAATGGACACTTAGAAACTTTTGTGGTGAAAACCACACAATGGATTCCTATGGAAGGAAATACTAATCACTGGTAAGTACGCTTAGAATTACTTTCCAGGGTCAGTGCTGGGCTAAAAGATGCAGCATCGGATTCTCTCCTGATAACAGGTGAGTAAATCGGAATTCGTAGTTCGACTGATTTTAGAGGAATATTTGTATGTTTCAAAAATGGACACAGATACTTTTCTGGTGAAAACCACACACTGTATTCCTATTGAAGGAAATAAAAGTTAATCAGAATTCGTAGTTCGACTGATTTTAGTGGAATATTTGTACGTTTCAAAAATGTACAATTAGAAACTTTTCTGCTGAAAACCACACAATATATCCCTATGGAAGGAAATACAAGTTACTGGTAAGTACGCTTAGAATTACTTTCCAGGGTCAGTGCTGGGCTAAAAGATGCAGCACTGGATTCTCTCCTAATAACAGGTGAGTAAATTGACCACACAATGGATTCCTATTGAAGGAAATGCAAGTTACTGGTAAGTACGCTTAGAATTACTTTCCAGGGTCAGTGATGAACTAAAAGATGCAGCACTGGGTTCTATCGTGATAACAGGTGAGTAAATTGGAATTCGTAGTTCGACTGATTTTAGAGGACTATTTGTAATTTTCAAAAATGGACACAGAAACTTTTGTGGTGAAAACCACAAAATCTATTCCTATGGAAGGAAATACAAGTTACTATTAAGTATGCTTAGAATTACTATTTCAGGGTCAGTGCTGGGTTAAAAGATGCAGCACTGGGTTCTCTCCTGATAACAGGTGAGTAAATAGGAATTCATAGTTCGACTGATTTTAGAGGAATATTTGTACGTTTAAAAAATGGACACAGAAACCATTCTGGTGAAAACCACACAATGCATTCCTATGGAAGGAAATACAAGTTACTGGTAAGTATGCTTAGAATTACTTTTCAGGGTTAGTGCTGAGCTAAAAGATGCAGCACTGTGTTCTCTCCTGCTAAAAAGTGAGTAAATCGGAATAGGTAGTTTGGCTGATTTAAGAGGAATATTTGTACGTTTCACAAATGGACACAGAAACTTTTCTGGTGAAAACCACACAATGCATTCCTACGGAAGGAAATACAAGTTACTGGTAAGTATGCTTAGAATTACTTTTCAGGGTCAGTGCTGGGCTAAAAGATGCAGCACTGGGTTCTCTTCTGATAACAGGTGAGTAAATCGGAATTGGTAGTTCGGCTGATTTTAGAGGAATATTTGTATGTTTCAAAAATGGACACTTAGAAACTTTTGTGGTGAAAACCACACAATGGATTCCTATGGAAGGAAATACTAATCACTGGTAAGTACGCTTAGAATTACTTTCCAGGGTCAGTGCTGGGCTAAAAGACGCAGCATCGGATTCTCTCCTGATAACAGGTGAGTAAATCGGAATTCGTAGTTCGACTGATTTTAGAGGAATATTTGTACGTTTCAAAAATGGACACAGAAACTTTTCTGGTGAAAACCACACAATGCATTCCTATGAAAGGAAATACAAGTTACTGTTAAGTATGCTTACAATTACTTTTCAGGGTCAGTGCTGGGCTAAAAGATGCAGCACTTGGTTCTCTCCTGATAACAGGTGAGTACATCAGAATAGGTAGTTTGGATGATTTAAGAGGAATATTTGTATGTTTCAAAAATGGACACAGAAACTTTTCTGGTGAAAACCACACACTGTATTCCTATTGAAGGAAATAAAAGTTAATCAGAATTCGTAGTTCGACTGATTTTAGTGGAATATTTGTACGTTTCAAAAATGTACAATTAGCAACTTTTCTGCTGAAAACCACACAGTATATATCTATGGAAGGAAATACAAGTTACTGGTAAGTACGCTTAGAATTACTTTCCAGGGTCAGTGCTGGGCTAAATGATGCAGCACTGGATTCTCTCCTAATAACAGGTGAGTAAATTGACCACACAATGGATTCCTATTGAAGGAAATACAAGTTACTGGTAAGTACGCTTAGAATTACTTTCCAGGGTCAGTGATGAACTAAAAGATGCAGCACTGGGTTCTATCGTGATAACAGGTGAGTAAATTGGAATTCGTAGTTCGACTGATTTTAGAGGAATATTTGTACGTTTCAAAAATGGACACAGAAACTTTTTTGGTGCAAACCACAGAATGCATTCCTATGGAAGGAAATACAAGTTACTGGTTAGTATGCTTAGAATTACTTTTCAGGGTTAGTGCTGGGCTAAAAGTTGCAGCACTGGGTTCTCTCCTGATAACAGGTGAGAAAATCGGAATAAGTAGTTTGGCTGATTTAAGAGGAATATTTGTACGTTTCAAAAATGGACACAGAAACCATTCTGGTGAAAACCACACAATGCATTCCTATGGAAGGAAATACAAGTTACTGGTAAGTATGCTTAGAATTACTTTTCAGGGTTAGTGCTGTGCTAAAAGATGCAGCACTGGGATCTATCCTGATAACAAGTGAGTAAATCGGAATAAGAAGTTTGGCTGATTTAAGAGGATTATTTGTACTTTTCAAAAATGGACACAGAAACTTTTCTGGTGAAAACCACACAATGGATTCCTATGGAATGAAATACAAGTTACTGGTAAGTACGCTTAAAATTACATTTCAGGGTCAGTGCTGGGCTAAAAGATGCAGCACTGGGTTCTCTCCTGATAACAGGTGAGTAAATCGGAATTTGTAGTTCAGCTGATTTCAGAGGAATATTTGTAAGTTTCAAAAATGGACACAGAAACTTTTGTGGTGAAAACCACAAAATCTATTCCTATGGAAGGAAATACAAGTTACTATTAAGTATGCTTAGAATTACTATTTCAGGGTCAGTGCTGGGCTAAAAGATGCAGCACTGGGTTCTCTCCTGATAACAGGTGAGTAAATAGGAATTCATAGTTCGACTGATTTTAGAGGAATATTTGTACGTTTAAAAAATGGACACAGAAACCATTCTGGTGAAAACCACACAATGCATTCCTATGGAAGGAAATACAAGTTACTGGTAAGTATGCTTAGAATTACTTTTCAGGGTTAGTGCTGGGCTAAAAGATGCAGCACTGGGTTCTCTCCTGATAACAGGTGAGAAAATCGGAATAAGTAGTTTGGCTGATTTAAGAGGAATATTTGTATGTTTCAAAAATGGACACAGAAACCATTCTGGTGAAAACCACACAATGCATTCCTATGGAAGGAAATACAAGTTACTGGTAAGTATGCTTAGAATTACTTTTCAGGGTTAGTGCTTTGCTAAAAGATGCAGCACTGGGTTCTATCCTGATAACAAGTGAGTAAATCGGAATAAGAAGTTTGGCTGATTTAAGAGGATTATTTGTACTTTTCAAAAATGGACACAGAAACTTTTCTGGTGAAAACCACACAATGTATTCCTATGGAAGGAAATACAAGTTACTGGTAAGTATGCTTAGAATTACTTTTCAGGGTCAGTGCTGGGCTAAAAGATGCAGCACTGGGTTCTCTTCTGATAACAGGTGAGTAAATCGGAATTCGTAGTTCGGCTGATTTTAGAGGAATATTTGTACGTTTCAAAAATGGACACTTAGAAACTTTTCTGGTGGAAACCACACAATGGATTCCTATAGAAGGAAATACAAGTTACTGGTAAGTATGCTTAGAATTACTTTTTAGGGTCAGTGCTGGGCTAAAAGATGCAGCACTGGGATCTCTTCTGATAGCAGGTGAGTAAATCGGAATTCGTAGTTCGACTGATTTTAGAGGATTATTTGTACGTTTCAAAAATGGACCCAGAAACTTTTCTGGTGAAAACCACACAATGCATTCCTATGGAAGGAAATACAAGTTACTGGTAAGTATGCTTAGAATTACTTTTCAGGGTCAGTGCTGGGCTAAAAGATGCAGCACTGGGTTCTCTTCTGATAATAGGTGAGTAATTTAGAATTCGTAGTTCGATTGATTTTAGAGGAATATTTGTATATTTCAAAAAAGGACACAGAAACTTTTCTGGTGAAAACCACACGATGTATTCCTATGGAAGGAAATACAAGTTACTGGTAAGTATGCTTAGAAATATATTTCAGGGTCAGTGCTGGGCTAAAAGATACAGCACTGGGTTGTCTTCTGATAACAGGTGAGTAAATCGGAATTCGTAGTTGGACTGATTTTAGAGGAATATTTGTACGTTTCAAAAATGGACATTTAGAAACTTTTCTGCTGATAACCACACAATGGATTCCTATGGAAGGAAATACAAGTTACTGGTATGTATGCTTAGAATTACTTCTCAGGGTCAGTGTCGGGCTAAAAGATACAGCACTGGGTTCTCTTCTGATAACAGGTGAGTAAATCGGAATTCGTAGTTCGACTGATTTTAGAGGAATATTTGTACGTTTCTAAAATGGACACTTAGAAACTTTTCTGCTGATAACCACACAATATATTCCTATGGAAGGAAATACAAGCTACTGGTAAGTATGCTTAGAATTACTTTACAGGGTCAGTGCTGGGCTAAAAGATGCAGTACTGGGTTCTCTTCTGATAACAGGTGAGTAAATCGGAATTCGTAGTTCGACTGATTTTAGAGGAATATTTGTACGTTTCAAAAATGGACACTTAGAACATTTTCTGCTGATAACCACACAATATATTCCTACGGAAGCAAATGCAAGTTACTAGTAAGTATGCCTAGAATTACTTTCCAGGGTCAGTGCTGGGCTAAAAGATGCAGCACTGAATTCTCTCCTGATAACAGGTGAGTAAATCGGAATTCATAGTTCGGCTGATTTTAGAGGAATATTTGTACGTTTCAAAAATGGACACTTAGAATCTTTTCTGCTGAAAACCACACAATGTATTCCTATGGAAGGAGATACAAGTTACTGGTAAGTATGCTTAGAATTACTTTACAGGGTCAGTGCTGGGCTAAAAGAAGCAGCACTGGGTTCTCTTCTGATAACAGGTGAGTAAATCGCAATTCGTAGTTCGACTGATTTTAGAGGAATATTTGTGCGTTTCAAAAATGGAGACTTAGAAAATTTTCTGCTGAAAATCACACAATGGATTCCTATGGAAGGAAACACAAGTTACTGGTAAGTACGCTTAGAATTACTTTTCAGGGTCAGTGCTGGGCTAAAAGATGCAGCACTGGGTTATCTTCTGATAACAGGTGAGTAAATCGGAACTCGTAGTTCGACTGATTTTAGAGGAATATTTGTACGTTTCAAAAATGGACACAGAAACCTTTCTGGTTAAAACCACACACTGCATTCCTATGGAAGGAAATACAAGTTACTGGTAAGTATGCTTAGAATTACTTTTCAGGGTTAGTGCTGGGCTAAAAGATGCAGCATCGGATTCTCTCCTGATAACAGATGAGTAAATCAAAATTCATGGTTCGACTGATTTCAGAGGAATATTTGTACGTTTAAAAAATGGACACTTAGAAACTTTTCTGCTGAAAACCACACAATGTATTCCTATGGAAGGAGATACAAGTTACTGGTAAGTATGCTTAGAATTACTTTACAGGGTCAGTGCTGGGCTAAAAGAAGCAGCACTGGGTTATCTTCTGATAACAGGTGAGTAAACCGGAATTCGTAGTTCGACTGATTTTAGAGGAATATTTGTACGTTTCAAAAATGGACACAGAAACCTTTCTGGTGAAAACCACACACTGAATTCCTATGGAAGGAAATACAAGTTACTGGTAAGTATGCTTAGCATTACTTTTCAGGGTTAGTGCTGGGCTAAAAGATGCAGCACTGGATTCTCTCATGACAACAGGAGAGTAAATCGGAATTCATAGTTCGGCTGATTTTAGAGGAATATTTGTACGTTTCAAAAATGGACACTTAGAATCTTTTCTGCTGAAAACCACACAATGTATTCCTATGGAAGGAAATACAAGTTACTGGTAAGTATGCTTAGAATTCGTTTTCAGGGTCAGTGCTGGGCTAAAAGATGCAGCACTGGGTTATCTTCTGATAACAGGTGAGTAAATCGGAATTTGTAGTTCGACTGATTTTAAAGGAAAATTTGTACGTTTCAAAAATGGACAATTAGAAACTTTTCTGCTGAAAACCCCACAATATTTCCCTATGGAAGGAAATACAAGTTACTGGTAAGTATGCTTAGAATTACTTTTAAGGGTCAGTGCTGGGCTAAAAGATGCAGCACTGGGTTCTCTTCTGATAACAGGTGAGTAAATCAAAATTCGTAGTTCGACTGATTTTAGAGGAATATTTGTACGTTTCAAAAATAGACAGAAAGTTTTCTGGTGAAAACCACACATTGTATTCCTATGGAAGGAAATACAAGTTACTGGTAAGTATGCTTAGAATTACTTCTAAGGGTCAGTGCTGGGCTAAAAGATGCAGCACTGTGTTCTCTTCTGATAACAGGTGAGTAAATCGGAATTCGTAGTTCAAATGATTTTAGAGGAATATTTGTACATTTCAAAAATAGACAGAAACTTTTCTGGTGAAAACCACACAATGCATTCCTATGGAAGGAAATACAAGTTACTGGTAAGTATGCTTAGAATTACTTTTCAGGGTTAGTGCTGAGCTAAAAGATGCAGCACTGTGTTCTCTCCTGATAAAAAGTGAGTAAATCGGAATAGGTAGTTTGGCTGATTTAAGAGGAATATTTGTACGTTTCACAAATGGACACAGAAACTTTTCTGGTGAAAACCACACAATGTATTCCTACGGAAGGAAATACAAGTTACTGGTAAGTATGCTTAGAATTACTTTTCAGGGTCAGTGCTGGGCTAAAAGATGCAGCACTGGGTTCTCTTCTGATAACAGGTGAGTAAATCGGAATTGGTAGTTCGGCTGATTTTAGAGGAATATTTGTACGTTTCAAAAATGGACACTTAGAAACTTTTGTGGTGAAAACCACACAATGGATTCCTATGGAAGGAAATACTAATCACTGGTAAGTACGCTTAGAATTACTTTCCAGGGTCAGTGCTGGGCTAAAAGACGCAGCATCGGATTCTCTCCTGATAACAGGTGAGTAAATCGGAATTCGTAGTTCGACTGATTTTAGAGGAATATTTGTACGTTTCAAAAATGGACACAGAAACTTTTCTGGTGAAAACCACACAATGCATTCCTATGAAAGGAAATACAAGTTACTGTTAAGTATGCTTACAATTACTTTTCAGGGTCAGTGCTGGGCTAAAAGATGCAGCACTTGGTTCTCTCCTGATAACAGGTGAGTACATCGGAATAGGTAGTTTGGATGATTTAAGAGGAATATTTGTATGTTTCAAAAATGGACACAGAAACTTTTCTGGTGAAAACCACACACTGTATTCCTATTGAAGGAAATAAAAGTTAATCAGAATTCGTAGTTCGACTGATTTTAGTGGAATATTTGTACGTTTCAAAAATGTACAATTAGAAACTTTTCTGCTGAAAACCACACAATATATCCCTATGGAAGGAAATACAAGTTACTGGTAAGTACGCTTAGAATTACTTTCCAGGGTCAGTGCTGGGCTAAAAGATGCAGCACTGGATTCTCTCCTAATAACAGGTAAGTAAATTGACCACACAATGGATTCCTATTGAAGGAAATACAAGTTACTGGTAAGTACGCTTAGAATTACTTTCCAGGGTCAGTGATGAACTAAAAGATGCAGCACTGGGTTCTATCGTGATAACAGGTGAGTAAATTGGAATTCGTAGTTCGACTGATTTTAGAGGAATATTTGTACGTTTCAAAAATGGACACAGAAACTTTTTTGGTGAAAACCACACAATGCATTCCTATGGAAGGAAATACAAGTTACTGGTAAGTATGCTTAGAATTACTTTTCAGGGTTAGTGCTGTGCTAAAAGATGCAGCACTGGGTTCTATCCTGATAACAAGTGAGTAAATCGGAATAAGAAGTTTGGCTGATTTAAGAGGATTATTTGTACTTTTCAAAAATGGACACAGAAACTTTTCTGGTGAAAACCACACAATGTATTCCTATGGAAGGAAATACAAGTTACTGGTAAGTATGCTTAGAATTAATTTTCAGGGTCAGTGCTGGGCTAAAAGATGCAACACTGGGTTCTCTTCTGATAACAGGTGAGTAAATCGGAATTTGTAGTTCAGCTGATTTCAGAGGAATATTTGTAAGGTTCAAAAATGGACACAGAATCTTTTGTGGTGAAAACCACAAAATCTATTCCTATGGAAGGAAATACAAGTTACTATTAAGTATGCTTAGAATTACTATTTCAGGGTCAGTGCTGGGCTAAAAGATGCAGCACTGGGTTCTCTCCTGATAACAGGTGAGTAAATAGGAATTCATAGTTCGACTGATTTTAGAGGAATATTTGTACGTTTAAAAAATGGACACAGAAACCATTCTGGTGAAAACCACACAATGCATTCCTATGGAAGGAAATACAAGTTACTGGTAAGTATGCTTAGAATTACTTTTCAGGGTTAGTGCTGGGCTAAAAGATGCAGCACTGGGTTCTCTCCTGATAACAGGTGAGAAAATCGGAATAAGTAGTTTGGCTGATTTAAGAGGAATATTTGTACGTTTCAAAAATGGACACAGATACCATTCTGGTGAAAACCACACAATGCATTCCTATGGAAGGAAATACAAGTTACTGGTAAGTATGCTTAGAATTACTTTGCAGGGTTAGTGCTGTGCTAAAAGATGCAGCACTGGGTTTTATCCTGATAACAAGTGAGTAAATCGGAATAAGAAGTTTGGCTGATTTAAGAGGATTATTTGTACTTTTCAAAAATGGACACAGAAAATTTTCTGGTGAAAACCACACAATGTATTCCTATGGAAGGAAATACAAGTTACTGGTAAGTATGCTTAGAATTACTTTTCAGGGTCAGTGCTGGGCTAAAAGATGCAGCACTGGGTTCTCTTCTGATAACAGGTGAGTAAATCGGAATTCATAGTTCGGCTGATTTTAGAGGAATATTTGTACGTTTCAAAAATGGACACTTAGAAACTTTTCTGGTGGAAACCACACAATGGATTCCTATAGAAGGAAATACAAGTTACTGGTAAGTACGCTTAGAATTACTTTTCAGGGTCAGGGCTGGGCTAAAAGATGCAGCACTGGGATCTCTTCTGATAACAGGTGAGTAAATCGGAATTCGTAGTTCGACTGATTTTAGAGGATTATTTGTACGTTTCAAAAATGGACCCAGAAACTTTTCTGGTGAAAACCACACAATGCATTCCTATGGAAGGAAATACAAGTTACTGGTAAGTATGCTTAGAATTACTTTTCAGGGTCAGTGCTGGGCTAAAAGATGCAGCACTGGGTTCTCTTCTGATAATAGGTGAGTAATTTAGAATTCGTAGTTCGATTGATTTTAGAGGAATATTTGTATATTTCAAAAAAGGACACAGAAACTTTTCTGGTGAAAACCACACGATGTATTCCTATGGAAGGAAATACCAGTTACTGGTAAGTATGCTTAGAAATATATTTCAGGGTCAGTGCTGGGCTAAAAGATACAGCACTGGGTTCTCTTCTGATAACAGGTGAGTAAATCGGAATTCGTAGTTCGACTGATTTTAGAGGAATATTTGTACGTTTCAAAAATGGACATTTAGAAACTTTTCTGCTGATAACCACACAATGGATTCCTATGGAAGGAAATACAAGTTACTGGTAAGTATGCTTAGAATTACTTTTCAGGGTCAGTGTTGGGCTAAAAGATGCAGCACTGGGTTCTCTTCTGATAACAGGTGAGTAAATCGGAATTCGTAGTTCGACTGATTTTAGAGGAATATTTTTACGTTTCAAAAATGGACACTTAGAACATTTTCTGCTGATAACCACACAATATATTCCTATGGAAGCAAATGCAAGTTACTAGTAAGTATGCCTAGAATTACTTTCCAGGGTCAGTGCTGGGCTAAAAGATGCAGCACTGGATTCTCTCCTGATAACAGGTGAGTAAATCGGAATTCATAGTTCGGCTGATTTTAGAGGAATATTTTTACGTTTCAAAAATGGACACTTAGAATCTTTTTTGCTGAAAACCACACAATGTATTCCTATGGAAGGAGATACAAGTTACTGGTAAGTATGGTTAGAATTACTTTACAGGGTCAGTGCTGGGCTAAAAGAAGCAGCACTGGGTTCTCTTCTGATAACAGGTGAGTAAATCGGAATTCGTAGTTCGACTGATTTTAGAGGAATATTTGTGCGTTTCAAAAATGGAGACTTAGAAAATTTTCTGCTGAAAATCACACAATGGATTCCTATGGAAGGAAACACAAGTTACTGGTAAGTACACTTAGAATTACTTTTCAGGGTCAGTGCTGGGCTAAAAGATGCAGCACTGGGTTATCTTCTGATAACAGGTGAGTAAATCGGAATTCGTAGTTCGACTGATTTTAGAGGAATATTTGTACGTTTCAAAAATGGACACAGAAACCTTTCTGGTGAAAACCACACACTGCATTCCTAAGGAAGGAAATACAAGTTACTGGTAAGTATGCTTAGAATTACTTTTCAGGGTTAGTGCTGGGCTAAAAGATGCAGCATCGGATTCTCTCCTGATAACAGATGAGTAAATCAAAATTCGTGGTTCGACTGATTTCAGAGGAATATTTGTACGTTTAAAAAATGGACACTTAGAAACTTTTCTGCTGAAAACCACACAATGGATTCCTATGGAAGGAAATACAAGTTACTGGTACGTACGCATAGAATTACTGTCCAGGGTCAGTGCTGGGATAAAAGATGCAGCACTGGATTCTCTTCTGATAACAGGTGAGTAAATCGGAATTCGTAGTTCGACTGATTTTAAAGGAAAATTTGTACGTTTCAAAAATGGACAATTAGAAACTTTTATGCTGAAAACCCCACAATATTTCCCTATGGAAGGAAATACAAGTTACTGGTAAGTATGCTTAGAATTACTTTACAGGGTCAGTGCTGGGCTAAAAGAAGCAGCACTAAGTTCTCTTCTGATAACAGGTGAGTAAATTGGAATTCGTAGTTCGACTGATTTTAGAGGAATATTTGTGCGTTTCAAAAATGGAGACTTAGAACATTTTCTGCTGAAAATCACACAATGGATTCCTATGGAAGGAAACACAAGTTACTGGTAAGTACGCTTAGAATTACTTTTCAGGGTCAGTGCTGGGCTAAAAGATGCAGCACTGGGTTATCTTCTGATAACAGGTGAGTTAATCGGAACTCGTAGTTCGACTGATTTTAGAGGAATATTTGTACGTTTCAAAAATGGACACAGAAACCTTTCTGGTTAAAACCACACACTGCATTCCTATGGAAGGAAATACAAGTTACTGGTAAGTATGCTTAGAATTACTTTTCAGGGTTAGTGCTGGGCTAAAAGATGCAGCATCGGATTCTCTCCTGATAACAGATGAGTAAATCAAAATTCATGGTTCGACTGATTTCAGAGGAATATTTGTACGTTTAA
Source organism: Triturus cristatus (assembly GCF_964204655.1). Taxonomy (NCBI): domain Eukaryota; kingdom Metazoa; phylum Chordata; class Amphibia; order Caudata; family Salamandridae; genus Triturus; species Triturus cristatus. The sequence continues at coordinate 999,135,285 of NC_140579.1, forward strand.
AAAATGGACACTTAGAAACTTTTCTGCTGAAAACCACACAATGTATTCCTATGGAAGGAGATACAAGTTACAGGTAAGTATGCTTAGAATTACTTTACAGGGTCAGTGCTGGGCTAAAAGAAGCAGCACTGGGTTATCTTCTGATAACAGGTGAGTAAATCGGAATTCGTAGTTCGACTGATTTTAGAGGAATATTTGTACGTTTAAAAAATGGACACAGAAACCTTTCTGGTGAAAACCACACACTGCATTCCTATGGAAGGAAATACAAGTTACTGGTAAGTATGCTTAGCATTACTTTTCAGGGTTAGTGCTGGGCTAAAAGATGCAGCACTGGATTCTCTCATGACAACAGGTGAGTAAATCGGAATTCATAGTTCGGCTGATTTTAGAGGAATATTTGTACGTTTCAAAAATGGACACTTAGAATCTTTTCTGCTGAAAACCACACAATGTATTCCTATGGAAGGAAATACAAGTTACTGGTAAGTATGCTTAGAATTCGTTTTCAGGGTCAGTGCTGGGCTAAAAGATGCAGCACTGGGTTATCTTCTGATAACAGGTGAGTAAATCGGAATTTGTAGTTCGACTGATTTTAAAGGAAAATTTGTACGTTTCAAAAATGGACAATTAGAAACTTTTCTGCTGAAAACCCCACAATATTTCCCTATGGAAGGAAATACAAGTTACTGGTAAGTATGCTTAGAATTACTTTTAACCCCTTCCATGCTCATGACGGAACGGTTCCGTCATGAGCCACGGTTGAGCTGTGCTCATGACGGAACCGTTCCGTCATGAGCCCGCCCGCGCTCGAACCCTTCAGCACCGCGGCGGAATTCGCCCAGCGCTGAAGGGGTTAAGGGTCAGTGCTGGGCTAAAAGATGCAGCACTGGGTTCTCTTCTGATAACAGGTGAGTAAATCAGAATTCGTAGTTCGACTGATTTTAGAGGAATATTTGTACGTTTCAAAAATGGACAGAGAAACTTTTCTGGTGAAAACCACACATTGTATTCCTATGGAAGGAAATACAAGTTACTGGTAAGTATGCTTAGAATTACTTCTAAGGGTCAGTGCTGGGCTAAAAGATGCAGCACTGTGTTCTCTTCTGATAACAGGTGAGTAAATCGGAATTCGTAGTTCAAATGATTTTAGAGGAATATTTGTACATTTCATAAATAGACAGAAACTTTTCTGGTGAAAACCACACAATGCATTCCTATGGAAGGAAATACAAGTTACTGGTAAGTATGCTTAGAATAACTTTTCAGGGTTAGTGCTGGGCTAAAAGATGCAGCACTGTGTTCTCTCCTGATAACAAGTGAGTAAATCGGAATAGGTAGTTTGGCTGATTTAAGAGGAATATTTGTACGTTTCACAAATGGACACAGAAACTTTTCTGGTGAAAACCACACAATGTATTCCTACAGAAGGAAATACAAGTCACTGGTAAGTATGCTTAGAATTACTTTTCAGGGTCAGTGCTGGGCTAAAAGATGCAGCACTGGGTTCTCTTCTGATAACAGGTGAGTAAATCGGAATTGGTAGTTCGGCTGATTTTAGAGGAATATATGTACGTTTCAAAAATGGACACTTAGAAACTTTTGTGGTGAAAACCACACAATGGATTCCTATGGAAGGAAATACTAATCACAGGTAAGTACGCTTAGAATTACTTTCCAGGGTCAGTGCTGGGCTAAAAGATGCAGCATCGGATTCTCTCCTGATAACAGGTGAGAAAATCGGAATTCGTAGTTCGACTGATTTTAGAGGAATATTTGTATGTTTCAAAAATGGACACAGATACTTTTCTGGTGAAAACCACACACTGTATTCCTATTGAAGGAAATAAAAGTTAATCAGAATTCGTAGTTCGACTGATTTTAGTGGAATATTTGTACGTTTCAAAAATGTACAATTAGAAACTTTTCTGCTGAAAACCACACAATATATCCCTATGGAAGGAAATACAAGTTACTGGTAAGTACGCTTAGAATTACTTTCCAGGGTCAGTGCTGGGCTAAAAGATGCAGCACTGGATTCTCTCCTAATAACAGGTGAGTAAATTGACCACACAATGGATTCCTATTGAAGGAAATGCAAGTTACTGGTAAGTACGCTTAGAATTACTTTCCAGGGTCAGTGATGAACTAAAAGATGCAGCACTGGGTTCTATCGTGATAACAGGTGAGTAAATTCGAATTCGTAGTTCGACTGATTTTAGAGGAATATTTGTAATTTTCAAAAATGGACACAGAAACTTTTGTGGTGAAAACCACAAAATCTATTCCTATGGAAGGAAATACAAGTTACTATTAAGTATGCTTAGAATTACTATTTCAGGGTCAGTGCTGGGTTAAAAGATGCAGCACTGGGTTCTCTCCTGATAACAGGTGAGTAAATAGGAATTCATAGTTCGACTGATTTTAGAGGAATATTTGTACGTTTAAAAAATGGACACAGAAACCATTCTGGTGAAAACCACACAATGCATTCCTATGGAAGGAAATACAAGTTACTGGTAAGTATGCTTAGAATTACTTTTCAGGGTTAGTGCTGAGCTAAAAGATGCAGCACTGTGTTCTCTCCTGATAAAAAGTGAGTAAATCGGAATAGGTAGTTTGGCTGATTTAAGAGGAATATTTGTACGTTTCACAAATGGACACAGAAACTTTTCTGGTGAAAACCACACAATGTATTCCTACGGAAGGAAATACAAGTTACTGGTAAGTATGCTTAGAATTACTTTTCAGGGTCAGTGCTGAGCTAAAAGATGCAGCACTGGGTTCTCTTCTGATAACAGGTGAGTAAATCGGAATTGGTAGTTCGGCTGATTTTAGAGGAATATTTGTACGTTTCAAAAATGGACACTTAGAAACTTTTGTGGTGAAAACCACACAATGGATTCCTATGGAAGGAAATACTAATCACTGGTAAGTACGCTTAGAATTACTTTCCAGGGTCAGTGCTGGGCTAAAAGACGCAGCATCGGATTCTCTCCTGATAACAGGTGAGTAAATCGGAATTCGTAGTTCGACTGATTTTAGAGGAATATTTGTACGTTTCAAAAATGGACACAGAAACTTTTCTGGTGAAAACCACACAATGCATTCCTATGAAAGGAAATACAAGTTACTGTTAAGTATGCTTACAATTACTTTTCAGGGTCAGTGCTGGGCTAAAAGATGCAGCACTTGGTTCTCTCCTGATAACAGGTGAGTACATCGGAATAGGTAGTTTGGATGATTTAAGAGGAATATTTGTATGTTTCAAAAATGGACACAGAAACTTTTCTGGTGAAAACCACACACTGTATTCCTATTGAAGGAAATAAAGGTTAATCAGAATTCGTAGTTCGACTGATTTTAGTGGAATATTTGTACGTTTCAAAAATGTACAATTAGAAACTTTTCTGCTGAAAACCACACAATATATCCCTATGGAAGGAAATACAAGTTACTGGTAAGTACGCTTAGAATTACTTTCCAGGGTCAGTGCTGGGCTAAAAGATGCAGCACTGGATTCTCTCCTAATAACAGGTGAGTAAATTGACCACACAATGGATTCCTATTGAAGGAAATACAAGTTACTGGTAAGTACGCTTAGAATTACTTTCCAGGGTCAGTGATGAACTAAAAGATGCAGCACTGGGTTCTATCGTGATAACAGGTGAGTAAATTGGAATTCGTAGTTCGACTGATTTTAGAGGAATATTTGTACGTTTCAAAAATGGACACAGAAACTTTTTTGGTGCAAACCACAGAATGCATTCCTATGGAAGGAAATACAAGTTACTGGTTAGAATGCTTAGAATTACTTTTCAGGGTTAGTGCTGGGCTAAAAGATGCAGCACTGGGTTCTCTCCTGATAACAGGTGAGAAAATCGGAATAAGTAGTTGGGCTGATTTAAGAGGAATATTTGTACGTTTCAAAAATGGACACAGAAACCATTCTGGTGAAAACCACACAATGCATTCCTATGGAAGGAAATACAAGTTACTGGTAAGTATGCTTAGAATTACTTTTCAGGGTTAGTGCTGTGCTAAAAGATGCAGCACTGGGTTCTATCCTGATAACAAGTGAGTAAATCGGAATAAGAAGTTTGGCTGATTTAAGAGGATTATTTGTACTTTTCAAAAATGGACACAGAAACTTTTCTGGTGAAAACCACACAATGTATTCCTATGGAAGGAAATACAAGTTACTGGTAAGTATGCTTAGAATTAATTTTCAGGGTCAGTGCTGGGCTAAAAGATGCAACACTGGGTTCTCTTCTGATAACAGGTGAGTAAATCGGAATTTGTAGTTCAGCTGATTTCAGAGGAATATTTGTAAGGTTCAAAAATGGACACAGAATCTTTTGTGGTGAAAACCACAAAATCTATTCCTATGGAAGGAAATACAAGTTACTATTAAGTATGCTTAGAATTACTATTTCAGGGTCAGTGCTGGGCTAAAAGATGCAACACTGGGTTCTCTCCTGATAACAGGTGAGTAAATAGGAATTCATAGTTCGACTGATTTTAGAGGAATATTTGTACGTTTAAAAAATGGACACAGAAACCATTCTGGTGAAAACCACACAATGCATTCCTATGGAAGGAAATACAAGTTACTGGTAAGTATGCTTAGAATTACTTTTCAGGGTTAGTGCTGGGCTAAAAGATGCAGCACTGGGTTCTCTCCTGATAACAGGTGAGAAAATCGGAATAAGTAGTTTGGCTGATTTAAGAGGAATATTTGTACGTTACAAAAATGGACACAGAAACCATTCTGGTGAAAACCACACAATGCATTCCTATGGAAGGAAATACAAGTTACTGGTAAGTATGCTTAGAATTACTTTGCAGGGTTAGTGCTGTGCTAAAAGATGCAGCACTGGGTTCTATCCTGATAACAAGTGAGTAAATCGGAATAAGAAGTTTGGCTGATTTAAGAGGATTATTTGTACTTTTCAAAAATGGACACAGAAAATTTTCTGGTGAAAACCACACAATGTATTCCTATGGAAGGAAATACAAGTTACTGGTAAGTATGCTTAGAATTACTTTTCAGGGTCAGTGCTGGGCTAAAAGATGCAGCACTGGGTTCTCTTCTGATAACAGGTGAGTAAATCGGAATTCATAGTTCGGCTGATTTTAGAGGAATATTTGTACGTTTCAAAAATGGACACTTAGAAACTTTTCTGGTGGAAACCACACAATGGATTCCTATAAAAGGAAATACAAGTTACTGGTAAGTACGCTTAGAATTACTTTTCAGGGTCAGTGCTGGGCTAAAAGATGCAGCACTGGGATCTCTTCTGATAACAGGTGAGTAAATCGGAATTCGTAGTTCGACTGATTTTAGAGGATTATTTGTACGTTTCAAAAATGGACCCAGAAACTTTTCTGGTGAAAACCACACAATGCATTCCTATGGAAGGAAATACAAGTTACTGGTAAGTATGCTTAGAATTACTTTTCAGGGTCAGTGCTGGGCTAAAAGATGCAGCACTGGGTTCTCTTCTGATAATAGGTGAGTAATTTAGAATTCGTAGTTCGATTGATTTTAGAGGAATATTTGTATATTTCAAAAAAGGACACAGAAACTTTTCTGGTGAAAACCACACGATGTATTCCTATGGAAGGAAATACCAGTTACTGGTAAGTATGCTTAGAAATATATTTCAGGGTCAGTGCTGGGCTAAAAGATACAGCACTGGGTTCTCTTCTGATAACAGGTGAGTAAATCGGAATTCGTAGTTCGACTGATTTTAGAGGAATATTTGTACGTTTCAAAAATGGACATTTAGAAACTTTTCTGCTGATAACCACACAATGGATTCCTATGGAAGGAAATACAACTTACTGGTAAGTATGCTTAGAATTACTTTTCAGGGTCAGTGTTGGGCTAAAAGATGCAGCACTGGGTTCTCTTCTGATAACAGGTGAGTAAATCGGAATTCGTAGTTCGACTGATTTTAGAGGAATATTTGTGCGTTTCAAAAATGGAGACTTAGAAAATTTTCTGCTGAAAATCACACAATGGATTCCTATGGAAGGAAACACAAGTTACTGGTAAGTACGCTTATTATTACTTTTCAGGGTCAGTGCTGGGCTAAAAGATGCAGCACTGGGTTATCTTCTGATAACAGGTGAGTAAATCTGAATTCGTAGTTCGACTGATTTTAGAGGAATATTTGTACGTTTCAAAAATGGAAACAGAAACCTTTCTGGTGAAAACCACACACTGCATTCCTAAGGAAGGAAATACAAGTTACTGGTAAGTATGCTTAGAATTACTTTTCAGGGTTAGTGCTGGGCTAAAAGATGCAGCATCGGATTCTCTCCTGATAACAGATGAGTAAATCAAAATTCGTGGTTCGACTGATTTCAGAGGAATATTTGTACGTTTAAAAAATGGACACTTAGAAACTTTTCTGCTGAAAACCACACAATGGATTCCTATGGAAGGAAATACAAGTTACTGGTACGTACGCATAGAATTACTGTCCAGGGTCAGTGCTGGGCTAAAAGATGCAGCACTGGATTCTCTCCTGATAACAGGTGAGTAAATCGGAATTCATAGTTCGGCTGATTTTAGAGGAATATTTGTACGTTTCAAAAATAGACACTTAGAATCTTTTCTGCTGAAAACCACACAATGTATTCCTATGGAAGGAAATACAAGTTACTGATAAGTATGCTTAGAATTCGTTTTCAGGGTCAGTGCTGGGCTAAAAGATGCAGCACTGGGTTCTCTTCTGATAACAGGTGAGTAAATCGGAATTCGTAGTTCGACTGATTTTAAAGGAAAATTTGTACGTTTCAAAAATGGACAATTAGAAACTTTTCTGCTGAAAACCCCACAATATTTCCCTATGGAAGGAAATACAAGTTACTGGTAAGTATGCTTAGAATTACTTTTAAGGGTCAGTGCTGGGCTAAAAGATGCAGCACTGGGTTCTCTTCTGATAACAGGTGAGTAAATCAGAATTCGTAGTTCGACTGATTTTAGAGGAATATTTGTACGTTTCAAAAATGGACAGAGAAACTTTTCTGGTGAAAACCACACATTGTATTCCTATGGAAGGAAATACAAGTTACTGGTAAGTATGCTTAGAATTACTTCTAAGGGTCAGTGCTGGGCTAAAAGATGCAACACTGGGTTCTCTTCTGATAACAGGTGAGTAAATCGGAATTCGTAGTTCAAATGATTTTAGAGGAATATTTGTACATTTCAAAAATAGACAGAAACTTTTCTGGTGAAAACCACACATTGTATTCCTATGGAAGGAAATACAAGTTACTGGTAAGAATGCTTAGAATTACTTCTAAGGGTCAGTGCTGGGCTAAAAGATGCAACACTGGGTTCTCTTCTGATAACAGGTGAGTAAATCGGAATTCGTAGTTCAAATGATTTTAAAGGAATATTTGTACATTTCAAAAATAGACAGAAACTTTTCTGGTGAAAACCACACAATGCATTCCTATGGAAGGAAATACAAGTTACTGGTAAGTATGCTTAGAATTACTTTTCAGGGTTAGTGCTGGGCTAAAAGATGCAGCACTGTGTTCTCTCCTGATAACAAGTGAGTAAATCGGAATAGGTAGTTTGGCTGATTTAAGAGGAATATTTGTACGTTTCACAAATGGACACAGAAACTTTTCTGGTGAAAACCACACAATGTATTCCTACGGAAGGAAATACAAGTTACTGGTAAGTATGCTTAGAATTACTTTTCAGGGTCAGTGCTGGGCTAAAAGATGCAGCACTGGGTTCTCTTCTGATAACAGGTGAGTAAATCGGAATTGGTAGTTCGGCTGATTTTAGAGGAATATTTGTATTTTTCAAAAATGGACACTTACAAACTTTTGTGGTGAAAACCACACAATGGATTCCTATGGAAGGAAATACTAATCACTGGTAAGTACGCTTAGAATTACTTTCCAGGGTCAGTGCTGGGCTAAAAGACGCAGCATTGGATTATCTCCTGATAACAGGTGAGTAAATCGGAATTCGTAGTTCGACTGATTTTAGAGGAATATTTGTACGTTTCAAAAATGGACACAGAAACTTTTCTGGTGAAAACCACACAATGCATTCCTATGAAAGGAAATACAAGTTACTGTTAAGTATGCTTACAATTACTTTTCAGGGTCAGTGCTGGGCTAAAAGATGCAGCACTTGGTTCTCTCCTGATAACAGGTGAGTACATCGGAATAGGTAGTTTGGATGATTTAAGAGGAATATTTGTATGTTTCAAAAATGGACACAGAAACTTTTCTGGTGAAAACCACACACTGTATTCCTATTGAAGGAAATAAAAGTTAATCAGAATTCGTAGTTCGACTGATTTTAGTGGAATATTTGTACGTTTCAAAAATGTACAATTAGAAACTTTTCTGCTGAAAACCACACAATATATCCCTATGGAAGGAAATACAAGTTACTGGTAAGTACGCTTAGAATTACTTTCCAGGGTCAGTGCTGGGCTAAAAGATGCAGCACTGGATTCTCTCCTAATAACAGGTGAGTAAATTGACCACACAATGGATTCCTATTGAAGGAAATACAAGTTACTGGTAAGTACGCTTAGAATTACTTTCCAGGGTCAGTGATGAACTAAAAGATGCAGCACTGGGTTCTATCGTGATAACAGGTGAGTAAATTGGAATTCATAGTTCGACTGATTTTAGAGGAATATTTGTACGTTTCAAAAATGGACACAGAAACTTTTCTGGTGCAAACCACAGAATGCATTCCTATGGAAGGAAATACAAGTTACTGGTTAGTATGCTTAGAATTACTTTTCAGGGTTAGTGCTGGGCTAAAAGATGCAGCACTGGGTTCTCTCCTGATAACAGGTGAGAAAATCGGAATAAGTAGTTTGGCTGATTTAAGAGGAATATTTGTACGTTTCAAAAATGGACACAGAAACCATTCTGGTGAAAACCACACAATGCATTCCTATGGAAGGAAATACAAGTTACTGGTAAGTATGCTTAGAATTACTTTTCAGGGTTAGTGCTGTGCTAAAAGATGCAGCACTGGGTTCTATCCTGATAACAAGTGAGTAAATCGGAATAAGAAGTTTGGCTGATTTAAGAGGATTATTTGTACTTTTCAAAAATGGACACAGAAACTTTTATGGTTAAAACCACACAATGTATTCCTATGGAAGGAAATACAAGTTACTGGTAAGTATGCTTAGAATTAATTATCAGGGTCAGTGCTGGGCTAAAAGATGCAGCACTGGGTTCTCTTCTGATAACAGGTGAGTAAATCGGAATTTGTAGTTCAGCTGATTTCAGAGGAATATTTGTAAGTTTCAAAAATGGACACAGAAACTTTTGTGGTGAAAACCACAAAATCTATTCCTATGGAAGGAAATACAAGTTACTATTAAGTATGCTTAGAATTACTATTTCAGGGTCAGTGCTGGGCTAAAAGATGCAGCACTGGGTTCTCTCCTGATAACAGGTGAGTAAATAGGAATTCATAGTTCGACTGATTTTAGAGGAATATTTGTACGTTTAAAAAATGGACACAGAAACCATTCTGGTGAAAACCACGCAATGCATTCCTATGGAAGGAAATACAAGTTACTGGTAAGTATGCTTAGAATTACTTTTCAGGGTTAGTGCTGTGCTAAAAGATGCAGCACTGGGTTCTATCCTGATAACAAGTGAGTAAATCGGAATTTGTAGTTCAGCTGATTTCAGAGGAATATTTGTAAGTTTCAAAAATGGACACAGAAACTTTTGTGGTGAAAACCACAAAATCTATTCCTATGGAAGGAAATACAAGTTACTATTAAGTATGCTTAGAATTACTATTTCAGGGTCAGTGCTGGGCTAAAAGATGCAGCACTGGGTTCTCTCCTGATAACAGGTGAGTAAATAGGAGTTCATAGTTCGACTGATTTTAGAGGAATATTTGTACGTTTAAAAAATGGACACAGAAACCATTCTGGTGAAAACCACACAATGCATTCCTATGGAAGGAAATACAAGTTACTGGTAAGTATGCTTAGAATTACTTTTCAGGGTTAGTGCTGGGCTAAAAGATGCAGCACTGGGTTCTCTCCTGATAACAGGTGAGAAAATCGGAATAAGTAGTTTGGCTGATTTAAGAGGAATATTTATACGTTTCAAAAATGGACACAGAAACCATTCTGGTGAAAACCACACAATGCATTCCTATGGAAGGAAATACAAGTTACTGGTAAGTATGCTTAGAATTACCTTTCAGGGTTAGTGCTGTGCTAAAAGATGCAGCACTGGGTTCTATCCTGATAACAAGTGAGTAAATCGGAATAAGAAGTTTGGCTGATTTAAGAGGATTATTTTTACTTTTCAAAAATGGACACAGAAAATTTTCTGGTGAAAACCACACAATGTATTCCTATGGAAGGAAATACAAGTTACTGGTAAGTATGCTTAGAATTACTTTTCAGGGTCAGTGCTGGGCTAAAAGATGCAGCACTGGGTTCTCTTCTGATAACAGGTGAGTAAATCGGAATTCGTAGTTCGGCTGATTTTAGAGGAATATTTGTACGTTTCAAAAATGGACACTTAGAAACTTTTCTGATGGAAACCACACAATAGATTCCTATAGAAGGAAATACAAGTTACTGGTAAGTATGCTTAGAATTACTTTTCAGGGTCAGTGCTGGGCTAAAAGATGCAGCACTGGGATCTCTTCTGATAATAGGTGAGTAATTTAGAATTCGTAGTTCGATTGATTTTAGAGGAATATTTGTATATTTCAAAAAAGGACACAGAAACTTTTCTGGTGAAAACCACACGATGTATTCCTATGGAAGGAAATACAAGTTACTGGTAAGTATGCTTAGAATTACTTTTCAGGGTCAGTGTTGGGCTAAAAGATGCAGCACTGGGTTCTCTTCTGATAACAGGTGAGTAAATCGGAATTCGTAGTTCGACTGATTTTAGAGGAATATTTGTACGTTTCAAAAATGGACACTTAGAACATTTTCTGCTGATAACCACACAATATATTCCTATGGAAGCAAATGCAAGTTACTAGTAAGTATGCCTAGAATTACTTTCCAGGGTCAGTGCTGGGCTAAAAGATGCAGCACTGGATTCTCTCCTGACAACAGGTGAGTAAATCGGAATTCATAGTTCGGCTGATTTTAGAGGAATATTTGTGCGTTTCAAAAATGGACACTTAGAATCTTTTCTGCTGAAAACCACACAATGGATTCTTATGGAAGAAAATACAAGTTACTGGTAAGTACACTTAGAATACCTTTCCAGGGTCAGTGCTGGGCAACAAGATGCAGCACTGGGTTCTCTCCTGATAACAGGTGAGTAAATCGGAATTCGTAGTTCGGCTGATTTAAGAGGAATATTTGTAAGTTTCAAAAATGGACACAGAAACTTTTGTGGTGAAAACCACAAAATCTATTCCTATGGAAGGAAATACAAGTTACTATTAAGTATGCTTAGAATTACTATTTCAGGGTCAGTGCTGGGCTAAAAGATGCAGCACTGGGTTCTCTCCTGATAACAGGTGAGTAAATCGGAATTCGTAGTTCGGCTGATTTAAGAGGAATATTTGTACGTTTCAAAAATGGACACAGAAACTTTTCTGGTGAAAACCACAAAATGCATTCCCATCGAAGGAAATACAAGTTACTGGTAAGTATGCTTAGAATTACTTTACAGGGTCAGTGCTGGGCTAAAAGAAGCAGCACTGGGTTCTCTTCTGATAACAGGTGAGTAAATCGGAATTCGTAGTTCGACTGATTTTAGAGGAATATTTGTGCGTTTCAAAAATGGACACAGAAACCTTTCTGGTGAAAACCACACACTGCATTCCTATGGAAGGAAATACAAGTTACTGGTAAGTATGCTTAGAATTACTTTTCAGGGTTAGTGCTGGGCTAAAAGATGCAGCATCGGATTCTCTCCTGATAACAGATGAGTAAATCAAAATTCGTGGTTCGACTGATTTCAGAGGAATATTTGTACGTTTCAAAAATGGACACTTAGAAACTTTTCTGCTGAAAACCACAAAATGGATTCCTATGAAAGGAAATACAAGTTACTGGTACGTAACCATAGAATTACTGTCCAGGGTCAGTGCTGGGCTAAAAGATGCAGCACTGGATTCTCTCCTGATAACAGGTGAGTAAATCGGAATTCATAGTTCGGCTGATTTTAGAGGAATATTTGTACGTTTCAAAAATAGACACTTAGAATCTTTTCGGCTGAAAACCACACAATGTATTCCTATGGAAGGAAATACAAGTTACTGGTAAGTATGCTTAGAATTTGTTTTCAGGGTCAGTGCTGGGCTAAAAGATGCAGCACTGGGTTCTCTTCTGATAACAGGTGAGTAAATCGGAATTCGTAGTTCGACTGATTTTAAAGGAAAATTTGTACGTTTCAAAAATGGACAATTAGAAACTTTTCTGCTGAAAACCCCACAATATTTCCCTATGGAAGGAAATACAAGTTACTGGTAAGTATGCTTAGAATTACTTTTAAGGGTCAGTGCTGGGCTAAAAGATGCAGCAGTGGGTTCTCTTCTGATAACAGGTGAGTAAATCAGAATTTGTAGTTCGACTGATTTTAGAGGAATATTTGTACTTTTCAAAAATGGACAGAGAAACTTTTCTGGTGAAAACCACACATTGTATTCCCATGGAAGGAAATACAAGTTACTGGTAAGTATGCTTAGAATTACTTCTAAGGGTCAGTGCTGGGCTAAAAGATGCAACACTGGGTTCTCTTCTGATAACAGGTGAGTAAATCGGAATTCGTAGTTCAAATGATTTTAGAGGAATATTTGTACATTTCAAAAATAGACAGAAACTTTTCTGGTGAAAACCACACAATGCATTCCTATGGAAGGAATTACAAGTTACTGGTAAGTATGCTTAGAATTACTTTTCAGGGTTAGTGCTGGGCTAAAAGATGCAGCACTGTGTTCTCTCCTGATAACAAGTGAGTAAATCGGAATAGGTAGTTTGGCTGATTTAAGAGGAAAATTTGTACGTTTCACAAATGGACACAGAAACTTTTCTGGTGAAAACCACACAATGTATTCCTACGGAAGGAAATACAAGTTACTGGTAAGTATGCTTAGAATTACTTTTCAGGGTCAGTGCTGGGCTAAAAGATGCAGCACTGGGTTCTCTTCTGATAACAGGTGAGTAAATCGGAATTGGTAGTTCGGCTGATTTTAGAGGAATATTTGTACGTTTCAAAAATGGACACTTAGAAACTTTTGTGGTGAAAACCACACAATGGATTCCTATGGAAGGAAATACTAATCACTGGTAAGTACGCTTAGAATTACTTTCCAGGGTCAGTGCTGGGCTAAAAGACGCAGCATCGGATTCTCTCCTGATAACAGGTGAGTAAATCGGAATTCGTAGTTCGACTGATTTTAGAGGAATATTTGTACGTTTCAAAAATGGACACAGAAACTTTTCTGGTGAAAACCACACAATGCATTCCTATGAAAGGAAATACAAGTTACTGTTAAGTATGCTTACAATTACTTTTCAGGGTCAGTGCTGGGCTAAAAGATGCAGCACTTGGTTCTCTCCTGATAACAGGTGAGTACATCGGAATAGGTAGTTTGGATGATTTAAGAGGAATATTTGTATGTTTCAAAAATGGACACAGAAACTTTTCTGGTGAAAACCACACACTGTATTCCTATTGAAGGAAATAAAGGTTAATCAGAATTCGTAGTTCGACTGATTTTAGTGGAATATTTGTACGTTTCAAAAATGTACAATTAGAAACTTTTCTGCTGAAAACCACACAATATATCCCTATGGAAGGAAATACAAGTTACTGGTAAGTACGCTTAGAATTACTTTCCAGGGTCAGTGCTGGGCTAAAAGATGCAGCACTGGATTCTCTCCTAATAACAGGTGAGTAAATTGACCACACAATGGATTCCTATTGAAGGAAATACAAGTTACTGGTAAGTACGCTTAGAATTACTTTCCAGGGTCAGTGATGAACTAAAAGATGCAGCACTGGGTTCTATCGTGATAACAGGTGAGTAAATTGGAATTCGTAGTTCGACTGATTTTAGAGGAATATTTGTACGTTTCAAAAATGGACACAGAAACTTTTTTGGTGCAAACCACAGAATGCATTCCTATGGAAGGAAATACAAGTTACTGGTTAGTATGCTTAGAATTACTTTTCAGGGTTAGTGCTGGGCTAAAAGATGCAGCACTGTGTTCTCTCCTGATAACAGGTGAGAAAATCGGAATAAGTAGTTGGGCTGATTTAAGAGGAATATTTGTACGTTTCAAAAATGGACACAGAAACCATTCTGGTGAAAACCACACAATGCATTCCTATGGAAGGAAATACAAGTTACTGGTAAGTATGCTTAGAATTACTTTTCAGGGTTAGTGCTGTGCTAAAAGATGCAGCACTGGGTTCTATCCTGATAACAAGTGAGTAAATCGGAATAAGAAGTTTGGCTGATTTAAGAGGATTATTTGTACTTTTCAAAAATGGACACAGAAACTTTTCTGGTGAAAACCACACAATGTATTCCTATGGAAGGAAATACAAGTTACTGGTAAGTATGCTTAGAATTAATTTTCAGGGTCAGTGCTGGGCTAAAAGATGCAACACTGGGTTCTCTTCTGATAACAGGTGAGTAAATCGGAATTTGTAGTTCAGCTGATTTCAGAGGAATATTTGTAAGGTTCAAAAATGGACACAGAATCTTTTGTGGTGAAAACCACAAAATCTATTCCTATGGAAGGAAATACAAGTTACTATTAAGTATGCTTAGAATTACTATTTCAGGGTCAGTGCTGGGCTAAAAGATGCAACACTGGGTTCTCTCCTGATAACAGGTGAGTAAATAGGAATTCATAGTTCGACTGATTTTAGAGGAATATTTGTACGTTTAAAAAATGGACACAGAAACCATTCTGGTGAAAACCACACAATGCATTCCTATGGAAGGAAATACAAGTTACTGGTAAGTATGCTTAGAATTACTTTTCAGGGTTAGTGCTGGGCTAAAAGATGCAGCACTGGGTTCTCTCCTGATAACAGGTGAGAAAATCGGAATAAGTAGTTTGGCTGATTTAAGAGGAATATTTGTACGTTACAAAAATGGACACAGAAACCATTCTGGTGAAAACCACACAATGCATTCCTATGGAAGGAAATACAAGTTACTGGTAAGTATGCTTAGAATTACTTTGCAGGGTTAGTGCTGTGCTAAAAGATGCAGCACTGGGTTCTATCCTGATAACAAGTGAGTAAATCGGAATAAGAAGTTTGGCTGATTTAAGAGGATTATTTGTACTTTTCAAAAATGGACACAGAAAATTTTCTGGTGAAAACCACACAATGTATTCCTATGGAAGGAAATACAAGTTACTGGTAAGTATGCTTAGAATTACTTTTCAGGGTCAGTGCTGGGCTAAAAGATGCAGCACTGGGTTCTCTTCTGATAACAGGTGAGTAAATCGGAATTCATAGTTCGGCTGATTTTAGAGGAATATTTGTACGTTTCAAAAATGGACACTTAGAAACTTTTCTGGTGGAAACCACACAATGGATTCCTATAGAAGGAAATACAAGTTACTGGTAAGTACGCTTAGAATTACTTTTCAGGGTCAGTGCTGGGCTAAAAGATGCAGCACTGGGATCTCTTCTGATAACAGGTGAGTAAATCGGAATTCGTAGTTCGACTGATTTTAGAGGATTATTTGTACGTTTCAAAAATGGACCCAGAAACTTTTCTGGTGAAAACCACACAATGCATTCCTATGGAAGGAAATACAAGTTACTGGTAAGTATGCTTAGAATTACTTTTCAGGGTCAGTGCTGGGCTAAAAGATGCAGCACTGGGTTCTCTTCTGATAATAGGTGAGTAATTTAGAATTCGTAGTTCGATTGATTTTAGAGGAATATTTGTATATTTCAAAAAAGGACACAGAAACTTTTCTGGTGAAAACCACACGATGTATTCCTATGGAAGGAAATACCAGTTACTGGTAAGTATGCTTAGAAATATATTTCAGGGTCAGTGCTGGGCTAAAAGATACAGCACTGGGTTCTCTTCTGATAACAGGTGAGTAAATCGGAATTCGTAGTTCGACTGATTTTAGAGGAATATTTGTACGTTTCAAAAATGGACATTTAGAAACTTTTCTGCTGATAACCACACAATGGATTCCTATGGAAGGAAATACAAGTTACTGGTAAGTATGCTTAGAATTACTTTTCAGGGTCAGTGTTGGGCTAAAAGATGCAGCACTGGGTTCTCTTCTGATAACAGGTGAGTAAATCGGAATTCGTAGTTCGACTGATTTTAGAGGAATATTTGTGCGTTTCAAAAATGGAGACTTAGAAAATTTTCTGCTGAAAATCACACAATGGATTCCTAAGGAAGGAAACACAAGTTACTGGTAAGTACGCTTAGAATTACTTTTCAGGGTCAGTGCTGGGCTAAAAGATGCAGCACTGGGTTATCTTCTGATAACAGGTGAGTAAATCGGAATTCGTAGTTCGACTGATTTTAGAGGAATATTTGTACGTTTCAAAAATGGAAACAGAAACCTTTCTGGTGAAAACCACACACTGCATTCCTAAGGAAGGAAATACAAGTTACTGGTAAGTATGCTTAGAATTACTTTTCAGGGTTAGTGCTGGGCTAAAAGATGCAGCATCGGATTCTCTCCTGATAACAGATGAGTAAATCAAAATTCGTGGTTCGACTGATTTCAGAGGAATATTTGTACGTTTAAAAAATGGACACTTAGAAACTTTTCTGCTGAAAACCACACAATGGATTCCTATGGAAGGAAATACAAGTTACTGGTACGTACGCATAGAATTACTGTCCAGGGTCAGTGCTGGGCTAAAAGATGCAGCACTGGATTCTCTCCTGATAACAGGTGAGTAAATCGGAATTCATAGTTCGGCTGATTTTAGAGGAATATTTGTACGTTTCAAAAATAGACACTTAGAATCTTTTCTGCTGAAAACCACACAATGTATTCCTATGGAAGGAAATACAAGTTACTGATAAGTATGCTTAGAATTCGTTTTCAGGGTCAGTGCTGGGCTAAAAGATGCAGCACTGGGTTCTCTTCTGATAACAGGTGAGTAAATCGGAATTCGTAGTTCGACTGATTTTAAAGGAAAAGTTGTACGTTTCAAAAATGGACAATTAGAAACTTTTCTGCTGAAAACCCCACAATATTTCCCTATGGAAGGAAATACAAGTTACTGGTAAGTATGCTTAGAATTACTTTTAAGGGTCAGTGCTGGGCTAAAAGATGCAGCACTGGGTTCTCTTCTGATAACAGGTGAGTAAATCAGAATTCGTAGTTCGACTGATTTTAGAGGAATATTTGTACGTTTCAAAAATGGACAGAGAAACTTTTCTGGTGAAAACCACACATTGTATTCCTATGGAAGGAAATACAAGTTACTGGTAAGTATGCTTAGAATTACTTCTAAGGGTCAGTGCTGGGCTAAAAGATGCAACACTGGGTTCTCTTCTGATAACAGGTGAGTAAATCGGAATTCGTAGTTCAAATGATTTTAGAGGAATATTTGTACATTTCAAAAATAGACAGAAACTTTTCTGGTGAAAACCACACATTGTATTCCTATGGAAGGAAATACAAGTTACTGGTAAGAATGCTTAGAATTACTTCTAAGGGTCAGTGCTGGGCTAAAAGATGCAACACTGGGTTCTCTTCTGATAACAGGTGAGTAAATTGGAATTCGTAGTTCAAATGATTTTAAAGGAATATTTGTACATTTCAAAAATAGACAGAAACTTTTCTGGTGAAAACCACACAATGCATTCCTATGGAAGGAAATACAAGTTACTGGTAAGTATGCTTAGAATTACTTTTCAGGGTTAGTGCTGGGCTAAAAGATGCAGCACTGTGTTCTCTCCTGATAACAAGTGAGTAAATCGGAATAGGTAGTTTGGCTGATTTAAGAGGAATATTT
Source organism: Triturus cristatus (assembly GCF_964204655.1). NCBI lineage: Eukaryota > Metazoa > Chordata > Amphibia > Caudata > Salamandridae > Triturus > Triturus cristatus. The sequence continues at coordinate 999,153,267 of NC_140579.1, forward strand.
GTACGTTTCACAAATGGACACAGAAACTTTTCTGGTGAAAACCACACAATGTATTCCTACGGAAGGAAATACAAGTTACTGGTAAGTATGCTTAGAATTACTTTTCAGGGTCAGTGCTGGGCTAAAAGATGCAGCACTGGGTTCTCTTCTGATAACAGGTGAGTAAATCGGAATTGGTAGTTCGGCTGATTTTAGAGGAATATTTGTATTTTTCAAAAATGGACACTTACAAACTTTTGTGGTGAAAACCACACAATGGATTCCTATGGAAGGAAATACTAATCACTGGTAAGTACGCTTAGAATTACTTTCCAGGGTCAGTGCTGGACTAAAAGACGCAGCATCGGATTATCTCCTGATAACAGGTGAGTAAATCGGAATTCGTAGTTCGACTGATTTTAGAGGAATATTTGTACGTTTCAAAAATGGACACAGAAACTTTTCTGGTGAAAACCACACAATGCATTCCTATGAAAGGAAATACAAGTTACTGTTAAGTATGCTTACAATTACTTTTCAGGGTCAGTGCTGGGCTAAAAGATGCAGCACTTGGTTCTCTCCTGATAACAGGTGAGTACATCGGAATAGGTAGTTTGGATGATTTAAGAGGAATATTTGTATGTTTCAAAAATGGACACAGAAACTTTTCTGGTGAAAACCACACACTGTATTCCTATTGAAGGAAATAAAAGTTAATCAGAATTCGTAGTTCGACTGATTTTAGTGGAATATTTGTACGTTTCAAAAATGTACAATTAGAAACTTTTCTGCTGAAAACCACACAATATATCCCTATGGAAGGAAATACAAGTTACTGGTAAGTACGCTTAGAATTACTTTCCAGGGTCAGTGCTGGGCTAAAAGATGCAGCACTGGATTCTCTCCTAATAACAGGTGAGTAAATTGACCACACAATGGATTCCTATTGAAGGAAATACAAGTTACTGGTAAGTACGCTTAGAATTACTTTCCAGGGTCAGTGATGAACTAAAAGATGCAGCACTGGGTTCTATCGTGATAACAGGTGAGTAAATTGGAATTCATAGTTCGACTGATTTTAGAGGAATATTTGTACGTTTCAAAAATGGACACAGAAACTTTTCTGGTGCAAACCACAGAATGCATTCCTATGGAAGGAAATACAAGTTACTGGTTAGTATGCTTAGAATTACTTTTCAGGGTTAGTGCTGGGCTAAAAGATGCAGCACTGGGTTCTCTCCTGATAACAGGTGAGAAAATCGGAATAAGTAGTTTGGCTGATTTAAGAGGAATATTTGTACGTTTCAAAAATGGACACAGAAACCATTCTGGTAAAAACCACACAATGCATTCCTATGGAAGGAAATACAAGTTACTGGTAAGTATGCTTAGAATTACTTTTCAGGGTTAGTGCTGTGCTAAAAGATGCAGCACTGGGTTCTATCCTGATAACAAGTGAGTAAATCGGAATAAGAAGTTTGGCTGATTTAAGAGGATTATTTGTACTTTTCAAAAATGGACACAGAAACTTTTATGGTTAAAACCACACAATGTATTCCTATGGAAGGAAATACAAGTTACTGGTAAGTATGCTTAGAATTAATTATCAGGGTCAGTGCTGGGCTAAAAGATGCAGCACTGGGTTCTCTTCTGATAACAGGTGAGTAAATCGGAATTTGTAGTTCAGCTGATTTCAGAGGAATATTTGTAAGTTTCAAAAATGGACACAGAAACTTTTGTGGTGAAAACCACAAAATCTATTCCTATGGAAGGAAATACAAGTTACTATTAAGTATGCTTAGAATTACTATTTCAGGGTCAGTGCTGGGCTAAAAGATGCAGCACTGGGTTCTCTCCTGATAACAGGTGAGTAAATAGGAATTCATAGTTCGACTGATTTTAGAGGAATATTTGTACGTTTAAAAAATGGACACAGAAACCATTCTGGTGAAAACCACACAATGCATTCCTATGGAAGGAAATACAAGTTACTGGTAAGTATGCTTAGAATTACTTTTCAGGGTTAGTGCTGTGCTAAAAGATGCAGCACTGGGTTCTATCCTGATAACAAGTGAGTAAATCGGAATTTGTAGTTCAGCTGATTTCAGAGGAATATTTGTAAGTTTCAAAAATGGACACAGAAACTTTTGTGGTGAAAACCACAAAATCTATTCCTATGGAAGGAAATACAAGTTACTATTAAGTATGCTTAGAATTACTATTTCAGGGTCAGTGCTGGGCTAAAAGATGCAGCACTGGGTTCTCTCCTGATAACAGGTGAGTAAATAGGAGTTCATAGTTCGACTGATTTTAGAGGAATATTTGTACGTTTAAAAAATGGACACAGAAACCATTCTGGTGAAAACCACACAATGCATTCCTATGGAAGGAAATAAAAGTTACTGGTAAGTATGCTTAGAATTACTTTTCAGGGTTAGTGCTGGGCTAAAAGATGCAGCACTGGGTTCTCTCCTGATAACAGGTGAGAAAATCGGAATAAGTAGTTTGGCTGATTTAAGAGGAATATTTATACGTTTCAAAAATGGACACAGAAACCATTCTGGTGAAAACCACACAATGCATTCCTATGGAAGGAAATACAAGTTACTGGTAAGTATGCTTAGAATTACTTTTCAGGGTTAGTGCTGTGCTAAAAGATGCAGCACTGGGTTCTATCCTGATAACAAGTGAGTAAATCGGAATAAGAAGTTTGGCTGATTTAAGAGGATTATTTTTACTTTTCAAAAATGGACACAGAAAATTTTCTGGTGAAAACCACACAATGTATTCCTATGGAAGGAAATACAAGTTACTGGTAAGTATGCTTAGAATTACTTTTCAGGGTCAGTGCTGGGCTAAAAGATGCAGCACTGGGTTCTCTTCTGATAACAGGTGAGTAAATCGGAATTCGTAGTTCGGCTGATTTTAGAGGAATATTTGTACGTTTCAAAAATGGACACTTAGAAACTTTTCTGATGGAAACCACACAGTAGATTCCTATAGAAGGAAATACAAGTTACTGGTAAGTATGCTTAGAATTACTTTTCAGGGTCAGTGCTGGGCTAAAAGATGCAGCACTGGGATCTCTTCTGATAATAGGTGAGTAATTTAGAATTCGTAGTTCGATTGATTTTAGAGGAATATTTGTATATTTCAAAAAAGGACACAGAAACTTTTCTGGTGAAAACCACACGATGTATTCCTATGGAAGGAAATACAAGTTACTGGTAAGTATGCTTAGAATTACTTTTCAGGGTCAGTGTTGGGCTAAAAGATGCAGCACTGGGTTCTCTTCTGATAACAGGTGAGTAAATCGGAATTCGTAGTTCGACTGATTTTAGAGGAATATTTGTACGTTTCAAAAATGGACACTTAGAACATTTTCTGCTGATAACCACACAATATATTCCTATGGAAGCAAATGCAAGTTACTAGTAAGTATGCCTAGAATTACTTTCCAGGGTCAGTGCTGGGCTAAAAGATGCAGCACTGGATTCTCTCCTGACAACAGGTGAGTAAATCGGAATTCATAGTTCGGCTGATTTTAGAGGAATATTTGTACGTTTCAAAAATGGACACTTAGAATCTTTTCTGCTGAAAACCACACAATGGATTCTTATGGAAGAAAATACAAGTTACTGGTAAGTACACTTAGAATAACTTTCCAGGGTCAGTGCTGGGCAACAAGATGCAGCACTGGGTTCTCTCCTGATAACAGGTGAGTAAATCGGAATTCGTAGTTCGGCTGATTTAAGAGGAATATTTGTAAGTTTCAAAAATGGACACAGAAACTTTTGTGGTGAAAACCACAAAATCTATTCCTATGGAAGGAAATACAAGTTACTATTAAGTATGCTTAGAATTACTATTTCAGGGTCAGTGCTGGGCTAAAAGATGCAGCACTGGGTTCTCTCCTGATAACAGGTGAGTAAATCGGAATTCGTAGTTCGGCTGATTTAAGAGGAATATTTATACGTTTCAAAAATGGACACAGAAACTTTTCTGGTGAAAACCACAAAATGCATTCCCATCGAAGGAAATACAAGTTACTGGTAAGTATGCTTAGAATTACTTTACAGGGTCAGTGCTGGGCTAAAAGAAGCAGCACTGGGTTCTCTTCTGATAAGAGGTGAGTAAATCGGAATTCGTAGTTCGTCTGATTTTAGAGGAATATTTGTGCGTTTCAAAAATGGAGACTTAGAACATTTTCTGCTGAAAATCACACAATGGATTCCTATGGAAGGAAACACAAGTTACTGGTAAGTACGCTTAGAATTACTTTTCAGGGTCAGTGCTGGGCTAAAAGATGCAGCACTGGGTTATCTTCTGATAACAGGTGAGTAAATCGGAATTCGTAGTTCGACTGATTTTAGAGGAATATTTGTACGTTTCAAAAATGGACACAGAAACCTTTCTGGTGAAAACCACACACTGCATTCCTATGGAAGGAAATACAAGTTACTGGTAAGTATGCTTAGAATTACTTTTCAGGGTTAGTGCTGGGCTAAAAGATGCAGCATCGGATTCTCTCCTGATAACAGATGAGTAAATCAAAATTCGTGGTTCGACTGATTTCAGAGGAATATTTGTACGTTTCAAAAATGGACACTTAGAAACTTTTCTGCTGAAAACCACAAAATGGATTCCTATGAAAGGAAATACAAGTTACTGGTACGTAACCATAGAATTACTGTCCAGGGTCAGTGCTGGGCTAAAAGATGCAGCACTGGATTCTCTCCTGATAACAGGTGAGTAAATCGGAATTCATAGTTCGGCTGATTTTAGAGGAATATTTGTACGTTTCAAAAATAGACACTTAGAAGCTTTTCGGCTGAAAACCACACAATGTATTCCTATGGAAGGAAATACAAGTTACTGGTAAGTATGCTTAGAATTTGTTTTCAGGGTCAGTGCTGGGCTAAAAGATGCAGCACTGGGTTCTCTTCTGATAACAGGTGAGTAAATCGGAATTCGTAGTTCGACTGATTTTAAAGGAAAATTTGTACGTTTCAAAAATGGACAATTAGAAACTTTTCTGCTGAAAACCCCACAATATTTCCCTATGGAAGGAAATACAAGTTACTGGTAAGTATGCTTAGAATTACTTTTAAGGGTCAGTGCTGGGCTAAAAGATGCAGCAGTGGGTTCTCTTCTGATAACAGGTGAGTAAATCAGAATTTGTAGTTCGACTGATTTTAGAGGAATATTTGTACTTTTCAAAAATGGACAGAGAAACTTTTCTGGTGAAAACCACACATTGTATTCCCATGGAAGGAAATACAAGTTACTGGTAAGTATGCTTAGAATTACTTCTAAGGGTCAGTGCTGGGCTAAAAGATGCAACACTGGGTTCTCTTCTGATAACAGGTGAGTAAATCGGAATTCGTAGTTCAAATGATTTTAGAGGAATATTTGTACATTTCAAAAATAGACAGAAACTTTTCTGGTGAAAACCACACAATGCATTCCTATGGAAGGAATTACAAGTTACTGGTAAGTATGCTTAGAATTACTTTTCAGGGTTAGTGCTGGGCTAAAAGATGCAGCACTGTGTTCTCTCCTGATAACAAGTGAGTAAATCGGAATAGGTAGTTTGGCTGATTTAAGAGGAAAATTTGTACGTTTCACAAATGGACACAGAAACTTTTCTGGTGAAAACCACACAATGTATTCCTACGGAAGGAAATACAAGTTACTGGTAAGTATGCTTAGAATTACTTTTCAGGGTCAGTGCTGGGCTAAAAGATGCAGCACTGGGTTCTCTTCTGATAACAGGTGAGTAAATCGGAATTGGTAGTTCGGCTGATTTTAGAGGAATATTTGTACGTTTCAAAAATGGACACTTAGAAACTTTTGTGGTGAAAACCACACAATGGATTCCTATGGAAGGAAATACTAATCACTGGTAAGTACGCTTAGAATTACTTTCCAGGGTCAGTGCTGGGCTAAAAGACGCAGCATCGGATTCTCTCCTGATAACAGGTGAGTAAATCGGAATTCGTAGTTCGACTGATTTTAGAGGAATATTTGTACGTTTCAAAAATGGACACAGAAACTTTTCTGGTGAAAACCACACAATGCATTCCTATGAAAGGAAATACAAGTTACTGTTAAGTATGCTTACAATTACTTTTCAGGGTCAGTGCTGGGCTAAAAGATGCAGCACTTGGTTCTCTCCTGATAACAGGTGAGTACATCGGAATAGGTAGTTTGGATGATTTAAGAGGAATATTTGTATGTTTCAAAAATGGACACAGAAACTTTTCTGGTGAAAACCACACACTGTATTCCTATTGAAGGAAATAAAGGTTAATCAGAATTCGTAGTTCGACTGATTTTAGTGGAATATTTGTACGTTTCAAAAATGTACAATTAGAAACTTTTCTGCTGAAAACCACACAATATATCCCTATGGAAGGAAATACAAGTTACTGGTAAGTACGCTTAGAATTACTTTCCAGGGTCAGTGCTGGGCTAAAAGATGCAGCACTGGATTCTCTCCTAATAACAGGTGAGTAAATTGACCACACAAGGGATTCCTATTGAAGGAAATACAAGTTACTGGTAAGTACGCTTAGAATTACTTTCCAGGGTCAGTGATGAACTAAAAGATGCAGCACTGGGTTCTATCGTGATAACAGGTGAGTAAATTGGAATTCGTAGTTCGACTGATTTTAGAGGAATATTTGTACGTTTCAAAAATGGACACAGAAACTTTTTTGGTGCAAACCACAGAATGCATTCCTATGGAAGGAAATACAAGTTACTGGTTAGTATGCTTAGAATTACTTTTCAGGGTTAGTGCTGGGCTAAAAGATGCAGCACTGGGTTCTCTCCTGATAACAGGTGAGAAAATCGGAATAAGTAGTTGGGCTGATTTAAGAGGAATATTTGTACGTTTCAAAAATGGACACAGAAACCATTCTGGTGAAAACCACACAATGCATTCCTATGGAAGGAAATACAAGTTACTGGTAAGTATGCTTAGAATTACTTTTCAGGGTTAGTGCTGTGCTAAAAGATGCAGCACTGGGTTCTATCCTGATAACAAGTGAGTAAATCGGAATAAGAAGTTTGGCTGATTTAAGAGGATTATTTGTACTTTTCAAAAATGGACACAGAAACTTTTCTGGTGAAAACCACACAATGTATTCCTATGGAAGGAAATACAAGTTACTGGTAAGTATGCTTAGAATTAATTTTCAGGGTCAGTGCTGGGCTAAAAGATGCAACACTGGGTTCTCTTCTGATAACAGGTGAGTAAATCGGAATTTGTAGTTCAGCTGATTTCAGAGGAATATTTGTAAGGTTCAAAAATGGACACAGAATCTTTTGTGGTGAAAACCACAAAATCTATTCCTATGGAAGGAAATACAAGTTACTATTAAGTATGCTTAGAATTACTATTTCAGGGTCAGTGCTGGGCTAAAAGATGCAACACTGGGTTCTCTCCTGATAACAGGTGAGTAAATAGGAATTCATAGTTCGACTGATTTTAGAGGAATATTTGTACGTTTAAAAAATGGACACAGAAACCATTCTGGTGAAAACCACACAATGCATTCCTATGGAAGGAAATACAAGTTACTGGTAAGTATGCTTAGAATTACTTTGCAGGGTTAGTGCTGTGCTAAAAGATGCAGCACTGGGTTCTATCCTGATAACAAGTGAGTAAATCGGAATAAGAAGTTTGGCTGATTTAAGAGGATTATTTGTACTTTTCAAAAATGGACACAGAAAATTTTCTGGTGAAAACCACACAATGTATTCCTATGGAAGGAAATACAAGTTACTGGTAAGTATGCTTAGAATTACTTTTCAGGGTCAGTGCTGGGCTAAAAGATGCAGCACTGGGTTCTCTTCTGATAACAGGTGAGTAAATCGGAATTCATAGTTCGGCTGATTTTAGAGGAATATTTGTACGTTTCAAAAATGGACACTTAGAAACTTTTCTGGTGGAAACCACACAATGGATTCCTATAGAAGGAAATACAAGTTACTGGTAAGTACGCTTAGAATTACTTTTCAGGGTCAGTGCTGGGCTAAAAGATGCAGCACTGGGATCTCTTCTGATAACAGGTGAGTAAATCGGAATTCGTAGTTCGACTGATTTTAGAGGATTATTTGTACGTTTCAAAAATGGACCCAGAAACTTTTCTGGTGAAAACCACACAATGCATTCCTATGGAAGGAAATACAAGTTACTGGTAAGTATGCTTAGAATTACTTTTCAGGGTCAGTGCTGGGCTAAAAGATGCAGCACTGGGTTCTCTTCTGATAATAGGTGAGTAATTTAGAATTCGTAGTTCGATTGATTTTAGAGGAATATTTGTATATTTCAAAAAAGGACACAGAAACTTTTCTGGTGAAAACCACACGATGTATTCCTATGGAAGGAAATACCAGTTACTGGTAAGTATGCTTAGAAATATATTTCAGGGTCAGTGCTGGGCTAAAAGATACAGCACTGGGTTCTCTTCTGATAACAGGTGAGTAAATCGGAATTCGTAGTTCGACTGATTTTAGAGGAATATTTGTACGTTTCAAAAATGGACATTTAGAAACTTTTCTGCTGATAACCACACAATGGATTCCTATGGAAGGAAATACAAGTTACTGGTAAGTATGCTTAGAATTACTTTTCAGGGTCAGTGTTGGGCTAAAAGATGCAGCACTGGGTTCTCTTCTGATAACAGGTGAGTAAATCGGAATTCGTAGTTCGACTGATTTTAGAGGAATATTTGTGCGTTTCAAAAATGGAGACTTAGAAAATTTTCTGCTGAAAATCACACAATGGATTCCTATGGAAGGAAACACAAGTTACTGGTAAGTACGCTTAGAATTACTTTTCAGGGTCAGTGCTGGGCTAAAAGATGCAGCACTGGGTTATCTTCTGATAACAGGTGAGTAAATCGGAATTCGTAGTTCGACTGATTTTAGAGGAATATTTGTACGTTTCAAAAATGGAAACAGAAACCTTTCTGGTGAAAACCACACACTGCATTCCTAAGGAAGGAAATACAAGTTACTGGTAAGTATGCTTAGAATTACTTTTCAGGGTTAGTGCTGGGCTAAAAGATGCAGCATCGGATTCTCTCCTGATAACAGATGAGTAAATCAAAATTCGTGGTTCGACTGATTTCAGAGGAATATTTGTACGTTTAAAAAATGGACACTTAGAAACTTTTCTGCTGAAAACCACACAATGGATTCCTATGGAAGGAAATACAAGTTACTGGTACGTACGCATAGAATTACTGTCCAGGGTCAGTGCTGGGCTAAAAGATGCAGCACTGGATTCTCTCCTGATAACAGGTGAGTAAATCGGAATTCATAGTTCGGCTGATTTTAGAGGAATATTTGTACGTTTCAAAAATGGACAATTAGAAACTTTTCTGCTGAAAACCCCACAATATTTCCCTATGGAAGGAAATACAAGTTACTGGTAAGTATGCTTAGAATTACTTTTAAGGGTCAGTGCTGGGCTAAAAGATGCAGCACTGGGTTCTCTTCTGATAACAGGTGAGTAAATCAGAATTCGTAGTTCGACTGATTTTAGAGGAATATTTGTACGTTTCAAAAATGGACAGAGAAACTTTTCTGGTGAAAACCACACATTGTATTCCTATGGAAGGAAATACAAGTTACTGGTAAGTATGCTTAGAATTACTTCTAAGGGTCAGTGCTGGGCTAAAAGATGCAACACTGGGTTCTCTTCTGATAACAGGTGAGTAAATCGGAATTCGTAGTTCAAATGATTTTAGAGGAATATTTGTACATTTCAAAAATAGACAGAAACTTTTCTGGTGAAAACCACACATTGTATTCCTATGGAAGGAAATACAAGTTACTGGTAAGAATGCTTAGAATTACTTCTAAGGGTCAGTGCTGGGCTAAAAGATGCAACACTGGGTTCTCTTCTGATAACAGGTGAGTAAATCGGAATTCGTAGTTCAAATGATTTTAAAGGAATATTTGTACATTTCAAAAATAGACAGAAACTTTTCTGGTGAAAACCACACAATGCATTCCTATGGAAGGAAATACAAGTTACTGGTAAGTATGCTTAGAATTACTTTTCAGGGTTAGTGCTGGGCTAAAAGATGCAGCACTGTGTTCTCTCCTGATAACAAGTGAGTAAATCGGAATAGGTAGTTTGGCTGATTTAAGAGGAATATTTGTACGTTTCACAAATGGACACAGAAACTTTTCTGGTGAAAACCACACAATGTATTCCTACGGAAGGAAATACAAGTTACTGGTAAGTATGCTTAGAATTACTTTTCAGGGTCAGTGCTGGGCTAAAAGATGCAGCACTGGGTTCTCTTCTGATAACAGGTGAGTAAATCGGAATTGGTAGTTCGGCTGATTTTAGAGGAATATTTGTATTTTTCAAAAATGGACACTTACAAACTTTTGTGGTGAAAACCACACAATGGATTCCTATGGAAGGAAATACTAATCACTGGTAAGTACGCTTAGAATTACTTTCCAGGGTCAGTGCTGGGCTAAAAGACGCAGCATCGGATTATCTCCTGATAACAGGTGAGTAAATCGGAATTCGTAGTTCGACTGATTTTAGAGGAATATTTGTACGTTTCAAAAATGGACACAGAAACTTTTCTGGTGAAAACCACACAATGCATTCCTATGAAAGGAAATACAAGTTACTGTTAAGTATGCTTACAATTACTTTTCAGGGTCAGTGCTGGGCTAAAAGATGCAGCACTTGGTTCTCTCCTGATAACAGGTGAGTACATCGGAATAGGTAGTTTGGATGATTTAAGAGGAATATTTGTATGTTTCAAAAATGGACACAGAAACTTTTCTGGTGAAAACCACACACTGTATTCCTATTGAAGGAAATAAAAGTTAATCAGAATTCGTAGTTCGACTGATTTTAGTGGAATATTTGTACGTTTCAAAAATGTACAATTAGAAACTTTTCTGCTGAAAACCACACAATATATCCCTATGGAAGGAAATACAAGTTACTGGTAAGTACGCTTAGAATTACTTTCCAGGGTCAGTGCTGGGCTAAAAGATGCAGCACTGGATTCTCTCCTAATAACAGGTGAGTAAATTGACCACACAATGGATTCCTATTGAAGGAAATACAAGTTACTGGTAAGTACGCTTAGAATTACTTTCCAGGGTCAGTGATGAACTAAAAGATGCAGCACTGGGTTCTATCGTGATAACAGGTGAGTAAATTGGAATTCATAGTTCGACTGATTTTAGAGGAATATTTGTACGTTTCAAAAATGGACACAGAAACTTTTCTGGTGCAAACCACAGAATGCATTCCTATGGAAGGAAATACAAGTTACTGGTTAGTATGCTTAGAATTACTTTTCAGGGTTAGTGCTGGGCTAAAAGATGCAGCACTGGGTTCTCTCCTGATAACAGGTGAGAAAATCGGAATAAGTAGTTTGGCTGATTTAAGAGGAATATTTGTACGTTTCAAAAATGGACACAGAAACCATTCTGGTGAAAACCACACAATGCATTCCTATGGAAGGAAATACAAGTTACTGGTAAGTATGCTTAGAATTACTTTTCAGGGTTAGTGCTGTGCTAAAAGATGCAGCACTGGGTTCTATCCTGATAACAAGTGAGTAAATCGGAATAAGAAGTTTGGCTGATTTAAGAGGATTATTTGTACTTTTCAAAAATGGACACAGAAACTTTTATGGTTAAAACCACACAATGTATTCCTATGGAAGGAAATACAAGTTACTGGTAAGTATGCTTAGAATTAATTATCAGGGTCAGTGCTGGGCTAAAAGATGCAGCACTGGGTTCTCTTCTGATAACAGGTGAGTAAATCGGAATTTGTAGTTCAGCTGATTTCAGAGGAATATTTGTAAGTTTCAAAAATGGACACAGAAACTTTTGTGGTGAAAACCACAAAATCTATTCCTATGGAAGGAAATACAAGTTACTATTAAGTATGCTTAGAATTACTATTTCAGGGTCAGTGCTGGGCTAAAAGATGCAGCACTGGGTTCTCTCCTGATAACAGGTGAGTAAATAGGAATTCATAGTTCGACTGATTTTAGAGGAATATTTGTACGTTTAAAAAATGGACACAGAAACCATTCTGGTGAAAACCACACAATGCATTCCTATGGAAGGAAATACAAGTTACTGGTAAGTATGCTTAGAATTACTTTTCAGGGTTAGTGCTGTGCTAAAAGATGCAGCACTGGGTTCTATCCTGATAACAAGTGAGTAAATCGGAATTTGTAGTTCAGCTGATTTCAGAGGAATATTTGTAAGTTTCAAAAATGGACACAGAAACTTTTGTGGTGAAAACCACAAAATCTATTCCTATGGAAGGAAATACAAGTTACTATTAAGTATGCTTAGAATTACTATTTCAGGGTCAGTGCTGGGCTAAAAGATGCAGCACTGGGTTCTCTCCTGATAACAGGTGAGTAAATAGGAGTTCATAGTTCGACTGATTTTAGAGGAATATTTGTACGTTTAAAAAATGGACACAGAAACCATTCTGGTGAAAACCACACAATGCATTCCTATGGAAGGAAATACAAGTTACTGGTAAGTATGCTTAGAATTACTTTTCAGGGTTAGTGCTGGGCTAAAAGATGCAGCACTGGGTTCTCTCCTGATAACAGGTGAGAAAATCGGAATAAGTAGTTTGGCTGATTTAAGAGGAATATTTATACGTTTCAAAAATGGACACAGAAACCATTCTGGTGAAAACCACACAATGCATTCCTATGGAAGGAAATACAAGTTACTGGTAAGTATGCTTAGAATTACTTTTCAGGGTTAGTGCTGTGCTAAAAGATGCAGCACTGGGTTCTATCCTGATAACAAGTCAGTAAATCGGAATAAGAAGTTTGGCTGATTTAAGAGGATTATTTTTACTTTTCAAAAATGGACACAGAAAATTTTCTGGTGAAAACCACACAATGTATTCCTATGGAAGGAAATACAAGTTACTGGTAAGTATGCTTAGAATTACTTTTCAGGGTCAGTGCTGGGCTAAAAGATGCAGCACTGGGTTCTCTTCTGATAACAGGTGAGTAAATCGGAATTCGTAGTTCGGCTGATTTTAGAGGAATATTTGTACGTTTCAAAAATGGACACTTAGAAACTTTTCTGATGGAAACCACACAATAGATTCCTATAGAAGGAAATACAAGTTACTGGTAAGTATGCTTAGAATTACTTTTCAGGGTCAGTGCTGGGCTAAAAGATGCAGCACTGGGATCTCTTCTGATAATAGGTGAGTAATTTAGAATTCGTAGTTCGATTGATTTTAGAGGAATATTTGTATATTTCAAAAAAGGACACAGAAACTTTTCTGGTGAAAACCACACGATGTATTCCTATGGAAGGAAATACAAGTTACTGGTAAGTATGCTTAGAATTACTTTTCAGGGTCAGTGTTGGGCTAAAAGATGCAGCACTGGGTTCTCTCCTGATAACAGGTGAGTAAATCGGAATTCGTAGTTCGGCTGATTTAAGAGGAATATTTGTAAGTTTCAAAAATGGACACAGAAACTTTTGTGGTGAAAACCACAAAATCTATTCCTATGGAAGGAAATACAAGTTACTATTAAGTATGCTTAGAATTACTATTTCAGGGTCAGTGCTGGGCTAAAAGATGCAACACTGGGTTCTCTCCTGATAACAGGTGAGTAAATCGGAATTCGTAGTTCGGCTGATTTAAGAGGAATATTTGTACGTTTCAAAAATGGACACAGAAACTTTTCTGGTGAAAACCACAAAATGCATTCCCATCGAAGGAAATACAAGTTACTGGTAAGTATGCTTAGAATTACTTTACAGGGTCAGTGCTGGGCTAAAAGAAGCAGCACTGGGTTCTCTTCTGATAACAGGTGAGTAAATCGGAATTCGTAGTTCGACTGATTTTAGAGGAATATTTGTGCGTTTCAAAAATGGAGACTTAGAACATTTTCTGCTGAAAATCACACAATGGATTCCTATGGAAGGAAACACAAGTTACTGGTAAGTACGCTTAGAATTACTTTTCAGGGTCAGTGCTGGGCTAAAAGATGCAGCACTGGGTTATCTTCTGATAACAGGTGAGTAAATCGGAATTCGTAGTTCGACTGATTTTAGAGGAATATTTGTACGTTTCAAAAATGGACACAGAAACCTTTCTGGTGAAAACCACACACTGCATTCCTATGGAAGGAAATACAAGTTACTGGTAAGTATGCTTAGAATTACTTTTCAGGGTTAGTGCTGGGCTAAAAGATGCAGCATCGGATTCTCTCCTGATAACAGATGAGTAAATCAAAATTCGTGGTTCGACTGATTTCAGAGGAATATTTGTACGTTTCAAAAATGGACACTTAGAAACTTTTCTGCTGAAAACCACAAAATGGATTCCTATGAAAGGAAATACAAGTTACTGGTACGTAACCATAGAATTACTGTCCAGGGTCAGTGCTGGGCTAAAAGATGCAGCACTGGATTCTCTCCTGATAACAGGTGAGTAAATCGGAATTCATAGTTCGGCTGATTTTAGAGGAATATTTGTACGTTTCAAAAATAGACACTTAGAATCTTTTCGGCTGAAAACCACACAATGTATTCCTATGGAAGGAAATACAAGTTACTGGTAAGTATGCTTAGAATTTTTTTTCAGGGTCAGTGCTGGGCTAAAAGATGCAGCACTGGGTTCTCTTCTGATAACAGGTGAGTAAATCGGAATTCGTAGTTCGACTGATTTTAAAGGAAAATTTGTACGTTTCAAAAATGGACAATTAGAAACTTTTCTGCTGAAAACCCCACAATATTTCCCTATGGAAGGAAATACAAGTTACTGGTAAGTATGCTTAGAATTACTTTTAAGGGTCAGTGCTGGGCTAAAAGATGCAGCAGTGGGTTCTCTTCTGATAACAGGTGAGTAAATCAGAATTTGTAGTTCGACTGATTTTAGAGGAATATTTGTACTTTTCAAAAATGGACAGAGAAACTTTTCTGGTGAAAACCACACATTGTATTCCCATGGAAGGAAATACAAGTTACTGGTAAGTATGCTTAGAATTACTTCTAAGGGTCAGTGCTGGGCTAAAAGATGCAACACTGGGTTCTCTTCTGATAACAGGTGAGTAAATCGGAATTCGTAGTTCAAATGATTTTAGAGGAATATTTGTACATTTCAAAAATAGACAGAAACTTTTCTGGTGAAAACCACACAATGCATTCCTATGGAAGGAATTACAAGTTACTGGTAAGTATGCTTAGAATTACTTTTCAGGGTTAGTGCTGGGCTAAAAGATGCAGCACTGTGTTCTCTCCTGATAACAAGTGAGTAAATCGGAATAGGTAGTTTGGCTGATTTAAGAGGAAAATTTGTACGTTTCACAAATGGACACAGAAACTTTTCTGGTGAAAACCACACAATGTATTCCTACGGAAGGAAATACAAGTTACTGGTAAGTATGCTTAGAATTACTTTTCAGGGTCAGTGCTGGGCTAAAAGATGCAGCACTGGGTTCTCTTCTGATAACAGGTGAGTAAATCGGAATTGGTAGTTCGGCTGATTTTAGAGGAATATTTGTACGTTTCAAAAATGGACACTTACAAACTTTTGTGGTGAAAACCACACAATGGATTCCTATGGAAGGAAATACTAATCACTGGTAAGTACGCTTAGAATTACTTTCCAGGGTCAGTGCTGGGCTAAAAGATGCAGCATCGGATTCTCTCCTGATAACAGGTGAGTAAATCGGAATTCGTAGTTCGACTGATTTTAGAGGAATATTTGTAAGTTTCAAAAATAGACACAGAAACTTTTCTGGTGAAAACCACACAATGCATTCCTATGGAAGGAAATACAAGTTACTGTTAAGTATGCTTACAATTACTTTTCAGGGTCAGTGCTGGGCTAAAAGATGCAGCACTTGGTTCTCTCCTGATAACAGGTGAGTACATCGGAATAGGTAGTTTGGATGATTTAAGAGGAATATTTGTATGTTTCAAAAATGGACACAGAAACTTTTCTGGTGAAAACCACACACTGTATTCCTATTGAAGGAAATAAAAGTTAATCAGAATTCGTAGTTTGACTGATTTTAGTGAAATATTTGTACGTTTCAAAAATGTACAATTAGAAACTTTTCTGCTGAAAACCACACAATATATCCCTATGGAAGGAAATACAAGTTACTGGTAAGTACGCTTAGAATTACTTTCCAGGGTCAGTAATGAACTAAAAGATGCAGCACTGGGTTCTATCGTGATAACAGGTGAGTAAATTGGAATTCGTAGTTCGACTGATTTTAGAGGAATATTTGTACTTTTCAAAAATGGACAGAGAAACTTTTCTGGTGAAAACCAAACATTGTATTCCTATGGAAGGAAATACAAGTTACTGGTAAGTATGCTTAGAATTACTTCTAAGGGTCAGTGCTGGGCTAAAAGATGCAACACTGGGTTCTCTTCTGATAACAGGTGAGTAAATCGGAATTCGTAGTTCAAATGATGTTAGAGGAATATTTGTACATTTCAAAAATAGACAGAAACTTTTCTGGTGAAAACCACACAATGCATTCCTATAGAAGGAAATACAAGTTACTGGTAAGTATGCTTAGAATTACTTTTCAGGGTCAGTGCTGGGCTAAAAGATGCAGCACTGGGATCTCTTCTGATAATAGGTGAGTAATTTAGAATTCGTAGTTCGATTGATTTTAGAGGAATATTTGTATATTTCAAAAAAGGACACAGAAACTTTTCTGGTGAAAACCACACGATGTATTCCTATGGAAGGAAATACAAGTTACTGGTAAGTATGCTTAGAATTACTTTTCAGGGTCAGTGTTGGGCTAAAAGATGCAGCACTGGGTTCTCTTCTGATAACAGGTGAGTAAATCGGAATTCGTAGTTCGACTGATTTTAGAGGAATATTTGTACGTTTCAAAAATGGACACTTAGAACATTTTCTGCTGATAACCACACAATATATTCCTATGGAAGCAAATGCAAGTTACTAGTAAGTATGCCTAGAATTACTTTCCAGGGTCAGTGCTGGGCTAAAAGATGCAGCACTGGATTCTCTCCTGATAACAGGTGAGTAAATCGGAATTCATAGTTCGGCTGATTTTAGAGGAATATTTGTACGTTTCAAAAATGGACACTTAGAATCTTTTCTGCTGAAAACCACACAATGGATTCTTATGGAAGAAAATACAAGTTACTGGTAAGTACACTTAGAATAACTTTCCAGGGTCAGTGCTGGGCAACAAGATGCAGCACTGGGTTCTCTCCTGATAACAGGTGAGTAAATCGGAATTCGTAGTTCGGCTGATTTAAGAGGAATATTTGTAAGTTTCAAAAATGGACACAGAAACTTTTGTGGTGAAAACCACAAAATCTATTCCTATGGAAGGAAATACAAGTTACTATTAAGTATGCTTAGAATTACTATTTCAGGGTCAGTGCTGGGCTAAAAGATGCAGCACTGGGTTCTCTCCTGATAACAGGTGAGTAAATCGGAATTCGTAGTTCGGCTGATTTAAGAGGAATATTTGTACGTTTCAAAAATGGACACAGAAACTTTTCTGGTGAAAACCACAAAATGCATTCCCATCGAAGGAAATACAAGTTACTGGTAAGTATGCTTAGAATTACTTTACAGGGTCAGTGCTGGGCTAAAAGAAGCAGCACTGGGTTCTCTTCTGATAACAGGTGAGTAAATCGGAATTCGTAGTTCGACTGATTTTAGAGGAATATTTGTGCGTTTCAAAAATGGAGACTTAGAACATTTTCTGCTGAAAATCACACAATGGATTCCTATGGAAGGAAACACAAGTTACTGGTAAGTACGCTTAGAATTACTTTTCAGGGTCAGTGCTGGGCTAAAAGATGCAGCACTGGGTTATCTTCTGATAACAGGTGAGTAAATCGGAATTCGTAGTTCGACTGATTTTAGAGGAATATTTGTACGTTTCAAAAATGGACACAGAAACCTTTCTGGTGAAAACCACACACTGCATTCCTATGGAAGGAAATACAAGTTACTGGTAAGTATGCTTAGAATTACTTTTCAGGGTTAGTGCTGGGCTAAAAGATGCAGCATCGGATTCTCTCCTGATAACAGATGAGTAAATCAAAATTCGTGGTTCGACTGATTTCAGAGGAATATTTGTACGTTTCAAAAATGGACACTTAGAAACTTTTCTGCTGAAAACCACAAAATGGATTCCTATGAAAGGAAATACAAGTTACTGGTACGTAACCATAGAATTACTGTCCAGGGTCAGTGCTGGGCTAAAAGATGCAGCACTGGATTCTCTCCTGATAACAGGTGAGTAAATCGGAATTCATAGTTCGGCTGATTTTAGAGGAATATTTGTACGTTTCAAAAATAGACACTTAGAATCTTTTCGGCTGAAAACCACACAATGTATTCCTATGGAAGGAAATACAAGTTACTGGTAAGTATGCTTAGAATTTGTTTTCAGGGTCAGTGCTGGGCTAAAAGATGCAGCACTGGGTTCTCTTCTGATAACAGGTGAGTAAATCGGAATTCGTAGTTCGACTGATTTTAAAGGAAAATTTGTACGTTTCAAAAATGGACAATTAGAAACTTTTCTGCTGAAAACCCCACAATATTTCCCTATGGAAGGAAATACAAGTTACTGGTAAGTATGCTTAGAATTACTTTTAAGGGTCAGTGCTGGGCTAAAAGATGCAGCAGTGGGTTCTCTTCTGATAACAGGTGAGTAAATCAGAATTTGTAGTTCGACTGATTTTAGAGGAATATTTGTACTTTTCAAAAATGGACAGAGAAACTTTTCTGGTGAAAACCACACATTGTATTCCCATGGAAGGAAATACAAGTTACTGGTAAGTATGCTTAGAATTACTTCTAAGGGTCAGTGCTGGGCTAAAAGATGCAACACTGGGTTCTCTTCTGATAACAGGTGAGTAAATCGGAATTCGTAGTTCAAATGATTTTAGAGGAATATTTGTACATTTCAAAAATAGACAGAAACTTTTCTGGTGAAAACCACACAATGCATTCCTATGGAAGGAATTACAAGTTACTGGTAAGTATGCTTAGAATTACTTTTCAGGGTTAGTGCTGGGCTAAAAGATGCAGCACTGTGTTCTCTCCTGATAACAAGTGAGTAAATCGGAATAGGTAGTTTGGCTGATTTAAGAGGAAAATTTGTACGTTTCACAAATGGACACAGAAACTTTTCTGGTGAAAACCACACAATGTATTCCTACGGAAGGAAATACAAGTTACTGGTAAGTATGCTTAGAATTACTTTTCAGGGTCAGTGCTGGGCTAAAAGATGCAGCACTGGGTTCTCTTCTGATAACAGGTGAGTAAATCGGAATTGGTAGTTCGGCTGATTTTAGAGGAATATTTGTACGTTTCAAAAATGGACACTTACAAACTTTTGTGGTGAAAACCACACAATGGATTCCTATGGAAGGAAATACTAATCACTGGTAAGTACGCTTAGAATTACTTTCCAGGGTCAGTGCTGGGCTAAAAGATGCAGCATCGGATTCTCTCCTGATAACAGGTGAGTAAATCGGAATTCGTAGTTCGACTGATTTTAGAGGAATATTTGTACGTTTCAAAAATAGACACAGAAACTTTTCTGGTGAAAACCACACAATGCATTCCTATGGAAGGAAATACAAGTTACTGTTAAGTATGCTTACAATTACTTTTCAGGGTCAGTGCTGGGCTAAAAGATGCAGCACTTGGTTCTCTCCTGATAACAGGTGAGTACATCGGAATAGGTAGTTTGGATGATTTAAGAGGAATATTTGTATGTTTCAAAAATGGACACAGAAACTTTTCTGGTGAAAACCACACACTGTATTCCTATTGAAGGAAATAAAAGTTAATCAGAATTCGTAGTTTGACTGATTTTAGTGAAATATTTGTACGTTTCAAAAATGTACAATTAGAAACTTTTCTGCTGAAAACCACACAATATATCCCTATGGAAGGAAATACAAGTTACTGGTAAGTACGCTTAGAATTACTTTCCAGGGTCAGTAATGAACTAAAAGATGCAGCACTGGGTTCTATCGTGATAACAGGTGAGTAAATTGGAATTCGTAGTTCGACTGATTTTAGAGGAATATTTGTACTTTTCAAAAATGGACAGAGAAACTTTTCTGGTGAAAACCAAACATTGTATTCCTATGGAAGGAAATACAAGTTACTGGTAAGTATGCTTAGAATTACTTCTAAGGGTCAGTGCTGGGCTAAAAGATGCAACACTGGGTTCTCTTCTGATAACAGGTGAGTAAATCGGAATTCGTAGTTCAAATGATGTTAGAGGAATATTTGTACATTTCAAAAATAGACAGAAACTTTTCTGGTGAAAACCACACAATGCATTCCTATAGAAGGAAATACAAGTTACTGGTAAGTATGCTTAGAATTACTTTTCAGGGTCAGTGCTGGGCTAAAAGATGCAGCACTGGGATCTCTTCTGATAATAGGTGAGTAATTTAGAATTCGTAGTTCGATTGATTTTAGAGGAATATTTGTATATTTCAAAAAAGGACACAGAAACTTTTCTGGTGAAAACCACACGATGTATTCCTATGGAAGGAAATACAAGTTACTGGTAAGTATGCTTAGAATTACTTTTCAGGGTCAGTGTTGGGCTAAAAGATGCAGCACTGGGTTCTCTTCTGATAACAGGTGAGTAAATCAGAATTCGTAGTTCGACTGATTTTAGAGGAATATTTGTACGTTTCAAAAATGGACACTTAGAACATTTTCTGCTGATAACCACACAATATATTCCTATGGAAGCAAATGCAAGTTACTAGTAAGTATGCCTAGAATTACTTTCCAGGGTCAGTGCTGGGCTAAAAGATGCAGCACTGGATTCTCTCCTGATAACAGGTGAGTAAATCGGAATTCATAGTTCGGCTGATTTTAGAGGAATATTTGTACGTTTCAAAAATGGACACTTAGAATCTTTTCTGCTGAAAACCACACAATGGATTCTTATGGAAGAAAATACAAGTTACTGGTAAGTACACTTAGAATAACTTTCCAGGGTCAGTGCTGGGCAACAAGATGCAGCACTGGGTTCTCTCCTGATAACAGGTGAGTAAATCGGAATTCGTAGTTCGGCTGATTTAAGAGGAATATTTGTAAGTTTCAAAAATGGACACAGAAACTTTTGTGGTGAAAACCACAAAATCTATTCCTATGGAAGGAAATACAAGTTACTATTAAGTATGCTTAGAATTACTATTTCAGGGTCAGTGCTGGGCTAAAAGATGCAGCACTGGGTTCTCTCCTGATAACAGGTGAGTAAATCGGAATTCGTAGTTCGGCTGATTTAAGAGGAATATTTGTACGTTTCAAAAATGGACACAGAAACTTTTCTGGTGAAAACCACAAAATGCATTCCCATCGAAGGAAATACAAGTTACTGGTAAGTATGCTTAGAATTACTTTACAGGGTCAGTGCTGGGCTAAAAGAAGCAGCACTGGGTTCTCTTCTGATAACAGGTGAGTAAATCGGAATTCGTAGTTCGACTGATTTTAGAGGAATATTTGTGCGTTTCAAAAATGGAGACTTAGAACATTTTCTGCTGAAAATCACACAATGGATTCCTATGGAAGGAAACACAAGTTACTGGTAAGTACGCTTAGAATTACTTTTCAGGGTCAGTGCTGGGCTAAAAGATGCAGCACTGGGTTATCTTCTGATAACAGGTGAGTAAATCGGAATTCGTAGTTCGACTGATTTTAGAGGAATATTTGTACGTTTCAAAAATGGACACAGAAACCTTTCTGGTGAAAACCACACACTGCATTCCTATGGAAGGAAATACAAGTTACTGGTAAGTATGCTTAGAATTACTTTTCAGGGTTAGTGCTGGGCTAAAAGATGCAGCATCGGATTCTCTCCTGATAACAGATGAGTAAATCAAAATTCGTGGTTCGACTGATTTCAGAGGAATATTTGTACGTTTCAAAAATGGACACTTAGAAACTTTTCTGCTGAAAACCACAAAATGGATTCCTATGAAAGGAAATACAAGTTACTGGTACGTAACCATAGAATTACTGTCCAGGGTCAGTGCTGGGCTAAAAGATGCAGCACTGGATTCTCTCCTGATAACAGGTGAGTAAATCGGAATTCATAGTTCGGCTGATTTTAGAGGAATATTTGTACGTTTCAAAAATAGACACTTAGAATCTTTTCGGCTGAAAACCACACAATGTATTCCTATGGAAGGAAATACAAGTTACTGGTAAGTATGCTTAGAATTTGTTTTCAGGGTCAGTGCTGGGCTAAAAGATGCAGCACTGGGTTCTCTTCTGATAACAGGTGAGTAAATCGGAATTCGTAGTTCGACTGATTTTAAAGGAAAATTTGTACATTTCAAAAATGGACAATTAGAAACTTTTCTGCTGAAAACCCCACAATATTTCCCTATGGAAGGAAATACAAGTTACTGGTAAGTATGCTTAGAATTACTTTTAAGGGTCAGTGCTGGGCTAAAAGATGCAGCAGTGGGTTCTCTTCTGATAACAGGTGAGTAAATCAGAATTTGTAGTTCGACTGATTTTAGAGGAATATTTGTACTTTTCAAAAATGGACAGAGAAACTTTTCTGGTGAAAACCACACATTGTATTCCCATGGAAGGAAATACAAGTTACTGGTAAGTATGCTTAGAATTACTTCTAAGGGTCAGTGCTGGGCTAAAAGATGCAAGACTGGGTTCTCTTCTGATAACAGGTGAGTAAATCGGAATTCGTAGTTCAAATGATTTTAGAGGAATATTTGTACATTTCAAAAATAGACAGAAACTTTTCTGGTGAAAACCACACAATGCATTCCTATGGAAGGAATTACAAGTTACTGGTAAGTATGCTTAGAATTACTTTTCAGGGTTAGTGCTGGGCTAAAAGATGCAGCACTGTGTTCTCTCCTGATAACAAGTGAGTAAATCGGAATAGGTAGTTTGGCTGATTTAAGAGGAAAATTTGTACGTTTCACAAATGGACACAGAAACTTTTCTGGTGAAAACCACACAATGTATTCCTACGGAAGGAAATACAAGTTACTGGTAAGTATGCTTAGAATTACTTTTCAGGGTCAGTGCTGGGCTAAAAGATGCAGCACTGGGTTCTCTTCTGATAACAGGTGAGTAAATCGGAATTGGTAGTTCGGCTGATTTTAGAGGAATATTTGTACGTTTCAAAAATGGACACTTACAAACTTTTGTGGTGAAAACCACACAATGGATTCCTATGGAAGGAAATACTAATCACTGGTAAGTACGCTTAGAATTACTTTCCAGGGTCAGTGCTGGGCTAAAAGATGCAGCATCGGATTCTCTCCTGATAACAGGTGAGTAAATCGGAATTCGTAGTTCGACTGATTTTAGAGGAATATTTGTACGTTTCAAAAATAGACACAGAAACTTTTCTGGTGAAAACCACACAATGCATTCCTATGGAAGGAAATACAAGTTACTGTTAAGTATGCTTACAATTACTTTTCAGGGTCAGTGCTGGGCTAAAAGATGCAGCACTTGGTTCTCTCCTGATAACAGGTGAGTACATCGGAATAGGTAGTTTGGATGATTTAAGAGGAATATTTGTATGTTTCAAAAATGGACACAGAAACTTTTCTGGTGAAAACCACACTCTGTATTCCTATTGAAGGAAATAAAAGTTAATCAGAATTCGTAGTTTGACTGATTTTAGTGAAATATTTGTACGTTTCAAAAATGTACAATTAGAAACTTTTCTGCTGAAAACCACACAATATATCCCTATGGAAGGAAATACAAGTTACTGGTAAGTACGCTTAGAATTACTTTCCAGGGTCAGTAATGAACTAAAAGATGCAGCACTGGGTTCTATCGTGATAACAGGTGAGTAAATTGGAATTCGTAGTTCGACTGATTTTAGAGGAATATTTGTACTTTTCAAAAATGGACAGAGAAACTTTTCTGGTGAAAACCAAACATTGTATTCCTATGGAAGGAAATACAAGTTACTGGTAAGTATGCTTAGAATTACTTCTAAGGGTCAGTGCTGGGCTAAAAGATGCAACACTGGGTTTTCTTCTGATAACAGGTGAGTAAATCGGAATTCGTAGTTCAAATGATGTTAGAGGAATATTTGTACATTTCAAAAATAGACAGAAACTTTTCTGGTGAAAACCACACAATGCATTCCTATGGAAGGAAATACAAGTTACTGGTAAGTATGCTTAGAATTACTTTTCAGGGTTAGTGCTGGGCTAAAAGATGCAGCACTGTGTTCTCTCCTGATAACAAGTGAGTAAATCGGAATAGGTAGTTTGGCTGATTTAAGAGGAAAATTTGTACGTTTCACAAATGGACACAGAAACTTTTCTGGTGAAAACCACACAATGTATTCCTACGGAAGGAAATACAAGTTACTGGTAAGTATGCTTAGAATTACTTTTCAGGGTCAGTGCTGGGCTAAAAGATGCAGCACTGGGTTCTCTTCTGATACCAGGTGAGTAAATCAGAATTGGTAGTTCGGCTGATTTTAGAGGAATATTTGTACGTTTCAAAAATGGACACTTACAAACTTTTGTGGTGAAAACCACACAATGGATTCCTATGGAAGGAAATACTAATCACTGGTAAGTATGCTTAGAATTACTTTCTAAGGTCAGTGCTGGGCTAAAAGATGCAGCATCGGATTCTCTCCTGATAACAGGTGAGTAAATCGGAATTCGTAGTTCGACTGATTTTAGAGGAATATTTGTACGTTTCAAAAATAGACACAGAAACTTTTCTGGTGAAAACCACACAATGCATTCCTATGGAAGGAAATACAAGTTACTGTTAAGTATGCTTACAATTACTTTTCAGGGTCAGTGCTGGGCTAAAAGATGCAGCACTTGGTTCTCTCCTGATAACAGGTGAGTACATCGGAATAGGTAGTTTGGATGATTTAAGAGGAATATTTGTATGTTTCAAAAATGGACACAGAAACTTTTCTGGTGAAAACCACACACTGTATTCCTATTGAAGGAAATAAAAGTTAATCAGAATTCGTAGTTCGACTGATTTTAGTGAAATATTTGTACGTTTCAAAAATGTACAATTAGAAACTTTTCTGCTGAAAACCACACAATATATCCCTATGGAAGGAAATACAAGTTACTGGTAAGTACGCTTAGAATTACTTTCCAGGGTCAGTAATGAACTAAAAGATGCAGCACTGGGTTCTATCGTGATAACAGGTGAGTAAATTGGAATTCGTAGTTCGACTGATTTTAGAGGAATATTTGTACTTTTCAAAAATGGACAGAGAAACTTTTCTGGTGAAAACCAAACATTGTATTCCTATGGAAGGAAATACAAGTTACTGGTAAGTATGCTTAGAATTACTTCTAAGGGTCAGTGCTGGGCTAAAAGATGCAACACTGGGTTCTCTTCTGATAACAGGTGAGTAAATCGGAATTCGTAGTTCAAATGATTTTAGAGGAATATTTGTACATTTCAAAAATAGACAGAAACTTTTCTGGTGAAAACCACACAATGCATTCCTATGGAAGGAAATACAAGTTACTGGTAAGTATGCTTAGAATTACTTTTCAGGGTTAGTGCTGGGCTAAAAGATGCAGCACTGTGTTCTCTCCTGATAACAAGTGAGTAAATCGGAATAGGTAGTTTGGCTGATTTAAGAGGAAAATTTGTACGTTTCACAAATGGACACAGAAACATTTCTGGTGAAAACCACACAATGTATTCCTACGGAAGGAAATACAAGTTACTGGTAAGTATGCTTAGAATTACTTTTCAGGGTCAGTGCTGGGCTAAAAGATGCAGCACTGGGTTCTCTTCTGATAACAGGTGAGTAAATCGGAATTGGTAGTTCGGCTGATTTTAGAGGAATATTTGTACGTTTCAAAAATGGACACTTACAAACTTTTGTGGTGAAAACCACACAATGGATTCCTATGGAAGGAAATACTAATCACTGGTAAGTACGCTTAGAATTACTTTCCAGGGTCAGTGCTGGGCTAAAAGATGCAGCATCGGATTCTCTCCTGATAACAGGTGAGTAAATCGGAATTCGTAGTTCGACTGATTTTAGAGGAATATTTGTACGTTTCAAAAATAGACACAGAAACTTTTCTGGTGAAAACCACACAATGCATTCCCATGGAAGGAAATACAAGTTACTGTTAAGTATGCTTACAATTACTTTTCAGGGTCAGTGCTGGGCTAAAAGATGCAGCACTTGGTTCTCTCCTGATAACAGGTGAGTACATCGCAATAGGTAGTTTGGATGATTTAAGAGGAATATTTGTATGTTTCAAAAATGGACACAGAAACTTTTCTGGTGAAAACCACACACTGTATTCCTATTGAAGGAAATAAAAGTTAATCAGAATTCATAGTTCGACTGATTTTAGTGAAATATTTGTACGTTTCAAAAATGTACAATTAGAAACTTTTCTGCTGAAAACCACACAATATATCCCTATGGAAGGAAATACAAGTTACTGGTAAGTACGCTTAGAATTACTTTCCAGGGTCAGTAATGAACTAAAAGATGCAGCACTGGGTTCTATCGTGATAACAGGTGAGTAAATTGGAATTCGTAGTTCGACTGATTTTAGAGGAATATTTGTACGTTTCAAAAATGGACACAGAAACTTTTCTGGTGCAAACCACAGAATGCATTCCTATGGAAGGAAATACAAGTTACTGGTTAGTATGCTTAGAATTACTTTTCAGGGTTAGTGCTGGGCTAAAATATGCAGCACTGGGTTCTCTCCTGATAACAGGTGAGAAAATCGGAATAAGTAGTTTGGCTGATTTAAGAGGAATATTTGTACGTTTCAAAAATGGACACAGAAACCATTCTGGTGAAAACCACACAATGCATTCCTATGGAAGGAAATACAAGTTACTGGTAAGTACGCTTAGAATTACTTTTCAGGGTTAGTGCTGTGCTAAAAGATGCAGCACTGGGTTCTATCCTCATAACAAGTGAGTAAATCGGAATAAGAAGTTTGGCTGATTTAAGAGGATTATTTGTACTTTTCAAAAATGGACACAGAAACTTTTCTGGTGAAAACCACACAATCTATTCCTATGGAAGGAAATACAAGTTACTGGTAAGTATGCTTAGAATTACTTTTCAGGGTCAGTGCTGGGCTAAATGATGCAGCACTGGGTTCTCTTCTGATAACAGGTGAGTAAATCGGAATTCGTAGTTCGGCTGATTTTAGAGGAATATTTGTACGTTTCAAAAATGGACACTTAGAAACTTTTCTGGTGGAAACCACACAATGGATTCCTATAGAAGGAAATACAAGTTACTGGTAAGTACGCTTAGAATTACTTTTCAGGGTCAGTGCTGGGCTAAAAGATGCAGCACTGGGATCTCT
This sequence comes from Triturus cristatus, assembly GCF_964204655.1. Lineage (NCBI taxonomy): Eukaryota > Metazoa > Chordata > Amphibia > Caudata > Salamandridae > Triturus > Triturus cristatus. The sequence continues at coordinate 999,180,651 of NC_140579.1, forward strand.
TCTGATAACAGGTGAGTAAATCGGAATTCGTAGTTCGACTGATTTTAGAGGATTATTTGTACGTTTCAAAAATGGACCCAGAAACTTTTCTGGTGAAAACCACACAATGCATTCCTATGGAAGGAAATACAAGTTACTGGTAAGTATGCTTAGAATTACTTTTCAGGGTCAGTGCTGGGCTAAAAGATGCAGCACTGGGTTCTCTTCTGATAATAGGTGAGTAATTTAGAATTCGTAGTTCGATTGATTTTAGAGGAATATTTGTATATTTCAAAAAAGGACACAGAAACTTTTCTGATGAAAACCACACGATGTGTTCCTATGGAAGGAAATACAAGTTACTGGTAAGTATGCTTAGAAATATATTTCAGGGTCAGTGCTGGGCTAAAAGATACAGCACTGGGTTCTCTTCTGATAACAGGTGAGTAAATCGGAATTCGTAGTTCGACTGATTTTAGAGGATTATTTGTATATTTCAAAAAAGGACACAGAAACTTTTCTGGTGAAAACCACACGATGTATTCCTATGGAAGGAAATACAAGTTACTGGTAAGTATGCTTAGAAATATATTTCAGGGTCAGTGCTGGGCTAAAAGATACAGCACTGGGTTCTCTTCTGATAACAGGTGAGTAAATCGGAATTCGTAGTTCGACTGATTTTAGAGGAATATTTGCATGTTTCAAAAATGGACATTTAGAAACTTTTCTGCTGATAACCACACAATGGATTCCTATGGAAAGAAATACAAGTTACTGGTAAGTATGCATAGAATTACTTTTCAGGGTCAGTGTTGGGCTAAAAGATACAGCTCTGGGTTCTCTTCTGATAACAGGTGAGTAAATCGGAATTGGTAGTTCGGCTGATTTTAGAGGAATATTTGTATTTTTCAAAAATGGACACTTACAAACTTTTGTGGTGAAAACCACACAATGGATTCCTATGGAAGGAAATACTAATCACTGGTAAGTACGCTTAGAATTACTTTCCAGGGTCAGTGCTGGGCTAAAAGACGCAGCATCGGATTATCTCCTGATAACAGGTGAGTAAATCGGAATTCGTAGTTCGACTGATTTTAGAGGAATATTTGTACGTTTCAAAAATGGACACAGAAACTTTTCTGGTGAAAACCACACAATGCATTCCTATGAAAGGAAATACAAGTTACTGTTAAGTATGCTTACAATTACTTTTCAGGGTCAGTGCTGGGCTAAAAGATGCAGCACTTGGTTCGCTCCTGATAACAGGTGAGTACATCGGAATAGGTAGTTTGGATGATTTAAGAGGAATATTTGTATGTTTCAAAAATGGACACAGAAACTTTTCTGGTGAAAACCACACACTGTATTCCTATTGAAGGAAATAAAAGTTAATCAGAATTCGTAGTTCGACTGATTTTAGTGGAATATTTGTACGTTTCAAAAATGTACAATTAGCAACTTTTCTGCTGAAAACCACACAATATATCCCTATGGAAGGAAATACAAGTTACTGGTAAGTACGCTTAGAATTACTTTCCAGGGTCAGTGCTGGGCTAAAAGATGCAGCACTGGATTCTCTCCTAATAACAGGTGAGTAAATTGACCACACAATGGATTCCTATTGAAGGAAATACAAGTTACTGGTAAGTACGCTTAGAATTACTTTCCAGGGTCAGTGATGAACTAAAAGATGCAGCACTGGGTTCTATCGTGATAACAGGTGAGTAAATTGGAATTCATAGTTCGACTGATTTTAGAGGAATATTTGTACGTTTCAAAAACTGGACACAGAAACTTTTCTGGTGCAAACCACAGAATGCATTCCTATGGAAGGAAATACAAGTTACTGGTTAGTATGCTTAGAATTACTTTTCAGGGTTAGTGCTGGGCTAAAAGATGCAGCACTGGGTTCTCTCCTGATAACAGGTGAGAAAATCGGAATAAGTAGTTTGGCTGATTTAAGAGGAATATTTGTACGTTTCAAAAATGGACACAGAAACCATTCTGGTGAAAACCACACAATGCATTCCTATGGAAGGAAATACAAGTTACTGGTAAGTATGCTTAGAATTACTTTTCAGGGTTAGTGCTGTGCTAAAAGATGCAGCACTGGGTTCTATCCTGATAACAAGTGAGTAAATCGGAATAAGAAGTTTGGCTGATTTAAGAGGATTATTTGTACTTTTCAAAAATGGACACAGAAACTTTTATGGTGAAAACCACACAATGTATTCCTATGGAAGGAAATACAAGTTACTGGTAAGTATGCTTAGAAATAATTATCAGGGTCAGTGCTGGGCTAAAAGATGCAGCACTGGGTTCTCTTCTGATAACAGATGAGTAAATCGGAATTTGTAGTTCAGCTGATTTCAGAGGAATATTTGTAAGTTTCAAAAATGGACACAGAAACTTTTGTGGTGAAAACCACAAAATCTATTCCTATGGAAGGAAATACAAGTTACTATTAAGTATGCTTAGAATTACTATTTCAGGGTCAGTGCTGGGCTAAAAGATGCAGCACTGGGTTCTCTCCTGATAACAGGTGAGTAAATAGGAATTCATAGTTCGACTGATTTTAGAGGAATATTTGTACGTTTAAAAAATGGACACAGAAACCATTCTGGTGAAAACCACACAATGCATTCCTATGGAAGGAAATACAAGTTACTGGTAAGTATGCTTAGAATTACTTTTCAGGGTTAGTGCTGGGCTAAAAGATGCAGCACTGGGTTCTCTCCTGATAACAGGTGAGAAAATCGGAATAAGTAGTTTGGCTGATTTAAGAGGAATATTTGTACGTTTCAAAAATGGACACAGAAACCATTCTGGTGAAAACCACACAATGCATTCCTATGGAAGGAAATACAAGTTACTGGTAAGTATGCTTAGAATTAATTTTCAGGGTTAGTGCTGTGCTAAAAGATGCAGCACTGGGTTCTATCCTGATAACAAGTGAGTAAATCGGAATTTGTAGTTCAGCTGATTTCAGAGGAATATTTGTAAGTTTCAAAAATGGACACAGAAACTTTTGTGGTGAAAACCACAAAATCTATTCCTATGGAAGGAAATACAAGTTACTATTAAGTATGCTTAGAATTACTATTTCAGGGTCAGTGCTGGGCTAAAAGATGCAGCACTGGGTTCTCTCCTGATAACAGGTGAGTAAATAGGAGTTCATAGTTCGACTGATTTTAGAGGAATATTTGTACGTTTAAAAAATGGACACAGAAACCATTCTGGTGAAAACCACACAATGCATTCCTATGGAAGGAAATACAAGTTACTGGTAAGTATGCTTAGAATTACTTTTCAGGGTTAGTGCTGGGCTAAAAGATGCAGCACTGGGTTCTCTCCTGATAACAGGTGAGAAAATCGGAATAAGTAGTTTGGCTGATTTAAGAGGAATATTTATACGTTTCAAAAATGGACACAGAAACCATTCTGGTGAAAACCACACAATGCATTCCTATGGAAGGAAATACAAGTTACTGGTAAGTATGCTTAGAATTACTTTTCAGGGTTAGTGCTGTGCTAAAAGATGCAGCACTGGGTTCTATCCTGATAACAAGTGAGTAAATCGGAATAAGAAGTTTGGCTGATTTAAGAGGATTATTTTTACTTTTCAAAAATGGACACAGAAAATTTTCTGGTGAAAACCACACAATGTATTCCTATGGAAGGAAATACAAGTTACTGGTAAGTATGCTTAGAATTACTTTTCAGGGTCAGTGCTGGGCTAAAAGATGCAGCACTGGGTTCTCTTCTGATAACAGGTGAGTAAATCGGAATTCGTAGTTCGGCTGATTTTAGAGGAATATTTGTACGTTTCAAAAATGGACACTTAGAAACTTTTCTGATGGAAACCACACAATAGATTCCTATAGAAGGAAATACAAGTTACTGGTAAGTATGCTTAGAATTACTTTTCAGGGTCAGTGCTGGGCTAAAAGATGCAGCACTGGGATCTCTTCTGATAATAGGTGAGTAATTTAGAATTCGTAGTTCGATTGATTTTAGAGGAATATTTGTATATTTCAAAAAAGGACACAGAAACTTTTCTGGTGAAAACCACACGATGTATTCCTATGGAAGGAAATACAAGTTACTGGTAAGTATGCTTAGAATTACTTTTCAGGGTCAGTGTTGGGCTAAAAGATGCAGCACTGGGTTCTCTTCTGATAACAGGTGAGTAAATCGGAATTCGTAGTTCGACTGATTTTAGAGGAATATTTGTACGTTTCAAAAATGGACACTTAGAACATTTTCTGCTGATAACCACACAATATATTCCTATGGAAGCAAATGCAAGTTACTAGTAAGTATGCCTAGAATTACTTTCCAGGGTCAGTGCTGGGCTAAAAGATGCAGCACTGGATTCTCTCCTGATAACAGGTGAGTAAATCGGAATTCATAGTTCGGCTGATTTTAGAGGAATATGTGTACGTTTCAAAAATGGACACTTAGAATCTTTTCTGCTGAAAACCACACAATGGATTCTTATGGAAGAAAATACAAGTTACTGGTAAGTACACTTAGAATAACTTTCCAGGGTCAGTGCTGGGCAACAAGATGCAGCACTGGGTTCTCTCCTGATAACAGGTGAGTAAATCGGAATTCGTAGTTCGGCTGATTTAAGAGGAATATTTGTAAGTTTCAAAAATGGACACAGAAACTTCTGTGGTGAAAACCACAAAATCTATTCCTATGGAAGGAAATACAAGTTACTATTAAGTATGCTTAGAATTACTATTTCAGGGTCAGTGCTGGGCTAAAAGATGCAGCACTGGGTTCTCTCCTGATAACAGGTGAGTAAATCGGAATTTGTAGTTCGGCTGATTTAAGAGGAATATTTGTACGTTTCAAAAATGGACAGAAACTTTTCTGGTGAAAACCACAAAATGCATTCCCATCGAAGGAAATACAAGTTACTGGTAAGTATGCTTAGAATTACTTTACAGGGTCAGTGCTGGGCTAAAAGAAGCAGCACTGGGTTCTCTTCTGATAACAGGTGAGTAAATCGGAATTCGTAGTTCGACTGATTTTAGAGGAATATTTGTGCGTTTCAAAAATGGAGACTTAGAACATTTTCTGCTGAAAATCACACAATGGATTCCTATGGAAGGAAACACAAGTTACTGGTAAGTACGCTTAGAATTACTTTTCAGGGTCAGTGCTGGGCTAAAAGATGCAGCACTGGGTTATCTTCTGATAACAGGTGAGTAAATCGGAATTCGTAGTTCGACTGATTTTAGAGGAATATTTGTACGTTTCAAAAATGGACACAGAAACCTTTCTGGTGAAAACCACACACTGCATTCCTATGGAAGGAAATACAAGTTACTGGTAAGTATGCTTAGAATTACTTTTCAGGGTTAGTGCTGGGCTAAAAGATGCAGCATCGGATTCTCTCCTGATAACAGATGAGTAAATCAAAATTCGTGGTTCGACTGATTTCAGAGGAATATTTGTTCGTTTCAAAAATGGACACTTAGAAACTTTTCTGCTGAAAACCACAAAATGGATTCCTATGAAAGGAAATACAAGTTACTGGTACGTAACCATAGAATTACTGTCCAGGGTCAGTGCTGGGCTAAAAGATGCAGCACTGGATTCTCTCCTGATAACAGGTGAGTAAATCGGAATTCATAGTTCGGCTGATTTTAGAGGAATATTTGTACGTTTCAAAAATAGACACTTAGAATCTTTTCGGCTGAAAACCACACAATGTATTCCTATGGAAGGAAATACAAGTTACTGGTAAGTATGCTTAGAATTTGTTTTCAGGGTCAGTGCTGGGCTAAAAGATGCAGCACTGGGTTCTCTTCTGATAACAGGTGAGTAAATCGGAATTCGTAGTTCGACTGATTTTAAAGGAAAATTTGTACGTTTCAAAAATGGACAATTAGAAACTTTTCTGCTGAAAACCCCACAATATTTCCCTATGGAAGGAAATACAAGTTACTGGTAAGTATGCTTAGAATTACTTTTAAGGGTCAGTGCTGGGCTAAAAGATGCAGCAGTGGGTTCTCTTCTGATAACAGGTGAGTAAATCAGAATTTGTAGTTCGACTGATTTTAGAGGAATATTTGTACTTTTCAAAAATGGACAGAGAAACTTTTCTGGTGAAAACCACACATTGTATTCCCATGGAAGGAAATACAAGTTACTGGTAAGTATGCTTAGAATTACTTCTAAGGGTCAGTGCTGGGCTAAAAGATGCAACACTGGGTTCTCTTCTGATAACAGGTGAGTAAATCGGAATTCGTAGTTCAAATGATTTTAGAGGAATATTTGTACATTTCAAAAATAGACAGAAACTTTTCTGGTGAAAACCACACAATGCATTCCTATGGAAGGAATTACAAGTTACTGGTAAGTATGCTTAGAATTACTTTTCAGGGTTAGTGCTGGGCTAAAAGATGCAGCACTGTGTTCTCTCCTGATAACAAGTGAGTAAATCGGAATAGGTAGTTTGGCTGATTTAAGAGGAAAATTTGTACGTTTCACAAATGGACACAGAAACTTTTCTGGTGAAAACCACACAATGTATTCCTACGGAAGGAAATACAAGTTACTGGTAAGTATGCTTAGAATTACTTTTCAGGGTCAGTGCTGGGCTAAAAGATGCAGCACTGGGTTCTCTTCTGATAACAGGTGAGTAAATCGGAATTGGTAGTTCGGCTGATTTTAGAGGAATATTTGTACGTTTCAAAAATGGACACTTACAAACTTTTGTGGTGAAAACCACACAATGGATTCCTATGGAAGGAAATACTAATCACTGGTAAGTACGCTTAGAATTACTTTCCAGGGTCAGTGCTGGGCTAAAAGATGCAGCATCGGATTCTCTCCTGATAACAGGTGAGTAAATCGGAATTCGTAGTTCGACTGATTTTAGAGGAATATTTGTACGTTTCAAAAATAGACACAGAAACTTTTCTGGTGAAAACCACACAATGCATTCCTATGGAAGGAAATACAAGTTACTGTTAAGTATGCTTACAATTACTTTTCAGGGTCAGTGCTGGGCTAAAAGATGCAGCACTTGGTTCTCTCCTGATAACAGGTGAGTACATCGGAATAGGTAGTTTGGATGATTTAAGAGGAATATTTGTATGTTTCAAAAATGGACACAGAAACTTTTCTGGTGAAAACCACACACTGTATTCCTATTGAAGGAAATAAAAGTTAATCAGAATTCGTAGTTTGACTGATTTTAGTGAAATATTTGTACGTTTCAAAAATGTACAATTAGACACTTTTCTGCTGAAAACCACACAATATATCCCTATGGAAGGAAATACAAGTTACTGGTAAGTACGCTTAGAATTACTTTCCAGGGTCAGTAATGAACTAAAAGATGCAGCACTGGGTTCTATCGTGATAACAGGTGAGTAAATTGGAATTCGTAGTTCGACTGATTTTAGAGGAATATTTGTACTTTTCAAAAATGGACAGAGAAACTTTTCTGGTGAAAACCAAACATTGTATTCCTATGGAAGGAAATACAAGTTACTGGTAAGTATGCTTAGAATTACTTCTAAGGGTCAGTGCTGGGCTAAAAGATGCAACACTGGGTTCTCTTCTGATAACAGGTGAGTAAATCGGAATTCGTAGTTCAAATGATTTTAGAGGAATATTTGTACATTTCAAAAATAGACAGAAACTTTTCTGGTGAAAACCACACAATGCATTCCTATGGAAGGAAATACAAGTTACTGGTAAGTATGCTTAGAATTACTTTTCAGGGTTAGTGCTGGGCTAAAAGATGCAGCACTGTGTTCTCTCCTGATAACAAGTGAGTAAATCGGAATAGGTAGTTTGGCTGATTTAAGAGGAAAATTTGTACGTTTCACAAATGGACACAGAAACTTTTCTGGTGAAAACCACACAATGTATTCCTACGGAAGGAAATACAAGTTACTGGTAAGTATGCTTAGAATTACTTTTCAGGGTCAGTGCTGGGCTAAAAGATGCAGCACTGGGTTCTCTTCTGATAACAGGTGAGTAAATCGGAATTGGTAGTTCGGCTGATTTTAGAGGAATATTTGTACGTTTCAAAAATGGACACTTACAAACTTTTGTGGTGAAAACCACACAATGGATTCCTATGGAAGGAAATACTAATCACTGGTAAGTACGCTTAGAATTACTTTCTAAGGTCAGTGCTGGGCTAAAAGATGCAGCATCGGATTCTCTCCTGATAACAGGTGAGTAAATCGGAATTCGTAGTTCGACTGATTTTAGAGGAATATTTGTACGTTTCAAAAATAGACACAGAAACTTTTCTGGTGAAAACCACACAATGCATTCCTATGGAAGGAAATACAAGTTACTGTTAAGTATGCTTACAATTACTTTTCAGGGTCAGTGCTGGGCTAAAAGATGCAGCACTTGGTTCTCTCCTGATAACAGGTGAGTACATCGGAATAGGTAGTTTGGATGATTTAAGAGGAATATTTGTATGTTTCAAAAATGGACACAGAAACTTTTCTGGTGAAAACCACACACTGTATTCCTATTGAAGGAAATAAAAGTTAATCAGAATTCGTAGTTCGACTGATTTTAGTGAAATATTTGTACGTTTCAAAAATGTACAATTAGAAACTTTTCTGCTGAAAACCACACAATATATCCCTATGGAAGGAAATACAAGTTACTGGTAAGTACGCTTAGAATTACTTTCCAGGGTCAGTAATGAACTAAAAGATGCAGCACTGGGTTCTATCGTGATAACAGGTGAGTAAATTGGAATTTGTAGTTCGACTGATTTTAGAGGAATATTTGTACTTTTCAAAAATGGACAGAGAAACTTTTCTGGTGAAAACCAAACATTGTATTCCTATGGAAGGAAATACAAGTTACTGGTAAGTATGCTTAGAATTACTTCTAAGGGTCAGTGCTGGGCTAAAAGATGCAACACTGGGTTCTCTTCTGATAACAGGTGAGTAAATCGGAATTCGTAGTTCAAATGATTTTAGAGGAATATTTGTACATTTCAAAAATAGACAGAAACTTTTCTGGTGAAAACCACACAATGCATTCCTATGGAAGGAAATACAAGTTACTGGTAAGTATGCTTAGAATTACTTTTCAGGGTTAGTGCTGGGCTAAAAGATGCAGCACTGTGTTCTCTCCTGATAACAAGTGAGTAAATCGGAATAGGTAGTTTGGCTGATTTAAGAGGAAAATTTGTACGTTTCACAAATGGACACAGAAACATTTCTGGTGAAAACCACACAATGTATTCCTACGGAAGGAAATACAAGTTACTGGTAAGTATGCTTAGAATTACTTTTCAGGGTCAGTGCTGGGCTAAAAGATGCAGCACTGGGTTCTCTTCTGATAACAGGTGAGTAAATCGGAATTGGTAGTTCGGCTGATTTTAGAGGAATATTTGTACGTTTCAAAAATGGACACTTACAAACTTTTGTGGTGAAAACCACACAATGGATTCCTATGGAAGGAAATACTAATCACTGGTAAGTACGCTTAGAATTACTTTCCAGGGTCAGTGCTGGGCTAAAAGATGCAGCATCGGATTCTCTCCTGATAACAGGTGAGTAAATCGGAATTCGTAGTTCGACTGATTTTAGAGGAATATTTGTACGTTTCAAAAATAGACACAGAAACTTTTCTGGTGAAAACCACACAATGCATTCCCATGGAAGGAAATACAAGTTACTGTTAAGTATGCTTACAATTACTTTTCAGGGTCAGTGCTGGGCTAAAAGATGCAGCACTTGGTTCTCTCCTGATAACAGGTGAGTACATCGCAATAGGTAGTTTGGATGATTTAAGAGGAATATTTGTATGTTTCAAAAATGGACACAGAAACTTTTCTGGTGAAAACCACACACTGTATTCCTATTGAAGGAAATAAAAGTTAATCAGAATTCATAGTTCGACTGATTTTAGTGAAATATTTGTACGTTTCAAAAATGTACAATTAGAAACTTTTCTGCTGAAAACCACACAATATATCCCTATGGAAGGAAATACAAGTTACTGGTAAGTACGCTTAGAATTACTTTCCAGGGTCAGTAATGAACTAAAAGATGCAGCACTGGGTTCTATCGTGATAACAGGTGAGTAAATTGGAATTCGTAGTTCGACTGATTTTAGAGGAATATTTGTACGTTTCAAAAATGGACACAGAAACTTTTCTGGTGCAAACCACAGAATGCATTCCTATGGAAGGAAATACAAGTTACTGGTTAGTATGCTTAGAATTACTTTTCAGGGTTAGTGCTGGGCTAAAATATGCAGCACTGGGTTCTCTCCTGATAACAGGTGAGAAAATCGGAATAAGTAGTTTGGCTGATTTAAGAGGAATATTTGTACGTTTCAAAAATGGACACAGAAACCATTCTGGTGAAAACCACACAATGCATTCCTATGGAAGGAAATACAAGTTACTGGTAAGTATGCTTAGAATTACTTTTCAGGGTTAGTGCTGTGCTAAAAGATGCAGCACTGGGTTCTATCCTGATAACAAGTGAGTAAATCGGAATAAGAAGTTTGGCTGATTTAAGAGGATTATTTGTACTTTTCAAAAATGGACACAGAAACTTTTCTGGTGAAAACCACACAATGTATTCCTATGGAAGGAAATACAAGTTACTGGTAAGTATGCTTAGAATTACTTTTCAGGGTCAGTGCTGGGCTAAATGATGCAGCACTGGGTTCTCTTCTGATAACAGGTGAGTAAATCGGAATTCGTAGTTCGGCTGATTTTAGAGGAATATTTGTACGTTTCAAAAATAGACACTTAGAAACTTTTCTGGTGGAAACCACACAATGGATTCCTATAGAAGGAAATACAAGTTACTGGTAAGTACGCTTAGAATTACTTTTCAGGGTCAGTGCTGGGCTAAAAGATGCAGCACTGGGATCTCTTCTGATAACAGGTGAGTAAATCGGAATTCGTAGTTCGACTGATTTTAGAGGATTATTTGTACGTTTCAAAAATGGACCCAGAAACTTTTCTGGTGAAAACCACACAATGCATTCCTATGGAAGGAAATACAAGTTACTGGTAAGTATGCTTAGAATTACTTTTCAGGGTCAGTGCTGGGCTAAAAGATGCAGCACTGGGTTCTCTTCTGATAATAGGTGAGTAATTTAGAATTCGTAGTTCGATTGATTTTAGAGGAATATTTGTATATTTCAAAAAAGGACACAGAAACTTTTCTGATGAAAACCACACGATGTGTTCCTATGGAAGGAAATACAAGTTACTGGTAAGTATGCTTAGAAATATATTTCAGGGTCAGTGCTGGGCTAAAAGATACAGCACTGGGTTCTCTTCTGATAACAGGTGAGTAAATCGGAATTCGTAGTTCGACTGATTTTAGAGGATTATTTGTATATTTCAAAAAAGGACACAGAAACTTTTCTGGTGAAAACCACACGATGTATTCCTATGTAAGGAAATACAAGTTACTGGTAAGTATGCTTAGAAATATATTTCAGGGTCAGTGCTGGGCTAAAAGATACAGCACTGGGTTCTCTTCTGATAACAGGTGAGTAAATCGGAATTCGTAGTTCGACTGATTTTAGAGGAATATTTGCATGTTTCAAAAATGGACATTTAGAAACTTTTCTGCTGATAACCACACAATGGATTCCTATGGAAAGAAATACAAGTTACTGGTAAGTATGCATAGAATTACTTTTCAGGGTCAGTGTTGGGCTAAAAGATACAGCTCTGGGTTCTCTTCTGATAACAGGTGAGTAAATCGGAATTCGTAGTTCGACTGATTTTAGAGGAATATTTGTACGTTTCTAAAATGGACACTTAGAAACTTTTCTGCTGATAACCACACAATATATTCCTATGGAAGGAAATACAAGCTACTGGTAAGTATGCTTAGAATTACTTTACAGGGTCAGTGCTGGGCTAAAAGATGCAGCACTGGGTTCTCTTCTGATAACAGGTGAGTAAATCGGAATTCGTAGTTCGACTGATTTTAGAGGAATATTTGTACGTTTCAAAAATGGACACTTAGAACATTTTCTGCTGATAACCACACAATATATTCCTATGGAAGCAAATGCAAGTTACTAGTAAGTATGCCTAGAATTACTTTCCAGGGTCAGTGCTGGGCTAAAAGATGCAGCACTGGATTCTCTCCTGATAACAGGTGAGTAAATCGTAATTCATAGTTCGGCTGATTTTAGAGGAATATTTGTACGTTTCAAAAATGGACACTTAGAATCTTTTCTGCTGAAAACCACACAATGTATTCCTATGGAAGGAGATACAAGTTACTGGTAAGTATGCTTAGAATTCGTTTTCAGGGTCAGTGCTGGGCTAAAAGATGCAGCACTGGGTTCTCTTCTGATAACAGGTGAGTAAATCGGAATTCGTAGTTCGACTGATTTTAAAGGAAAATTTGTACGTTTCAAAAATGGACAATTAGAAACTTTTCTGCTGAAAACCCCACAATATTTCCATATGGAAGGAAATACAAGTTACTGGTAAGTATGCTTAGAATTACTTTTAAGGGTCAGTGCTGGGCTAAAAGATGCAGCACTGGGTTCTCTTCTGATAACAGGTGAGTAAATCAGAATTCGTAGTTCGACTGATTTTAGAGGAATATTTGTACGTTTCAAAAATGGACAGAGAAACTTTTCTGGTGAAAACCACACATTATATTCCTATGGAAGGAAATACAAGTTACTGGTAAGTATGCTTAGAATTACTTCTAAGGGTCAGTGCTGGGCTAAAAGATGCAGCACTGGGTTCTCTTCTGATAACAGGTGAGTAAATCGGAATTCGTAGTTCGACTGATTTTAGAGGAATATTTGTACGTTTCAAAAATGGACACAGAAACCTTTCTGGTGAAAACCACACACTGCATTCCTATGGAAGGAAATATAAGTTACTGGTAAGTATGCTTAGAATTACTTTTCAGGGTTAGTGCTGGGCTAAAAGATGCAGCATCGGATTCTCTCCTGATAACAGATGAGTAAATCAAAATTCGTGGTTCGACTGATTTCAGAGGAATATTTGTACGTTTAAAAAATGGACACTTAGAAACTTTTCTGCTGAAAACCACACAATGGATTCCTATGGAAGGAAATACAAGTTACTGGTAAGTACGCATAGAATTACTTTCCAGGGTCAGTGCTTGGCTAAAAGATGCAGCACTGGATTCTCTCCTGATAACAGGTGAGTAAATTGACCACACAATGGATTCCTATTGAAGGAAATACAAGTTACTGGTAAGTACGCTTAGAATTACTTTCCAGGGTCAGTGATGAACTAAAAGATGCAGCACTGGGTTCTATCGTGATAACAGGTGAGTAAATTGGAATTCGTAGTTCGACTGATTTTAGAGGAATATTTGTACATTTCAAAAATGGACACAGAAACTTTTCTGGTGCAAACCACAGAATGCATTCCTATGGAAGGAAATACAAGTTACTGGTTAGTATGCTTAGAATTACTTTTCAGGGTTAGTGCTGGGCTAAAAGATGCAGCACTGTGTTCTCTCCTGATAACAGGTGAGTAAATCGGAATAGGTAGTTTGGCTGATTTAAGAGGAATATTTGTACGTTTCAAAAATGGACACTTAGAAACTTTTCTGCTGAAAACCACACAATGGATTCCTATGGAAGGAAATACAAGTTACTGGAAAGTACGATTAGAGTTACTTTCCAGGGTCAGTGCTGGGCTAAAAGATGCAGCACTGTATTCTCTCCTGATAACAGGTGAGTAAATCGGAATTAATAATTCGGCTGATTTTAGAGGAATATTTATACGTTTCAAAAATGGACACAGAAACTTTTCTGGTGAAAACCACACAATGCATTCCTATGGAAGGAAATACAAGTTACTGGTAAGTACGCTTAGAATTACTTTTCAGGGTCAGTGTTGGTCTAAAAGGTGCAGCACTGGATTCTCTCCTGATAACAGGCGAGTAAATCGGAATTCGTAGTTCGACTGATTTTAGAGGATTATTTGTATATTTCAAAAAAGGACACAGAAACTTTTCTGGTGAAAACCACACGATGTATTCCTATGGAAGGAAATACAAGTTACTGGTAAGTATGCTTAGAAATATATTTCAGGGTCAGTGCTGGGCTAAAAGATACAGCACTGGGTTCTCTTCTGATAACAGGTGAGTAAATCGGAATTCGTAGTTCGACTGATTTTAGAGGAATATTTGCACGTTTCAAAAATGGACATTTAGAAACTTTTCTGCTGATAACCACACAATGGATTCCTATGGAAGGAAATACAAGTTACTGGTAAGTATGCATAGAATTACTTTTCAGGGTCAGTGTTGGGCTAAAAGATACAGCACTGGGTTCTCTTCTGATAACAGGTGAGTAAATTGGAATTCGTAGTTCGACTGATTTTAGAGGAATATTTGTACGTTTCTAAAATGGACACTTAGAAACTTTTCTGCTGATAACCACACAATATATTCCTATGGAAGGAAATACAAGCTACTGGTAAGTATGCTTAGAATTACTTTACAGGGTCAGTGCTGGGCTAAAAGATGCAGCACTAGGTTCTCTTCTGATAACAGGTGAGTAAATCGGAATTCGTAGTTCGACTGATTTTAGAGGAATATTTGTACGTTTCAAAAATGGACACTTAGAACATTTTCTGCTGATAACCACACAATATATTCCTATGGAAGCAAATGCAAGTTACAAGTAAGTATGCCTAGAATTACTTTCCAGGGTCAGTGCTGGGCTAAAAGATGCAGCACTGGATTCTCTCCTGATAACAGGTGAGTAAATCGTAATTCATAGTTCGGCTGATTTTAGAGGAATATTTGTACGTTTCAAAAATGGACACTTAGAATCTTTTCTGCTGAAAACCACACAATGTATTCCTATGGAAGGAGATACAAGTTACTGGTAAGTATGCTTAGAATTACTTTACAGGGTCAGCGCTGGGCTAAAAGAAGCAGCACTGGGTTCTCTTCTGATAACAGGTGAGTAAATCGGAATTCGTAGTTCGACTGATTTTAGAGGAATATTTGTACGTTTAAAAAATGGAGACTTAGAAAATTTTCTGCTGAAAATCACACAATGGATTCCTATGGAAGGAAACACAAGTTACTGGTAAGTACGCTTAGAATTACTTTTCAGGGTCAGTGCTGGGCTAAAAGATGCAGCACTGGGTTATCTTCTGATAACAGGTGAGTAAATCGGAATTCGTAGTTCGACTGATTTTAGAGGAATATTAGTACGTTTCAAAAATGGACACAGAAACCTTTCTGGTGAAAACCACACACTGCATTCCTATGGAAGGAAATACAAGTTACTGGTAAGTATGCTTAGAATTAATTTTCAGGGTCAGTGCTGGGCTAAAAGATGCAGCACTGGGTTCTCTCCTGATAACAGGTGAGTAAACCAGAATTAATAGTTCGGCTGATTTTAGAGGAATATTTATACGTTTCAAAAATGGACACTTAGAAACTTTTGTGGTGAAAACCACACAATAGATTCCTATGGAAGGAAATACTAATTACTGGTAAGTACGCTTAGAATTACTTTCCAGGATCAGTGCTGGGCTAAAAGATGCAGCATCGGATTCTCTCCTGATAACAGGTGAGTAAACCAGAATTAATAGTTCGGCTGATTTTAGAGGAATATTTATACGTTTCAAAAATGGACACAGAAACTTTTCTGGTGAAAACCACACAATGCATTCCTATTTAAGGAAATACAATTTACTGTTAAGTATGCTTACAATTACTTTTCAGGGTCAGTGCTGGGCTAAAAGATGCAGCACTTGGTTCTCTCCTGATAACAGGTGAGTACATCGGAATAGGTAGTTTGGATGATTTAAGAGGAATATTTATACGTTTCAAAAATGGACACAGAAACTTTTCTGGTGAAAACCACACAATGCATTCCTATGGAAGGAAATACAAGTTACTGGTAAGTACGCTTAGAATTACTTTTCAGGGTCAGTGTTGGTCTAAAAGGTGCAGCACTTTATTCTCTCCTGATAACAGGCGAGTAAATCGGAATTCGTAGTTCGACTGATTTTAGAGGATTATTTGTACGTTTCAAAAATTGACCCAGAAACTTTTCTGGTGAAAACCACACAATGCATTCCTATGGAAGGAAATACAAGTTACTGGTAAGTATGCTTCGAATTACTTTTCAGGGTCAGTGCTGGGCTAAAAGATGCAGCACTGGGTTCTCTTCTGATAATAGGTGAGTAATTTAGAATTCGTAGTTCGATTGATTTTAGAGGAATATTTGTATATTTCAAAAAAGGACACAGAAACTTTTCTGGTGAAAACCACATGATGTATTCCTATGGAAGGAAATACAAGTTACTGGTAAGTATGCTTAGAAATATATTTCAGGGTCAGTGCTGGGCTAAAAGATACAGCACTGGGTTCTCTTCTGATAACAGGTGAGTAAATCGGAATTCGTAGTTCGACTGATTTTATAGGAATATTTGTACGTTTCAAAAAAGGACATTTAGAAACTTTTCTGCTGATAACGACACAATGGATTCCTATGGAAGGAAATACAAGTTACTGGTAAGTATGCTTAGAATTACTTTTCAGGGTCAGTGTTGGGCTAAAAGATACAGCACTGGGTTCTCTTCTGATAACAGGTGAGTAAATCGGAATTCGTAGTTTGACTGATTTTAGAGGAATATTTGTACGTTTCAAAAATGGACACAGAAACCTTTCTGGTGAAAACCACACACTGCATTCCTATGGAAGGAAATACAAGTTACTGGTAAGTATGCTTAGAATTACTTTTCAGGGTTAGTGCTGGGCTAAAAGATGCAGCACTGTGTTCTCTCCTGATAACAGGTGAGTAAATCGGAATTCATAGTTCGGCTGATTTTAGAGGAATATTTGTACATTTCAAAAATGGACACTTATAAACTTTTCTGGTGAAAACCACACAATGGATTCCTATGGAAGGAAATACAAGTTACTGGTAAGTACGCTTAGAATTACTTTCCAGGGTCAGTGCTGGGCTAAAAGATGCAGCATCGGATTCTCTCCTGATAACAGATAAGTAAATCAAAATTCGTGGTTCGACTGATTTCAGAGGAATATTTGTACGTTTAAAAAATGGACACTTAGAAACTTTTCTGCTGAAAACCACACAATGGATTCCTATGGAAGGAAATACAAGTTACTGGTAAGTACGCATAGAATTACTGTCCAGGGTCAGTGCTGGGCTAAAAGATGCAGCACTGGATTCTCTCCTGATAACAGGTGAGTAAATCGGAATTCATAGTTCGGCTGATTTTAGAGGAATATTTGTACGTTTCAAAAATGGACACTTAGAATCTTTTCTGCTGAAAACCACACAATGTATTCCTATGGAAGGAAATACAAGTTACTGATAAGTATGCTTAGAATTCGTTTTCAGGGTCAGTGCGGGGCTAAAAGATGCAGCACTGGGTTCTCTTCTGATAACAGGTGAGTAAATCGGAATTCGTAGTTCGACTGATTTTAAAGGAAAATTTGTACGTTTAAAAAATGGACAATTAGAAACTTTTCTGCTGAAAACCCCACAATATTTCCCTATGGAAGGAAATACAAGTTACTGGTAAGTACGCTTAGAATTACTTTTAAGGGTCAGTGCTGGGCTAAAAGATGCAGCACTAGGTTCTCTTCTGATAACAGGTGAGTAAATCGGAATTCAAAGTTCGACTGATTTTAGAGGAATATTTGTACGTTTCAAAAATGGACAGAGAAACTTTTCTGGTGAAAACCACACATTGTATTCCTATGGAAGGAAATACAAGTTACTGGTAAGTATGCTTAGAATTACTTCTAAGGGTCAGTGCTGGGCTAAAAGATGCAGCATTGGGTTCTCTTCTGATAACAGGTGAGTAAATCGGAATTCGTAGTTCAACTGATTTTAGAGGAATATTTGTACATTTCAAAAATAGACAGAAACTTTTCTGGTGAAAACCACACAATGCAAACCTATGGAAGGAAATACAAGTTACTGGTAAGTATGCTTAGAATTACTTTTCAGGGTTAGTGCTGGGCTAAAAGATGCAGCACTGTGTTCTCTCCTGATAACAAGTGAGTAAATCGGAATAGGTAGTTTGGCTGATTTTAGAGGAATATTTGTATGTTTCACAAATGGACACAGAAACTTTTCTGGTGAAAACCACACAATGTATTCCTACGGAAGGAAATACAAGTTACTGGAAAGTATGCTTAGAATTACTTTTCAGGGTCAGTGCTGGGCTAAAAGATGCAGCACTGGGTTCTCTTCTGATAACAGGTGAGTAAATCGGAATTGGTAGTTCGGCTGATTTTAGAGGAATATTTGTACGTTTCAAAAATGGACACTTAGAAACTTTTGTGGTGAAAACCACACAAAGGATTCCTATGGAAGGAAATACTAATTACTGGTAAGTACGCTTAGAATTACTTTCCAGGGTCAGTGCTGGGCTAAAATATGCAGCATCGGATTCTCTCCTGATAACAGGTGAGTAAACCAGAATTCATAGTTCGGCTGATTTTATTAGGAATATTTGTATGTTTAAAAAATGGACACAGAAACTTTTCTGGTGAAAACCACATACTGTATTCCTATGGAAGGAAATACAAGTTAATCAGAATTCGTAGTTCGACTGATTTTAGTGGAATATTTGTATGTTTCAAAAATGTACAATTAGAAACTTTTCTGCTGAAAACCACACAATATATCCCTATGGAAGGAAATACAAGTTACTGGTAAGTACGCTTAGAATTACTTTCCAGGGTCAGTGCTGGGCTAAAAGATGCAGCACTGGATTCTCTCCTGATAACAGGTGAGTAAATTGACCACACAATCGATTCCTATTGAAGAAAATACAAGTTACTGGTAAGTACGCTTAGAATTACTTTCCAGGGTCAGTGATGAACTAAAAGATGCAGCACTGGGTTCTATCGTGATAACAGGTGAGTAAATCGGAATTCGTAGTTCGACTGATTTTAGAGGAATATTTGTACGTTTCAAAAATGGACGCAGAAACTTTTCTGGTGCAAACCACAGAATGCATTCCTATGGAAGGAAATACAAGTTACTGGTTAGTATGCTTAGAATTACTTTTCAGGGTTAGTGCTGGGCTAAAAGATGCAGCACTGTGTTCTCTCCTGATAACAGGTGAGTAAATCAGAATAGGTAGTTTGGCTGATTTAAGAGGAATATTTGTACGTTTCAAAAATGGACACTTAGAAACTTTTCTGCTGAAAACCACACAATGGATTCCTATGGAAGGAAATACAAGTTACTGGTAAGTACGCTTAGAGTTACTTTCCAGGGTCAGTGCTGGGCTAAAAGATGCAGCACTGTATTCTCTCCTGATAACAGGTGAGTAAATCGGAATTAATAGTTCGGCTGATTTTAGAGGAATATTTATACGTTTCAAAAATGGACACAGAAACTTTTCTGGTGAAAACCACACAATGCATTCCTATGGAAGGAAATTCAAGTTACTGGTAAGTATGCTTAGAATTACTTTTCAGGGTCAGTGCTGGGCTAAAAGATGCACCACTGGGTTCTCTCCTGATGGCAGGTTGAGTAAATCGGAATAGGTAGTTCGGCTGATTTTAGAGGAATATTTGTACGTTTCAAAAACGGACACAGAATCTTTTCTGCTGAAATTACACAATCGATTCCTATGGAAGGAAATACAAGTTACTGGTAAGTATTCTTAGAGTTACTTTTCAGGGTCAGTACTGGTCTAAAAGATGCAGCATTGGGTTCTCTTCTGATAACAGGTGAGTAAATCGGAATTCGTAGTTCAACTGATTTTAGAGGAATATTTGTACATTTCAAAAATAGACAGAAACTTTTCTGGTGAAAACCACACAATGCATACCTATGGAAGGAAATACAAGTTACTGGTAAGTATGCTTAGAATTACTTTTCAGTGTTAGTGCTGGGCTAAAAGATGCAGCACTGTGTTCTCTCCTGATAACAAGTGAGTAAATCGGAATAGGTAGTTTGGCTGATTTAAGAGGAATATTTGTATGTTTCACAAATGGACACAGAAACTTTTCTGGTGAAAACCACACAATGTATTCCTACGGAAGGAAATACAAGTTACTGGAAAGTATGCTTAGAATTACTTTTCAGGGTCAGTGCTGGGCTAAAAGATGCAGCACTGGGTTCTCTTCTGATAACAGGTGAGTAAATCGGAATTGGTAGTTCGGCTGATTTAAGAGGAATATTTGTACGTTTCAAAAATGGACACTTAGAAACTTTTCTGCTGAAAACCACACAATGGATTCCTATGGAAGGAAATACAAGTTACTGGTAAGTACGCTTAGAGTTACTTTCCAGGGTCAGTGATGGGCTAAAAGATGCAGCACTGTATTCTCTCCAAATAACAGGTGAGTAAATCGGAATTAATAGTTCGGCTGATTTTAGAGGAATATTTATACGTTTCAAAAATGGACACAGAAACTTTTCTGGTGAAAACCACACAATGCATTCCTATGGAAGGAAATACAAGTTACTGTTAAGTATGCTTACAATTACTTTTCAGGGTCAGTGCTGGGCTAAAAGATGCAGCACTTGGTTCTCTCCTGATAACAGGTGAGTAAATCGGAATAGGTAGTTTGGCTGATTTAAGAGGAATATTTGTACGTTTCAAAAATGGACACTTAGAAACTTTTCTGCTGAAAACCACACAATGGATTCCTATGGAAGGAAATACAAGTTACTGGTAAGTACGCTTAGAGTTACTTTCCAGGGTCAGTGATGGGCTAAAAGATGCAGCACTGTATTCTCTCCAAATAACAGGTGAGTAAATCGGAATTAATAGTTCGGCTGATTTTAGAGGAATATTTATACGTTTCAAAAATGGACACAGAAACTTTTCTGGAGAAAACCACACAATGCATTCCTATGGAAGGAAATACAAGTTACTGGTAAGTACGCTTAGAATTACTTTTCAGGGTCAGTGTTGGTCTAAAAGGTGCTGCACTGGATTCTCTCCTGATAACAGGCGAGTAAATCGGAATTCATAGTTCGGCTGATTTAAGAGGAATATTTGTACAATTCACAAATGGACACAGAAACTTTTCTGGTGAAAACCACACAATGCATTCCTATGGAAGGAAATTCAAGTTACTGGTAAGCATGCTTAGAATTACTTTTCAGGGTCAGTGCTGGGCTAAAAGATGCACCACTGGGTTCTCTCCTGATGGCAGGTTGAGTAAATCGGAATAGGTAGTTCGGCTGATTTTAGAGGAATATTTGTACGTTTCAAAAACGGACACAGAATCTTTTCTTCTGAAATTACACAATCGATTCCTATGGAAGGAAATACAAGTTACTGGTAAGTATTCTTAGAGTTACTTTTCAGGGTCAGTACTGGTCTAAAAGATGCAGCACTGGGTTCTCTCCTGATAAAAGGAAGGTAAGTCGGAATTCGTAGTTTGACTGATTTTAGAGGAATATTTGTCTGTTTCAAAAATGGACACTTAGAAACTTTTCTGCTGAAAACCACACAATGGATTCCTATGGAAGGAAATACAAGTTACTGGTAAGTACGCTTAGAGTTACTTTCCAGGGTCAGTGCTGGGCTAAAAGATGCAGCACTGGATTCTCTCCTGATAACAGGTGAGTAAATCGGAATTCATAGTTCGGCTCATTTTAGAGGAATATTTGTACGTTTCAAAAATGGACACTTATAAACTTTTCTGCTGAAAACCACACAATGGATTCCCATGGATGGAAATACAAGTTACTGGTAAGTACGCTTAGAATTACATTTCAGGGACAGTGCTGAACTAAAAGATGCAGCACTGGGTTCTCTCCTGATAACAGGTGAGTAAATCGGAATAGGTAGTTTGGCTGATTTAAGAGGAATATTTGTACGTTTCAAAAATGGACACTTAGAAACTTTTCTGCTGAAAACCACACAATGGATTCCTATGGAAGGAAATACAAGTTACTGGTAAGTACGCTTAGAGTTACTTTCCAGGGTCAGTGATGGGCTAAAAGATGCAGCACTGTATTCTCTCCAAATAACAGGTGAGTAAATCGGAATTAATAGTTCGGCTGATTTTAGAGGAATATTTATACGTTTCAAAAATAGACACAGAAACTTTTCTGGAGAAAACCACACAATGCATTCCTATGGAAGGAAATACAAGTTACTGGTAAGTACGCTTAGAATTACTTTTCAGGGTCAGTGTTGGTCTAAAAGGTGCAGCACTGGATTCTCTCCTGATAACAGGCGAGTAAATCGGAATTCATAGTTCGGCTGATTTAAGAGGAATATTTGTACAATTCACAAATGGACACAGAAACTTTTCTGGTGAAAACCACACAATGCATTCCTATTGAAGGAAATTCAAGTTACTGGTAAGCATGCTTAGAATTACTTTTCAGGGTCAGTGTTGGGCTAAAAGATGCACCACTGGGTTCTCTCCTGATGGCAGGTTGAGTAAATCGGAATAGGTAGTTCGGCTGATTTTAGAGGAATATTTGTACGTTTCAAAAACGGACACAGAATCTTTTCTTCTGAAATTACACAATCGATTCCTATGGAAGGAAATACAAGTTACTGGTAAGTATTCTTAGAGTTACTTTTCAGGGTCAGTACTGGTCTAAAAGATGCAGCACTGGGTTCTCTCCTGATAAAAGGAAGGTAAGTCGGAATTCGTAGTTTGACTGATTTTAGAGGAATATTTGTCTGTTTCAAAAATGGACACTTAGAAACTTTTCTGCTGAAAACCACACAATGGATTCCTATGGAAGGAAATACAAGTTACTGGTAAGTACGCTTAGAGTTACTTTCCAGGGTCAGTGCTGGGCTAAAAGATGCAGCACTGGATTCTCTCCTGATAACAGGTGAGTAAATCGGAATTCATAGTTCGGCTCATTTTAGAGGAATATTTGTACGTTTCAAAAATGGACACTTATAAACTTTTCTGCTGAAAACCACACAATGGATTCCCATGGATGGAAATACAAGTTACTGGTAAGTACGCTTAGAATTACATTTCAGGGACAGTGCTGAACTAAAAGATGAAGCACTGGGTTCTCTCCTGATAACAGGTGAGTAAATCGGAATAGTTAGTTCAGCTGATTTAAGAGGATTATTTGTATTTTTTAAAAATGGACACAGAATCTTTTCTGGTGAAAACCACACAATGCATTCCTATGGAAGGAAATGCAAGTTACTGGTAAATATGCTTAGTATTACTTTTCAGGGTCAGTGCTGAGCTAAAAGATGCAGCATTGGGTTCTCTCCTGATAACAGGTGAGTAAATCGGAATTCGTAGTTCGACTGATTTAGAGGAATATTTGTATGTTTCAAAAATGGACACTTAGAATCTTTGCTGCTGAAAACCACACAATGGATTCCTATGGAAGGACATGCAAGTTACTGGTAAACACGCTTATAATTACTTTCCAGGGTCAGTGCTGGTCTAAAAGATGCAGCACTGGATTCTCTCCTGATAACAGGTGAGTAAATTCGAATTCATAGTTCGGCTGATTTTAGAGGAATATTTGTACATTTCAAAAATGGACACTTAGAATCTTTTCTGCTGAAAACCACACAATGGATTCCTAAGGAAGGAAATACAAGTTTCTGGTAAGTATGCTTAGAATTACTTTTCAGGGTCAGTGCTGTATAAAAAATGCAGCACTGAATTCTCTCATGATAACAGGTGAGTAAATTGGAATTCATAGTTCGGCTGATTTTAGAGGAATATTTGTATGTTTCAAAAATGGACACAGAATCTTTTCTGGTGAAAACCACACAATGCATTCCTATGGAAGGAAATACAAGTTACTGGTAAGTATGCTTAGAATTACATTTCAGGGTCAGTGCTGGGCTAAAAGATGCAGCACTTGGTTCTCTCCTGATAACAGGTGAGTAAATCGGAATTCGTAGTTCGACTGATTTTAGAGGAATATGTGTATGTTTCAAGAATGGACACAGAAACTTTTCTGGTGAAAACCACACAATGCATTCCTATGGAAGGAAATACAAGTTACTGGTAAGTACGCTTAGAATTACTTTTCATGATCAGTGTTGGTCTAAAAGATGCAGCACTGGGTTCTCTCCTGATAACAGGTGAGTAAATCAGAATTCGTAGTTCGACTGATTTTAGAGGAATATGTGTATGTTTCAAAAATGGATACTCAGAAACTTTGCTGCTGAAAAACACACAATGGATTCATAAGGAAGGAAATACAAGTTACTGGTAAGTACGCTTAGAATTACTTTCCAGGGTCAGTGCTGGGCTAAAAGATACAGCACTGGGTTCTCTCCTGATAACAGGTGAGTAAATCGGAATTTGTAGTTCGACTGATTTTGGAGGAATATTTGCACGTTTCAAAAATGGACACTTGGAAACTTTTCTGGTGAAAACCACACAATGGATTCCTATGGAAGGAAACACAAGTTACTGGTAAGTATGCTTAGAATTACTTTTCAGGGTCAGTGCTGGGCTAAAAGATTCAGCACTGGATTCTCTCCTGATAATAGGTGAGTAAATCGGAATTCGTAGTTACACTGATTTTAGAGTAATATTTGTACGTTTCAAAAATGGACACTTAGAAACTTTTCTGCTGAAAATCACACAATGGATTTCTATGGAAGGAAATACAAGTTACTGGTAAGAACGCTTACAATTACTTTTCAGGGACAGTGCAAGGCTAAAAGATGCAGCACTGGGTTCTCTCCTGACAACAGGTGGGTAAATTGGAATTTGAAGTTCGGCTGATTTTAGAGGAATATTTGTACATTTTAAAAATGGACACTTAGAATCTTTTCTGCTAAAAACCACACAATGGATTCCTATGGAAGGAAATGCAAGTTACTGGTAAATACGCTTAGAATTACTTTCCAGGGTCAGTGCTGGTCTAAAAGATGTAGCACTGGGTTCTATCGTGATAACAGGTGAGTAAATTGGAATTCATAGTTCGACTGATTTTAGAGGAATATTTGCATGTTTCAAAAATGGACACTTAGAAACTTTGCTGCTGAAAACCACAAAATGGATTCCTATGGAAGGAAATACAAGTTACTGGTAAGTACGCTTAGAATTACTGTTCAGGGTCAGTGCTGAACTAAAAGATGCAGCACTGGGTTCTATTCTGATAACAAATGAGTAAATTGGAATTCATAGTTCGGCTGATTTTAGAGGAATATTTGTACGTTTCAAAAATGGACACTTAGAATCTTTTCTGCTGAAAACCACACACTGGATTCCTTTGGAAGGAAATGCAAGTTACTGGTAAGTACGCTTAGAATTACTTTTCAGGGTCAGTGCTGAACTAAAAGATGCAGCACTGGGTTCTCTCCTGATAAAAGGTGAGTAAATCGGAATTTGTATTTCGGCTGATTTAAGAGGAATATTTGTACGTTTCAAAAATGGACACAGATTCTTTTCTGGTGAAAACCACACAATGCATTCCTATGGAAGGAAATACAAGTTACTGGTAAGTATGCCTAGTATTACTTTTCAGGGTCAGTGCTGGGATAAAAGACGCAGCACTGGGTTCTCTCCTGATAACAGGTGAGTAAATCGGAATAGGTAGTTCGGCTGATTTAAGAAGAATATTTGTAAGTTTCAAAAATGGACACAGAATCTTTTCTGGTGAAAACCACACAATGCATTCCTATGGAAGGAAATACAAGTTACTGGTAAGTACGCTTAGAATTACTTTTCAGGATCAGTGTTGGTCTAAAAGATGCAGCACTGGATTCTCTCCTGATAACAGGCGAGTACATCGAAATTCATACTTCGGCTGATTTTAGAGGAATATTTGTATGTTTCAAAAATGGACACAGAATCTTTTCTGGTGAAAACCACACAATGCATTCCTATGGAAGGAAATACAAGTTACTGGTAAGTATGCTTAGAATTACTTTTCAAGGTCAGTGCTGGCCTAAAAGATGCAGCACTGGGTTCTCTCCTGATAACAGGTGAGTAAATCGGAATTCGTAGTTCAACCGATTTTAGAGGAATATGTGTATGTTTAAAAAATGGATACTCAGAAACTTTGCTGCTGAAAAACACACAATGGATTCATAAGGAAGGAAATACAAGTTACTGGTAAGTACGCTTAGAATTACTTTCCAGGGTCAGTGCTGGGCTAAACGATGCAGCACTGGGTTCTCTCCTGATAACAGGTGAGTAAATCGGAATTTGTAGTTCGACTGATTTTGGAGGAATATTTGCACGTTTCAAAAATGGACACTTGGAAACTTTTCTGGTGAAAACCACACAATGGATTCCTATGGAAGGAAATACAAGTTACTGGTAAGTATGCTTAGAATTACTTTTCAGGGTCAGTGCTGGGCTAAAAGATGCAGCACTGGATTCTCTCCTGATAATAGGTGAGTAAATCGGAATTCGTAGTTCGACTGATTTTAGAGGAATATTTGTATGTTTCAAAAATGGACACTCAGAAACTTTGCTGCTGAAAAACACACAATGGATTCCTATGGAAGGAAATACAATTTACTGGTAAGTACTTTTAGAATTACTTTCCAGGGTCAGTGCTGGGCTAAAAGATGCAGCACTCGGTTCTCTCCTGATAACAGGTGAGTAAATCGGAATTCGTAGTTCGACTGATTTTGGAGGAATATTTGTACGTTTCAAAAATGGACACTTGGAAACTTTTCTGGTGAAAACCACACAATGGATTCCTATGGAAGGAAATACAAGTTACTGGTAAGTATGCTTAGAATTACTTTTCAGGGTCAGTGCTGGGCTAAAAGATGCAGCACTGGATTCTCTCCTGATAATAGGTGAGAAAATCGGAATTCGTAGTTACACTGATTTTAGAGGAATATTTGTACGTTTCAAAAATGGACACTTAGAAACTTTTCTGCTGCAAACCACACAATGGATTCCTATGGAAGGAAATGCAAGTTACTGGTAAACACGCTTAGAATTACTTTCCAGGGTCAGTGCTGGTCTAAAAGATGCAGCACTGGATTCTCTCCTGATAACAGGTGAGTAAATTGGAATTTATAGTTTGGCTGATTTTAGAGGAATATTTGTACATTTCAAAAATGGACACTTAGAATCTTTTCTGCTGAAAACCACACAATGGATTCCTAAGGAAGGAAATACAAGTTTCTGGTAAGTATGCTTAGAATTACTTTTCAGGGTCATTGATGAACTAAAAGATGCAGCACTGGGTTCTATCGTGATAACAGGTGAGTAAATCGGAATTCGTAGTTCGCCTGATTTTAGAGGAATATTTGTACGTTTCAAAAATGGACACAGAAACTTTTCTGGTGAAAACCACACAATGCATTCCTATGGAAGGAAATACAAGTTACTGGTTAGTATGCTTAGAATTACTTTTCAGGGTTAGTGATGGGCTAAAAGATGCAGCACTGTGTTCTCTCCTGATAACAGGTGAGTAAATAGGAATAGGTAGTTTGGCTGATTTAAGAGGAATATTTTTACGTTTCAAAAATGGACACGGAAACTTTTCTGGTGAAAACCACACAATGCATTCCTACGGAAGGAAATACAAGTTACTGGTAAGTATGCTTAGAATTACTTTCCAGGGTCAGTGCTGGGCTAAAAGATGCAGCACTGGATTATCTTCTGATAACAGGTGAGTAAATCGGAATTTGTAATTCGACTGATTTTAGAGGAATATTTGTATGTTTCAAAAATGGACACTTAGAAACTTTTCTGCTGAAAACCACACAATGGATTCCTATGGAAGGAAATACAAGTTACTGGTAAGTATGCTTAGAGTTACTTTCCAGGGTCAGCGCTGGGCTAAAAGATGCAGCACTGTATTCTCTCCTGATAACAGGTGAGTAAATCGGAATTAATAGTTCGGCTGATTTTAGAGGAATATTTATACGTTTCAAAAATGGACACAGAAACTTTTCTGGTGAAAACCACACAATGCATTTCTATGGAAGGAAATACAAGTTATTGGTAAGTATGCTTAGAATTACTTTTCAGGGTCAGTGCTGGGCTAAAAGATGCACCACTGGGTTCTCTCCTGATAACAGGTGAGTAAATCGGAATAGGTAGTTCGGCTGATTTAAGAGGAATATTTGTAAGTTTGAAAATGGACACAGAAACTTTTCTGGTGAAAACCACACAATGCATTCCTATGGAAGGAAATGCAAGTTACTGGTAAGTATGCTTAGAATTACTTTTCAGGGTCAGTGCTGAACTAAAAGATGCAGCACTGGGTTCTCTACTGATAAGAGGTGAGTAAATTGGAATTCTTAGTTCGACTGATTTTAGAGGAAAATGTGTACGTTTCAAACATGGACACTTGGAAACTTTTCTGCTGAAAACCAGACAATGGATTCCAATGGAAGGAAATACAAGTTACTGGTAAGTACGCTTAGAATTACTTTTCAGGGTCAGTGCTAACTAAAAGATGCAGCAATAGGTTCTCTCCTGATAAAAGGTGAGTAAATCGGAATTTGTAGTTTGGCTGATTTAAGAGGAATATTAGTACGTTTCAAAAATGGACACAGAATCTTTTCTGGTGAAAACCACACAATGCATTCCTATGGAAGGAAATACAAGTTACTGGTAAGCATGCTTAGAATTACTTTTCAGGGTCAGTGCCGGGATAAAAGATGCAGAACTGGGTTCTCTCCTGATAACAGGTGAGTAAATCGGAATAGGTAGTTCGGCTGATTTAAGAGGAATATTTGTAAGTTTCAAAAATGGACACAGAATCTTTTCTGGTGAAAACCACACAATGCATTCCTATGGAAGGAAATACAAGTTACTGGTAAGTATGCTTAGAATTACTTTTCAGGATCAGTGTTGGTCTAAAAGATGCAGCACTGGATTCTCTCCTGATAACAGGCGAGTACATCGAAATTCATACTTCGGCTGATTTTAGATGAATATTTGTATGTTTCAAAAATGGACACAGAATCTTTTCTGGTGGAAACCACACAATGCATTCCTATAGAAGGAAATACAAGTTACTGGTAAGTATGCTTAGAATTACTTTTCAGGGTCAGTGCTGGGCTAAAAGATGCAGCACTGGGTTCTCTCCTGATAACAGGTGAGTAAATCGGAATTCGTAGTTCGACTGATTTTAGAGGAATATTTGTATGTTTCAAAAATGGACACTCAGAAACTTTGCTGCTGAAAAACACACAATGGATTCCTAAGGAAGGAAATACAAATTACTGGTAAGTACGCTTAGAATTACTTTCCAGGGTCAGTGCTAGGCTCAAAGATGCAGCACTGGGTTCTCTCCTGATAACAGGTGAGTAAATTGGAATTCGTAGTTCGACTGATTTTGGAGGAATATTTGTATGTTTCAAAAATGGACACTTGGAAACTTTTCTGGTGAAAACCACACAATGGATTCCTATGGAAGGAAATACAAGTTACTGGTAAGTATGCTTAGAAATACTTTTCAGGGTCAGTGCTGGGCTAAAAGATGCAGCACTGGATTCTCTCCTGATAATAGGTGAGTAAATCGGAATTCGTAGTTACACTGATTTAAGAGGAATATTTGAACATTTCAAAAATGGACACTTAGAAACTTTTCTGCTGAAAATCACACAATGGATTTCTATGGAAGGAAATACAAGGTACTGGTAAGAACGCTTACAATTAACTTTTCAGGGACAGCGCAAGGCCAAAAGATGCAGCACTGGGTTCTCTCCTGACAACAGGTGGGTAAATTGTAATTTGTAGTTCGACTGATTTTAGAGGAATATTTGTATGTTTCAAAAATGGAAACTTAGAAACTTTTCTGGTGAAAACCACACAATCGATTCCTATGGAAGGAAATACAATTTACTGGTAAGTACACTTAGAATTACTTTTCAGGGTCAGTGTTGTATAAAAGATGCAGCACTGAATTCTCTCATGATAACAGGTGAGTAAATCGGAATTAATAGTTCGGCTGATTTTAGAGGAATATTTGTAGGTTTAAAAAATGGACACAGAAACTTTTCTGGTGAAAACCACACAATGCATTCCTATAAAAGGAAATACAAGTTACTGGTAAGTATGCTTAGAATTACTTTTCAGGGTCAGTGCTGAGCAAAAGATGCAGCACTGGATTCTCTCCTGATAACAGGTGAGTAAATCGGAATTCGTAGTTCAACAGATTATAGAGGAATATTTGTACATTTCAAAAATGGACACTTAGAAACTTTTCTGCTGAAAACCACACAATGGATTCCTATGGAAGGAAATACAAGTTACTGGTAAGTACGCTTAGAATTACTTTCCAGGGTCAGTGTTGGTCTAAAAGATGCAGCACTGGATTCTCTCCTGATAACAGGCGAGTAAATCGAAATTCATACTTCGGCTGATTTTAGAGGAATATTTGTAAGTTTCAAAAATGGACACAGAAACTTTTCTGCTGAAAATCACACAATGGATTCCTATGGAAGGAAATGCAAGTTACTGGTAAATACGCTTAGAATTACTTTACAGGGTCAGTGCTGGGCTAAAAGATGCAGCACTGGATTCTCTCCTGATAACAGGTAAGTAAATCGGAATTCGTAGTTCGACTGATTTTAGAGGAATATTTGTATGTTTCAAAAATGGACACTCAGAAACTTTGCTGCTGAAAAACACACAATGGATTCCTATGGAAGGAAATACAATTTACTGGTAAGTACTTTTAGAATTACTTTTCAGGGTCAGTGCTGGGCTAAAAGATGCAGCACTGGATTCTCTCCTGATAATAGGTGAGAAAATCGGAATTCGTAGTTACACTGATTTTAGAGGAATATTTGTACGTTTCAAAAATGGACACTTAGAAACTTTTCTGCTGAAAATCACACAATGGATTTCTATGGAAGGAAATACAAGTTACTGGTAAGAACGCTTACAATTACTTTTCAGGGACAGTGCAAGGCTAAAAGATGCAGCACTGGGTTCTCTCCTGACAACAGGTGAGTAAATCGGAATTCATAGTTCGACTGATTTTAGAGGAATATATGTACGTTTCAAAAATGGACACAGAAACTTTTCTGGTGAAAACCACACAATGTATTCCAATAGAAGGAAATACAAGTTACTGGTAAGTATGCTTAGAATTACTTTCCAAGGGTCAGTGCTGGGCTAAAAGATGCAGCACTGGATTCTCTCCTGATAACAGGAAAGTAAATCGGAATTCTTAGATCGGCTGCTTTTAGAGGAGTATTTGTACATTTCAAAAATGGACACTTAGAATCTTTTCTGCTGAAAACCACACAATGGATTCCTAAGGAAGGAAATACAAGTTTCTGGTAAGTATGCTTAGAATTACTTTTCAGGGTCATTGATGAACTAAAAGATGCAGCACTGGGTTCTATCGTGATAACAGGTGAGTAAATCGGAATTCGTAGTTCGCCTGATTTTAGAGGAATATTTGTACGTTTCAAAAATGGACACAGAAACTTTTCTGGTGAAAACCACACAATGCATTCCTATGGAAGGAAATACAAGTTACTGGTTAGTATGCTTAGAATTACTTTTCAGGGTTAGTGATGGGCTAAAAGATGCAGCACTGTGTTCTCTCCTGATAACAGGTGAGTAAATCGGAATAGGTAGTTTGGCTGATTTAAGAGGAATATTTTTACGTTTCAAAAATGGACACGGAAACTTTTCTGGTGAAAACCACACAATGCATTCCTACGGATGGAAATACAAGTTACTGGTAAGTATGCTTAGAATTACTTTCCAGGGTCAGTGCTGGGCTAAAAGATGCAGCACTGGATTATCTTCTGATAACAGGTGAGTAAATCGGAATTTGTAATTCGACTGATTTTAGAGGAATATTTGTATGTTTCAAAAATGGACACTTAGAAACTTTTCTGCTGAAAACCACACAATGGATTCCTATGGAAGGAAATACAAGTTACTGGTAAGTATGCTTAGAGTTACTTTCCAGGGTCAGCGCTGGGCTAAAAGATGTAGCACTGTATTCTCTCCTGATAACAGGTGAGTAAATCGGAATTAATAGTTCGGCTGATTTTAGAGGAATATTTATACGTTTCAAAAATGGACACAGAAACTTTTCTGGTGAAAACCACACAATGCATTTCTAAGGAAGGAAATACAAGTTATTGGTAAGTATGCTTAGAATTACTTTTCAGGGTCAGTGCTGGGCTAAAAGATGCACCACTGGGTTCTCTCCTGATAACAGGTGAGTAAATCGGAATAGGTAGTTCGGCTGATTTAAGAGGAATATTTGTAAGTTTGAAAAACGGACACAGAAACTTTTCTGGTGAAAACCACACAATGCATTCCTATGGAAGGAAATGCAAGTTACTGGTAAGTATGCTTAGAATTACTTTTCAGGGTCAGTGCTGAACTAAAAGATGCAGCACTGGGTTCTCTACTGATAACAGGTGAGTAAATTGGAATTCTTAGTTCGACTGATTTTAGAGGAATATGTGTACGTTTCAAACATGGACACTTGGAAACTTTTCTGCTGAAAACCAGACAATGGATTCCTATGGAAGGAAATACAAGTTACTGGTAAGTACGCTTAGAATTACTTTTCAGGGTCAGTGCTGAACTAAAAGATGCAGCAATAGGTTCTCTCCTGATAAAAGGTGAGTACATCGGAATTTGTAGTTTGGCTGATTTAAGAGGAATATTAGTACGTTTCAAAAATGGACACAGAATCTTTTCTGGTGAAAACCACACAATGCATTCCTATGGAAGGAAATACAAGTTACTGGTAAGCATGCTTAGAATTACTTTTCAGGGTCAGTGCCGGGATAAAAGATGCAGCACTGGGTTCTCTCCTGATAACAGGTGAGTAAATCGGAATAGGTAGTTCGGCTGATTTAAGAGGAATATTTGTAAGTTTCAAAAATGGACACAGAATCTTTTCTGGTGAAAACCACACAATGCATTCCTATGGAAGGAAATACAAGTTACTGGTAAGTATGCTTAGAATTACTTTTCAGGATCAGTGTTGGTCTAAAAGATGCAGCACTGGATTCTCTCCTGATAACAGGCGAGTACATCGAAATTCATACTTCGGCTGATTTTAGACGAATATTTGTATGTTTCAAAAATGGACACAGAATCTTTTCTGGTGGAAACCACACAATGCATTCCTATGGAAGGAAATACAAGTTACTGGTAAGTATGCTTAGAATTACTTTTCAGGGTCAGTGCTGGGCTAAAAGATGCAGCACTGGGTTCTCTCCTGATAACAGGTGAGTAAATCGGAATTCGTAGTTCGACTGATTTTAGAGGAATATTTGTATGTTTCAAAAATGGACACTCAGAAACTTTGCTGCTGAAAAACACACAATGGATTCCTAAGGAAGGAAATACAAATTACTGGTAAGTACGCTTAGAATTACTTTCCAGGGTCAGTGCTGGGCTAAACGATGCAGCACTGGGTTCTCTCCTGATAACAGGTGAGTAAATCGGAATTTGTAGTTCGACTGATTTTGGAGGAATATTTGCACGTTTCAAAAATGGACACTTGGAAACTTTTCTGGTGAAAACCACACAATGGATTCCTATGGAAGGAAATACAAGTTACTGGTAAGTATGCTTAGAATTACTTTTCAGGGTCAGTGCTGGGCTAAAAGATGCAGCACTGGATTCTCTCCTGATAATAGGTGAGTAAATCGGAATTCGTAGTTCGACTGATTTTAGAGGAATATTTGTATGTTTCAAAAATGGACACTCAGAAACTTTGCTGCTGAAAAACACACAATGGATTCCTATGGAAGGAAATACAATTTACTGGTAAGTACTTTTAGAATTACTTTCCAGGGTCAGTGCTGGGCTAAAAGATGCAGCACTCGGTTCTCTCCTGATAACAGGTGAGTAAATCGGAATTCGTAGTTCGACTGATTTTGGAGGAATATTTGTACGTTTCAAAAATGGACACTTGGAAACTTTTCTGGTGAAAACCACACAATGGATTCCTATGGAAGGAAATACAAGTTACTGGTAAGTATGCTTAGAATTACTTTTCAGGGTCAGTGCTGGGCTAAAAGATGCAGCACTGGATTCTCTCCTGATAATAGGTGAGAAAATCGGAATTCGTAGTTACACTGATTTTAGAGGAATATTTGTACGTTTCAAAAATGGACACTTAGAAACTTTTCTGCTGCAAACCACACAATGGATTCCTATGGAAGGAAATGCAAGTTACTGGTAAACACGCTTAGAATTACTTTCCAGGGTCAGTGCTGGTCTAAAAGATGCAGCACTGGATTCTCTCCTGATAACAGGTGAGTAAATTGGAATTTATAGTTTGGCTGATTTTAGAGGAATATTTGTACATTTCAAAAATGGACACTTAGAATCTTTTCTGCTGAAAACCACACAATGGATTCCTAAGGAAGGAAATACAAGTTTCTGGTAAGTATGCTTAGAATTACTTTTCAGGGTCATTGATGAACTAAAAGATGCAGCACTGGGTTCTATCGTGATAACAGGTGAGTAAATCGGAATTCGTAGTTCGCCTGATTTTAGAGGAATATTTGTACGTTTCAAAAATGGACACAGAAACTTTTCTGGTGAAAACCACACAATGCATTCCTATGGAAGGAAATACAAGTTACTGGTTAGTATGCTTAGAATTACTTTTCAGGGTTAGTGATGGGCTAAAAGATGCAGCACTGTGTTCTCTCCTGATAACAGGTGAGTAAATAGGAATAGGTAGTTTGGCTGATTTAAGAGGAATATTTTTACGTTTCAAAAATGGACACGGAAACTTTTCTGGTGAAAACCACACAATGCATTCCTACGGAAGGAAATACAAGTTACTGGTAAGTATGCTTAGAATTACTTTCCAGGGTCAGTGCTGGGCTAAAAGATGCAGCACTGGATTATCTTCTGATAACAGGTGAGTAAATCGGAATTTGTAATTCGACTGATTTTAGAGGAATATTTGTATGTTTCAAAAATGGACACTTAGAAACTTTTCTGCTGAAAACCACACAATGGATTCCTATGGAAGGAAATACAAGTTACTGGTAAGTATGCTTAGAGTTACTTTCCAGGGTCAGCGCTGGGCTAAAAGATGCAGCACTGTATTCTCTCCTGATAACAGGTGAGTAAATCGGAATTAATAGTTCGGCTGATTTTAGAGGAATATTTATACGTTTCAAAAATGGACACAGAAACTTTTCTGGTGAAAACCACACAATGCATTTCTATGGAAGGAAATACAAGTTATTGGTAAGTATGCTTAGAATTACTTTTCAGGGTCAGTGCTGGGCTAAAAGATGCACCACTGGGTTCTCTCCTGATAACAGGTGAGTAAATCGGAATAGGTAGTTCGGCTGATTTAAGAGGAATATTTGTAAGTTTGAAAATGGACACAGAAACTTTTCTGGTGAAAACCACACAATGCATTCCTATGGAAGGAAATGCAAGTTACTGGTAAGTATGCTTAGAATTACTTTTCAGGGTCAGTGCTGAACTAAAAGATGCAGCACTGGGTTCTCTACTGATAAGAGGTGAGTAAATTGGAATTCTTAGTTCGACTGATTTTAGAGGAAAATGTGTACGTTTCAAACATGGACACTTGGAAACTTTTCTGCTGAAAACCAGACAATGGATTCCAATGGAAGGAAATACAAGTTACTGGTAAGTACGCTTAGAATTACTTTTCAGGGTCAGTGCAAACTAAAAGATGCAGCAATAGGTTCTCTCCTGATAAAAGGTGAGTAAATCGGAATTTGTAGTTTGGCTGATTTAAGAGGAATATTAGTACGTTTCAAAAATGGACACAGAATCTTTTCTGGTGAAAACCACACAATGCATTCCTATGGAAGGAAATACAAGTTACTGGTAAGCATGCTTAGAATTACTTTTCAGGGTCAGTGCCGGGATAAAAGATGCAGAACTGGGTTCTCTCCTGATAACAGGTGAGTAAATCGGAATAGGTAGTTCGGCTGATTTAAGAGGAATATTTGTAAGTTTCAAAAATGGACACAGAATCTTTTCTGGTGAAAACCACACAATGCATTCCTATGGAAGGAAATACAAGTTACTGGTAAGTATGCTTAGAATTACTTTTCAGGATCAGTGTTGGTCTAAAAGATGCAGCACTGGATTCTCTCCTGATAACAGGCGAGTACATCGAAATTCATACTTCGGCTGATTTTAGATGAATATTTGTATGTTTCAAAAATGGACACAGAATCTTTTCTGGTGGAAACCACACAATGCATTCCTATAGAAGGAAATACAAGTTACTGGTAAGTATGCTTAGAATTACTTTTCAGGGTCAGTGCTGGGCTAAAAGATGCAGCACTGGGTTCTCTCCTGATAACAGGTGAGTAAATCGGAATTCGTAGTTCGACTGATTTTAGAGGAATATTTGTATGTTTCAAAAATGGACACTCAGAAACTTTGCTGCTGAAAAACACACAATGGATTCCTAAGGAAGGAAATACAAATTACTGGTAAGTACGCTTAGAATTACTTTCCAGGGTCAGTGCTAGGCTCAAAGATGCAGCACTGGGTTCTCTCCTGATAACAGGTGAGTAAATTGGAATTCGTAGTTCGACTGATTTTGGAGGAATATTTGTATGTTTCAAAAATGGACACTTGGAAACTTTTCTGGTGAAAACCACACAATGGATTCCTATGGAAGGAAATACAAGTTACTGGTAAGTATGCTTAGAATTACTTTTCAGGGTCAGTGCTGGGCTAAAAGATGCAGCACTGGATTCTCTCCTGATAATAGGTGAGTAAATCGGAATTCGTAGTTACACTGATTTTAGAGGAATATTTGAACATTTCAAAAATGGACACTTAGAAACTTTTCTGCTGAAAATCACACAATGGATTTCTATGGAAGGAAATACAAGGTACTGGTAAGAACGCTTACAATTAACTTTTCAGGGACAGCGCAAGGCCAAAAGATGCAGCACTGGGTTCTCTCCTGACAACAGGTGGGTAAATTGTAATTTGTAGTTCGACTGATTTTAGAGGAATATTTGTATGTTTCAAAAATGGAAACTTAGAAACTTTTCTGGTGAAAACCACACAATCGATTCCTATGGAAGGAAATACAATTTACTGGTAAGTACACTTAGAATTACTTTTCAGGGTCAGTGTTGTATAAAAGATGCAGCACTGAATTCTCTCATGATAACAGGTGAGTAAATCGGAATTAATAGTTCGGCTGATTTTAGAGGAATATTTGTAGGTTTAAAAAATGGACACAGAAACTTTTCTGGTGAAAACCACACAATGCATTCCTATAAAAGGAAATACAAGTTACTGGTAAGTATGCTTAGAATTACTTTTCAGGGTCAGTGCTGAGCAAAAGATGCAGCACTGGATTCTCTCCTGATAACAGGTGAGTAAATCGGAATTCGTAGTTCAACAGATTATAGAGGAATATTTGTACATTTCAAAAATGGACACTTAGAAACTTTTCTGCTGAAAACCACACAATGGATTCCTATGGAAGGAAATACAAGTTACTGGTAAGTACGCTTAGAATTACTTTCCAGGGTCAGTGTTGGTCTAAAAGATGCAGCACTGGATTCTCTCCTGATAACAGGCGAGTAAATCGAAATTCATACTTCGGCTGATTTTAGAGGAATATTTGTAAGTTTCAAAAATGGACACAGAAACTTTTCTGCTGAAAATCACACAATGGATTCCTATGGAAGGAAATGCAAGTTACTGGTAAATACGCTTAGAATTACTTTCCAGGGTCAGTGCTGGGCTAAAAGATGCAGCACTGGATTCTCTCCTGATAACAGGTAAGTAAATCGGAATTCGTAGTTCGACTGATTTTAGAGGAATATTTGTATGTTTCAAAAATGGACACTCAGAAACTTTGCTGCTGAAAAACACACAATGGATTCCTATGGAAGGAAATACAATTTACTGGTAAGTACTTTTAGAATTACTTTTCAGGGTCAGTGCTGGGCTAAAAGATGCAGCACTGGATTCTCTCCTGATAATAGGTGAGAAAATCGGAATTCGTAGTTACACTGATTTTAGAGGAATATTTGTACGTTTCAAAAATGGACACTTAGAAACTTTTCTGCTGAAAATCACACAATGGATTTCTATGGAAGGAAATACAAGTTACTGGTAAGAACGCTTACAATTACTTTTCAGGGACAGTGCAAGGCTAAAAGATGCAGCACTGGGTTCTCTCCTGACAACAGGTGAGTAAATCGGAATTCATAGTTCGACTGATTTTAGAGGAATATATGTACGTTTCAAAAATGGACACAGAAACTTTTCTGGTGAAAACCACACAATGTATTCCAATAGAAGGAAATACAAGTTACTGGTAAGTATGCTTAGAATTACTTTCCAAGGGTCAGTGCTGGGCTAAAAGATGCAGCACTGGATTCTCTCCTGATAACAGGAAAGTAAATCGGAATTCTTAGATCGGCTGCTTTTAGAGGAGTATTTGTACATTTCAAAAATGGACACTTAGAATCTTTTCTGCTGAAAACCACACAATGGATTCCTAAGGAAGGAAATACAAGTTTCTGGTAAGTATGCTTAGAATTACTTTTCAGGGTCATTGATGAACTAAAAGATGCAGCACTGGGTTCTATCGTGATAACAGGTGAGTAAATCGGAATTCGTAGTTCGCCTGATTTTAGAGGAATATTTGTACGTTTCAAAAATGGACACAGAAACTTTTCTGGTGAAAACCACACAATGCATTCCTATGGAAGGAAATACAAGTTACTGGTTAGTATGCTTAGAATTACTTTCCAGGGTCAGTGCTGGGCTAAAAGATGCAGCACTGGATTATCTTCTGATAACAGGTGAGTAAATCGGAATTTGTAATTCAACTGATTTTAGAGGAATATTTGTATGTTTCAAAAATGGACACTTAGAAACTTTTCTGCTGAAAACCACACAATGGATTCCTATGGAAGGAAATACAAGTTACTGGTAAGTATGCTTAGAGTTACTTTCCAGGGTCAGCGCTGGGCTAAAAGATGTAGCACTGTATTCTCTCCTGATAACAGGTGAGTAAATCGGAATTAATAGTTCGGCTGATTTTAGAGGAATATTTATACGTTTCAAAAATGGACACAGAAACTTTTCTGGTGAAAACCACACAATGCATTTCTAAGGAAGGAAATACAAGTTATTGGTAAGTATGCTTAGAATTACTTTTCAGGGTCAGTGCTGGGCTAAAAGATGCACCACTGGGTTCTCTCCTGATAACAGGTGAGTAAATCGGAATAGGTAGTTCGGCTGATTTAAGAGGAATATGTGTAAGTTTGAAAAACGGACACAGAAACTTTTCTGGTGAAAACCACACAATGCATTCCTATGGAAGGAAATGCAAGTTACTGGTAAGTATGCTTAGAATTACTTTTCAGGGTCAGTGCTGAACTAAAAGATGCAGCACTGGGTTCTCTACTGATAACAGGTGAGTAAATTGGAATTCTTAGTTCGACTGATTTTAGAGGAATATGTGTACGTTTCAAACATGGACACTTGGAAACTTTTCTGCTGAAAACCAGACAATGGATTCCTATGGAAGGAAATACAAGTTACTGGTAAGTACGCTTAGAATTACTTTTCAGGGTCAGTGCTGAACTAAAAGATGCAGCAATAGGTTCTCTCCTGATAAAAGGTGAGTACATCGGAATTTGTAGTTTGGCTGATTTAAGAGGAATATTAGTACGTTTCAAAAATGGACACAGAATCTTTTCTGGTGAAAACCACACAATGCATTCCTATGGAAGGAAATACAAGTTACTGGTAAGCATGCTTAGAATTACTTTTCAGGGTCAGTGCCGGGATAAAAGATGCAGCACTGGGTTCTCTCCTGATAACAGGTGAGTAAATCGGAATAGGTAGTTCGGCTGATTTAAGAGGAATATTTGTAAGTTTCAAAAATGGACACAGAATCTTTTCTGGTGAAAACCACACAATGCATTCCTATGGAAGGAAATACAAGTTACTGGTAAGTATGCTTAGAATTACTTTTCAGGATCAGTGTTGGTCTAAAAGATGCAGCACTGGATTCTCTCCTGATAACAGGCGAGTACATCGAAATTCATACTTCGGCTGATTTTAGACGAATATTTGTATGTTTCAAAAATGGACACAGAATCTTTTCTGGTGGAAACCACACAATGCATTCCTATGGAAGGAAATACAAGTTACTGGTAAGTATGCTTAGAATTACTTTTCAGGGTCAGTGCTGGGCTAAAAGATGCAGCACTGGGTTCTCTCCTGATAACAGGTGAGTAAATCGGAATTCGTAGTTCGACTGATTTTAGAGGAATATTTGTATGTTTCAAAAATGGACACTCAGAAACTTTGCTGCTGAAAAACACACAATGGATTCCTAAGGAAGGAAATACAAATTACTGGTAAGTACGCTTAGAATTACTTTCCAGGGTCAGTGCTAGGCACAAAGATGCAGCACTGGGTTCTCTCCTGATAACAGGTGAGTAAATCGGAATTCGTAGTTACACTGATTTTAGAGGAATATTTGAACATTTCAAAAATGGACACTTAGAAACTTTTCTGCTGAAAATCACACAATGGATTTCTATGGAAGGAAATACAAGGTACTGGTAAGAACGCTTACAATTAACTTTTCAGGGACAGCGCAAGGCCAAAAGATGCAGCACTGGGTTCTCTCCTGACAACAGGTGGGTAAATTGTAATTTGTAGTTCAACTGATTTTAGAGGAATATTTGTATGTTTCAAAAATGGAAACTTAGAAACTTTTCTGGTGAAAACCACACAATCGATTCCTATGGAAGGAAATACAATTTACTGGTAAGTACACTTAGAATTACTTTTCAGGGTCAGTGTTGTATAAAAGATGCAGCACTGAATTCTCTCATGATAACAGGTGAGTAAATCGGAATTAATAGTTCGGCTGATTTTAGAGGAATATTTGTAGGTTTTAAAAATGGGCACTTAGAATCTTTTCTGCTGAA
Organism: Triturus cristatus; assembly: GCF_964204655.1. NCBI lineage: Eukaryota > Metazoa > Chordata > Amphibia > Caudata > Salamandridae > Triturus > Triturus cristatus. The sequence goes on from NC_140579.1 coordinate 999,221,461, forward strand.
AACCACACAATGGATTCCTATGGAAGGAAATACAAGTTACTGGTAAGTACGCTTAGAATTACTTTCCAGGGTCAGTGCTGGGTTAAAATATAAAGCACTGGATTCTCTCCTGATAACAGGTGAGTAAATCGAAATTCGTAGTTCGGCTGATTTAAGAGGAATATTTGTACGTTTAAAAAATGGACACAGAAACTTTTCTGGTGAAAACCACACAATGCATTCCTATAAAAGGAAATACAAGTTACTGGTAAGTATGCTTAGAATTACTTTTCAGGGTCAGTGCTGGGCAAAAGATGCAGCACTGGATTCTCTCCTGATAACAGGTGAGTAAATCGGAATTCGTAGTTCGACTGATTTTAGAGGAATATTTGTATGCTTCAAAAATGGACACTTAGAAACTGTGCTGCTGAAAAACACACAGTGGATTCCTATGGAAGGAAATACAAGTTACTGGTAAGTACGCTTAGAATTACTTTCCAAGGTCAGTGCTGGGCTAAAAGATGCAGCACTGGGTTCTCTCCTGATAACAGGTGAGTAAATCGGAATTCGTAGATCGACTGATTTTGTGGGAATATTTGTATGTTTCAATAATGGACACTTAGAAACTTTTCTGGTGAAAACCACACAATGGATTCCTATGGAAGGAAATACAAGTTACTGGTAAGTACGCTTCGAATTACTATTCAGGGTCAGTGCTGGGCTAAAAGATGCAGCACTGGGTTCTCTCCTGATAACAGGTGAGTAAATTGGAATTCATAGTTTGGCTGATTTTAGAGGAATATTTGTACATTTCAAAAATGGACACTTAGAATCTTTTCTGGTGAAAACAACACAATGGATTCCTATGGAAGGAAATACAAGTTACTGGTAAGTACGCTTATAATTACTTTTAAGGATCAGTGTTGGTCTAAAAGTTGCAGCACTAGATTCTCTCCTGATAATAGGCGAGTAAATCGAAATGCATACTTCGGCTGATTTTAGAGGAATATTTGTAAGTTTCAAAAATGGACACAGAAACTTTTCTGGTGAAAACCACACTATGCATTCCTATGGAAGGAAATACAAGTTACTGGTAAGTACGCTTAGAATTACTTTCCAGGGTCAGTGCTGGTCTAAAAGATGAATCACTGGATTCTCACCTGATAACAGGTAAGTAAATCGGAATTAATAGTTCGGCTGATTTAAAAGGAATATTTGTACGTTTAAAAAATGGACACAGAAACTTTTCTGGTGAAAACCACACAATGCATTCCTATGGAAGGAAATACAAGTTACTGGTAAGTATGCTTAGAATTACTTTTCAGGGTCAGTGCTGAGTAAAAAATGCAGCACTGGATTCTCTCCTGATAACAGGTGAGTAAATCAGAATTCGTAGTTCGACAGATTATAGAGGAATATTTGTACATTTCAAAAATGGACACTTAGAAACTTTTCTGCTGAAAACCACACAATGGATTCCTATGGAAGGAAATACAAGTTACTGGTAAGTACGCTTAGAATTACTTTCCAGGGTCAGTGCAGTGCTAAAAGATGCAGCATCGGATTCTCTCCTGATAACAGGTGAGTAAATCGGAATTCATAGTTCGGCTGATTTTAGAGGAATATGTGTACGTTTCAAAAATGGACAATTAGAAACTTTTCTTGTGAGAAACACACAATGCATTTCTATGGAAGGAAATACAAGTTACTGGTAAGAACACTTAGAATTCCTTTCCAGGCTCAGTGCTGAACTAAAAGATGCAGCACTGGGTTCTCTCCTGATAACAGGTGAGTAAATCGGAATAGGTAGTTCGGCTGATTTAAGAGGAATATTTGTACGTTTCAAAAATGGACACAAAATCTTTTCTGGTTAAAACCACACAATGCATTCCTATGGAAGGAAGTACAAGGTACTGGTAAGTACGCTTAGAATTACTTTTCAGGGTCAGTGCTGGTCTAAAAGATGCAGCACTCTGTTCTCTCCTGATAACAGTTGAGTAAATCGGAATTCTTAGTTCGGCTGATTTTAGAGGAATATTTGTACGTTTCAAAAATGGACACTTAGAAACTTTGCTGCTGAAAACCACACAATGGATTCCTATAGAAGGAAATACAAGTTACTGGTAGGTACGCTTAGAATTACTTTCCAGGGTCAGTGCTGGGCTAAAAGATGCAGCATCGGATTCTCTCCTGATAACAGGTGAGTAAATCGAAATTCATAGTTCGGCTGATTTTAGAGGAATATTTGTACGTTTCAAAAATGGACACTTAGAATCTTTTCTGCTGAAAACCACACAATGGATTCCAAAGGAAGGAAATACAAGTTTCTGGTAAGTATGCTTAGAATTACTTTTCATGGTCAGTGCTGAACTAAAAGATGCAGCACTGGGTTCTCTCCTGATAACAGGTGAGTAAATCGGAATTCGTAGTTCGCCTGATTTAAGAGGAATATTTGTACGTTTCAAAAATGGACACAGAAACTTTTCCGATGAAAACCTCAAAATGGATTCCTATGGAAGGAAATACAAGTTACTGGTAAGTATGCTTAGAATTACTTTTCAGGGTCAGTGCTGGGCTAAATGATGCAGCACTTGGTTCTCTCCTGATAACAGGTGAGTAAATCGGAATAGGTAGTTTGGCTGATTTAAGCGGAATATTTGTACGTTTCAAAAATGGAAACAGAAACTTTTCTGGTGAAAACCACACAATGTATTCCAATAGAAGGAAATACAAGTTACTGGTAAGTATGCTTAGAATTACTTTCCAAGGGTCAGTGCTGGGCTAAAAGATGCAGCACTGGATTCTCTCCTGATAACAGGAAAGTAAATCGGAATTCTTAGATCGGCTGCTTTTAGAGGAGTATTTGTACGTTTCAAAAATGGACACTTAGAATCTTTTCTGCTGAAAACCACACAATGGATTCCTATGGAAGGAAATGCAAGATACTGGTAAGTACGCTTAGAATTACTTTTCAGGGACAGTGCAGGGCTAAAAGATGCAGCACTGGGTTCTCTCCTGACAACAGGTGGGTAAATTGGAATTTGTGGTTCGACTGATTTTAGAGAAATATTTGTATGTTTCAAAATTGGACACTTAGAAACTTTTCTGGTGAAAACCACACAATGGATTCCTATGGAAGGAAATACAAGTTATTGGTAAGTACGCTTAGAACTACTTTTCAAGGTTACTGCTGGTCTAAAAGATGCAGCACTGGGTTCTCTCCTGATAACAGGTGAGTAAAGCGGAATTCGTAGTTCGACTAATTTTATAGGAATATTTGTACGTTTCAAAAATGGACACTTAGAAACATTTCTGCTAAAAACCACACAATGGAATTCCTATGGAAGGAAATACAAGTTACTGGTAAGTACGCTTAGAATTACTTTTCAGGGTCAGTTCTGGGCTAAAAGACGCAGCACTGGTTTCTCTCCTGATAACAGGTGAGTAAATCGGAATTTGTAGTTCGGCTGATTTAAGAGGAATATTTGTACGTTTCAAAAATGGACAATTAGAAACTTTTCTGCTGAAAACCACTCACTGGATTCCTATGGAAGGAAATACAAGTTAAAGGTAAGTACGCTTAGAATTACTTTTCAGGGTCAGTGCTGGGCTGAAAAATGCAGCACTGGGTTCTCTCCTGATAACAGGTGAGTAAATCGGAATTCGTTGTTCGGCTGAATGAAGAGGAATATTTGTACGTTTCAAAAATGGACAATTAGAAACTTTTCTGGTGAGAAACACACAATGCATTCCTATGGAAGGAAATACAAGTTACTGGTAAGTACACTTAGAATTCCTTTCCAGGGTCAGTGCTGGGCTAAAAGATGCAGCACTGGGTTCTCTTCTGATAACAGGTGAGTAAATCAGAATTCATAGTTCGACTGATTTTAGAGGAACATTTGTACGTTTCAAAAATGGACAATTAGAATCTTTTCAGCTGAAAACCACACAATGGATTCCTACGGAAGGAAATACAAGTTACTGGTAAGTACACTTAGAATTACTTTTCAGGGTCAGTCCTGGGCTAAAAGATGCAGCACTGGGTTCTCTCCTGATAACGAAGAGTAAATCGGAATTCATAGTTCGACTGATTTTAGAGGAATATATGTACGTTTCAAAAATGGACGCTTAGAAACGTTTCTGGTGAAATCCACACAATGGATTATTATGGAAGGAAATACAAGTTACTGGTAAGTACGCTTAGAATTACTTTTCAGGGTCAGTGCTGGGCTAAAAGATGCTGCACTGGGTTCTCTCCTGATAACAGGTGAGTAAATCGGAATTCGTAGTTTGAATGATTTTAGAGGAATATTTGTACGTTTCAAAAATGTACACTTAGAAACGTTTCTGCTGAAAACCACACAATGGATTCCTATGGAAGGAATTACAAGTTACTGGTAAGTACGCTTAGAATTACTTTTCAGCGTCAGTGCTGGGCTAAAAGATGCAGCACTGGGATCTCTTCTGATAACAGGTGAGTAAATCAGAATTCGTAGTCCGGCTGATTTTAGAGGAATATTTGTACATTTCAAAACTGGACACTTAGAATCTTCTCTGGTGAAAACCACACAATGGATTCCTATGGAAGGAAGTAAAAGTTACTGGTAAGTGCGCTTAGAATTACATTCCAGGGTCAGTGCTGGGCTAAAAGATGCAGCACTGGGTTCTCTCCTGATAACAGGTGAGTAAATCGGAATTCATAGTTCGACTGATTTTAGAGGAATATTTGTACATTTCAAAAATGGCCACTTAGAAACTTTTCAGCTGAAAACCACAAGATGGATTCCTATGGAATGAAATACAAGTTACTGGTAAGTACACTTAGAATTACTTTCCAGGGTCAGTGCTGGGCTAAAAGATGCAGCATTGGTTCCTCTCCTGATAACAGGTGAATAAATCGGAATTCACAGTTCAACTGATTTTAGAGGAATATTTGTACATTTCAAAAATGACCACTTTAAAACTTTGCAGCTGAAAACCACACAAACCATTCCTATGGAAAGAAATACAAGTTTCTGGTAAGTTCTCTTAGAATTACTTTCCAGGGTCAGTGCTGGGCTAAAAGATGCAGCACTGGGTACTCTCCTGATATCAGGTGAGTAAATCGGAATTCGTAGTTCGGCTGATTTAAGAGGAATATTTGTACGTTTCAAAAATGGACACTTGAAAACTTTTCTGGTAAAAACCACACTATGGATTCCTATGGAAGGAAATACAAGTTAATGGTAAGTACGCTTAGAATTACTTTCCAGGGTCAGTGCTGAGCTAAAAGATGCAGCACTGGGTTCTCTCCTGATAATAGGTGAGTAAATTGGAATTCGTAGCTCGGCTGATTTAAGAGGAATAGTTGTAAGTTTCAAAAATGGACACAAAAACGTTTCTGGTGAGTACCACACAATGCATTCCTATGGAAGGAAATACAAGTTAATGGTAAGTACGCTTAGAAATATTTTCCAGGGTCAGTGCTGGGCAAACAGATGCAGCACTGGGTTCTCTCCTGATAACAGGTGAGTAAATTGGAGTTCATAGTTCGACTGATCTTAGAGGAATATTTGTACGTTTAAAAAAGGGGCACTTAGAAACTTTTCTGCTGAAAACCACACAATGGATTCCTATGGAAGGAAATACAAGTTACTGGTAAGTACGCTTAGAATTACTTTCCAGGGTCAGTGCTGGGCAAACAGATGCAGCACTGGGTACTAACCTGATAACAGGTGAGTAAATCGGAGTTCATAGTTCGACTGATTTTAGAGGAATATTTGTACGTTTAAAAAAGGGGCACTTAGAAACTTTTCTGCTGAAAACCACACAATGGATTCCTACGGAAGGAAATACAAGTTACTGGTAAGTACACTTAGAATTACTTTTCAGGGTCAGTCCTGGGCTAAAAGATGCAGCACTGGGTTCTCTCCTGATAACAGGTGAGTAAATCGGAATTCATAGTTCGACTGATTTTAGAGGAATATATGTACGTTTCAAAAATGGACACAGAAACTTTTCTGGTGAAAACCACATAATGTATTCCAATAGAAGGAAATACAAGTTACTGGTAAGTATGCTTAGAATTACTTTCCAAGGGTCAGTGCTGGGCTAAAAGATGCAGCACTGGATTCTCTCCTGATAACAGGAAAGTAAATCGGAAATCTTAGATCGGCGGCTTTTAGAGGAGTATTTGTACGTTTCAAAAATGGACACTTAGAATCTTTTCTGCTGAAAACCACACAATGGATTCCTATGGAAGGAAATGCAAGATACTGGTAAGTACGCTTAGAATTACTTTTCAGGGACAGTGCAGGGCTAAAAGATGCAGCACTAGGTTCTCTCCTGACAACAGGTGGGTAAATTGGAATTCACAGTTCGACTGATTTTAGAGGAATATTTGTATGTTTCAAAAATGGACACTTAGAATCTTTTCTGCTGAAAACCACACAATGGATTCCTATGGAAGGAAATGCAAGATACTGGTAAGTGCGCTTAGAATTACATTCCAGGGTCAGTGCTGAGCTAAAAGATGCAGCACTGGGTTCTCTCCTGATAACAGGTGAGTAAATCGGAATTCATAGTTCGACTGATTTTAGAGGAATTTTTGTACATTTCAAAAATGCCCACTTAGAAACTTTTCAGCTGAAAACCACAAGATGGATTCCTATGGAATGAAATACAAGTTACTGGTAAGTACACTTAGAATTACTTTCCAGGGTCAGTGCTGGGCTAAAAGATGCAGCATTGGTTCCTCTCCTGATAACAGGTGAATAAATCGGAATTCACAGTTCGACTGATTTTAGAGGAATATTTGTACATTTCAAAAATGGCCACTTAGAAACTTTGCAGCTGAAAACCACACAAACCATTCCTATGGAAAGAAATACAAGTTTCTGGTAAGTTCTCTTAGAATTACTTTCCAGGGTCAGTGCTGGGCTAAAAGATGCAGCACTGGGTACTCTCCTGATATCAGGTGAGTAAATCGCGATTCGTAGTTCGGCTGATTTAAGAGGAATATTTGTACGTTTCAAAAATGGACACTTGAAAACTTTTCTGGTAAAAACCACACTATGGATTCCTATGGAAGGAAATACAAGTTAATGGTAAGTACGCTTAGAATTACTTTCCAGGGTCAGTGCTGAGCTAAAAGATGCAGCACTGGGTTCTCTCCTGATAATAGGTGAGTAAATTGGAATTCGTAGCTCGGCTGATTTAAGAGGAATAGTTGTAAGTTTCAAAAATGGACACAAAAACATTTCTGGTGAGTACCACACAATGCATTCCTATGGAAGGAAATACAAGTTAATGGTAAGTATGCTTAGAATTATTTTCCAGGGTCAGTGCTGGGCAAACAGATGCAGCACTGGGTTCTCTCCTGATAACAGGTGAGTAAATTGGAGTTCATAGTTCGACTGATCTTAGAGGAATATTTGTACGTTTAAAAAAGGGGCACTTAGAAACTTTTCTGCTGAAAACCACACAATGGATTCCTATGGAAGGAAATACAAGTTACTGGTAAGTACGCTTAGAATTACTTTCCAGGGTCAGTGCTGGGCAAACAGATGCAGCACTGGGTTCTCTCCTGATAACAGGTGAGTAAATCGGAGTTCATAGTTCGACTGATTTTAGAGGAATATTTGTACGTTTAAAAAAGGGGCACTTAGAAACTTTTCTGCTGAAAACCACACAATGGATTCCTACGGAAGGAAATACAAGTTACTGGTAAGTGCACTTAGAATTACTTTTCAGGGTCAGTCCTGGGCTAAAAGATGCAGCACTGGGTTCTCTCCTGATAACAGGTGAGTAAATCGGAATTCATAGTTCGACTGATTTTAGAGGAATATATGTACGTTTCAAAAATGGACACAAAAACTTTTCTGGTGAAAACCACACAATGTATTCCAATAGAAGGAAATACAAGTTACTGGTAAGTATGCTTAGAATTACTTTCCAAGGGTCAGTGCTGGGCTAAAAGATGCAGCACTGGATTCTCTCCTGATAACAGGAAAGTAAATCGGAATTCTTAGATCGGCTGCTTTTAGAGGAGTATTTGTACGTTTCAAAAATGGACACTTAGAATCTTTTCTGCTGAAAACCACACAATGGATTCCTATGGAAGGAAATGCAAGATACTGGTAAGTACGCTTAGAATTACTTTTCAGGGACAGTGCAGGGCTAAAAGATGCAGCACTGGGTTCTCTCCTGACAAAAGGTGGGTAAATTGGAATTTGTAGTTCGACTGATTTTAGAGAAATATTTGTATGTTTCAAAAATGGACACTTAGAAACTTTTCTGGTGAAAACCACACAATGGATTCCTATGGAAGGAAATACAAGTTATTGGTAAGTACGCTTAGAACTACTTTTCAAGGTTACTACTGGTCTAAAAGATGCAGCACTGGGTTCTCTCCTGATAACAGGTGAGTAAAGCGGAATTCGTAGTTCGACTAATTTTATAGGAACATTTGTACGTTTCAAAAATGGACACTTAGAAACTTTTCTGCAGAAAACCACACAATGGATTCCTATGGAAGAAAATTCAAGTTACTGGTAAGTACGCTTAGAATTACTTTTCAAGGTCAGTGCTGGACTAAAAGATGCAGCACTGGGTTCTCTCCTGATAACAGGTGAGTAAATCGGAATTCATAGTTCGACTAATTTTAGAGGAATATTTGTACATTTCAAAAATGGACAATTAGAAACTTTTCAGCTGAAAACCACACAATGGATTCCTATGGAAGAAAATACAAGTAACTGGTAAGTACGCTTAGAATTACTTTCCAGGTCCATTGCTGTGCTAAAAGATGCAGCACTGGGTTCTCTCCTGATAACAGGTGAGTAAATCGGAATTCATAGTTCGACTGATTTTAGAGGAATATTTGTACGTTTAAAAAATGGACACTTAGAAACATTTCTGCTAAAAACCACACAATGGAATTCCTATGGAAGGAAATACAAGTTACTGGTAAGTACGCTTAGAATTACTTTTCAGGGTCAGTGCTGGGCTAAAAGACGCAGCACTGGTTTCTCTCCTGATATCAGGTGAGTAAATCGGAATTCGTAGTTTGGCTGATTTAAGAGGAATATTTGTACGTTTCAAAAATGGACAATTAGAAACTTTTCTGCTGAAAACCACACACTGGATTCCTATGGAAGGAAATACAAGTTAAAGGTAAGTACGCTTAGAATTACTTTTCAGGGTCAGTGCTGGGCTGAAAAATGCAGCACTGGGTTCCCTCCTGATAACAGGTGAGTAAATCGGAATTCGTTGTTCGTCTGAATGAAGAGGAATATTTGTACGTTTCAAAAATGGACAATTAGAAACTTTTCTGGTGAGAAACACACAATGCATTCCTATGGAAGGAAATACAAGTTACTGGTAAGTACACTTAGAATTCCTTTCCAGGGTCAGTGCTGGGCTAAAAGATGCAGCACTGGGTTCTCTTCTGATAACAGGTGAGTAAATCAGAATTCATAGTTCGACTGATTTTAGAGGAACATTTGTACGTTTCAAAAATGGACAATTAGAATCTTTTCAGATGAAAACCACACAATGGATTCCTACGGAAGGAAATACAAGTTACTGGTAAGTACACTTAGAATTACTTTTCAGGGTCAGTCCTGGGCTAAAATATGCAGCACTGGGTTCTCTCCTGATAACAGGTGAGTAAATCGGAATTCATAGTTCGACTGATTTTAGAGGAATATATGTACGTTTCAAAAATGGACGCTTAGAAACGTTTCTGGTGAAATCCACACAATGGATTATTATGGAAGGAAATACAAGTTACTGGTAAGTACGCTTAGAATTACTTTTCAGGGTCAGTGCTGGGCTAAAAGATGCTGCACTGGGATCTCTTCTGATAACAGGTGAGTAAATCAGAATTCGTAGTTCGGATGATTTTAGAGGAATATTTGTATGTTTCAAAAATGTACACTTAGAAATTTTTCTGCTGAAAACCACACAATGGATTCCTATGGAAGGAATTACAAGTTATTGGTAAGTACGCTTAGAATTACTTTTCAGCGTCAGTGCTGGGCTAAAAGATGCAGCACTGGGATCTCTTCTGATAACAGGTGAGTAAATCGGAATTCATAGTTCGACTGATTTTAGAGGAATATTTGTACGTTTAAAAAATGGACACTTAGAATCTTCTCTGGTGAAAACCACACAATGGATTCCTATGGAAGGAAGTAAAAGTTACTGGTAAGTGCGCTTAGAATTACATTCCAGGGTCAGTGCTGGGCTAAAAGATGCAGCACTGGGTTCTATCCTGATAACAGGTGAGTAAATCAGAATTCATAGTTCGACTGATTTTAGAGGAATATTTGTATATTTCAAAAATGGCACTTAGAAACTTTTCAGCTGAAAACCACAAGATGGATTCCTATGGAATGAAATACAAGTTACTGGTAAGTACACTTAGAATTACTTTCCAGGGTCAGTGCTGGGCTAAAAGATGCAGCATTGGTTCCTCTCCTGATAACAGGTGAATAAATCGGAATTCACAGTTCCACTGATTTTAGAGGAATATTTGTACATTTCAAAAATGGCCACTTAGAAACTTTGCAGCTGAAAACCACACAAACCATTCCTATGGAAAGAAATACAAGTTTCTGGTAAGTTCTCTTAGAATTACTTTCCAGGGTCAGTGCTGGGCTAAAAGATGCAGCACTGGGTACTCTCCTGATATCAGGTGAGTAAATCGGAATTCGTAGTTCGGCTGATTTAAGAGGAATATTTGTACGTTTCAAAAATGGACACTTGAAAACTTTTCTGGTAAAAACCACACTATGGATTCCTATGGAAGGAAATACAAGTTAATGGTAAGTACGCTTAGAATTACTTTCCAGGGTCAGTGCTGAGCTAAAAGATGCAGCACTGGGTTCTCTCCTGATAATTGGTGAGTAAATTGGAATTCGTAGCTCGGCTGATTTAAGAGGAATAGTTGTAAGTTTCAAAAATGGACACAAAAACGTTTCTGGTGAGTACCACACAATGCATTCCTATGGAAGGAAATACAAGTTAATGGTAAGTACGCTTAGAATTATTTTCCAGGGTCAGTGCTGGGCAAACAGATGCAGCACTGGGTTCTCTCCTGATAACAGGTGAGTAAATTGGAGTTCATAGTTCGACTGATCTTAGAGGAATATTTGTACGTTTAAAAAAGGGGCACTTAGAAACTTTTCTGCTGAAAACCACACAATGGATTCCTATGGAAGGAAATACAAGTTACTGGTAAGTACGCTTAGAATTACTTTCCAGGGTCAGTGCTGGGCAAACAGATGCAGCACTGGGTTCTCTCCTGATAACAGGTGAGTAAATCGGAGTTCATAGTTCGACTGATTTTAGAGGAATATTTGTACGTTTAAAAAAGGGGCACTTAGAAACTTTTCTGCTGAAAACCACACAATGGATTCCTACGGAAGGAAATACAAGTTACTGGTAAGTACACTTAGAATTACTTTTCAGGGTCAGTCCTGGGCTAAAAGATGCAGCACTGGGTTCTCTCCTGATAACAGGTGAGTAAATCGGAATTCATAGTTCGACTGATTTTAGAGGAATATATGTACGTTTGAAAAATGGACACAGAAACTTTTCTGGTGAAAACCACACAATGTATTCCAATAGAAGGAAATACAAGTTACTGGTAAGTATGCTTAGAATTACTTTCCAAGGGTCAGTGCTGGGCTAAAAGATGCAGCACTGGATTCTCTCCTGATAACAGGAAAGTAAATCGGAATTCTTAGATCGGCTGCTTTTAGAGGAGTATTTGTACGTTTCAAAAATGGACACTTAGAATCTTTTCTGCTGAAAACCACACAATGGATTCCTATGGAAGGAAATGCAAGATACTGGTAAGTACGCTTAGAATTACTTTTCAGGGACAGTGCAGGGCTAAAAGATGCAGCACTAGGTTCTCTCCTGACAACAGGTGGGTAAATTGGAATTCACAGTTCGACTGATTTTAGAGGAATATTTGTACATTTCAAAAATGGCCACTTAGAAACTTTGCAGCTGAAAACCACACAAACCATTCCTATGGAAAGAAATACAAGTTTCTGGTAAGTTCTCTTAGAATTACTTTCCAGGGTCAGTGCTGGGCTAAAAGATACAGCACTGGGTACTCTCCTGATATCAGGTGAGTAAATCGGAATTCGTAGTTCGGCTGATTTAAGAGGAATATTTGTACGTTTCAAAAATGGACACTTGAAAACTTTTCTGGTAAAAACCACACTATGGATTCCTATGGAAGGAAATACAAGTTAATGGTAAGTACGCTTAGAATTACTTTCCAGGGTCAGTGCTGAGCTAAAAGATGCAGCACTGGGTTCTCTCCTGATAATAGGTGAGTAAATTGGAATTCGTAGCTCGGCTGATTTAAGAGGAATAGTTGTAAGTTTCAAAAATGGACACAAAAACGTTTCTGGTGAGTACCACACAATGCATTCCTATGGAAGGAAATACAAGTTAATGGTAAGTACGCTTAGAATTATTTTCCAGGGTCAGTGCTGGGCAAACAGATGCAGCACTGGGTTCTCTCCTGATAACAGGTGAGTAAATTGGAGTTCATAGTTCGACTGATCTTAGAGGAATATTTGTACGTTTAAAAAAGGGGCACTTAGAAACTTTTCTGCTGAAAACCACACAATGGATTCCTATGGAAGGAAATACAAGTTACTGGTAAGTACGCTTAGAATTACTTTCCAGGGTCAGTGCTGGGCAAACAGATGCAGCACTGGGTTCTCTCCTGATAACAGGTGAGTAAATCAGAGTTCATAGTTCGACTGATTTTAGAGGAATATTTGTACGTTTAAAAAAGGGGCACTTAGAAACTTTTCTGCTGAAAACCACACAATGGATTCCTACGGAAGGAAATACAAGTTACTGGTAAGTACACTTAGAATTACTTTTCAGGGTCAGTCCTGGGCTAAAAGATGCAGCACTGGGTTCTCTCCTGATAACAGGTGAGTAAATCGGAATTCATAGTTCGACTGATTTTAGAGGAATATATGTACGTTTCAAAAATGGACACAGAAACTTTTCTGGTGAAAACCACACAATGTATTCCAATAGAAGGAAATACAAGTTACTGGTAAGTATGCTTAGAATTACTTTCCAAGGGTCAGTGCTGGGCTAAAAGATGCAGCACTGGATTCTCTCCTGATAACAGGAAAGTAAATCGGAATTCTTAGATCGGCTGCTTTCAGAGGAGTATTTGTACGTTTCAAAAATGGACACTTAGAATCTTTTCTGCTGAAAACCACACAATGGATTCCTATGGAAGGAAATGCAAGATACTGGTAAGTACGCTTAGAATTACTTTTCAGGGACAGTGCAGGGCTAAAAGATGCAGCACTAGGTTCTCTCCTGACAACAGGTGGGTAAATTGGAATTTGTAGTTCGACTGATTTTAGAGAAATATTTGTATGTTTCAAAAATGGACACTTAGAATCTTTTCTGCTGAAAACCACACAATGGATTCCTATGGAAGGAAATGCAAGATACTGGTAAGTGCGCTTAGAATTACATTCCAGGGTCAGTGCTGGGCTAAAAGATGCAGCACTGGGTTCTATCCTGATAACAGGTGAGTAAATCGGAATTCATAGTTCGACTGATTTTAGAGGAATATTTGTATATTTCAAAAATGGCACTTAGAAACTTTTCAGCTGAAAACCACAAGATGGATTCCTATGGAATGAAATACAAGTTACTGGTAAGTACACTTAGAATTACTTTCCAGGGTCAGTGCTGGGCTAAAAGATGCAGCGTTGGTTCCTCTCCTGATAACAGGTGAATGAATCGGAATTCACAGTTCCACTGATTTTAGAGGAATATTTGTACATTTCAAAAATGGCCACATAGAAACTTTGCAGCTGAAAACCACACAAACCATTCCTAAGGAAAGAAATACAAGTTTCTGGTAAGTTCTCTTAGAATTACTTTCCAGGGTCAGTGCTGGGCTAAAAGATGCAGCACTGGGTACTCTCCTGATATCAGGTGAGTAAATCGGAATTCGTAGTTCGGCTGATTTAAGAGGAATATTTGTACGTTTCAAAAATGGACACTTGAAAACTTTTCTGGTAAAAACCACACTATGGATTCCTATGGAAGGAAATACAAGTTAATGGTAAGTACGCTTAGAATTACTTTCCAGGGTCAGTGCTGAGCTAAAAGATGCAGCACTGGGTTCTCTCCTGATAATAGGTGAGTAAATTGGAATTCGTAGCTCGGCTGATTTAAGAGGAATAGTTGTAAGTTTCACAAATGGACACAAAAACGTTTCTGGTGAGTACCACACAATGCATTCCTATGGAAGGAAATACAAGTTAATGGTAAGTACGCTTAGAATTATTTTCCAGGGTCAGTGCTGGGCAAACAGATGCAGCACTGGGTTCTCTCCTGATAACAGGTGAGTAAATTGGAGTTCATAGTTCGACTGATCTTAGAGGAATATTTGTACGTTTAAAAAAGGGGCACTTAGAAACTTTTCTGCTGAAAACCACACAATGGATTCCTATGGAAGGAAATACAAGTTACTGGTAAGTACGCTTAGAATTACTTTCCAGGGTCAGTGCTGGGCAAACAGATGCAGCACTGGGTTCTCTCCTGATAACAGGTGAGTAAATCGGAGTTCATAGTTCGACTGATTTTAGAGGAATATTTGTACGTTTAAAAAAGGGGCACTTAGAAACTTTTCTGCTGAAAACCACACAATGGATTCCTACGGAAGGAAATACAAGTTACTGGTAAGTACACTTAGAATTACTTTTCAGGGTCAGTCCTGGGCTAAAAGATGCAGCACTGGGTTCTCTCCTGATAACAGGTGAGTAAATCGGAATTCATAGTTCGACTGATTTTAGAGGAATATATGTACGTTTCAAAAATGGACACAGAAACTTTTCTGGTGAAAACCACACAATGTATTCCAATAGAAGGAAATACAAGTTACTGGTAAGTATGCTTAGAATTACTTTCCAAGGGTCAGTGCTGGGCTAAAAGATGCAGCACTGGATTCTCTCCTGATAACAGGAAAGTAAATCGGAATTCTTAGATCGGCTGCTTTTAGAGGAGTATTTGTACGTTTCAAAAATGGACACTTAGAATCTTTTCTGCTGAAAACCACACAATGGATTCCTATGGAAGGAAATGCAAGATACTGGTAAGTACGCTTAGAATTACTTTTCAGGGACAGTGCAGGGCTAAAAGATGCAGCACTAGGTTCTCTCCTGACAACAGGTGGGTAAATTGGAATTCACAGTTCGACTGATTTTAGAGGAATATTTGTACATTTCAAAAATGGCAACTTAGAAACTTTGCAGCTGAAAACCACACAAACCATTCCTATGGAAAGAAATACAAGTTTCTGGTAAGTTCTCTTAGAATTACTTTCCAGGGTCAGTGCTGGGCTAAAAGATGCAGCACTGGGTACTCTCCTGATATCAGGTGAGTAAATCGGAATTCGTAGTTCGGCTGATTTAAGAGGAATATTTGTACGTTTCAAAAATGGACACTTGAAAACTTTTCTGGTAAAAACCACACTATGGATTCCTATGGAAGGAAATACAAGTTAATGGTAAGTACGCTTAGAATTACTTTCCAGGGTCAGTGCTGAGCTAAAAGATGCAGCACTGGGTTCTCTCCTGATAATAGGTGAGTAAATTGGAATTCGTAGCTCGGCTGATTTAAGAGGAATAGTTGTAAGTTTCAAAAATGGACACAAAAACGTTTCTGGTGAGTACCACACAATGCATTCCTATGGAAGGAAATACAAGTTAATGGTAAGTACGCTTAGAATTATTTTCCAGGGTCAGTGCTGGGCAAACAGATGCAGCACTGGGTTCTCTCCTGATAACAGGTGAGTAAATTGGAGTTCATAGTTCGACTGATCTTAGAGGAATATTTGTACGTTTAAAAAAGGGGCACTTAGAAACTTTTCTGCTGAAAACCACACAATGGATTCCTATGGAAGGAAATACAAGTTACTGGTAAGTACGCTTAGAATTACTTTCCAGGGTCAGTGCTGGGCAAACAGATGCAGCACTGGGTTCTCTCCTGATAACAGGTGAGTAAATCGGAGTTCATAGTTCGACTGATTTTAGAGGAATATTTGTACGTTTAAAAAAGGGGCACTTAGAAACTTTTCTGCTGAAAACCACACAATGGATTCCTACGGAAGGAAATACAAGTTACTGGTAAGTACACTTAGAATTACTTTTCAGGGTCAGTCCTGGGCTAAAAGATGCAGCACTGGGTTCTCTCCTGATAACAGGTGAGTAAATCGGAATTCATAGTTCGACTGATTTTAGAGGAATATATGTACGTTTCAAAAATGGACACAGAAACTTTTCTGGTGAAAACCACACAATGTATTCCAATAGAAGGAAATACAAGTTACTGGTAAGTATGCTTAGAATTACTTTCCAAGGGTCAGTGCTGGGCTAAAAGATGCAGCACTGGATTCTCTCCTGATAACAGGAAAGTAAATCGGAATTCTTAGATCGGCTGCTTTTAGAGGAGTATTTGTACGTTTCAAAAATGGACACTTAGAATCTTTTCTGCTGAAAACCACACAATGGATTCCTATGGAAGGAAATGCAAGATACTGGTAAGTACGCTTAGAATTACTTTTCAGGGACAGTGCAGGGCTAAAAGATGCAGCACTAGGTTCTCTCCTGACAACAGGTGGGTAAATTGGAATTCACAGTTCGACTGATTTTAGAGGAATATTTGTACATTTCAAAAATGGCCACTTAGAAACTTTGCAGCTGAAAACCACACAAACCATTCCTATGGAAAGAAATACAAGTTTCTGGTAAGTTCTCTTAGAATTACTTTCCAGGGTCAGTGCTGGGCTAAAAGATGCAGCACTGGGTACTCTCCTGATATCAGGTGAGTAAATCGGAATTCGTAGTTCGGCTGATTTAAGAGGAATATTTGTACGTTTCAAAAATGGACACTTGAAAACTTTTCTGGTAAAAACCACACTATGGATTCCTATGGAAGGAAATACAAGTTAATGGTAAGTACGCTTAGAATTACTTTCCAGGGTCAGTGCTGAGCTAAAAGATGCAGCACTGGGTTCTCTCCTGATAATAGGTGAGTAAATTGGAATTCGTAGCTCGGCTGATTTAAGAGGAATAGTTGTAAGTTTCAAAAATGGACACAAAAACGTTTCTGGTGAGTACCACACAATGCATTCCTATGGAAGGAAATACAAGTTAATGGTAAGTACGCTTAGAATTATTTTCCAGGGTCAGTGCTGGGCAAACAGATGCAGCACTGGGTTCTCTCCTGATAACAGGTGAGTAAATTGGAGTTCATAGTTCGACTGATCTTAGAGGAATATTTGTACGTTTAAAAAAGGGGCACTTAGAAACTTTTCTGCTGAAAACCACACAATGGATTCCTATGGAAGGAAATACAAGTTACTGGTAAGTACGCTTAGAATTACTTTCCAGGGTCAGTGCTGGGCAAACAGCTGCAGCACTGGGTTCTCTCCTGATAACAGGTGAGTAAATCGGAGTTCATAGTTCGACTGATTTTAGAGGAATATTTGTACGTTTAAAAAAGGGGCACTTAGAAACTTTTCTGCTGAAAACCACACAATGGATTCCTACGGAAGGAAATACAAGTTACTGGTAAGTACACTTAGAATTACTTTTCAGGGTCAGTCCTGGGCTAAAAGATGCAGCACTGGGTTCTCTCCTGATAACAGGTGAGTAAATCGGAATTCATAGTTCGACTGATTTTAGAGGAATATATGTACGTTTCAAAAATGGACACAGAAACTTTTCTGGTGAAAACCACACAATGTATTCCAATAGAAGGAAATACAAGTTACTGGTAAGTATGCTTAGAATTACTTTCCAAGGGTCAGTGCTGGGCTAAAAGATGCAGCACTGGATTCTCTCCTGATAACTGGAAAGTAAATCGGAATTCTTAGATCGGCTGCTTTTAGAGGAGTATTTGTACGTTTCAAAAATGGACACTTAGAATCTTTTCTGCTGAAAACCACACAATGGATTCCTATGGAAGGAAATGCAAGATACTGGTAAGTACGCTTAGAATTACTTTTCAGGGACAGTGCAGGGCTAAAAGATGCAGCACTAGGTTCTCTCCTGACAACAGGTGGGTAAATTGGAATTTGTAGTTCGACTGATTTTAGAGAAATATTTGTATGTTTCAAAAATGGACACTTAGAATCTTTTCTGCTGAAAACCACACAGTGGATTCCTATGGAAGGAAATGCAAGATACTGGTAAGTGCGCTTAGAATTACATTCCAGGGTCAGTGCTGGGCTAAAAGATGCAGCACTGGGCTCTCTCCTGATAACAGGTGAGTAAATCGGAATTCATAGTTCAACTGATTTTAGAGGAATATTTGTACATTTCAAAAATGGCCACTTAGAAACTTTTCAGCTGAAAACCACAAGATGGATTCCTATGGAATGAAATACAAGTTACTGGTAAGTACACTTAGAATTACTTTCCAGGGTCAGTGCTGGGCTAAAAGATGCAGCATTGGTTCCTCTCCTGATAACAGGTGAATAAATCGGAATTCACAGTTCGACTGATTTTAGAGGAATATTTGTACATTTCAAAAATGGCCACTTAGAAACTTTGCAGCTGAAAACCACACAAACCATTCCTATGGAAAGAAATACAAGTTTCTGGTAAGTTCTCTTAGAATTACTTTCCAGGGTCAGTGCTGGGCTAAAAGATGCAGCACTGGGTACTCTCCTGATATCAGGTGAGTAAATCGGAATTCGTAGTTCGGCTGATTTAAGAGGAATATTTGTACGTTTCAAAAATGGACACTTGAAAACTTTTCTGGTAAAAACCACACTATGGATTCCTATGGAAGGAAATACAAGTTAATGGTAAGTACGCTTAGAATTACTTTCCAGGGTCAGTGCTGAGCTAAAAGATGCAGCACTGGGTTCTCTCCTGATAATAGGTGAGTAAATTGGAATTCGTAGCTCGGCTGATTTAAGAGGAATAGTTGTAAGTTTCAAAAATGGACACAAAAACGTTTCTGGTGAGTACCACACAATGCATTCCTATGGAAGGAAATACAAGTGAATGGTAAGTTCGCTTAGAATTATTTTCCAGGGTCAGTGCTGGGCAAACAGATGCAGCACTGGGTTCTCTCCAGATAACAGGTGAGTAAATTGGAGTTCATAGTTCGACTGATCTTAGAGGAATATTTGTACGTTTAAAAAAGGGGCACTTAGAAACTTTTCTGCTGAAAACCACACAATGGATTCCTATGGAAGGAAATACAAGTTACTGGTAAGTACGCTTAGAATTACTTTCCAGGGTCAGTGCTGGGCAAACAGATGCAGCACTGGGTTCTCTCCTGATAACAGGTGAGTAAATCGGAGTTCATAGTTCGACTGATTTTAGAGGAATATTTGTACGTTTAAAAAAGGGGCACTTAGAAACTTTTCTGCTGAAAACCACACAATGGATTCCTACGGAAGGAAATACAAGTTACTGGTAAGTACACTTAGAATTACTTTTCAGGGTCAGTCCTGGGCTAAAAGATGCAGCACTGGGTTCTCTCCTGATAACAGGTGAGTAAATCGGAATTCATAGTTCGACTGATTTCAGAGGAATATATGTACGTTTCAAAAATGGACACAGAAACTTTTCTGGTGAAAACCACACAATGTATTCCAATAGAAGGAAATACAAGTTACTGGTAAGTATGCTTAGAATTACTTTCCAAGGGTCAGTGCTGGGCTAAAAGATGCAGCACTGGATTCTCTCCTGATAACAGGAAAGTAAATCGGAATTCTTAGATCGGCTGCTTTTAGAGGAGTATTTGTACGTTTCAAAAATGGACACTTAGAATCTTTTCTGCTGAAAACAAAACAATGGATTCCTATGGAAGGAAATGCAAGCTACTGGTAAGTACGCTTAGAATTACTTTTCAGGGACAGTGCAGGGCTAAAAGATGCAGCACTGGGTTCTCTCCTGACAACAGGTGGGTAAATTGGAATTTGTAGTTCGACTGATTTTAGAGAAATATTTGTATGTTTCAAAAATGGACACTTAGAAACTTTTCTGGTGAAAACCACACAATGGATTCCTATGGAAGGAAATACAAGTTATTGGTAAGTACGCTTAGAACTACTTTTCAAGGTTACTGCTGGTCTAAAAGATGCAGCACTGGGTTCTCTCCTGATAACAGGTGAGTAAAGCGGAATTCGTAGTTCGACTAATTTTATAGGAATATTTGTACATTTCAAAAATGGACACTTAGAAACTTTTCTGCAGAAAACCACACAATGGATTCCTATGGAAGAAAATTCAAGTTACTGGTAAGTACGCTTAGAATTACTTTCCAGGGTCAGTGCTGGGCAAACAGATGCAGCACTGGGTTCTCTCCTGATAACAGGTGAGTAAATCGGAGTTCATAGTTCGACTGATTTTAGAGGAATATTTGTACGTTTAAAAAAGGGGCACTTAGAAACTTTTCTGCTGAAAACCACACAATGGATTCCTACGGAAGGAAATACAAGTTACTGGTAAGTACACTTAGAATTACTTTTCAGGGTCAGTCCTGGGCTACAAGATGCAGCACTGGGTTCTCTCCTGATAACAGGTGAGTAAATCGGAATTCGTAGTTCGGCTGATTTAAAAGGAATATTTGCACGTTTCAAAAATGGACAATTAGAAACTTTTCTGCTGAAAACCACACACTGGATTCCTATGGAAGGAAATACAAGTTAAAGGTAAGTACGCTTAGAATTACTTTTCAGGGTCAGTGCTGGGCTGAAAAATGCAGCACTGGGTTCTCTCCTGATAACAGGTGAGTAAATCGGAATTCGTTGTTCGTCTGAATGAAGAGGAATATTTGTACGTTTCAAAAATGGACAATTAGAAACTTTTCTGGTGAGAAACACACAATGCATTCCTATGGAAGGAAATACAAGTTACTGGTAAGTACACTTAGAATTCCTTTCCAGGGTCAGTGCTGGGCTAAAAGATGCAGCACTGGGTTCTCTTCTGATAACAGGTGAGTAAATCAGAATTCATAGTTCGACTGATTTTAGAGGAACATTTGGACGTTTCAAAAATGGACAATTAGAATCTTTTCAGATGAAAACCACACAATGGATTCCTACGGAAGGAAATACAAGTTACTGGTAAGTACACTTAGAATTACTTTTCAGGGTCAGTCCTGGGCTAAAAGATGCAGCACTGGGTTCTCTCCTGATAACAGGTGAGTAAATCGGAATTCATAGTTCGACTGATTTTAGAGGAATATATGTACGTTTCAAAAATGGACGCTTAGAAACGTTTCTGGTGAAATCCACACAATGGATTATTATGGAAGGAAATACAAGTTACTGGTAAGTACGCTTAGAATTACTTTTTAGGGTCAGTGCTGGGCTAAAAGATGCTGCACTGGGATCTCTTCTGATAACAGGTGAGTAAATCAGAATTCGTAGTTCGGATGATTTTAGAGGAATATTTGTGTGTTTCAAAAATGTACACTTAGAAATTTTTCTGCTGAAAACCACACAATGGATTCCTATGGAAGGAATTACAAGTTATTGGTAAGTACGCTTAGAATTACTTTTCAGCGTCAGTGCTGGGCTAAAAGATGCAGCACTGGGATCTCTTCTGATAACAGGTGAGTAAATCAGAATTTGTAGTTCGGCTGATTTTAGAGGAATATTTGTACATTTCAAAACTGGACACTTAGAATCTTCTCTGGTGAAAACCACACAATGGATTCCTATGGAAGGAAGTAAAAGTTACTGGTAAGTGCGCTTAGAATTACATTCCAGGGTCAGTGCTGGGCTAAAAGATGCAGCACTGGGTTCTATCCTGATAACAGGTGAGTAAATCGGAATTCATAGTTCGACTGATTTTAGAGGAATATTTGTATATTTCAAAAATGGCCACTTAGAAACTTTTCAGCTGAAAACCACAAGATGGATTCCTATGGAATGAAATACAAGTTACTGGTAAGTACACTTAGAATTACTTTCCAGGGTCAGTGCTGGGCTAAAAGATGCAGCATTGGTTCCTCTCCTGATAACAGGTGAATAAATCGGAATTCACAGTTCCACTGATTTTAGAGGAATATTTGTACATTTCAAAAATGGCCACTTAGAAACTTTGCAGCTGAAAACCACACAAGCCATTCCTATGGAAAGAAATACAAGTTTCTGGTAAGTTCTCTTAGAATTACTTTCCAGGGTCAGTGCTGGGCTAAAAGATGCAGCACTGGGTACTCTCCTGATATCAGGTGAGTAAATCGGAATTCGTAGTTCGGCTGATTTAAGAGGAATATTTGTACGTTTCAAAAATGGACACTTGAAAACTTTTCTGGTAAAAACCACACTATGGATTCCTATGGAAGGAAATACAAGTTAATGGTAAGCACGCTTAGAATTACTTTCCAGGGTCAGTGCTGAGCTAAAAGATGCAGCACTGGGTTCTCTCCTGATAATAGGTGAGTAAATTGGAATTCGTAGCTCGGCTGATTTAAGAGGAATAGTTGTAAGTTTCAAAAATGGACACAAAAACGTTTCTGGTGAGAACCACACAATGCATTCCTATGGAAGGAAATACAAGTTAATGGTAAGTACGCTTAGAATTATTTTCCAGGGTCAGTGCTGGGCAAACAGATGCAGCACTGGGTTCTCTCCTGATAACAGGTGAGTAAATTGGAGTTCATAGTTCGACTGATTTTAGAGGAATATTTGTACGTTTAAAAAAGGGGCACTTAGAAACTTTTCTGCTGAAAACCACACAATGGATTCCTATGGAAGGAAATACAAGTTACTGGTAAGTACGCTTAGAATTACTTTCCAGGGTCAGTGCTGTGCAAACAGATGCAGCACTGGGTTCTCTCCTGATAACAGGTGAGTAAATCGGAGTTCATAGTTCGACTGATTTTAGAGGAATATTTGTACGTTTAAAAAAGGGGCACTTAGAAACTTTTCTGCTGAAAACCACACAATGGATTCCTACGGAAGGAAATACAAGTTACTGGTAAGTACACTTAGAATTACTTTTCAGGGTCAGTCCTGGGCTAAAAGATGCAGCACTGGGTTCTCTCCTGATAACAGGTGAGTAAATCGGAATTCATAGTTCGACTGATTTTAGAGGAATATATGTACGTTTCAAAAATGGACGCTTAGAAACGTTTCTGGTGAAATCCACACAATGGATTATTATGGAAGGAAATACAAGTTACTGGTAAGTACGCTTAGAATTACTTTTCAGGGTCAGTGCTGGGCTAAAAGATGCTGCACTGGGATCTCTTCTGATAACAGGTGAGTAAATCAGAATTCGTAGTTCGGATGATTTTAGAGGAATATTTGTATGTTTCAAAAATGTACACTTAGAAATTTTTCTGCTGAAAACCACATAATGGATTCCTATGGAATGAAATGGAAGTTACAGGTAAGTTTGCTTAGAATTACTTTTCAGGGTCAATGCTGGGTTAAAAGATGCAGCACTGGGTTCTCTCCTGATAACAGGTGAGTAAATCGGAATTCGTAGTTTGAATGATTTTAGAGGAATATTTGTACGTTTCAAAAATGTACACTTAGAAACTTTTCTGCTGAAAACCACACAATGGATTCCTATGGAAGGAATTACAAGTTACTGGTAAGTACGCTTAGAATTACTTTTCAGCGTCAGTGCTGGGCTAAAAGATGCAGCACTGGGATCTCTTCTGATAACAGGTGAGTAAATCAGAATTCGTAGTTCGGCTGATTTTAGAGGAATATTTGTACATTTCAAAACTTGACACCTAGAATCTTCTCTGGTGAAAACCACACAATGGATTCCTATGGAAGGAAGTAAAAGTTACTGGTAAGTGCGCTTAGAATTACATTCCAGGGTCAGTGCTGGGCTAAAAGATGCAGCACTGGGTTCTCTCCTGATAACAGGTGAGTAAATCGGAATTCATAGTTCGACTGATTTTAGAGGAATATTTGTACATTTCAAAAATGGCCACTTAGAAACTTTTCAGCTGAAAACCACAAGATGGATTCCTATGGAATGAAATACAAGTTACTGGTAAGTACACTTAGAATTACTTTCCAGGGTCAGTGCTGGGCTAAAAGATGCAGCATTGGTTCCTCTCCTGATAACAGGTGAATAAATCGGAATTCACAGTTCGACTGATTTTAGAGGAATATTTGTACATTTCAAAAATGGCCACTTAGAAACTTTGCAGCTGAAAACCACACAAACCATTCCTATGGAACGAAATACAAGTTTCTGGTAAGTTCTCTTAGAATTACTTTCCAGGGTCAGTGCTGGGCTAAAAGATGCAGCACTGGGTACTCTCCTGATATCAGGTGAGTAAATCGGAATTCGTAGTTCGGCTGATTTAAGAGGAATATTTGTACGTTTCAAAAATGGACACTTGAAAACTTTTCTGGTAAAAACCACACTATGGATTCCTATGGAAGGAAATACAAGTTCATGGTAAGTACGCTTAGAATTACTTTCCAGGGTCAGTGCTGAGCTAAAAGATGCAGCACTGGGTTCTCTCCTGATAATAGGTGAGTAAATTGGAATTCGTAGCTCGGCTGATTTAAGAGGAATAGTTGTAAGTTTCAAAAATGGACACAAAAACGTTTCTGGTGAGAACCACACAATGCATTCCTATGGAAGGAAATACAAGTTAATGGTAAGTACGCTTAGAATTATTTTCCAGGGTCAGTGCTGGGCAAACAGATGCAGCACTGGGTTCTCTCCTGATAACAGGTGAGTAAATCGGAGTTCATAGTTCGACTGATTTTTGAGGAATATTTGTACGTTTAAAAAAGGGGCACTTAGAAACTTTTCTGCTGAAAACCACACAATGGATTCCTATGGAAGGAAATACAAGTTACTGGTAAGTACGCTTAGAATTACTTTCCAGGGTCATTGCTGGGCAAACAGATGCAGCACTGGGTTCTCTCCTGATAACAGGTGAGTAAATCGGAGTTCATAGTTCGACTGATTTTAGAGGAATATTTGTACGTTTAAAAAAGGGGAACTTAGAAACTTTTCTGCTGAAAACCACACAATGGATTCGTATGGGAGGAAATACAAGTTACTGGTAAGTACGCTTAGAATTACTTTCCAGTGTCAGTGCTGGGCTAAAAGATGCAGCACTGGGTTCTCTCCTGATAACAGTTGAGTAAATCGGAATTCATAGTTCGACTGATTTAGAGGAATATTTGTACGTTTCAAAAATGGAAACTTAGAAACTTTTCTGCTGAAAACCACACAATGGAATCCTATGGAAGGAAATACAAGATACTGGTAAGAACGCTTAGAATTACTTTCCAGGGTCAGTGCTGGGCTAAAAGATGCAGCACTGGGTTCTCTGCTGATAACAGGTAAGTAAATCGGAATTCGTAGTTCGGCTGATTTAAGAGGAATATTTGTACGTTTCAAAAATGGACACTTGGAAACTTTTCTGGTGAAAACCACACAATGGATTCCTATGGAAAGAAATACAAGTTACTGGTAAGTACGCTTAGAATTACCTTCCAGGGTCAGTGCTGGGCTAAAAGATGCAGCACTGGGTTCTCTCCTGATAACAGATGATTAACTCGGAATTCGTAGTTTGGCTGATTTAAGAGGAATATTTGTACGTTTCAAAAATGGACACTTAGAAACTTTTCTGGTGAAAACCACACAATGGATTCCTATGGAAGGAAATACAAGTTACTGGTAAGTGCGCTTAGAATTACTTTCCAGGGTCAGTGCTGGGCAAACAGATGCAGCACTGGGTTCTCTCCTGATAACAGGTGAGTAAATCGGAGTTCATAGTTCGACTGATTTTAGAGGAATATTTGTACGTTTAAAAAAGAGGCACTTAGAAACTTTTCTGCTGAAAACCACACAATGGATTCCTATGGGAGGAAACACAAGTTACTGGTAAGTACGCTTAGAATTACTTTCCAGTGTCAGTGCTGGGCTAAAAGATGCAGCACTGGGTTCTCTCCTGATAACAGTTGAGTAAATCGGAATTCATAGTTCGACTGATTTAGAGGAATATTTGTACGTTTCAAAAAAGGAAACTTAGAAACTTTTCTGCTGAAAACCACACAATGGAATCCTATGGAAGGAAATACAAGATACTGGTAAGAACGCTTAGAATTACTTTCCAGGGTCAGTGCTGGGCTAAAAGATGCAGCACTGGGTTCTCTGCTGATAACAGGTAAGTAAATCGGAATTCGTAGTTCGGCTGATTTAAGAGGAATATTCGTACGTTTCAAAAATGGACATTTGGAAACTTTTCTGGTGAAGAGCATACATTGCAATCCTATGGAAGGAAATACAAGTTACTGGTAAATACGCTTACAATTACTTTTCAGGGACAGTGCAAGGCTAAAAGATGCAGCACTGGGTTCTCTCCTGACAACAGGTGGGTAAATTGTAATTTGTAGTTCGACTGATTTTAGAGGAATAATTGTATGTTTCAAAAATGGAAACCTAGAAACATTTCTGGTGAAAACCACACAATGGATTCCTATGGAAGGAAATACAATTTACTGGTAAGTACACTTAGATTTACTTTTCACGGTCAGTGCTGTATAAAAGATGCAGCACTGAATTCTCTCATGACAACAGGTGAGTAAATCGGAATTCGTAGTTCGACAGATTATAGAGGAATATTTGTACATTTGAAAAATGGACACTTAAAAACGTTTCTGCAGAAAACCACACAATGGATTCCTATGGAAGGAAATACAAGTTACTGGTAAGTACGCTTAGAGTTACTTTCCAGGGTCAGTGCTGGGCTAAAAGATGCAGCACTGGATTCTCTCCTGATAACAGGTGAGTAAATCGGAATTAATAGTTCAACTGATCTTAGAGGAATATTTGTACGTTTCAAAAATGGACACTTAGAATCTTTTCTGGTGAAAACAACACAATGGATTCCTATAGAAGAAAATACAAGTTACTGGTAAGTACGCTTAGAATTACTTTTGAGCATCAGTGTTGGCCTAAAAGTTGCAGCACTAGATTCTCTCCTGATACCAGGCGAGTAAATCAAAATTTATACTTCGGCTGATTTGAGAGGAATATTTGTAGGTTTCAAAAATGGACACAGAAACTTTTCTGGTGAAAACCACACAATGCATTCCTATGGAAGGAAATACAAGTTACTGGTAAGTACGCTTAGAATTACTTTCCAGGGTCAGTGCTTGGCTAAAAGATGAATCACTGGATTCTCTCCTGATAACAGGTAAGTAAATCGGAATTCATAGTTCGGCTGATTTTAGAGGAATATTTGTATGTTTCAAAAATGGACACTTAGAATCTTTTCTGCTGAAAACCACAAAATGGATTCCTATGCAAGGAAATACAAGTTACTGGTAAGTACGCTTAGAATTACTTTTCAGTTTCAGTGCTGAACTAAAAGATGCAGCGATGGGTTCTCTCCTGATAACAGGTGAGAAAATCAGAATTCATAGTTCGTCTGATTTTAGAGAAATATTTGTATGTTTCAAAAATGGACACTTAGAATCTTTTCTGCTGAAAACCACAGAATGGATTCCTATGGAAAGAAATACAAGTTACTGGTAAATACGAATAGAATTACCTTCCAGGGTCAGTGCTGGGCTAAAAGATGCAGCACTGGGTTCCCTCCTGATAACAGGTGATTAACTCGGAATTCGTAGTTTGGCTGATTTAAGAGGAATATTTGTATGTTTCAAAAATGGACACTTAGAAACTTTTCTGGTGAAAAGCATACAATGCAATCCTATGGAAGGAAATACAAGTTACTGGTAAGTACGCTTCGAATTACTTTTCAGGGTCAGTGCTGGGCTAAAAGATGCAGCACTGGGTTCTCTCCTGATAACAGGTGAGTAAATCGGAATTCATAGTTCGACTGATTTTAGAGGAATATTTGTACGTGTCAAAAATG
Organism: Triturus cristatus; assembly: GCF_964204655.1. NCBI lineage: Eukaryota > Metazoa > Chordata > Amphibia > Caudata > Salamandridae > Triturus > Triturus cristatus. The sequence continues at coordinate 999,249,334 of NC_140579.1, forward strand.
GACACTTAGAAACTTTTCTTCTGAAAATCACACAATGGATTTCTATGGAAGGAAATACAAGTTACTGGTAAGAACGCTTACAATCACTTTTCAGGGACAGTGCAAGGCTAAAAGATGCAGCACTGGGTTCTCTCCTGACAACAGGTGGGTAAATTGGAATTTGTAGTTCGACTGATTTTAGAGGAATATTTGTATGTTTCAAAAATGGAAACCTAGAAACATTTCTGGTGAAAACCACACAATGGATTCCTATGGAAGGAAATACAATTTACTGGTAAGTACACTTAGGTTTACTTTTCACGGTCAGTGCTGTATAAAAGATGCAGCACTGAATTCTCTCATGATAACAGGTGAGTAAATCGGAATTAATAGTTCGGCTGATTTAAATGGAATATTTGTACGTTGAAAAAATGGACACAGAACCTTTTCTGGTGAAAACCACACAATGCATTCCTATGGAAGGAAATACAAGTTACTGGTAAGTATGCTTAGAATTACTTTTCAGTTTCAGTGCTGAACTAAAAGATGCAGCACTGGGATCTCTCCTCATAACAGGCGAGTAAATCGAAATTCATACTTCGGCTGATTTTAGAGGAATATTTGGAAGTTTCAAAAATGGACACAGAAACTTTTCTGGTGAAAACCACACAATGCATTCCTATGGAAGGAAATACAAGTTACTGGTAAGTACGCTTAGAATTACTTTCCAGGGTCAGTGCTGGGCTAAAAGATGAATCACTGGATTCTCTCCTGATAACAGGTAAGTAAATCGGAATTCATAGTTCGGCTGATTTTAGAGGAATATTTGTATGTTTCAAAAATGGACACTTAGAATCTTTTCTGCTGAAAACCACAAAATGGATTCCTATGGAAGGAAATACAAGTTTTCTGGTAAGTATGGTTAGAATTACTTTTCAGGGTCAGTGGTGAACTAAAAGATGCAGCACTGGGTTCTCTCCTGATAACAGGTGAGTAAATCGGAATTCGTAGTTCCCTGATTTAAGAGGAATATTTGTACGTTTCAAAAATGGACACAGAAACTTTTCTGGTGAAAACCACACAATGCATTCCTATGGAAGGAAATACAAGTTACTGGTAAGTATGCTTAGAATTACTTTTCAGGGTCAGTGCTGGGCTAAAAGATGCAGCACTGGGTTCTCTTCTGATAACAGGTGAGTAAATCGGAGTTAATAGTCGGGCTGATTTTAGAGGAATATTTGTATGTTTCAAAAATGGGCACTTAGAATCTTTTCTGCTGAAAACCACACAATGGATTCCTATGGAAGGAAATACAAGTTACTGGTACATACACTTAGAATTACTTTTCATTGTCAGTGCTGTATAAAAGATGCAGCACTGGATTCTCTCCTGATAACAGGTGAGTAAATCGGAATTCGTAGTTCGGCTGATTTAAGAGGAATATTTGTATGTTTAAAAAATGGACACAGAAACTTTTCTGGTGAAAAGCACACAATGCATTCCTATGGAAGGAAATACAAGTTACTGGTAAGTACGCTTAGAATTACTTTCCAGGGTCAGTGCTGGGCTAAAAGATGCAGCATCGGATTCTCTCCTGATAACAGGTGAGTAAATCGGAATTCATAGTTCGGCTGATTTTAGAGGAATATTTGTACGTTTCAAAAATGGACACTTAGAATCTTTTCTGCTGAAAACCACACAATGGATTCCAAAGGAAGGAAATACAAGTTTCTGGTAAGTATGCTTAGAATTACTTTTCATGGTCAGTGCTAAACTAAAAGATGCAGCACTGGGTTCTCTCCTGATAACAGGTGAGTAAATCGGAATTCGTAGTTCGCCTGATTTAAGAGGAATATTTGTACGTTTCAAAAATGGACACAGAAACTTTTCTGATGAAAACCACACAATGGATTCCTATGGAAGGAAATACAAGTTACTGGTAAGTATGCTTAGAATTACTTTTCAGGGTCAGTGCTGGGCTAAATGATGCAGCACTTGGTTCTCTCCTGATAACAGGTGAGTAAATCGGAATAGGTAGTTTGGCTGATTTAAGAGGAATATTTGTACGTTTCAAAAATGGACACAGAAACTTTTCTGGTGAAAACCACACAATGTATTCCAATGGAAGGAAATACAAATTACTGGTAAGTATGCTTAGAATTACTTTCCAGGGTCAGTGCTGGGCTAAAAGATGCAGCACTGGATTCTCTCCTGACAACAGGAAAGTAAATCGGAATTCTTAGTTCGGCTGGTTTTAGAGGAATATTTGTACGTTTCAAAAATGGACACTTAGAAACTTTTCAGCTGAAAACCACACAATGTATTCCTATGGAATGAAATACAAGTTACTGGTAAGTACGCTTAGAATTACTTTTCAGGGACAGTGCAGGGCTAAAAGATGCAGCACTGGGTTCTCTCCTGACAACAGGTGAGTAAATCTGAATTCGTAGTTCGGCTGATTTAAGAGGAATATTTGTAAGTTTCAAAAATGGACACTTGGAAACTTTTTGGGTCAAAACCACACAATGGATTCCTATGGAAGGAAATATAAGTTATTGGTAAGTACGCTTAGAACTACTTTTCAAGGTCACTGCTGGTCTAAATGATGCAGCACTGGGTTCTCTCCTGATAACAGGTGAGTAAAGCGGAATTCGTAGTTCGGCTGATTTAAGAGGAATTGTTGTACATTTCAAAAATGGACAATTAGAAACTTTTCAGCTGAAAACCACACAATGGATTCCTATGGAAGGAAATAAAAGTAACTGGCAAGTACGCTTAGAATTACTTTTCAGGGTCAGTGCTTGTCTAAAAGATGCAGCACTGGGTTCTCTCCTGATAACAGGTGAGTAAATCGGAATTCATATTTCGGCTGATTTAAGAGGAATTTTTGTACATTTCAAAAATGGACACTTAGAAACTTTTCTGGTGAAAACCACACAATGGATTCCTATGGAAGAAAATATAAGTAACTGGTAAGTACGCTTAGAATTACTTTCCAGGGTCATTGCTGTGCTAAAAGATGCAGCACTGGGTTCTCTCCTGATAACAGGTGAGTAAATCGGAATTCATAGTTTGACTGATTTTAAAGGAATATTTGTACGTTTAAAAAATGGACACTTAGAAACATTTTTGCTAAAAACCACACAATGGAATTCCTATGGAAGGAAATACAAGTTACTGGTAAGTACGCTTAGAATTATTTTTCAGGGTCAGTGCTGGGCTAAAAGATGCAGCACTGGGTTCTCTCCTGATAACAGGTGAGTAAATCGGAATTCATAGTTTGACTGATTTTAGAGGAATATTTGTACGTTTCAAAAATGGACAATTAGAATCTTTTCAGCTGAAAACCACACAATGGATTCCTATGGAAGGAAATACAAGTTACTGGTAGGTACACTTAGAATTTCTTTTCAGGGTCAGTCCTGGGCTAAAAGATGCAGCACTGGGTTCTCTCCTGATAACAGGTGAGTAAATCGGAATTCATAGTTCGACTGATTTTAGAGGAATATATGTACGTTTCAAAAATGGACACTTGAAAACGTTTCTGGTAAAAACCACACAATGGATTCCTATGGAAGGCAATACAAGTTTCTGGTAAGTTCGCATAGAATTAATTTCCAGGGTCAGTGCTGGGCTAAAAGATGCAGCACTGGGTACTCTCCTGATAACAGGTGATTAAATCGGAATTCGTAGTTCGGCTGATTTAAGAGGAATATTTGTACGTTTCAAAAATGGACACTTGAAAACTTTTCTGGTAAAAACCACACAATGGATTCCTATGGAAAGAAATACAAGTTACTGGTAAGTACGCTTAGAATTACCTTCCAGGGTCAGTGCTGGGCTAAAAGATGCAGCACTGGGTTCTCTCCTGATAACAGGTGATTAACTCGGAATTCGTAGTTCGGCTGATTTTACAGGAATATTTGTACGTTTCAAAAGTGGACACTTGGAAACTTTTCTGGTGAAAACCACACAATGGATTCCTATGTAATGAAGTACAAGTTACTGGTAAGTATGCTTAGAATTACATTTTAGGGTCAGTGCTGGGTTAAAAGATGCAGCTCTGGGTTCTCTCCTGATAACAGGTGAGTAAATCGGAATTCGTAGTTCGGCTGATTTTACAGGAATATTTGTACGTTTCAAAAGTGGACACTTGGAAACTTTTCTGGTGAAAACCACACAATGGATTGCTATGGAAAGAAATACAAGTTACTGGTAAGTACGCTTAGAATTACCTTCCAGGGTCAGTGCTGGGCTAAAAGATGCAGCACTGGGTTCTCTCCTGATAACAGGTGATTAACTCGGAATTCGTAGTTCGGCTGATTTTACAGGAATATTTGTACGTTTCAAAAGTGGACACTTGGAAACTTTTCTGGTGAAAACCACACTAAGGATTCCTATGGAATGAAGTACAAGTAACTGGTAAGTACACTTAGAATTATTTTTCAGGGTCAGTGTTGGGCTAAAAGATGCAGCACTGGGTTCTCTCCTGATAACAGGTGTATAAATCGGAATTCACAGTTCGACTGATTTTAGAGGAATATTTGTACGTTTCAAAAATGGACACTTGGAAACTTTTCTGCTGAAAACCACACAATGGATTCCTATGGAAGGAAATACAAGTTACTGGTAAGTACGCTTAGAATTACTTTTCAGGGTCAGTGCTGGGCTAAAAGATGCAGCACTGGGTTCTCTCCTGATAACAGGTGAGTAAATCGGTATTCACAGTTCGACTGATTTTAGAGGAATATTTGTACGTTTCAAAAATGGGCACTTAGAATCTTTTCTGCTGAAAACCACACAATGGATTCCTATGGAAGGAAATACAAGTTACTGGTATGTACACTTAGAATGACTTTTCATTGTCAGTGCTGTATAAAAGATGCAGCACTGGATTCTATCCTGATAACAGGTGAGTAAATCGGAATTCGTAGTTCGACTGATTTTAGAGGAATATTTGTACGTTTCAAAAATGGACACTTAAAAACTTTTCTGCTGAAAACCACAAAATGGATTCCTATGGAAGGAAATACAAGTTACTTGTAAGTATGCTTAGAATGACTATTCAGGGTCAGTGCTGAACTAAAAGATGCAGCACTTGATTCTCTCCTGATAACAGGTGAGTAAATCGGAATTAATAGTTCAACTGATCTTAGAGGAATATTTGTACGTTTCAAAAATGGACACTTAGAATCTTTTCTGGTGAAAACAACACAATGGATTCCTATGGAAGAAAATACAAGTTACTGGTAAGTACGCTTAGAATTACTTTTAAGGATAAGTGTTGGTCTAAAAGTTGCAGCACTAGATTCTCTCCTGATAACAGGCGAGTAAATCAAAATTCATACTTCGGCTGATTTTAGAGGAATATTTGTAGGTTTCAAAAATGGACACAGAAACTTTTCTGGTGAAAACCACACAATGGATTCCTATAGAAGGAAATACAAGTTACTGGTAAGTACGCTTAGAATTACTTTCCAGGGTCAGTGCTGGGCTAAAAGATGCAGCATCGGATTCTCTCCTGATAACAGGTGAGTAAATCGGAATTCATAGTTCGGCTGATTTTAGAGGAATATTTGTATGTTTCAAAAATGGACACTTAGAATCTTTTCTGCTGAAAACCACACAATGTATTCCAATGGAAGGAAATACAAATTACTGGTAAGTATGCTTAGAATTACTTTCCAAGGTCAGTGCTGGGCTAAAAGATGCAGCACTGGATTCTCTCCTGATAACAGGAAAGTAAATCGGAATTCTTAGTTCGGCTGGTTTTAGAGGAATATTTGTACGTTTCAAAAATGGACACTTAGAATCTTTTCTGCTGAAAACCACACAATGGATTCCTTTGGAAGGAAATGCAAGATACTGGTAAGTACGCTTAGAATTACTTTTCAGGGACAGTGCAGGGCTAAAAGATGCAGCACTGGGTTCTCTCCTGACAACAGGTGAGTAAATCTGAATTCGTAGTTCGGCTGATTTAAGAGGAATATTTGTAAGTTTCAAAAATGGACACTTGGAAACTTTTTGGGTCAAAACCACACAATGGATTCCTATGGAAGGAAATATAAGTTATTGGTAAGTACGCTTAGAACTACTTTTCAAGGTCACTGCTGGTCTAAAAGATGCAGCACTGGGTTCTCTCCTGATAACAGGTGAGTAAAGCGGAATTCGTAGTTCGACTAATTTTAGAGGAATATTTGTACATTTCAAAAATGGACAATTAGAAACTTTTCAGCTGAAAACCACACAATGGATTCCTATGGAAGGAAATACAAGTAACTGGCAAGTACGCTTAGAATTACTTTTCAGGGTCAGTGCTTGTCTAAAAGATGCAGCACTGGGTTCTCTCCTGATAACAGATGAGTAAATCGGAATTCATATTTCGGCTGATTTAAGAGGAATTTTTGTACGTTTCAAAAATGGACACTTAGAAACTTTTCTGGTGAAAACCACACAATGGATTCCTATGGAAGAAAATACAAGTAACTGGTAAGTACGCTTAGAATTACTTTCCAGGGTCATTGCTGTGCTAAAAGATGCAGCACTGGGTTCTCTCCTGATAACAGGTGAGTAAATCGGAATTCATAGTTTGACTGATTTTAGAGGAATATTTGTACGTTTAAAAAATGGACACTTAGAAACATTTCTGCTAAAAACCACACAATGGAATTCCTATGGAAGGAAATACAAGTTACTGGTACGTACGCTTAGAATTACTTTTCAGGGTCAGTGCTGGGCTAAAAGATGCAGCACTGGTTTCTCTCCTGATAACAGGTGAGTAAATCGGAATTCGTAGTTCGGCTGATTTAAGAGGAATATTTGTATGTTTCAAAAATGGACAATTAGAAACTTTTCTGCTGAAAACCACACACTGGATTCCTATGGAAGGAAATACAAGTTTGTAGTAATCACACGAAGTAGGAAGTGGAAAACAGCAAGCCTTTATTATACGAACTCCCACGGGCACGACGCTTGCCAGTGGCTGCACAGTAATCATAAACCAACTGTAATAACTGTCAGAACCACCGCGTCATAGCGGACAGCGCGAGACACTAAGTGTACGCCTCGCGCTCTAGCAGCGCGAGGCAGAGCAGGCCACTACATATCTCCTTTCCTTAGAAAATAGAGAAGCAGAGAGAGAGCAGCGAAGAGGAGAGAAAGGACATGGAGGAAAGAAAGGAGTAAAGAAAGAAAGTGAAGATAGGAAGGAAAAGAAAAGAAGGAAACCCGCAAGAGAGTAGGAGGGAGAGAGAAAGAGAAGGAGAGAGAGAGAGCGAGAGAGAGAGAGAGAGAGAGAGAGAGAGAGCGAGAGAGAGAGAGAGAGAGCAAGTGTAGAAGAAACACCACCGTGGGAAGGAGGGAACACCAACATCATTGACGGTATCTAACAGGAATATTAACTGTTCTGGTACTCCTCCTGACAGTGGCGTGGCTGGGACAAGAATTCGGGACATCAGGTATACCGTGAGAGATCCTTAGAGAGGCCTCACTTCTCGACCTGGGATACTTGACATCATTGAGCATGTTTTTAACTTTCGCCACCTTGTTACTATTTCACCAGTCTTTTCCATTGACTCGAACAGCATTACCACACACTTTATCCACTACCACAATTTCCCCATACTTGGCTTCTCCTTTCCTTACAAAACCTGGTTTCTTTATTCTGATCCTGTCTCCCACAGTAAATTCTCTGATCTTAACACGCTTCCTTTCATCAAAGTACTCCTTTTGTTTGACCTGGACTTCCGCAGACTTGGACCTCACTTTCTCATCCAACTCTTGGGGAGAAGAATATGATTTATTCCATTTAGACATCCAAGCCGGTCTAAACTCGGTACATGGTTTCCTACCTCTCAGTAGTTCAAAGGGGGACACCCCAGTAGACGAATGAGGAGTGGTTCTATAAAACCACAACATTGTCCTGACACTATGGGGAACATCTTTGTGGTGGGCGAGAGCCCATTTGACACAATCACCTATGACTCTATTGAGTCTCTCTACCAAGCCATTGGTTTGAGGATGATAGAGAGAACTACGGTAATGAATGATGGCAGATTCTCTAAGAAACTCTTGTACCTCAGATGATACAAATTGTACCCCGTTATCTGAGATTAAAGTTTGAGGAAACCCTTTTCTCATAAATGTTTCCCTTAAGAAGTCAATGATTTCTTGGGAATCAACCTTAGAGACAAACATGGCCTCGGGCCACTTAGTGTAATAGTCCACCATGACAATGGCGAATTTGCACTGATGGGGAAGGCTGTGAAAGGGTCCTAGGACATCTATGCCAAGTTTCTCCCACGGGCCACCCGGGAGGGGAATGGGAGTGAGGGGAGGACTACAAGTGTGGAGACTTTTGTCACTTGATGAACACACGGTGCAATCTTGCACCATTTCCTCAATATCTCTATCCATTTTGGGCCACCAAAAGTACTCTCTTACTCTACGCTTGGTTAATGTGGCACCAAGGTGCCCCTCATGTGCTTTGGTGAGAAGAGTGGGTCTGATGTCCACAGGTGGAACAAGTTTCTCTAACCTGAAAACCAGACCATCCTCAATAGAAAGTTCATCACACACCTTGACATAGGGTTGTAACATGACATCTACATTCCTTTCCCTGGGCCACCCTTGGGAAATATATTTCATCAGGTTTTTAAAGACTTCATCTCCAGCCACCGCCTCCCTCCATTTTTGCTGATCAATAGTACAAACATTACTAAGTTCAACACTGGCTATAATATAATCCTCCTTTTCATCAAAACAGCATTCATCAATGCCATGTATGTCCTGACTCGTATTAGCAGGCAAACGTGACAGTGCATCCGCTCTTACATTTTTTCCCCCAGCAATATGTACAATCTCAAAGTTGTATTGTAAGAGTTTGGAGGCTAGGCGTGCGATGCGGGGAGTGGCCCCCCGGCCGTTGGTGCACCCTAAAATCGCTACTAATGGTTTGTGGTCCGTTTGAAGAATGAATTTTTGTCCCCACAAATAGTTTTTAAATTTTTCAATGCCCCACCAACATGCTAGAAGCTCCTTCTCAATGACCGAATAGTGAGTTTCAGCTTCTCTTAGTACTCTGGATGCAAACCCTACAGTGTGTTCCTCTTTGCCAACCATCTGAGTCAACACAGCGCCCAGTCCGTAACTGCTAGCATCAACAGTCAGCGTACACTGGACCCCTTGTACGAACGGCTTCAAGGCCTTGACTGTGCTGAGTTGTTCCTTGATCCAGTCGAAAGCAGCTTTGCATTCATCATCCCACACAAATTCACTTCTGTCTTGGAGCAGCTTGGAAATGGGACGAATCTTTGTAGCATAGTCTTGAATAAAGCGGGAATAAAATTCTGTGAGACCTAACAGAGACTTGACACCAGCTTTGTCTTTAGGAGCGGAAGCATCAACAATGGCTTGAACCAAGCTCGGTTTAGGCGTGACACCTTCACTCGATATAGTGTGACCCAGATAGTCCATCTTGTCTTTAGAGAATTCACACTTGTCCCTTCTTAGGACCACCCCATGTTCCTGGAATATGGACAGGATTTTGTTCAGTGCAATGTCGTGTTCTTGTTGGTCTCTTGCGAACAACAGAATGTCATCCTGGAATATGGCCACGTTCTTTATTCCCTTCAATAAATTGACCATGACCCTCTGGAATACAGAGGCTGCTGAGGCCAAACCGAAGGGCATGCGACAAAATTGGAACAAACCTGCAGGGGAGTTGAACGCTGTGAAATGGCGTGAATCCTTGTCCAGTTCAATTTGGTGATACGCCGAGGCCAGGTCGAGTTTGGTGAAGACCTTGGCACCTTCGACTACCCCCAGCATTTCCGATATGTTCGGTAGAGGATGCGAGTCTACCCAGATGACCTTGTTTAGATTGCGCAAGTCAATGCAGATTCTGAGATCATTATTTTTCTTCCTTGCCACGACCAATGCTGAGGACCAATCAGACGATAGGTTCAATAACCCCTCTTTTTTGCATGGACAAAAGTTCTTTCTCCAGGTCTTCTCTGATACTGAAAGGGATACTCCTTATTTTGTGTTTTACAGGTACCACATCACTCTTTATCTTGATCTTGTGTTTGAATCCTTTGATTTTCCCCAGTTCACCTGAAAACACTCTGGGATATTTATTGAGTAGTTCCTCGACCTGTGTTTGGTCCCGGACCACTAGGATCTGTTCCTTGGCTCCAGGGCACAGCATCATACTGAACAAACCTTGGTGGAACCATCCTAATATGTCTAGTCCATTGACAGCGACATATACTTTTCCGTAAATGTGTCTGTTCTTGAAAATCAAGATGTCCTCAAAGTACCCCTTCAGTTCTATACTTCTCCCTTCATAGGATACAGGCTCACGGTCTGGCGGTTGCAGAGGTCTGTTACCCCATTTTCTCCTGAACAAAGATTCACTGATCATTGTGATCCTTGCACCAGAATCTACAAGCAGCCTCACACTCTCTTCCCCTACACCGATGATGGCATAGGGATCTACACAGTCATCAGGGTTACCACTTTTTATGTTCCCTTCCCTAACTACCACTACCATGTCCTTAAGTTCGCACAGGGTGTCATCACTGTCACTCCCACTTGCATCCATGGCACATGCTACCTGTTCTTTCTTAAATTTTTGGCTTTGACATACCTTGTCAAAATGTCCCAATTTCCCACATTTGCGACAGGTTGCATTTCTCGCAGGACATGGTCTACCACTTTTCACATGGGAGGGATATCCACATCTGTAACATATATCAGTCCTTTTGAAGAAATTATTTTGCTGATAATCCTTTTTCCTTTCATGCTTTTTAAAACGGACAGGGGTAACAACTTCAATACTTTTACTTTCCAGTTCCTTTATGGAAGATTGTGACGTTTCAATACTTTTCGCTATGCGAATAGATTCATCCAGGGAGGGATTTTCCAAAGATAAAAGTTTTTGTCTTATAGTCTTGTCCAGACATTTCCCTATAAACTGATCACGAATCAACTGTTCACTGAAATTTTCAAATTCACATTCTGCCACCAACTTCCTCAAAGCAGTAATGTATGTGTCTACATCTTCCTCATTTTTCTGCATTCTTTTAAAAAATTTGTGTCTAGACACCACCACACTGGGTTGCTTATCAAATCTGGCTTTTAATTTTTTCACTGTGTCTTTGTATTCATCAGTTTCTTCGTCTTCTTCCCCAACTACATCCGGTAAATGTTTAAGGGTTTCTCTCCCTTCATACCCCAGGGAATGGAGTAGTAAGAACTTTTTCCTTTCTGCCCTGAACCTATGTGCTCCTATAGCACCCAGGTAATTTTCAAACGCGTCAAACCATTTCCTCCAAGGCACAGGAGGTTCGCCCGGTGTGTCCAGGAAAGGAGATGGTGGAAGAATGGACTGCATCACGTGAAATTTCCTTTGAAAATGCAAATAAGGAAATGTATATTTCTTGTTACTACAAGTATTTGATGTTGGCCATCAGAGCGGTCACACTAGCCTATAAACCAATGTTCTAAGTGGGTCACCGCTTATGAAACAGCCTCTGTGACCCCCACACGGAAGATGGAGAGAGAATTTGTGTTTATATCCTTGTACATATTAAGGTCGTGCCCTCATAATGTCGTTTTTTTTTTCAAATGTAGAAAACCCTTTTATTTTGCTCCAAAACGTATGTTCATCCCACTTGTTTATGCTGCCCAGGGTATTCCAGACCAAGATGACTTATAATACTTATGTAAACCATGCGCGGCAATGAAATTGACCCAAAAGAGGCTGTAGCTTTAAGAACTGGGCGGGGTTACAGCAACAGTAGAGACGCGCGAAACGCCTCTCGTAACACGTTCCCTCACCTCAGGCTGTTACTAACAAAACCCGGAGACATCAGGAGGCAGGCGGTCACAGCTCCGTGAAAGGCTAAGGCAGAGGACCTTCACCGATCGTTTCGTGAGAAGAGCGCCAGGCATCCAACTCTTCAGGTACTTGAACCGGATTATGCTGTGGGTTCTGTGGGAGTCGTACTCGTCGCCAATCAGCCGTGTAGTAATCACACGAAGTAGGAAGTGGAAAACAGCAAGCCTTTATTATACGAACTCCCACGGGCACGACGCTTGCCAGTGGCTGCACAGTAATCATAAACCAACTGTAATAACTGTCAGAACCACCGCGTCATAGCGGACAGCGCGAGACACTAAGTGTACGCCTCGCGCTCTAGCAGCGCGAGGCAGAGCAGGCCACTACAAAGTTAAAGGTAAGTACGCTTAGAATTACTTTCCAGGGTCAGTGCTGGGCTAAAAGATGCAGCACTGGGTTCTCTCCTGATAACAGGTGAGTAAATCGGAATTCATAGTTTGACTGATTTTAGAGGAATATTTGTACGTTTCAAAAATGGACAATTAGAATCTTTTCAGCTGAAAACCACACAATGGATTCCTATGGAAGGAAATACAAGTTACTGGTAGGTACACTTAGAATTTCTTTTCAGGGTCAGTCCTGGGCTAAAAGATGCAGCACTGGGTTCTCTCCTGATAACAGGTGAGTAAATCGGAATTCATAGTTCGACTGATTTTAGAGGAATATATGTACGTTTCAAAAATGGACACTTGAAAACTTTTCTGGTAAAAACCACACAATGGATTCCTATGGAAGGAAATACAAGTATCTGTGAAGTTCGCATAGAATTAATTTCCAGGGTCAGTGCTGGGCTAAAAGATGCAGCACTGGGTACTCTCCTGATAACAGGTGATTAAATCGGAATTCGTAGTTCGGCTGATTTAAGAGGAATATTTGTACGTTTCAAAAATGGACACTTGGAAACTTTTCTGGTAAATACCACACAATGGATTCCTATGGAAGGAAATACAAGTTACTGGTAAGTACGCTTAGAATTACTTTCCAGGGTCAGTGCTGGGCTAAAAGATGCAGCACTGGGTTCTCTCCTGATAATAGGTGAGTAAATCGGAATTCGTAGTTCGGCTGATTTTACAGGAATATTTGTACGTTTCAAAAGTGGACACTTGGAAACTTTTCTGGTGAAAACCACACAATGGATTCCTATGGAATGAAGTACAAGTTACTGGTAAGTACGCTTAGAATTACTTTTCAGGGTCAGTGCTGGGCTAAAAGATGCAGCTCTGGGTTCTCTCCTGTTAACAGGTGAGTAAATCGGAATTCGTAGTTCGACTAATTTTAGAACAATATTTGTACATTTAAAAACTGGACACTTAGAATATTTTCTGCTGAAAACCACACAATGGTTTCCTATGGAAGTAAATACAAGTTACTGGTAAGAATGCTTAGAATTACCTTCCAGGGTCAGTGCTGGGCTAAAAGATGCAGCACTGGGTTCTCTCCTGATAATAGGTGAGTAAATCGGAATTCGTAGTTCGGCTGATTTTACAGGAATATTTGTACGTTTCAAAAGTGGACACTTGGAAACTTTTCTGGTGAAAACCACACAATGGAGTCCTATGGAAAGAAATACAAGTTACTGGTAAGTACGCTTAGAATTACCTTCCAGGGTCAGTGCTGGGCTAAAAGATGCAGCACTGGGTTCTCTCCTGATAACAGGTGATTAACTCGGAATTCGTAGTTCGGCAGATTTTACAGGAATATTTGTACGTTTCAAAAGTGGACACTTAGAAACTTTTCAACTGAAAACCACAAGATCGATTCCTATGGAATTAAGTACAAGTTACTGGGAAGTACGCTTAGAATTACTTTTCAGGGTCAGTGCTGGGCAAGAAGATGCAGCACTGTTATCTCTCCTGAAAACAGGTGAGTAAATCGGAATTTGTAGTTCGTCTGATTTTAGAGGAATATTTGTACGTTTCAAAAATGGCCACTTAGAAACTTTTCTGCAGAAAACCACACAATGGAATCCTATGGAAGGAAATCCAAGTTACTGGTAAGAATTCTTAGAATTACTTTCCAGGGTCAGTGCTGGGCTAAAAGATGCAGCACTGGGTTCTCTCCTGATAACAGGTGAGTAAATTGGAATTCGTTGTTCGGCTGATTTAAGAGGAATATTTGTACGTTTCAAAAATAGATACTTGGAAACTTTTCTGGTGAAAACCACACAATGGATTCCTTTTGAAGGAAATACAAGTTACTGGTAAGTACGCATAGAATTACTTTCCAGGGTCAGTGCTGGGCAAAAGGATGCAGCACTGGGTTCTCTCCTGATAACAGGTGAGTAAATCGGAATTCATAGTTCGACTGATTTTAGTGGAATATTTATACGTTTCAAAAATGGATACTTGGAAACTTTTCTGGTGAAAACCACTCAATGGATTCCTATGGAAGGAAATACAAGTTGCTGGTAAGTACACTTAGAATTACTTTACAGGGTTAGTGCTGGGATGAAAGATGCAGCACTTGTTTCTCTCCTGATAACAGGTGAGCAAATCGGAATTCGTAGTTCAGCTGATTTTAGAGGAATATTTGCACGTTTCAAAAATGGACACTTAGAAACTTTTCTGCTGAAAACCATACAATGGAATCCTATGGAAGGAAATACAAGTTACTGGTAAATACGCTTAGAATTACTTTTCAGGGTCAGTGCTGGGCTAAAAGATGCAGCACTGGGTTCTCTCCTGATAATATGTGAATAAATCGGAATTCACAGTTCAACTGATTTTAGAGGAATATTTGTAAGTTTCAAAAATGGACACTTAGAAACTTTTCCGCTGAAAACCACACAATGGAATCCTATGGAAGGAAATACAAGTTACTGCTAAGAATGCTTAGAATTACTTTCATGGGTCAGTGCTGGGCAAAAAGATGCAGCACTGGGTTCTCTCCTGATAACAGGTGATTAACTCGGAATTCGTAGTTCTGCTGATTTAAGAGGAATATTTGTACGTTTCAAAAATGGACACGTGGAAACTTTTCTGTTGAAAACCACTCAATGGATTCCTATGGAAGGAAATACAAGTTGCTGGTAAGTACACTTAGAATTACTTTACAGGGTCAGTGCTGGGATGAAAGATGCAGCACTTGTTTCTCTCCTGATAACAGGTGAGCAAATCGGAATTCGTAGTTCGGCTGATTTTAGAGGAATATTTGCACGTTTCAAAAATGGACACTTAGAAACTTTTCTGCTGAAAACCATACAATGGAATCCTATGGAAGGAAATACAAGTTACTGGTAAATACGCTTAGAATTACTTTTCAGGGTCAGTGCTGGGATGAAAGATGCAGCACTTGTTTCTCTCCTGATAACAGGTGAGTAATTCGGAATTCAAAGTTCGACTGATTTTAGTGGAATATTTGTACGTTTCAAAAATGGACACTTAGAAACTTTTCTGCTGAAAACCACACAATGGAATCCTATGGAAGGAAATACAAGTTACTGGTAAGTATGCTTAGAATTAATTTTCAGGGTCAGTGCTGGGCTTAAAGATGCAGCACTGGGTTCTCTCCTGATAACAGGTGATTAACTCGGAATTCGTAGTTCTGATGATTTAAGAGGAATATTTGTACGTTTCAAAAATGGACACGTCGAAACTTTTCTGTTGAAAACCACACAATGGATTCCTATGGAAGGAAATACAAGTTTCTGATAAGTACGCTTAGAATTACTTTCATGGGTCAGTGCTGGGCAAAAAGATGCAGCACTGGGTTCTCTCCTGATAGGTGAGTAAATCGGAATTCATAGTTCGACTGATTTTAGAGGAATATTCCTACGTTTCAAAAATGGACAATTAGAAACTTTTCAGCTGAAAACCACATAAAGGATTCCTATGGAAGGAAATACAAGTTACTGGTAAGTATGCTTAGAATTACTTATCAGGGTCAGTGCTGGGCTTAAAGATGCAGCACTGGGTTCTCTCCTGATAACAGGTGATTAACTCGGAAATCGTAGTTTGGCTGATTTAAGAGGAATATTTGTACGTTTCAAAAATGGACACTTAGAAACTTTTCTGGTGAAAAGCATACAATGCAATCCTATGGAAGGAAATACAAGTTACTGGTAAGTACGCTTCAAATTACTTTTCAGGGTCAGTGCTGGGCTAAAAGATGCAGCACTGGGTTATTTCCTGATAACAGGTGAATAAATCAGAATTCACAGTTCGACTGATTTTAGAGGAATATTTGTACGTTTTAAAAATGGCCACTTAGAAACTTTTCAGCTGAAAACCACAAGATGAATTTCTATGGAATGAAATACAAGTTACTGGTAAGTATGCTTAGAATTACTTATCAGGGTCAGTGCTGGGCTTAAAGATGCAGCACTGGGTTCTCTCCTGATAACAGGTGATTAACTCAGAATTCGTAGTTTGTCTGATTTAAGAGGAATATTTGTACGTTTCAAAAATGGACACTTAGAAACTTTTCTGCTGAAAACCACACAATGGGATCCTATGGAACGAAATACAAGTTACTGGTAAGTACGCTTAGAATTACTTTCTAGGGTCAGTGCTGGGCTTAAAGATGCAGCACTGGTTTCTCAACTGATAACAGGTGAGCAAATCGGAATTCGTAGTTCGGCTGATTTTAGAGGAATATTTGTACATTTCAAAAATGGACACAGACATTTTTCTGGTGAAAACCACACAATGGATTCCTATGGAAGGAAATTCAAGTTTCTGATAAGTACGCTTAGAATTACTTTCATGGGTCAGTGCTGGGCAAAAAGATGCAGCACTGGGTTCTCTCCTGATAACAGGGTAGTAAATCGGAATTCATAGTTCGACTGATTTTAGAGGAATATTTGTACATTTCAAAAATGGCCACTTAGAAACTTTTCAGCTGAAAACCACAAGATGAATTCCTATGTAATGAAATACAAGTTACTGGTAAGTACGCTTAGAATTACTTTTCAGGGTCAGTGCTGGGCTAAAAGATGCAGCACTGGGTTCTCTCCTGATAACAGGTGAATAAATCGGAATTCACAGTTTGACTGATTTTAGAGGAATATTTGTACATTTCAAAAATGGACACAGACATTTTTCTGGTGAAAACCACACAATGGATTCCTATGGAAGAAAATTCAAGTTTCTGATAAGTACGCTTAGAATTACTTTCATGGGTCAGTGCTGGGCAAAAAGATGCAGCACTGGGTTCTCTCCTGATAGGTGAGTAAATCGGAATTCATAGTTCGACTGATTTTAGAGGAATATTCCTACGTTTTAAAAATGGACAATTAGAAACTTTTCAGCTGAAAACCACATAAAGGATTCCTATGGAAGGAAATACAAGTTACTGGTAAGTATGCTTAGAATTACTTATCAGGGTCAGTGCTGGGCTTAAAGATGCAGCACTGGGTTCTCTCCTGATAACAGGTGATTAACTCGGAATTCGTAGTTTGGCTGATTTAAGAGGAATATTTGTATGTTTCAAAAATGGACACTTAGAAACTTTTCTGTTGAAAAGCATACAATGCAATCCCATGGAAGGAAATACAAGTTACTGGTAAGTACGCTTCAAATTAATTTTCAGGGTCAGTGCTGGGCTAAAAGATGCAGCACTGGGTTCTCTCCTGATAACAGGTTAGTAAATCGGAATTCATAGTTCGACTGATTTTAGAGGAATATTTGTACGTTTCAAAAATGGACAATTAGAAACTTTTCAGCTGAAAACCACACAATGGATTCCTAAGGAAGGATATACAAGTTACTGGTAAGTACACTTAGAATTACTTTTCAGGGTCAGTGCTGGGCTAAATGATGTAGCACTGGGTTCTTTCCTGATAACAGGTGAATAAATCAGAATTCACAGTTTGACTGATTTTAGAGGAATATTTGTATGTTTAAAAAATGGCCACTTAGAAACTTTTCTGGTAAAAACCACACAATGGATTCCTATGGAAGGAAATACAAGTTTCTGGGAAGTTCGCATAGAATTAAATTCCAGGGTCAGTGCTGGGCTAAAAGATGCAGCACTGGGTACTCTCCTGATAACAGGTGATAAATCGGAATTCGTAGTTCGGCTGATTTAAGAGGAATATTTGTACGTTTAAAAAATGGACACTTGAAAACTTTTCTGGTAAAAACCACACAATGGATTCCTATGGAAGGAAATACAAGTTACTGGTAAGTACGCTTAGAATTACTTTCCAGGGTCAGTGCTGGGCTAAAAGATGCAGCACTGGGTTCTCTCCTGATAATAGGTGAGTAAATTGGAATTCGTAGTTCGGCTGATTTTACAGGAATTTTTGTATGTTTCAAAAGTGGACACTTGGAAACTTTTCTTGTGAAAACCACACAATGGATTCCTATGGAATGAAGTACAAGTTACTGGTAAGTACGCTTAGAATTACTTTTCAGGGTCAGTGCTGGGCTAAAAGATGCAGCTCTGGGTTCTCTCCTGATAACAGGTGAGTAAATCGGAATTCGTAGTTCGACTAATTTTAGAGCAATATTTGTACATTTAAAAAATGGACACTTAGAATATTTTCTGCTGAAAACCACACAATGGTTTCCTATGGAAGTAAATACAAGTTACTGGTAAGAATGCTTAGAATTACCTTCCAGGGTCAGTGCTGGGTTAAAAGATGCAGCACTGGGTTCTCTCCTGATAATAGGTGAGTAAATCGGAATTCATAGTTCGGCTGATTTTACAGGAATATTTGTACGTTTCAAAAGTGGACACTTGAAAACTTTTCTGGTGAAAACCACACAATGGATTCCTGTGGAAAGAAATACAAGGTTACTGGTAAGTACGCTTAGAATTACCTTCCAGGGTCAGTGCTGGGCTAAAAGATGCAGCACTGGGTTCTCTCCTGATAACAGGTGATTAACTCGGAATTCGTAGTTCGGCTGATTTTACAGGAATATTTGTACGTTTCAAAAGTGGATACTTGGAAATTTCTCTGGTGAAAACCACACAATGGATTCCTATGGAATGAAGTACAAGTTACTGGTAAGTACGCTTAGAATTACTTTTCAGGGTCAGTGCTGGGCTAAAAGATGCAGCTCTGGGTTCTCTCCTGATAACAGGTGAGTAAATCGGAATTCGTAGTTCGGCTGATTTTACAGGAATATTTGTACGTTTCAAAAGTGGACACTTGGAAACTTTTCTGGTGAAAACCACACAATGGATTCCTATGGAAAGAAATACAAGTTACTGGTAAGTACGCTTAGAATTACCTTCCAGGGTCAGTGCTGGGCTAAAAGATGCAGCACTGGGTTCTCTCCTGATAACAGGTGAGTAAATCGGAATTCGTAGTTCGACTAATTTTAGAGCAATATTTGTACATTTAAAAAATGGACACTTAGAATATTTTCTGCTGAAAACCACACAATGGTTTCCTATGGAAGTAAATACAAGTTACTGGTAAGAATGCTTAGAATTACCTTCCAGGGTCAGTGCTTGGCTAAAAGATGCAGCACTGGGTTCTCTCCTGATAATAGGTGAGTAAATCGGAATTCATAGTTCGGTTGATTTTACAGGAATATTTGTACGTTTCAAAAGTGGACACTTGAAAACTTTTCTGGTGAAAACCACACAATGGATTCCTATGGAAAGAAATACAAGTTACTGGTAAGTACGCTTAGAATCACCTTCCAGGGTCAGTGCTGGGCTAAAAGATGCAGCACTGGGTTCTCTCCTGATAACAGGTGATTAACTCGGAATTCGTAGTTCGGCTGATTTTACAGGAATATTTGTACGTTTCAAAAGTGGACACTTGGAAATTTCTCTGGTGAAAACCACACAATGGATTCCTATGGAATGAAGTACAAGTTACTGGTAAGTACGCTTAAAATTACTTTTCAGGGTCAGTGCTGGGCTAAAAGATGCAGCTCTGGGTTCTCTCCTGATAACAGGTGAGTAAATCGAAATTCGTAGTTCGGCTGATTTTACAGGAATATTTGTACGTTTCAAAAGTGGACACTTGGAAACTTTTCTGGTGAAAACCACACAATGGATTCCTATGGAAAGAAATACAAGTTACTGGTAAGTACGCTTAGAATTACCTTCCAGGGTCAGTGCTGGGCTAAAAGATGCAGCACTGGGTTCTCTCCTGATAACAGGTGATTAACTCGGAATTCGTAGTTTGGCTGATTTTACAGGAATATTTGTACGTTTCAAAAGTGGACACTTGAAAACTTTTCTGGTGAAAACCACACTAAGGATTCCTATGGAATGAAGTACAAGTTACTGGTAAGTACGCTTAGAATTACTTTTCAGGGTCAGTGCTGGGCTAAAAGATGCAGCACTGGGTTCTCTCCTGATAACAGGTGTATAAATCGGAATTCACAGTTCGACTGATTTTAGAGGAATATTTGTACGTTTCAAAAATGGACACTTGGAATCTTTTCTGCTGAAAACCACACAATGGATTCCTATGAAAGGAAATACAAGTTACTGGTAAGTACGCTTAGAATTACTTTTCAGGGTCAGTGCTGGGCTAAAAGATGCAGCACTGGGTTCTCTCCTGATAACAGGTGAGTAAATCGGTATTCACAGTTCGACTGATTTTAGAGGAATATTTGTACGTTTCAAAAATGGACACTTAGAAACTTTTCTGCTGAAAACCACACAATGGAATCCTATGGAAGGAAATACAAGTTACTGGTAAGTATGCTTTGAATTACTTTCCAGGGTCAGTGCTGGCTAAAAGATGCAGCACTGGGTTCTCTCCTGATAACAGGTGAATAAATCGGAATTCATAGTTCGACTGATTTTAGAGGAATATTTATACGTTTAAAAAATGGACACTTAGAAACTTTTCTGGTGAAAAGCATACAATGCAATCCTATAGAAGGAAATACAAGTTACTGGTAAGTACGCTTAGAATTACTTTCCAGGGTCAGTGCTGGGCTAAAAGATGCAGCACTGGGTTCACTCCTGATAACAGGTGAGTAAATCAGAATTCGTAGTTCGGCTGATTTAAGAGGAATATTTGTACATTTCAAAAATGGACACTTGAAAACTTTTCAGCTGAAAACCACAAAATGGATTCCTATGGACAGAAATACAAGTTACTGGTAAGTACGCTTAGAATTACTTTTCAGGGTCAGTGCTGGGCTAAATGATGCAGCACTGGGTTCTCTCCTGATAACAGGTGAATAAATCAGAATTCACAGTTCGACTGATTTTAGAGGAATATTTATACGTTTCAAAAATGGCCACTTAGAAACTTTTCAGCTGAAAACCACAAGATTAATTCCTATGGAATGAAATACAAGTTACTGGTAAGTACGCTTAGAATTACTCTTTAGGGTCAGTGCTGGGCAAAAAGATGCAGCACTGGGTTCTCTCCTTATATCAGTGAATAAATCGGTATTCACAGTTCGACAGATTTTAGAGGAATATTTGTAAATTTCAAAAATGGACACTTAGAAACTTTTCTGGTGAAAAGCGTACAATGCAATCCTATTGAAGGAAATACAAGTTACTGGTAAGTACGCCTAGATTGACTTTCCAGGGTCAGTGCTGGGCTAAATGATGCAGCACTGGGTTCACTCCTGATAACAGGTGAGTAAATCGAAATTCGTAGTTCGGCTGATTTAAGAGGAATATTTGTACGTTTCAAAAATGGACACTTGAAAACTTTTCTGGTAAAAACCACACAATGGATTACTATGGAAGGAAATACAAGTTACTGGTAAGTACGCTTAGACATAATTTCATGGGTCAGTGCTGGGCAAAAAGATGCAGCACTGGGTTCTCTCCTGATAACAGGTGAGTAAATCGGAATTCGTAGTTCGGCTGATTTAAGAGGAATATTTGTACGTTTCAAAAATGGACACTTGAAAACTTTTCTGGTAAAAACCACACAATGGATTCCTATAGAAGGAAATACAAGTTACTGGTAAGTATGCTTAGACATACTTTCATGGGTCAGTGCTGGGTAAAAAGATGCAGCACTGGGTTCTCTCCTGATAACAGGTGAGTAAATCGGAATTCAAATTTTGACTGATTTTAGAGGAATATCTGTACGTTTCAAAAATGGACAATTAGACACTTTTCAGCTGAAAACCACACAAAGGATTCCTATGGAAGGAAATACAAGTTACTGGTAAGTACGCTTAGAATTACTTTTCAGGGTCAGTGCTGGGCTAAAAGATGCAGCACTGGGTTCTCTCCTGATAACAGGTGAGTAAATCGGAATTCATAGTTCGACTGCTTTTAGAGGAATATTTGTACGTTTCAAAAATGGACACTTAGAAACTTTTCTGGTGAAAACCACACAATGGATTCCTATGGAAGAAAATACAAGTAACTGGTAAGTACGCTTAGAAATACTTTCCAGGGTCATTGCTGTGCTAAAAGATGCAGCACTGGGTTCTCTCCTGATAACAGGTGAGTAAATCGGAATTCATAGTTTGACTGATTTTAGAGGAATATTTGTACGTTTAAAAAATGGACACTTAGAAACATTTCTGCTAAAAACCACACAATGGAATTCCTATGGAAGGAAATACAAGTTACTGGTAAGTACGCTTAGAATTACTTTTCAGGGTCAGTGCTGGGCTAAAAGATGCAGCACTGGTTTCTCTCCTGATAACAGGTGAGTAAATCGGAATTCGTAGTTCGGCTGATTTAAGAGGAATATTTGTATGTTTCAAAAATGGACAATTAGAAACATTTCTGCTGAAAACCACACACTGGATTCCTATGGAAGGAAATACAAGTTAAAGGTAAGTACGCTTAGATTTACTTTCCAGGGTCAGTGCTGGGCTAAAAGATGCAGCACTGCGTTCTCTCCTGATAACAGGTGAGTAAATCGGAATTCATAGTTCGACTGATTTTAGAGGAATATTTGTAAATTTCAAAAATGGACAATTAGAAACTTTTCTGGTGAGAAACACACAATGCATTCCTATATAAGGAAATGCAAGTTACTGGTAAGTATGCTTAGAATTACTTTTCAGGGTCAGAGCTGGGCTGAAAGATGCAGCACTGGGTTCTCTCCTGATAACAGGTGAGTACATCGGAATTCGTTGTTCGGCTGATTGAAGAGGAATATTTGTACGTTTCAAAAATGGACAATTAGAAACTTTTCTGGTGAGAAACACACAATGCATTCCTATGGAAGGAAATACAAGTATCTGTGAAGTTCGCATAGAATTAATTTCCAGGGTCAGTGCTGGGCTAAAAGATGCAGCACTGGGTACTCTCCTGATAACAGGTGATTAAATCGGAATTCGTAGTTCGGCTGATTTAAGAGGAATATTTGTACGTTTCAAAAATGGACACTTGGAAACTTTTCTGGTAAATACCACACAATGGATTCCTATGGAAGGAAATACAAGTTACTGGTAAGTACGCTTAGAATTACTTTCCAGGGTCAGTGCTGGGCTAAAAGATGCAGCACTGGGTTCTCTCCTGATAATAGGTGAGTAAATCGGAATTCGTAGTTCGGCTGATTTTACAGGAATATTTGTACGTTTCAAAAGTGGACACTTGGAAACTTTTCTGGTGAAAACCACACAATGGATTCCTATGGAATGAAGTACAAGTTACTGGTAAGTACGCTTAGAATTACTTTTCAGGGTCAGTGCTGGGCTAAAAGATGCAGCTCTGGGTTCTCTCCTGTTAACAGGTGAGTAAATCGGAATTCGTAGTTCGACTAATTTTAGAACAATATTTGTACATTTAAAAACTGGACACTTAGAATATTTTCTGCTGAAAACCACACAATGGTTTCCTATGGAAGTAAATACAAGTTACTGGTAAGAATGCTTAGAATTACCTTCCAGGGTCAGTGCTGGGCTAAAAGATGCAGCACTGGGTTCTCTCCTGATAATAGGTGAGTAAATCGGAATTCGTAGTTCGGCTGATTTTACAGGAATATTTGTACGTTTCAAAAGTGGACACTTGGAAACTTTTCTGGTGAAAACCACACAATGGAGTCCTATGGAAAGAAATACAAGTTACTGGTAAGTACGCTTAGAATTACCTTCCAGGGTCAGTGCTGGGCTAAAAGATGCAGCACTGGGTTCTCTCCTGATAACAGGTGATTAACTCGGAATTCGTAGTTCGGCAGATTTTACAGGAATATTTGTACGTTTCAAAAGTGGACACTTAGAAACTTTTCAACTGAAAACCACAAGATCGATTCCTATGGAATTAAGTACAAGTTACTGGGAAGTACGCTTAGAATTACTTTTCAGGGTCAGTGCTGGGCAAGAAGATGCAGCACTGTTATCTCTCCTGAAAACAGGTGAGTAAATCGGAATTTGTAGTTCGTCTGATTTTAGAGGAATATTTGTACGTTTCAAAAATGGCCACTTAGAAACTTTTCTGCAGAAAACCACACAATGGAATCCTATGGAAGGAAATACAAGTTACTGGTAAGAATTCTTAGAATTACTTTCCAGGGTCAGTGCTGGGCTAAAAGATGCAGCACTGGGTTCTCTCCTGATAACAGGTGAGTAAATTGGAATTCGTTGTTCGGCTGATTTAAGAGGAATATTTGTACGTTTCAAAAATAGATACTTGGAAACTTTTCTGGTGAAAACCACACAATGGATTCCTTTTGAAGGAAATACAAGTTACTGGTAAGTACGCATAGAATTACTTTCCAGGGTCAGTGCTGGGCAAAAGGATGCAGCACTGGGTTCTCTCCTGATAACAGGTGAGTAAATCGGAATTCATAGTTCGACTGATTTTAGTGGAATATTTATACGTTTCAAAAATGGATACTTGGAAACTTTTCTGGTGAAAACCACTCAATGGATTCCTATGGAAGGAAATACAAGTTGCTGGTAAGTACACTTAGAATTACTTTACAGGGTTAGTGCTGGGATGAAAGATGCAGCACTTGTTTCTCTCCTGATAACAGGTGAGCAAATCGGAATTCGTAGTTCAGCTGATTTTAGAGGAATATTTGCACGTTTCAAAAATGGACACTTAGAAACTTTTCTGCTGAAAACCATACAATGGAATCCTATGGAAGGAAATACAAGTTACTGGTAAATACGCTTAGAATTACTTTTCAGGGTCAGTGCTGGGCTAAAAGATGCAGCACTGGGTTCTCTCCTGATAATATGTGAATAAATCGGAATTCACAGTTCAACTGATTTTAGAGGAATATTTGTAAGTTTCAAAAATGGACACTTAGAAACTTTTCCGCTGAAAACCACACAATGGAATCCTATGGAAGGAAATACAAGTTACTGCTAAGAATGCTTAGAATTACTTTCATGGGTCAGTGCTGGGCAAAAAGATGCAGCACTGGGTTCTCTCCTGATAACAGGTGATTAACTCGGAATTCGTAGTTCTGCTGATTTAAGAGGAATATTTGTACGTTTCAAAAATGGACACGTGGAAACTTTTCTGTTGAAAACCACTCAATGGATTCCTATGGAAGGAAATACAAGTTGCTGGTAAGTACACTTAGAATTACTTTACAGGGTCAGTGCTGGGATGAAAGATGCAGCACTTGTTTCTCTCCTGATAACAGGTGAGCAAATCGGAATTCGTAGTTCGGCTGATTTTAGAGGAATATTTGCACGTTTCAAAAATGGACACTTAGAAACTTTTCTGCTGAAAACCATACAATGGAATCCTATGGAAGGAAATACAAGTTACTGGTAAATACGCTTAGAATTAATTTTCAGGGTCAGTGCTGGGCTTAAAGATGCAGCACTTGTTTCTCTCCTGATAACAGGTGATTAACTCGGAATTCGTAGTTCTGATGATTTAAGAGGAATATTTGTACGTTTCAAAAATGGACACGTCGAAACTTTTCTGTTGAAAACCACACAATGGATTCCTATGGAAGGAAATACAAGTTTCTGATAAGTACGCTTAGAATTACTTTCATGGGTCAGTGCTGGGCAAAAAGATGCAGCACTGGGTTCTCTCCTGATAGGTGAGTAAATCGGAATTCATAGTTCGACTGATTTTAGAGGAATATTCCTACGTTTCAAAAATGGACAATTAGAAACTTTTCAGCTGAAAACCACATAAAGGATTCCTATGGAAGGAAATACAAGTTACTGGTAAGTATGCTTAGAATTACTTATCAGGGTCAGTGCTGGGCTTAAAGATGCAGCACTGGGTTCTCTCCTGATAACAGGTGATTAACTCGGAAATCGTAGTTTGGCTGATTTAAGAGGAATATTTGTACGTTTCAAAAATGGACACTTAGAAACTTTTCTGGTGAAAAGCATACAATGCAATCCTATGGAAGGAAATACAAGTTACTGGTAAGTACGCTTCAAATTACTTTTCAGGGTCAGTGCTGGGCTAAAAGATGCAGCACTGGGTTATTTCCTGATAACAGGTGAATAAATCAGAATTCACAGTTCGACTGATTTTAGAGGAATATTTGTACGTTTTAAAAATGGCCACTTAGAAACTTTTCAGCTGAAAACCACAAGATGAATTTCTATGGAATGAAATACAAGTTACTGGTAAGTATGCTTAGAATTACTTATCAGGGTCAGTGCTGGGCTTAAAGATGCAGCACTGGGTTCTCTCCTGATAACAGGTGATTAACTCAGAATTCGTAGTTTGTCTGATTTAAGAGGAATATTTGTACGTTTCAAAAATGGACACTTAGAAACTTTTCTGCTGAAAACCACACAATGGGATCCTATGGAACGAAATACAAGTTACTGGTAAGTACGCTTAGAATTACTTTCTAGGGTCAGTGCTGGGCTTAAAGATGCAGCACTGGTTTCTCAACTGATAACAGGTGAGCAAATCGGAATTCGTAGTTCGGCTGATTTTAGAGGAATATTTGTACATTTCAAAAATGGACACAGACATTTTTCTGGTGAAAACCACACAATGGATTCCTATGGAAGGAAATTCAAGTTTCTGATAAGTACGCTTAGAATTACTTTCATGGGTCAGTGCTGGGCAAAAAGATGCAGCACTGGGTTCTCTCCTGATAACAGGGTAGTAAATCGGAATTCATAGTTCGACTGATTTTAGAGGAATATTTGTACATTTCAAAAATGGCCACTTAGAAACTTTTCAGCTGAAAACCACAAGATGAATTCCTATGTAATGAAATACAAGTTACTGGTAAGTACGCTTAGAATTACTTTTCAGGGTCAGTGCTGGGCTAAAAGATGCAGCACTGGGTTCTCTCCTGATAACAGGTGAATAAATCGGAATTCACAGTTTGACTGATTTTAGAGGAATATTTGTACATTTCAAAAATGGACACAGACATTTTTCTGGTGAAAACCACACAATGGATTCCTATGGAAGGAAATTCAAGTTTCTGATAAGTACGCTTAGAATTACTTTCATGGGTCAGTGCTGGGCAAAAAGATGCAGCACTGGGTTCTCTCCTGATAACAGGTGATTAACTCGGAATTCGTAGTTTGGCTGATTTAAGAGGAATATTTGTATGTTTCAAAAATGGACACTTAGAAACTTTTCTGTTGAAAAGCATACAATGCAATCCCATGGAAGGAAATACAAGTTACTGGTAAGTACGCTTCAAATTAATTTTCAGGGTCAGTGCTGGGCTAAAAGATGCAGCACTGGGTTCTCTCCTGATAACAGGTTAGTAAATCGGAATTCATAGTTCGACTGATTTTAGAGGAATATTTGTACGTTTCAAAAATGGACAATTAGAAACTTTTCAGCTGAAAACCACACAATGGATTCCTAAGGAAGGATATACAAGTTACTGGTAAGTACACTTAGAATTACTTTTCAGGGTCAGTGCTGGGCTAATTGATGTAGCACTGGGTTCTTTCCTGATAACAGGTGAATAAATCAGAATTCACAGTTTGACTGATTTTAGAGGAATATTTGTATGTTTAAAAAATGGCCACTTAGAAACTTTTCAGCTGAAAACCACAAGATGAATTCCTATGGAATAAAATACAAGTTACTGGTAAGTACGCTTAGAATTACTTTTCAGGGTCAGTGCTGGGCTAAAAGATGCAGCACTGGGTTCTCTCCTGATAACAGGTGAATAAATCGGAGTTCACAGTTCGACTGATTTTATAGGAATATTTGTACGTTTCAAAAATGGACACTTAGAAACTTTTCTGCTGAAAACCACACAATGGAATCCTATGGAAGGAAATACAAGTTACTGGTAAGTACGCTTAGAATTACTTTTCAGGGTCAGTGCTGGGCTAAAAGATGCAGCACTGGGTTCTCTCCTGATAACAGGTGAATAAATCGGAATTCACAGTTCGACTGATTTTAGAGGAATATTTGTACGTTTCAAAAATTAACACTTCGAAACTTTTCTGCTGAAAACCACACAATGGATTCCTATGGAAGGAAATACAAGTTACTTGTATGTACGCTTAGAATTACTTTCCAGGGTCAGTGCTGGGTTAAAAGATGCAGCACTGGATTCTCTCCTGATAACAGGTGAGTTAATCGGAATTCATAGTTCGGCTGATTTTAGAGGAATATATGTATGTTTCAAAAATGGACACAGAATTTTCTGCTGAAAACCACACAATGGATTCCTATGGAAGGAAATACAAGTTCGTGGTAAGTACGCATAGAATTACTTTCAAGGGTCAGTGCTCGGCAAAAAGATGGAGCACTGGGTTCTCTCCTGATAACAGGTGAGTAAATCAGAATTCACAGTTTGACTGATTTTAGATGAATATTTGTACGTTTCCAAAATGGACAATTAGAAACTTTTCAGCTGAAAACCACACAATGGATTCCTATGGAAGGATATACAAGTTACTGGTAAGTACACTTAGAATTACTTTTCAGGGTCAGTGCTGGGCTAAAAGATGCAGCACTGGGTTCTCTCCTGATAACAGGTGAATAAATCAGAATTCACAGTTCAACTGATTTTAGAGGAATATTTGTACGTTTCAAAAATGGCCACTTAGAAACTTTTCAGCTGAAAACCACAAGATGAATTCCTATGTAATGAAATACAAGTTACTGGTAAGTACGCTTAGAATTACTTTTCAGGGTCAGTGCTGGGCTAAAAGATGCAGCACTGGGTTCTCTCCTGATAACAGGTGAATAAATCGGAATTCACAGTTCGACTGATTTTAGAGGAATATTTGTACGTTTCAAAAATGGACACTTAGAAACTTTTCTGCTGAAAACCACACAATGGGATCTTATGGAAGGAAATACAAGTTACTGGTAAGTACGCTTAGAATTTTTTTCTAGGGTCAGTGCTGGGCTTAAAGATGCAGCACTGGTTTCTCAACTGATAACAGGTGAGCAAATCGGAATTCGTAGTTCAACTGATTTTAGAGGAATATTTGTACATTTCAAAAATGGACACAGACATTTTTCTGGTGAAAACCACACAATGGATTCCTATGCAACGAAATTCAAGTTTCTGATAAGTACGCTTAGAATTACTTTCATGGGTCAGTGCTGGGCAAAAAGATGCAGCACTGGGTTCTCTCCTGATAGGTGAGTAAATTGGAATTCATAGTTCGACTGATTTTAGAGGAATATTCCTACGTTTCAAAAATGGACAATTAGAAACTTTTCAGCTGAAAACCACATAAAGGATTCCTATGGAAGGATATACAAGTTACTGGTAAGTCTGCTTAGAATTACTTATCAGGGTCAGTGCTGGGCTTAAAGATGCAGCACTGGGATCTCTCCTGATAACAGGTGATTAACTCGGAATTCGTAGTTTGGCTGATTTTAGAGGAATATTTGCACGTTTCAAAAATGGACACTTAGAAACTTTTCTGCTGAAAACCACACAATGGAATCCTATGGAAGGAAATACAAGTTACTGGTAAGTACGCTTAGAATTACTTTTCAGGGTCAGTGCTAGGCTAAAAAATGCAGCATTGGGTTCTCTCCTGATAACAGGTGAATAAATCGGAATTCACAGTTCAACTGATTTTAGAGGAATATTTGTAAGTTTCAAAAATGGACACTTGGAAACTTTTCTGCTGAAAACCGCACAATGGAATCCTATGGAAGGAAATACAAGTTACTGGTAAGAATGCTTAGAATTACTTTCCAGGGTCAGTGCTGGGCAAAAAGATGCAGCACTGGGTTCTCTCCTGATAACAGGTGAGTAAACCGGAATTCATAGTTCGACTGATTTTAGTGGAATATTTGTACGTTTCAAAAATGGATACTTGGAAACTTTTCTGGTGAAAACCACTCAATGGATTCCTATGGAAGGAAATACAAGTTACTGGTAAGTACGCTTAGAATTACTTTTCAGGGTCAGTGCTGGGCTAAAAGATGCAGCACTGGGTTCTCTCCTGATAAGAGGTGAATAAATCGGAATTCACAGTTCAACTGATTTTAGAGGAATATTTGTACGTTTCAAAAATGGACACAGACACTTTTCTGCTGAAAACCACACAATGGAATCCTATCGAAGGAAATACAAGTTACTGGTAAGTACGCTTAGAAATACTTTTCAGGGTCAGTGCTGGGCTTAAAGATGCAGCACTGGGTTCTCTCCTGATAACAGGTGATTAACTCGGTATTCGTATTTCGGCTGATTTAAGAGGAATATTTGTATGTTTCAAAAATGGACACGTGGAAACTTTTCTGTTGAAAACCACACAATGGATTCCTATGGAAGGAAATACAAGTTTTTGATAAGTACGCTTAGAATTACTTTCATGGGTCAGTGCTAGGCTTAAAGATGCAGCACTGGGTTCTCTCCTGATAACAGGTGAGTAAATCGGAATTCGTAGTTCGGCTGATTTAAGAGGAATATTTGTACGTTTCAAAAATGGACAATTAGAAACTTTGCAGCTGAAAACCACATAAAGGATTCCTATGGAAGGAAATACAAGTTACTGGTAAGTATGCTTAGAATTACTTATCAGGGTCAGTGCTGGGCTTAAAGATGCAGCACTGGGTTCTCTCCTGATAACAGGTGATTAACTCGGAATTCGTAGTTTGTCTGATTTAAGAGGAATATTTGTACGTTTCAAAAATAGACACTTAGAAACTTTTCTGGTGAAAAGCATACAATGCAATCCTACGGAAGGAAATACAAGTTACTGGTAAGTACGCTTCAAATTACTTTTCAGGGTCAGTGCTGGGCTAAAAGATGCAGCACTGGGTTCTCTCCTGATAACAGGTTAGTAAATCGGAATTCATAGTTCGACTGATTTTAGAGGAATAATTGTACGTTTCCAAAATGGACAATTAGAAACTTTTCAGCTGAAAACCACACAATGGATTCCTATGGAAGGATATACAAGTTACTGGTAAGTACACTTAGAATTACTTTTCAGGGTCAGTGCTGGGCTAAAAGATGCAGCACTGGGTTCTCTCCTGATAACAGGTGAGTTAATCGGAATTCATAGTTCGACTGATTTTAGAGGAATATATGTATGTTTCAAAAATGGACACAGAATTTTCTGCTGAAAACCACACAATGGATGCCTATGGAAGGAAATACAAGTTACTGGTAAGTACGCTTAGAATTACTTTCAAGGGTCAGTGCTCGGCAAAAAGATGGAGCACTGGGTTCTCTCCTGATAACAGGTGAGTAAATTGGAATTCACAGTTTGACTGATTTTAGATGAATATTTGTACGTTTAAAAAATGGACACTTAGAAACTTTTCTGCTGAAAACCACACAATGGAATCCTATTGAAGGAAATACAAGTTACTGGTAAGTACGATTAGAATTACTTTTCAGGGTCAGTGCTGGTCTAAAAGATGCAGCACGGGGATCTCTCCTGAAAACAGGTGAGTAAATCGGAATTTGTAGTTCGGCTGATTTTAGAGGAATATTTGTACGTTTCAAAAATGGCCACTTAGAAACTTTTCAACTGAAAACCACAAGATCGATTCCTATGGAATGAAATACAAGTTACTGGTAAGTATGCTTAGAATTACTTTTCAGGGTCAGTGCTGGGCAAAAAGATGCAGCACTGTTATCACTCCTGAAAACAGGTGAGTAAATCGGAATTTGTAGTTCGTCTGATTTTAGAGGAATATTTGTATGTTTCAAAAATGGCCACTTAGAAACTTTTCTGCAGAAAACCACACACGGGAATCCTATGGAAGGAAATACAAGTTACTGGTAAGAATTCTTGGAATTACTTTCCAGGGTCAGTGCTGGGCTAAAAGATGCAGCACTGGGTTCTCTCCTGATAACAGGTGAGTAAATTGGAATTCGTTGTTCGGCTGATTTAAGAGGAATATTTGTACGTTTCAAAAATGGACACTTGGAAACTTTTCTGGTGAAAACCACACAATGGATTCCTATTGAAGGAAATACAAGTTACTGGTAAGTACGCTTAGAATTACTTTCCAGGGTCAGTGCTGGGCAAAAGGATGCAGCACTAGGTTCTCTCCTGATAACAGGTGAGTAAATCGGAATTCATAGTTCGACTGATTTTAGTAGAATATTTGTACGTTTCAAAAATGGACACTTGGAAACTTTTCTGGTGAAAACCACTCAATGGATTCCTATGGAAGGAAATACAAGTTCCTGGTAAGTACACTTAGAATTACTTTACAGGGTCAGTGCTGGGATGAAAGATGCAGCACTTGTTTCTCTCCTGATAACAGGTGAGCAAATCGGAATTCGTAGTTCGGCTGATTTTAGAGGAATATTTGCACATTTTAAAAATGGACACTTAGAAACTTTTCTGCTGAAAACCACACAATGGAATCCTGTGGAAGGAAATACAAGTTCGTGGTAAGTACGCATAGAATTACTTTCAAGGGTCAGTGCTCGGCAAAAAGATGGAGCACTGGGTTCTCTCCTGATAACAGGTGAGTAAATCAGAATTCACAGTTTGACTGATTTTAGATGAATATTTGTACGTTTCCAAAATGGACAATTAGAAACTTTTCAGCTGAAAACCACACAATGGAATCCTATGGAAGGAAATACAAGTTACTGGTAAGTACGCTTAGAATTACTTTTCAGGGTCAGTGCTGGACTTAAAGATGCAGCATTGGGTTCCTTCCTGATAACAGGTGATTAACTCGGAATTCGTAGTTCGGCTGATTTAAGAGGAATATTTGTATGTTTCAAAAATGGACATGAGGAAACTTTTCTGTTGAAAACCACACAATGGATTCCTATGGAAGGAAATACAAGTTACTGGTAAGTACGCTTAGAATTACTTTCATGGGTCAGTGCTGGGCTAAAAGATGTAGCACTGGGTTCTCTCCTGATAACAGGTGAATAAATCGGAGTTCACAGTTCGACTGATTTTAGAGGAATATTTGTACGTTTCAAAAACATGGACAATTAGAAACTTTTCAGCTGAAAACCACACAATGGTTTCCTAAGGAAGGAAATACAAATTACTGTTATGGACGCTTAGAATTACTTT
Organism: Triturus cristatus; assembly: GCF_964204655.1. NCBI lineage: Eukaryota > Metazoa > Chordata > Amphibia > Caudata > Salamandridae > Triturus > Triturus cristatus. Next base: position 999,282,451 of record NC_140579.1, read on the forward strand.
TCAGGGTCAATGCTGGGCTAAAAGATGCAGCACTGGGATCTCTACTGATAACAGGTGAGTAAATCGGAATATGTAGTTCGGCTGACTTTAAAGGAATATTTTTACGTTTAAAAAATGGACACTTATAAACTTTTCTGGTGAAAACCACACAATGGATTCCTATGGAAGGAAATACAAGTTCCTGGTAAGTACACTTAGAATTACTTTACAGGGTCAGTGCTGGGATGAAAGATGCAGCACTTGTTTCTCTCCTGATAACAGGTGAGCAAATCGGAATTCGTAGTTCGGCTGATTTTAGAGGAATATTTGCACATTTTAAAAATGGACACTTAGAAACTTTTCTGCTGAAAACCACACAATGGAATCCTGTGGAAGGAAATACAAGTTCGTGGTAAGTACGCATAGAATTACTTTCAAGGGTCAGTGCTCGGCAAAAAGATGGAGCACTGGGTTCTCTCCTGATAACAGGTGAGTAAATCAGAATTCACAGTTTGACTGATTTTAGATGAATATTTGTACGTTTCCAAAATGGACAATTAGAAACTTTTCAGCTGAAAACCACACAATGGAATCCTATGGAAGGAAATACAAGTTACTGGTAAGTACGCTTAGAATTACTTTTCAGGGTCAGTGCTGGACTTAAAGATGCAGCATTGGGTTCCTTCCTGATAACAGGTGATTAACTCGGAATTCGTAGTTCGGCTGATTTAAGAGGAATATTTGTATGTTTCAAAAATGGACATGAGGAAACTTTTCTGTTGAAAACCACACAATGGATTCCTATGGAAGGAAATACAAGTTACTGGTAAGTACGCTTAGAATTACTTTCATGGGTCAGTGCTGGGCTAAAAGATGTAGCACTGGGTTCTCTCCTGATAACAGGTGAATAAATCGGAGTTCACAGTTCGACTGATTTTAGAGGAATATTTGTACGTTTCAAAAACATGGACAATTAGAAACTTTTCAGCTGAAAACCACACAATGGTTTCCTAAGGAAGGAAATACAAATTACTGTTATGGACGCTTAGAATTACTTTTCAGGGTCAATGCTGGGCTAAAAGATGCAGCACTGGGATCTCTACTGATAACAGGTGAGTAAATCGGAATATGTAGTTCGGCTGACTTTAAAGGAATATTTTTACGTTTAAAAAATGGACACTTATAAACTTTTCTGGTGAAAACCACACAATGGATTCCTATGGAAGGAAATACAAGTTACTGGTAAGTACGCTTAGAATTTCTTTCCAGGGTCAGTGCTGGGCTAAAAGATGCAGCACTGGGATCTCTCCTGAAAACAGGTGAGTAAATCGGAATTTGTAATTCAGCTGATTTTAGAGGAATATTTGTACGTTTCAAAAATGGCCACTTAGAAACTTTTCAGCTGAAAACCACAAGATGGATTCCTATGGAATGAAATACAAGATAATGGTAAGTACGCTTAGAATTACTTTTCAGGGTCAGTGCTGGGCTAAAAGATGCAGTACGGGGTTCTCTCCTGATAAAAGGTGAGTAAATCGCAATTCATAGTTCGATTGATTTTAGAGGAATATTTGTACGTTTCAAAAATGGACAATTAGAAACTTTTAATTTGAAAACCACACAATGGATACCTACGGAAGGCAATACAGGTTACTGGTAAATACACTTAGAATGACTTTTCAGGGTCAGTGCTGGGCTAAAAGATGCAGCACTGGATTCTCTCCTGATAACAGGTGAGTAAATCGGAATTCTTAGTTCTGCTGATTTAAGAGGAATATTTGTACGTTTCAAAAATCGACAATTAGAAACTTTTAAGCTGAAAACCACACAATGGATTCATATGTAAGGAAATACAAGTTACTGGTAAGTATGCTTAGAATTACTTTCCAGGGTCAGTGCTGGGCTAAAAGATGCAGCACTGGGTTCTCTCCTAATAACTGGTGAGTAAATTGGAATTCGTTGTTCGGCTGATTGAAGAGAAATATTTGTACGTTTCGAAAATGCACACTTGGAAACTTTTCTGTTGAAAACCACACAATAGATTCCTATGGAAGGAAATACAAGTTACTGGTAAGTACGCTTAGAATTACTTTCCAGGGTCAGTGCTGGGCAAAAAGATGCAGCACTGGGGTCTCTCTTGATAACAGGTGAGTAAATCGGAATTCATAGTTGGACTGATTTTAGTGGAATATTTGTACGTTTCAAAAATGGACACTTGGAAACTTTTCTGGTGAAAAACACTCAATGGATTCTTATGGAAGGAAATACAAGTTACTGGTAAGTATGCTTAGAATTACTTTACAGGGTCAGTGCTGGGATGAAAGATGCAGCACTTGTTTCTCTCCTGATAACAGGTGAGCAAATCGGAATTCGTAGTTCGGCTGATTTTAGAGGAATATTTGCACGTTTCAAAAATGGACACTTTAAAACTTTTGTGCTGAAAACCACATAATGGATTCCTATGGAAGGAAATACAAGTTAGTGGTAAGTACGCTTAGAATTACTTTCATGGGTCAGTGCTGGGCTTAAAGATGCAGCACTGGGTTCTCTCCTGATAACAGGTGATAAACTCGGAATTCGTAGTTCGACTTATTTTAGAGGAATAATTGTACGTTTCAAAAATGGACACTTAGAAACTTTTCTGCTGAAAACCACACAATGGAATCCTATGGAAGGAAATACAAGTTACTGGTAAGAATTCTTAGAATTACTTTCCAGGGTCAGTGCTGGGCTAAAAGATGCAGCACTGGGTTATTTCCTAATAACTGGTGAGTAAATTGGAATTCGTTGTTCGGCTGATTGAAGAGAAATATTTGTACGTTTCGAAAATGCACACATGGAAACTTTTCTGGTGAAAACCACACAATAGATTCCTATGGAAGGAAATACAAGTTACTGGTAAGTACGCTTAGAATTACTTTCCAGGGTCAGTGCTGGGCAAAAAGTTGCAGCACTGGGGTCTCTCTTGATAACAGGTGAGTAAATCAGAATTCATAGTTGGACTGATTTTAGTGGAATATTTGTACGTTTCAAAAATGGACACTTGGAAACTTTTCTGGTGAAAACCACTCAATGGATTCTTATGGAAGGAAATACATGTTACTGGTAAGTATGCTTAGAATTACTTTACAGGGTCAGTGCTGGGATGAAAGATGCAGCACTTGTTTCTCTCCTGATAACAGGTGAGCAAATCGGAATTCGTAGTTCGGCTGATTTTAGAGGAATATTTGCACGTTTCAAAAATGGACACTTAAAAACTTTTGTGCTGAAAACCACATAATGGATTCCTATGGAAGGAAATACAAGTTAGTGGTAAGTACGCTTAGAATTACTTTCATGGGTCAGTGCTGGGCTTAAAGATGCAGCACTGGGTTGTCTCCTGATAACAGGTGAGTAAATCGGAATTCATAGTTCGACTGATTTTAGTGGAATATTTGTACGTTTCAAAAATGGACAATTGGAAACTTTTCTGGTGAAAACCACACAATGGATTCCTATGGAAGAAAAATACAAGTTACTGGTAAGTACACTTAGAATTACTTTACAGGGTCAGTGCTGGGATGAAAGATGCAGCACTTGTTTCTCTCCTGATAACAGGTGAGCAAATCGGAATTCGTAGTTCGGCTGATTTTAGAGGAATATTTGCACGTTTCAAAAATGGACACTTAAAAACTTTTGTGCTGAAAACCACATAATGGATTCCTATGGAAGGAAATACAAGTTAGTGGTAAGTACACTTAGAATTACTTTCATGGGTCAGTGCTGTGCTTAAAGATGCAGCACTGGGTTCTCTCCTGATAACAGGTGATAAACTCGGAATTCGTAGTTCGACTTATTTTAGAGGAATAATTGTACGTTTCAAAAATAGACACTTAGAAACTTTTCCGCTGAAAACCACACAATGGAATCCTATGGAAGGAAATACAAGTTACTGGTAAGAATTCTTAGAATTACTTTCCAGGGTCAGTGCTGGGCTAAAAGATGCAGCACTGGGTTCTCTCCTAATAACTGGTGAGTAAATTGGAATTCGTTGTTCGGCTGATTGAAGAGAAATATTTGTACGTTTCAAAAATGCACACTTGGAAACTTTTCTGGTGAAAACCACACAATAGATTCCTATTGAAGGAAATACAAGTTACTGGTAAGTACGCTTAGAATTACTTTCCAGGGTCAGTGCTGGGCAAAAAGATGCAGCCTTGGGTCTCTCTTGATAACAGGTGAGTAAATCAGAATTCATAGTTGGACTGATTTTAGTGGAATATTTGTACGTTTCAAAAATGGACACTTGGAAACTTTTCTGGTGAAAAAAACTCAATGGATTCTTATGGAAGGAAATACAAGTTACTGGTAAGTATGCTTAGAATTACTTTACAGGGTCAGTGCTGGGATGAAAGATGCAGCACTTGTTTCTCTCCTGATAACAGGTGAGCAAATCGGAATTCGTAGTTCGGTTAATTTTAGAGGAATATTTGCACGTTTCAAAAATGGACACTTAGAAACTTTTCTGCTGAAAACCACACAATGGAATCCTATGGAAGGAAATGCAAGTTACTGGTAAGTATGCTTAGAATTACTTTTCAGGGTCAGTACTGGGCTAAAAGATGCAGCACTGGGTTCTCTCCTGATAAGAGGTGAATAAATCTGAATTCACAGTTCAACTGATTTTAGAGGAATATTTGTACGTTTCAAAAATGGCCACTTAGAAACTTTTCAGCTTAAAACCACAAGATCAATTCCTATGGAATGAAATACAAGTTACTGGTAAGTACGCTTAGAATTACTTTTCAGGGTCAGTGCTGGGCTAAAAGATGCAGCACTGGGTTCTCCCCTGATAACAGGTGAATAAATCGGAATTCACAGTTTGACTGATTTTAGAGGAATATTTGTACGTTTCAAAAATGGACACTTAGAAACTTTTCTACTGAAAACCACACGATGGAATCCTATGGAAGAAAATTCAAGTTACTGGTAAGTACGCTTAGAATTACTTTTCAGGGTCAGTGCTTGGCTAAAAGATGCAGCACTGGGTTCTTTCCTGATAACAGGTGAATAAATCGGAATTTTCAGTTCGACTGATTTTAGAGGAATATTTGTACGTTTCAAAAAAGACACTTAGAAACTTTTCTGCTGAAAACCACACAATGGAATCCTTTTAAGGAAATACAAGTTACTGGTAAGAATGCTTACAATTACTTTCCAGGGTCAGTGCTGGGCTAAAAGATGCAGCACTGGGTTCTCTCCTGATAACAGGTGAATAAATCGGAATTCACAGTTTGACTGATTTTAGAGGAATATTTGTAAGTTTCAAAAATGGACACTTAGAAACTTTTCTGCTGAAAACCGCACAATGGAATCCTATGGAAGGAAATACAAGTTACTGGTAAGAATGCTTAGAATTACTTTCCAGGGTCAGTGCTGGGCAAAAAGATGCAGCACTGGGTTCTCTCCTGATAACAGGTGAGTAAACCGGAATTCATAGTTCGACTGATTTTAGTGGAATATTTGTACGTTTCAAAAATGGATACTTGGAAACTTTTCTGGTGAAAACCACTCAATGGATTCCTATGGAAGGAAATACAAGTTACTGGTAAGTACGCTTAGAATTACTTTTCAGGGTCAGTGCTGGGCTAAAAGATGCAGCACTGGGTTCTCTCCTGATAAGAGGTGAATAAATCTGAATTCACAGTTCAACTGATTTTAGAGGAATATTTGTACGTTTCAAAAATGGCCACTTAGAAACTTTTCAGCTTAAAACCACAAGATCAATTCCTATGGAATGAAATACAAGTTACTGGTAAGTACGCTTAGAATTACTTTTCAGGGTCAGTGCTGGGCTAAAAGATGCAGCACTGGGTTCTCTCCTGATAACAGGTGAATAAATCGGAATTCACAGTTTGACTGATTTTAGAGGAATATTTGCACGTTTCAAAAATGGACACTTAGAAACTTTTCTACTGAAAACCACACGATGAAATCCTATGGAAGAAAATTCAAGTTACTGGTAAGTACGCTTAGAATTACTTTTCAGGGTCAGTGCTTGGCTAAAAGATGCAGCACTGGGTTCTTTCCTGATAACAGGTGAATAAATCGGAATTTTCAGTTCGACTGATTTTAGAGGAATATTTGTACGTTTCAAAAAAAGACACTTAGAAACTTTTCTGATGAAAACCACACAATGGAATCCTTTTAAGGAAATACAAGTTACTGGTAAGAATGCTTACAATTACTTTCCAGGGTCAGTGCTGGGCTAAAAGATGCAGCACTGGGTTCTCTCCTGATAACAGGTGAATAAATCGGAATTCACAGTTTGACTGATTTTAGAGGAATATTTGTAAGTTTCAAAAATGGACACTTAGAAACTTTTCTGCTGAAAACCGCACAATGGAATCCTATAGAAGGAAATACAAGTTACTGGTAAGAATGCTTAGAATTACTTTCCAGGGTCAGTGCTGGGCAAAAAGATGCAGCACTGGGTTCTCTCCTGATAACAGGTGAGTAAACCGGAATTCATAGTTCGACTGATTTTAGTGGAATATTTGTACGTTTCAAAAATGGATACTTGGAAACTTTTCTGGTGAAAACCACTCAATGGATTCCTATAGAAGGAAATACAAGTTACTGGTAAGTACGCTTAGAATTACTTTTCAGGGTCAGTGCTGGGCTAAAAGATGCAGCACTGGGTTCTCTCCTGATAAGAGGTGAATAAATCTGAATTCACAGTTCAACTGATTTTAGAGGAATATTTGAACGTTTCAAAAATGGACACAGACACTTTTCTGCTGAAAACCACACAATGGAATCCTATGGAAGGAAATACAAGTTACTGGTAAGTACGCTTAGAAATACTTTTCAGGGTCAGTGCTGGGCTTAAAGATGCAGCACTGGGTTCTCTCCTGATAACAGGTGATTAACTCGGTATTCGTATTTCGGCTGATTTAAGAGGAATATTTGTATGTTTCAAAAATGGACACGTGGAAACTTTTCTGTTGAAAACCACACAATGGATTCCTATGGAAGGAAATACAAGTTTTTGATAAGTACGCTTAGAATTACTTTCATGGGTCAGAGCTAGGCTTAAAGATGCAGCACTGGGTTCTCTCCTGATAACAGGTGAGTAAATCGGAATTCGTAGTTCGGCTGATTTAAGAGGAATATTTGTACGTTTCAAAAATGGACAATTAGAAACTTTGCAGCTGAAAACCACATAAAGGATTCCTATGGAAGGAAACACAAGTTACTGGTAAGTATGCTTAGAATTACTTATCAGGGTCAGTGCTGGGCTTAAAGATGCAGCACTGGGTTCTCTCCTGATAACAGGTGATTAACTCGGAATTCGTAGTTTGTCTGATTTAAGAGGAATATTTGTACGTTTCAAAAATAGACACTTAGAAACTTTTCTGGTGAAAAGCATACAATGCAATCCTATAGAAGGAAATACAAGTTACTGGTAAGTACGCTTCAAATTACTTTTCAGGGTCAGTGCTGGGCTAAAAGATGCAGCACTGGGTTCTCTCCTGATAACAGGTTAGTAAATCGGAATTCATAGTTCGACTGATTTTAGAGGAATAATTGTACGTTTCCAAAATGGACAATTAGAAACTTTTCAGCTGAAAACCACACAATGGATTCCTATGGAAGGATATACAAGTTACTGGTAAGTACACTTAGAATTACTTTTCAGGGTCAGTGCTGGGCTAAAAGATGCAGCACTGGGTTCTCTCCTGATAACAGGTGAGTTAATCGGAATTCATAGTTCGACTGATTTTAGAGGAATATATGTATGTTTCAAAAATGGACACAGAATTTTCTGCTGAAAACCACACAATGGATGCCTATGGAAGGAAATACAAGTTACTGGTAAGTACGCTTAGAATTACTTTCAAGGGTCAGTACTCGGCAAAAAGATGGAGCACTGGGTTCTCTCCTGATAACAGGTGAGTAAATTGGAATTCACAGTTTGACTGATTTTAGATGAATATTTGTACGTTTAAAAAATGGACACTTAGAAACTTTTCTGCTGAAAACCACACAATGGAATCCTATGGAAGGAAATACAAGTTACTGGTAAGTACGATTAGAATTACTTTTCAGGGTCAGTGCTTGGCTAAAAGATGCAGCACTGGGTTCTTTCCTGATAACAGGTGAATAAATCGGAATTTTCAGTTCGACTGATTTTAGAGGAATATTTGTACGTTTCAAAAAAAGACACTTAGAAACTTTTCTGCTGAAAACCACACAATGGAATCCTTTTAAGGAAATACAAGTTACTGGTAAGAATGCTTACAATTACTTTCCAGGGTCAGTGCTGGGCTAAAAGATGCAGCACTGGGTTCTCTCCTGATAACAGGTGAATAAATCGGAATTCACAGTTTGACTGATTTTAGAGGAATATTTGTAAGTTTCAAAAATGGACACTTAGAAACTTTTCTGCTGAAAACCGCACAATGGAATCCTATGGAAGGAAATACAAGTTACTGGTAAGAATGCTTAGAATTACTTTCCAGGGTCAGTGCTGGGCAAAAAGATGCAGCACTGGGTTCTCTCCTGATAACAGGTGAGTAAACCGGAATTCATAGTTCGACTGATTTTAGTGGAATATTTGTACGTTTCAAAAATGGATACTTGGAAACTTTTCTGGTGAAAACCACTCAATGGATTCCTATGGAAGGAAATACAAGTTACTGGTAAGTACGCTTAGAATTACTTTTCAGGGTCAGTGCTGGGCTAAAAGATGCAGCACTGGGTTCTCTCCTGATAACAGGTGAATAAATCGGAATTCACAGTTCAACTGATTTTAGAGGAATATTTGTACGTTTCAAAAATGGACACAGACACTTTTCTGCTGAAAACCACACAATGGAATCCTATGGAAGGAAATACAAGTTACTGGTAAGTACGCTTAGAAATACTTTTCAGGGTCAGTGCTGGGCTTAAAGATGCAGCACTGGGTTCTCTCCTGATAACAGGTGATTAACTCGGTATTCGTATTTCGGCTGATTTAAGAGGAATATTTGTACGTTTCAAAAATGGACAATTAGAAACTTTGCAGCTGAAAACCACATAAAGGATTCCTATGGAAGGAAATACAAGTTACTGGTAAGTATGCTTAGAATTACTTATCAGGGTCAGTGCTGGGCTTAAAGATGCAGCACTGGGTTCTCTCCTGATAACAGGTGATTAACTCGGAATTCGTAGTTTGTCTGATTTAAGAGGAATATTTGTACGTTTCAAAAATAGACACTTAGAAACTTTTCTGGTGAAAAGCATACAATGCAATCCTATGGAAGGAAATACAAGTTACTGGTAAGTACGCTTCAAATTACTTTTCAGGGTCAGTGCTGGGCTAAAAGATGCAGCACTGGGTTCTCTCCTGATAACAGGTTAGTAAATCGGAATTCATAGTTCGACTGATTTTAGAGGAATAATTGTACGTTTCCAAAATGGACAATTAGAAACTTTTCAGCTGAAAACCACACAATGGATTCCTATGGAAGGATATACAAGTTACTGGTAAGTACACTTAGAATTACTTTTCAGGGTCAGTGCTGGGCTAAAAGATGCAGCACTGGGTTCTCTCCTGATAACAGGTGAGTTAATCGGAATTCATAGTTCGACTGATTTTAGAGGAATATATGTATGTTTCAAAAATGGACACAGAATTTTCTGCTGAAAACCACACAATGGATGCCTATGCAAAGAAATACAAGTTACTGGTAAGTACGCTTAGAATTACTTTCAAGGGTCAGTACTCGGCAAAAAGATGGAGCACTGGGTTCTCTCCTGATAACAGGTGAGTAAATTGGAATTCACAGTTTGACTGATTTTAGATGAATATTTGTACGTTTAAAAAATGGACACTTAGAAACTTTTCTGCTGAAAACCACACAATGGAATCCTATGGAAGGAAATACAAGTTACTGGTAAGTACGATTAGAATTACTTTTCAGGGTCAGTGCTGGTCTAAAAGATGCAGCACGGGGATCTCTCCTGAAAACAGGTGAGAAAATCAGAATTTATAGTTCGGCTGATTTTAGAGGAATATTGGTACGTTTCAAAAATGGCCACTTAGAAACTTTTCAACTGAAAACCACAAGATCGATTCCTATGGAATGAAATACAAGTTACTGGTAAGTACGCTTAGAATTACTTTTCAGGGTCAGTGCTGGGCAAAAAGATGCAGCACTGGGTTCTCTCCTGATAACAGGTGAGTAAATTGGAATTCGTTGTTCGGCTGATTTAAGAGGAATATTTGTACGTTTCAAAAATGGACACTTGGAAACTTTTCTGTTGAAAACCGCACAATGGATTCCTATGGAAGGAAATACAAGTTAGTGGTAAGTACGCTTAGAATTACTTTCCAGGGTCAGTGCTGGGCAAAAGGATGCAGCACTGGGTTCTCTCCTGATAACAGGTGAGTAAATCGGAATTCATAGTTCGACTGATTTTAGTAGAATATTTGTACGTTTCAAAAATGGACACTTGGAAACTTTTCTGGTGAAAACCACTCAATGGATTCCTATGGAAGGAAATACAAGTTCCTGGTAAGTACACTTAGAATTACTTTACAGGGTCAGTGCTGGGATGAAAGATGCAGCACTTGTTTCTCTCCTGATAACAGTTGAGCAAATCGGAATTCGTAGTTCGGCTGATTTTAGAGGAATATTTGCACGTTTCAAAAATGGACACTTAGAAACTTTTCTGCTGAAAACCATACAATGGAATCCTATGGAAGGAAATACAAGTTGCTGGTAAGTACACTTAGAATTACTTTACAGGGTCAGTGCTGGGATGAAAGATGCAGCACTTGTTTCTCTCCTGATAACAGGTGAGCAAATCGGAATTCGTAGTTCGGCTGATTTTAGAGGAATATTTGCACGTTTCAAAAATGGACACTTAGAAACTTTTCTGCTGAAAGCCACACAATGGAATCCTGTGGAAGGAAATACAAGTTACTGGTAAGAATCCTTAGAATTACTTTCCAGGGTCAGTGCTGGGCAAAAAGATGCAGCATGGGTTCTCTCCTGATAACAGGTGAGTAAACCGGAATTCATAGTTCGACTGATTTTAGTGGAATATTTGTACGTTTCAAAAATGGACACTTGGAAACTTTTCTGGTGAAAACCACTCAATGGATTCCTATGGAAGGAAATACAAGTTACTTGTAAGTACACTTAGAATTACTTTCATGGGTCAGTGCTGGGCAAAAAGATGCAGCACTGGGTTCTCTCCTGATAACAGGTGAGTAAATCGGAATTCATAGTTCGACTGATTTTAGTGGAATATTTGTACGTTTCAAAAATGGACACTTAGAAACTTTTCTGCTGAAAACCGCACAATGAAATCCTATGGAAGGAAATACAAGTTACAGGTAAGTACGCTTAGAATTACTTTTCAGGGTCAGTGCTGGACTTAAAGATGCAGCATTGGGTTCCTTCCTGATAACAGGTGATTAACTCGGAATTCGTAGTTCGGCTGATTTAAGAGGAATATTTGTATGTTTCAAAAATGGACATGAGGAAACTTTTCTGTTGAAAACCACACAATGGATTCCTATGGAAGGAAATACAAGTTACTGGTAAGTACGCTTAGAATTACTTTCATGGGTCAGTGCTGGGCTTAAAGATGCAGCACTGGGTTCTCTCCTGATAACAGGTAAGTAAATCAGAATTCGTAGTTCGGCTGATTTAAGAGGAATATTTGTATGTTTCAAAAATGGACAATTAGAAACTTTGCAGCTGAAAACCACATAAAGGATTCCTATGGAAGGAAATACAAGTTACTGGTAAGTATGCTTAGAATTACTTATCAGGGTCAGTGCTGGGCTTAAAGATGCAGCACTGGGTTCTCTCCTGATAACAGGTGATTAACTCGGAATTCGTAGTTTGTCTGATTTAAGAGGAATATTTGTAAGTTTCAAAAATGGACACTTAGAAACTTTTCTGGTGAAAAGCATACAATGCAATCCTATGGAAGGAAATACAAGTTACTGGTAAGTACGCTTCAAATTACTTTTCAGGGTCAGTGCTGGGCTAAAAGATGCAGCACTGGGTTCTCTCCTGATAACAGGTTAGTAAATCGGAATTCATAGTTCGACTGATTTTAGAGGAATAATTGTACGTTTCCAAAATGGACAATTAGAAACTTTTCAGCTGAAAACCACACAATGGATTCCTATGGAAGGATATACAAGTTACTGGTAAGTACACTTAGAATTACTTTTCAGGGTCAGTGCTGGGCTAAAAGATGCAGCACTGGGTTCTCTCCTGATAACAGGTGAATAAATCAGAATTCACAGTTCAACTGATTTTAGAGGAATATTTGTACATTTAAAAAATGGCAACTTAGAAACTTTTCAGCTGAAAACCACAAGATGAATTCCTATGTAATGAAATACAAGTTACTGGTAAGTATGCTTAGAATTACTTTTCAGGGTCAGTGCTGGGCTAAAAGATGCAGCACTGGGTTCTCTCCTGATAAAAGTTGAATAAATAGGAATTCACAGTTCGATTGATTTTAGAGGAATATTTGTACGTTTCAAAAATGGACACTTAGAAACTTTTCTGCTGAAAACCACACAATGGGATCCTATGGGAGGAAATACAAGTTACTGGTAAGTATGCTTAGAATTACTTTCTAGGGTCAGTGCTGGGCTTAAAGATGCAGCACTGGTTTCTCAACTGATAACAGGTGAGCAAATCGGAATTCGTAGTTCGGCTGATTTTAGAGGAATATTTGTACATTTCAAAAATGGACACAGACATTTTTCTGGTGAAAACCACACAATGGATTCCTATGGAAGGAAATTCAAGTTTCTGATAAGTACGCTTAGAATTACTTTCATGGGTCAGTGCTGGGCAAAAAGATGCAGCACTGGGTTCTCTCCTGATAGGTGAGTAAATCGGAATTCGTAGTTCAACTGATTTTAGAGGAATATTTGTATGTTTCAAATATGGACACTTAGAATCTTTTCTGCTGAAAACCACACAATGGAATCCTATGGAAGGAAATACAAGTTACTGGTAAGTACGCTTAGAATTACTTTTCAGGGTCAGTGCTGGTCTAAAAGATGCAGCACGGGGATCTCTCCTGAAAACAGGTGAGTAAATCGGAATTTGTAGTTCGGCTGATTTTAGAGGAATATTTGTACGTTTCAAAAATGGCCACTTAGAAACTTTTCAACTGAAAACCACAAGATCGATTCCTATGGAATGAAATACAAGTTACTGGTAAGTACGCTTAGAATTACTTTTCAGGGTCAGTGCTGGGCAAAAAGATGCAGCACTGTTATCACTCCTGAAAACAGGTGAGTAAATCGGAATTTGTAGTTCGTCTGATTTTAGAGGAATATTTGTACGTTTCAAAAATGGTCACTTAGAATCTTTTCTGCTGAAAACCACTCAATGGAATCCTATGGAAGGAAATACAAGTTACTGGTAAGAATTCTTAGAATTACTTTCCAGGGTCAGTGCTGGGCTAAAAGATGCAGCTCTGGGTTCTCTCCCGATAACAGGTAAGTAAATTGGAATTCGTTGTTCAGCTGATTTAAGAGGAATATTTGTACGTTTCAAAAATGGACACTTGGAAACTTTTCTGGTGAAAACCACACAATGGATCCCTATGGAAGGAAATACAAGTTACTGGTAAGTTCGCTAGAATTACTTTTCAGGGTCAGTGCTGGGCAAAAAGATGCATCACTGGGTTCTCTCCTGATAACAGGTGAGTAAATCGGAATTCATAGTTCGACTGATTTTAGAGGAATATTTGTAGGTTTCAAAAATGGACACTTAGAAACTTTTCTGGTGAAAACCACACAATGGATTCCTATGGAAGGAAATACAAGTTACTGGTAAGTATGCTTAGAATTACTTTTCAGGGTCAGTGCTGGGCTAAAAGATGCAGCACTGGGTTCTCTCCTGATAACAGGTGAATACATCGGAATTCACAGTTCGACTGATTTTAGAGGAATATTTGTTTAGAGGAAAATGGACACTTAGAAACTTTTCTGATGAAAACCACACAATGGAATCCTATGGAAGGAAATACAAGTTACTGGTAAGTACGCTTAGAATTACTTTTCAGGGTCATTGCTGGGCTAAAAGATGCAGCACTGGGTTCTCTCCTGATAACAGGTGAATAAATCGGAATTCACAGTTCGACTAATTTTAGAGGAATATTTGTACGTTTCAAAAATGGACACTTGGAAACTTTTCTGTTGAAAACCACACAATGGATTTCTATGGAAGGAAATACAAGTTACTGGTAAGTACGCTTAGAATTACTTTCATGGGTCAGTGCTGGGCAAAAAGATGCAGCACTGGGTTCTCTCCAGATAACAGGTGAGTAAATCGGAATTCATAGTTCGACTGATTTTAGAGGAATATTTGTAAGTTTCAAAAATGGACAATTAGAAACTTTTCAGCTGAAAACCACATAAAGGATTCCTATGGAAGGAAATACAAGTTACTGGTAAATACGCTTAGAATTACTTTTCAGGGTCAGTGCTGGGCTAAAAGATGCAGCACTGGGTTCTCTCCAGATAACAGGTGAGTAAATCGGAATTCATAGTTCGACTGATTTTAGAGGAATATTTGTAAGTTTCAAAAATGGACAATTAGAAACTTTTCAGCTGAAAACCACATAAAGGATTCCTATGGAAGGAAATACAAGTTACTGGTAAATACGCTTAGAATTACTTTTCAGGGTCAGTGCTGGGCTAAAAGATGCAGCACTGGGTTCTCTCCTGATAACAGATGAATAAATCGGAATTCACAGTTTGACTGATTTTAGAGGAATATTTGTACATTTCAAAAATGGACACTTAGAAACTTTTCTGCTGAAAACCACACAATGGAATCCTATTGAAGGAAATACAAGTTACTGGTAAGTACGCTTAGAATTACTTTCCAGGGTCAGTGCTGGGCTAAAAGATGCAGCACTAGGTCCTCTCCTGATAACAGGTGAGTAAATCGGAATTAATAGTTCGATTGATTTTAGAGAAATATTTGTACGTTTAAAAACATGGACAATTAGAAACTTTTCAGCTGAAAACCACACAATGGTTTCCTAAGGAAGGAAATACAAATTACTGTTATGGACGCTTAGAATTACTTTTCAGGGTCAATGCTGGGCTAAAAGATGCAGCACTGGGATCTCTACTGATAACAGGTGAGTAAATCGGAATTTGTAGTTCGGCTGACTTTAAAGGAATATTTTTACGTTTAAAAAATGGACACTTATAAACTTTTCTGGTGAAAACCACACAATGGATTCCTATGGAAGGAAATACAAGTTACTGGTAAGTACGCTTAGAATTTCTTTCCAGGGTCAGTGCTGGGCTAAAAGATGCAGCACTGGGATCTCTCCTGAAAACAGGTGAGTAAATCGGAATTTGTAATTCAGCTGATTTTAGAGGAATATTTGTACGTTTCAAAAATGGCCACTTAGAAACTTTTCAGCTGAAAACCACAAGATGGATTCCTATGGAATGAAATACAAGTTAATGGTAAGTACGCTTAGAATTACTTTTCAGGGTCAGTGCTGGGCTAAAAGATGCAGTACGGGGTTCTCTCCTGAAAAAAGGTGAGTAAATCGCAATTCATAGTTCGATTGATTTTAGAGGAATATTTGTACGTTTCAAAAATGGACAATTAGAAACTTTTAATTTGAAAACCACACAATGGATACCTACGGAAGGCAATACAGGTTACTGGTAAATACACTTAGAATGACTTTTCAGGGTCAGTGCTGGGCTAAAAGATGCAGCACTGGATTCTCTCCTGATAACAGGTGAGTAAATCGGAATTCTTAGTTCTGCTGATTTAAGAGGAATATTTGTACGTTTCAAAAATCGACAATTAGAAACTTTTAAGCTGAAAACCACACAATGGATTCATATGTAAGGAAATACAAGTTACTGGTAAGTATGCTTAGAATTACTTTCCAGGGTCAGTGCTGGGCTAAAAGATGCAGCACTGGGTTCTCTCCTAATAACTGGTGAGTAAATTGGAATTTGTAGTTCGTCTGATTTTAGAGGAATATTTGTACGTTTCAAAAATGGTCACTTAGAATCTTTTCTGCTGAAAACCACTCAATGGAATCCTATGGAAGGAAATACAAGTTACTGGTAAGAATTCTTAGAATTACTTTCCAGGGTCAGTGCTGGGCTAAAAGATGCAGCTCTGGGTTCTCTCCCGATAACAGGTAAGTAAATTGGAATTCGTTGTTCAGCTGATTTAAGAGGAATATTTGTACGTTTCAAAAATGGACACTTGGAAACTTTTCTGGTGAAAACCACACAATGGATCCCTATGGAAGGAAATACAAGTTACTGGTAAGTTCGCTAGAATTACTTTTCAGGGTCAGTGCTGGGCAAAAAGATGCATCACTGGGTTCTCTCCTGATAACAGGTGAGTAAATCGGAATTCATAGTTCGACTGATTTTAGAGGAATATTTGTAGGTTTCAAAAATGGACACTTGGAAACTTTTCTGGTGAAAACCACACAATGGATTCCTATGGAAGGAAATACAAGTTACTGGTAAGTATGCTTAGAATTACTTTTCAGGGTCAGTGCTGGGCTAAAAGATGCAGCACTGGGTTCTCTCCTGATAACAGGTGAATACATCGGAATTCACAGTTCGACTGATTTTAGAGGAATATTTGTTTAGAGGAAAATGGACACTTAGAAACTTTTCTGATGAAAACCACACAATGGAATCCTATGGAAGGAAATACAAGTTACTGGTAAGTACGCTTAGAATTACTTTTCAGGGTCATTGCTGGGCTAAAAGATGCAGCACTGGGTTCTCTCCTGATAACAGGTGAATAAATCGGAATTCACAGTTCGACTAATTTTAGAGGAATATTTGTACGTTTCAAAAATGGACACTTGGAAACTTTTCTGTTGAAAACCACACAATGGATTTCTATGGAAGGAAATACAAGTTACTGGTAAGTACGCTTAGAATTACTTTCATGGGTCAGTGCTGGGCAAAAAGATGCAGCACTGGGTTCTCTCCAGATAACAGGTGAGTAAATCGGAATTCATAGTTCGACTGATTTTAGAGGAATATTTGTAAGTTTCAAAAATGGACAATTAGAAACTTTTCAGCTGAAAACCACATAAAGGATTCCTATGGAAGGAAATACAAGTTACTGGTAAATACGCTTAGAATTACTTTTCAGGGTCAGTGCTGGGCTAAAAGATGCAGCACTGGGTTCTCTCCAGATAACAGGTGAGTAAATCGGAATTCATAGTTCGACTGATTTTAGAGGAATATTTGTAAGTTTCAAAAATGGACAATTAGAAACTTTTCAGCTGAAAACCACATAAAGGATTCCTATGGAAGGAAATACAAGTTACTGGTAAATACGCTTAGAATTACTTTTCAGGGTCAGTGCTGGGCTAAAAGATGCAGCACTGGGTTCTCTCCTGATAACAGATGAATAAATCGGAATTCACAGTTTGACTGATTTTAGAGGAATATTTGTACATTTCAAAAATGGACACTTAGAAACTTTTCTGCTGAAAACCACACAATGGAATCCTATTGAAGGAAATACAAGTTACTGGTAAGTACGCTTAGAATTACTTTCCAGGGTCAGTGCTGGGCTAAAAGATGCAGCACTAGGTCCTCTCCTGATAACAGGTGAGTAAATCGGAATTAATAGTTCGATTGATTTTAGAGAAATATTTGTACGTTTAAAAACATGGACAATTAGAAACTTTTCAGCTGAAAACCACACAATGGTTTCCTAAGGAAGGAAATACAAATTACTGTTATGGACGCTTAGAATTACTTTTCAGGGTCAATGCTGGGCTAAAAGATGCAGCACTGGGATCTCTACTGATAACAGGTGAGTAAATCGGAATTTGTAGTTCGGCTGACTTTAAAGGAATATTTTTACGTTTAAAAAATGGACACTTATAAACTTTTCTGGTGAAAACCACACAATGGATTCCTATGGAAGGAAATACAAGTTACTGGTAAGTACGCTTAGAATTTCTTTCCAGGGTCAGTGCTGGGCTAAAAGATGCAGCACTGGGATCTCTCCTGAAAACAGGTGAGTAAATCGGAATTTGTAATTCAGCTGATTTTAGAGGAATATTTGTACGTTTCAAAAATGGCCACTTAGAAACTTTTCAGCTGAAAACCACAAGATGGATTCCTATGGAATGAAATACAAGTTAATGGTAAGTACGCTTAGAATTACTTTTCAGGGTCAGTGCTGGGCTAAAAGATGCAGTACGGGGTTCTCTCCTGAAAAAAGGTGAGTAAATCGCAATTCATAGTTCGATTGATTTTAGAGGAATATTTGTACGTTTCAAAAATGGACAATTAGAAACTTTTAATTTGAAAACCACACAATGGATACCTACGGAAGGCAATACAGGTTACTGGTAAATACACTTAGAATGACTTTTCAGGGTCAGTGCTGGGCTAAAAGATGCAGCACTGGATTCTCTCCTGATAACAGGTGAGTAAATCGGAATTCTTAGTTCTGCTGATTTAAGAGGAATATTTGTATGTTTCAAAAATCGACAATTAGAAACTTTTAAGCTGAAAACCACACAATGGATTCATATGTAAGGAAATACAAGTTACTGGTAACTATGCTTAGAATTACTTTCCAGGGTCAGTGCTGGGCTAAAAGATGCAGCACTGGGTTCTCTCCTAATAACTGGTGAGTAAATTGGAATTCGTTGTTCGGCTGATTGAAGAGAAATATTTGTACGTTTCAAAAATGGACACTTGGAAACTTTTCTGGTGAAAACCACTCAATGGATTCTTATGGAAGGAAATACAAGTTACTGGTAAGTATGCTTAGAATTACTTTACAGGGTCAGTGCTGGGATGAAAGATGCAGCACTTGTTTCTCTCCTGATAACAGGTGAGCAAATCGGAATTCGTAGTTCGGCTGATTTTAGAGGAATATTTGCACGTTTCAAAAATGGACACTTAAAAACTTTTGTGCTGAAAACCACATAATGGATTCCTATGGAAGGAAATACAAGTTAGTGGTAAGTACGCTTAGAATTACTTTCATGGGTCAGTGCTGGGCTTAAAGATCCAGCACTGGGTTCTCTCCTGATAACAGGTGATAAACTCGGAATTCGTAGTTCGACTTATTTTAGAGGAATAATTGTACGTTTCAAAAATGGACACTTAGAAACTTTTCTGCTGAAAACCACACAATGGAATCCTATGGAAGGAAATACAAGTTACTGGTAAGAATTCTTAGTATTACTTTCCAGGGTCAGTGCTGGGCTAAAAGATGCAGCACTGGGTTATTTCCTAATAACTGGTGAGTAAATTGGAATTCGTTGTTCGGCTGATTGAAGAGAAATATTTGTACGTTTCGAAAATGCACACTTGGAAACTTTTCTGGTGAAAACCATACAATAGATTCCTATGGAAGGAAATACAAGTTACTGGTAAGTACGCTTAGAATTACTTTCCAGGGTCAGTGCTGGGCAAAAAGTTGCAGCACTGGGGTCTCTCTTGATAACAGGTGAGTAAATCGGAATTCATAGTTGGACTGATTTTAGTGGAATATTTGTACGTTTCAAAAATGGACACTTGGAAACTTTTCTGGTGAAAACCACTCAATGGATTCTTATGGAAGGAAATACATGTTACTGGTAAGTATGCTTAGAATTACTTTACAGGGTCAGTGCTGGGATGAAAGATGCAGCACTTGTTTCTCTCCTGATAACAGGTGAGCAAATCGGAATTCGTAGTTCGGCTGATTTTAGAGGAATATTTGCATGTTTCAAAAATGGACACTTAAAAACTTTTGTGCTGAAAACCACATAATGGATTCCTATGGAAGGAAATACAAGTTAGTGGTAAGTACGCTTAGAATTACTTTCATGGGTCAGTGCTGGGCTTAAAGATGCAGCACTGGGTTGTCTCCTGATAACAGGTGAGTAAATCGGAATTCATAGTTCGACTGATTTTAGTGGAATATGTGTACGTTTCAAAAATGGACACTTGGAAACTTTTCTGGTGAAAACCACACAATGGATTCCTATGGAAGGAAATACAAGTTACTGGTAAGTACACTTAGAATTACTTTACAGGGTCAGTGCTGGGATGAAAGATGCAGCACTTGTTTCTCTCCTGATAACAGGTGAGCAAATCGGAATTCGTAGTTCGGCTGATTTTAGAGGAATATTTGCACGTTTCAAAAATGGACAGTTAAAAACTTTTGTGCTGAAAACCACATAATGGATTCCTATGGAAGGAAATACAAGTTAGTGGTAAGTACACTTAGTATTACTTTCATGGGTCAGTGCTGTGCTTAAAGATGCAGCACTGGGTTCTCTCCTGATCACAGGTAATAAACTCGGAATTCATAGTTCGACTTATTTTAGAGGAATAATTGTACGTTTCAAAAATGGACACTTAGAAACTTTTCTGCTGAAAACCACACAATGGAATCCTATGGAAGGAAATACAAGTTACTGGTAAGAATTCTTAGAATTACTTTCCAGGGTCAGTGCTGGGCTAAAAGATGCAGCACTGGGTTCTCTCCTAATAACTGGTGAGTAAATTGGAATTCGTTGTTCGGCTGATTGAAGAGAAATATTTGTACGTTTCAAAAATGCACACTTGGAAACTTTTCTGGTGAAAACCACACAATAGATTCCTATTGAAGGAAATACAAGTTACTGGTAAGTACGCTTAGAATTACTTTCCAGGGTCAGTGCTGGGCAAAAAGATGCAGCACTGGGGTCTCTCTTGATAACAGGTGAGTAAATCAGAATTCATAGTTGGACTGATTTTAGTGGAATATTTGTACGTTTCAAAAATGGACACTTGGAAACTTTTCTGGTGAAAAAAACTCAATGGATTCTTATGGAAGGAAATACAAGTTACTGGTAAGTATGCTTAGAATTACTTTACAGGGTCAGTGCTGGGATGAAAGATGCAGCACTTGTTTCTCTCCTGATAACAGGTGAGCAAATCGGAATTCGTAGTTCGGCTAATTTCAGAGGAATATTTGCACGTTTCAAAAATGGACACTTAGAAACTTTTCTGCTGAAAACCACACAATGGAATCCTATGGAAGGAAATGCAAGTTACTGGTAAGTATGCTTAGAATTACTTTTCAGGGTCAGTACTGGGCTAAAAGATGCAGCACTGGGTTCTCTCCTGATAAGAGGTGAATAAATCTGAATTCACAGTTCAACTGATTTTAGAGGAATATTTGTACGTTTCAAAAATGGCCACTTAGAAACTTTTCAGCTTAAAACCACAAGATCAATTCCTATGGAATGAAATACAAGTTACTGGTAAGTACGCTTAGAATTACTTTTCAGGGTCAGTGCTGGGCTAAAAGATGCAGCACTGGGTTCTCTCCTGAAAACAGGTGAATAAATCGGAATTCACAGTTTGACTGATTTTAGAGGAATATTTGTACGTTTCAAAAATGGACACTTAGAAACTTTTCTACTGAAAACCACACAATGGAATCCTATGGAAGAAAATTCAAGTTACTGGTAAGTACGCTTAGAATTACTTTTCAGGGTCAGTGCTTGGCTAAAAGATGCAGCACTGGGTTCTTTCCTGATAACAGGTGAATAAATCGGAATTTTCAGTTCGACTGATTTTAGAGGAATATTTGTACATTTCAAAAAAAGACACTTAGAAACTTTTCTGCTGAAAACCACACAATGGAATCCTTTTAAGGAAATACAAGTTACTGGTAAGAATGCTTACAATTACTTTCCAGGGTCAGTGCTGGGCTAAAAGATGCAGCACTCGGTTCTCTCCTGATAACAGGTGAGTAAATCGGAATTCATAGTTCGACTGATTTTAAAGGAATATTTGTACGTTTCAAAAATGGCCACTTAGAAACTTTTCAGCTGAAAACCAGAAGAGGTATTCCTATGGAATGAAATACAAATTACTGGTTAGTACGCTTAGAATTACTTTTCAGGGTCAGTGCTGGGCTAAAAGATGCAGCACTGGGTTCTCTCCTGATAACAGGTGAATAAATCGGAATTCACAGTTCGACTGATTTTAGAGGAATATTTGTACGTTTCAAAAATGGACACTTAGAAACTTTTCTGCTGAAAACCACACAATGGAATCCTATGGAAGGAAATACAAGTTACTGGTAAGAATTATTAGAATTACTTTCTAGGGTCAGTGCTGGGCTAAAAGACGCAGTACTGGGTTTTCTCCTGATTACAGGTGAGTAAATCGGAATTCGTAGTTCGGCTGATTTAAGAGGAATATTTGTATGTTTCAAAAATGGACACTTGGAAACTTTTCTGTTGAAAACCACACAATGGATTCCTATGGAAGGAAATACAAGTTACTGGTAAGTACGCTTAGAATTACTTTCATGGGTCAGTGCTGGGCAAAAAGATGCAGCACTGGGTTCTCTCCTGATTACAGGTGAGTAAATCAGAATTCGTAGTTTGGCTGATTTAAGAGGAATATTTGTACGTTTCAAAAATGGACACTTGGAAACTTTTCTGGTGAAAACTACTCAATGGATTCCTATGGAAGGAAATACAAGTTACTGGTAAGTACGATAAGAATTACTTTACAGGGTCAGTGCTGGGATGGAAAATGCAGCACTTGTTTCTCTCCTGATAACAGGTGAGAAAATCGGAATTCGTAGTTTGGCTGATTTTAGAGGAATATTTGCACGTTTCAAAAATGGACACTTAGAATCTTTTCTGATGAAAACCACACAATGGAATCCTATGGAAGGAAATACAAGTTACTGGTAAGTACGCTTAGAATTACTTTTCAGGGTCATTGCTGGGCTAAAAGATGCAGCACTGGGTTCTCTCCTGATAACAGGTGAATAAATCGGAATTCACAGTTCGACTGATTTTAGAGGAATATTTGTACGTTTCAAAAATGGACACTTAGAATCTTTTCTGCTGAAAACCACACAATGGAATCTTATGGAAGGAAATACAAGTTACTGGTAAGAATGCTTAGAATTACTTTCCAGGGTCAGTGCTGGGCTAAAAGATGCAGCACTGGGTTCTCTCCTGATTACAGGTGAGTAAATCGGAATTCGTAGTTCAGCTGATTTAAGAGGAATATTTGTACGTTTCAAAAATGATCACTTGGAAACTTTTCTGTTGAAAACCACACAATGGATTCCTATGGAAGGAAATACAAGTTACTGGTAAGTACGCTTAGAATTAATTTCATGGGTCAGTGCTGGGCAAAAAGATGCAGCACTGGGTTCTCTCCAGATAACAGGTGAGTAAATCGGAATTCATAGTTCGACTGATTTTAGAGGAATATTTGTAAGTTTCAAAAATGGACAATTAGAAACTTTTCAGCTGAAAACCACATAAAGGATTCCTATGGAAGGAAATACAAGTTACTGGTAAGTACGCTTAGAATTACTTTCCAGGGTCAGTGCTGGGCTAAAAGATGCAGCACTGGGTCCTCTCCTGATAACAGGTGAGTAAATCGGAATTAATAGTTCGACTGATTTTAGAGGAATATTTGTACGTTTCAAAAATGGACAATTAGAAACTTTTCAGCTGAAAACCACACAATGGTTTCCTAAGGAAGGAAATACAAATTACTGTTATGGACGCTTAGAATTACTTTTCAGGCTCAGTGCTGGGCTAAAAGATGCAGCACTGGGATCTCTCCTGATAACAGGTGAGTAAATCGGAATTTGTAGTTCGGCTGACTTTAAAGGAATATTTTTACGTTTCAAAAATGGACACATAAACTTTTCTGGTGAAAACCACACAATGGATTCCTATGGAAGGAAATACAAGTTACTGGTAAGTACACTTAGAATTTCTTTCCAGGGTCAGTGCTGGGCTAAAAGATGCAGCACTGGGATCTCTCCTGAAAACAGGTGAGTAAATCGGAATTTGTAATTCAGCTGATTTTAGAGGAATATTTGTACGTTTCAAAAATGGCCACTTAGAAACTTTTCAGCTGAAAACCACAAGATGGATTCCTATGGAATGAAATACAAGTTAATGGTAAGTACGCTTAGAATTTCTTTTCAGGGTCAGTGCTGGGCTAAAAGATGCAGCACTGGGTTCTCTCCTGATAACAGGTGAGTAAATCGGAATTCATAGTTCGACTGATTTTAGAGGAATATTTGTACGTTTCAAAAATGGACACTTTGAAACTTTTCTGCTGAAAACCACACAATGGAATCCTATGGAAGGAAATACAAGTTACTGGTAAGTCCGCTTAGAATTACTTTTCAGGGTTAGTGCTGGGCTAAAAGATGCAGTACGGGGTTCTCTCCTGATAAAAGGTGAGTATATCGCAATTCATAGTTTGATTGATTTTAGAGGAATATTTGTACGTTTCAAAAATGGACAATTAGAAACTTTTAATTTGAAAACCACACAATGGATACCTACGAAAGGCAATACAGGTTACTGGTAAATACGCTTAGAATGACTTTTCAGGGTCAGTGCTGGGCTAAAAGATGCAGCACTGGGTTCTCTCCTGATAACAGGTGAGTAAATCGGAATTCGTAGTTCGGCTGATTAAAGAGGAATATTTGAATGTTTCAAAAATGGACACTTGGAAACTTTTCAGCTCAAAACCACAAGATGGATTCCGATGGAATGAAATACAAGTTACTGGTAACTACGCTTAGAATTAATTTCCAGGATCAGTGCTGATATAAAAAATCCAGCACTGGGTTGTCTCCTGATAACAGGTGAGTAAATCGGAATTCATAGTTCGGCTGATTTAAGAGGAATATATGTACGTTTCAAAAATGGACACATAAACTTTTCTGGTGAAAAACACACAATGCATTCCTATGGAAGGAAATACAAGTTACTGGTAAGTATGCTTAGAATTACTTTCCAGGGTCAGTGCTGGGCTAAAAGATGCAGCACTGGATTCTCTCCTGATAACAGGTGAGTAAATCAGAAGTCATAGTTCGTCTGATTTTAGAGGAATATTTGTACGTTTCAAAAATGGACACTTAGAAACTTTTCTGCTGAAAACCACACAATCGATTCCTATGGAAGGAAATACAAGTTACTGGTAAGTACGCTTAGAATTACTTTTCAGGGTCACTGCTGAACTAAAAGATGCAGCACTGGGTTCTCTCCTGATAACAGTTGAGTAAATCGGAAAAGGTAGTTCAGCTGATTTAAGAGGAATATTTGTATGTTTCAAAAATGGACACAGAATCTTTTCTGGTGAAAACCACACAATGCATTCCTATGGAAGGAAATACAAGTTACTGGTAAGTACACTTAGAATTACTTTTCAGGGTCAGTGCTGTATAAAAGATGCAGCACTGGGTTCTCTACTGATAATATGTGAGTAAATTGGAATTCTTAGTTCGACTGATTTTAGAGGAATATTTGTACGTTTCAAACATGGACACTTGGAAACTTTTCTGCTGGAAACCAGACAATGGATTCCTATGGAAGGAAATACAAGTTACTGGTAAGTACGCTTAGAATTACATTTCAGGGTAAGTGCTGGGCTAAAAGATGCAGCACTGGGTTCTCTCCTGATAACAGGTGAGTCAATTCGAATTCGAATTCGGCTGATTAAGAGGAATATTTGTACGTATCAAAAATGGACACTTGGAAATTTTTCTGGTGAAAACCACACAATGGATACCTATGGAAGGAAATACAGGTTACTGGTAAGTACACTTAGAATGATTTTTCAGGGTGAGTGCTGGGCTAATATATGCAGCACTGGGATTTCTCCTGAAAACAGTTGAGTAAATCAGAATTTGTAGTTCGGCTGATTTTAGAGGAATCTTGTACCTTTCAAAAATGGACACTTGGAAACTTTTCTGGTGAAAACCACACAATGCATTACTATGGAAGGAAATACAAGTTTCTGGTAAGTACGCTTAGAATTACTTTCCAGGGTCAGTGCTGGGCTAAAAGATGCAGCACTGGGTTCTCTCCTGATAACAGGTGAGTAAATCGGAATTCATAGTTCGACTGAATTTAGAGGAATATTTGTACATTTCAAAAAGGGACACTTAGAAACTTTTCTGCTGAAGACCACACAATGGATTCCTATGGAAGGAAATACAAGTTACTGGTAAGTACGCTTAGAATTACTTTCCAGGGTCAGTGCTGGGCTAAAAGATGCAGCACTGTGTTCTCTCCTGATAACAGGTGAGTAAATCGGAATTCATAGTTCGACTGAATTTAGAGGAATATTTGTACATTTCAAAAAGGGACACTTAGAAACTTTTCTGCTGACAACCACACAATGGATTCCTATGGAAGGAAATACAAGTTACTGGTAAGTACGCTTAGAATTACTTTTCAGGGTCAGTGCTGGGCTAAAAGATGCAGTACTGGGTTCTCTCCTGATAACAGGTGAGTAAATCGGAATTCGTAGTTCAGCTGATTTTAGAGGAATATTTGAACGTTTCAAAAATTAACACTTAGAAACTTTTCTGCTGAGAACCACACAATGGAATCCTGTGGAAGGAAATACAAGTTACTGGTAAGTACGTTTAGAATTACTTTTTAGGTTCAGTGCTGGGCTAAAAGATGCAGCACTGGGTTCTTTCCTGATAACAGGTGAATTATCGGAATTCGTAGTTTGGCTGATTTAAGAGGAATATTTGTACGTTTCAAAAATGGACACTTGGAAACTTTTCTGGTGAAAACCACACAATGGATTCCAATGGAAGGAAATACAAGTTAGTGGTAAGTACGCTCAGAATTACTTTTCAGGGTCAGTGTTGGGCTAAAAGATGCAGCACTGGGTTCTCTCCTGATAACAGGTGAGTAAATCGGAATTCGAAGTTCGACTTATTTTAGAGGAATATTTGTACGTTTAAAAAATGGACACTTAGAAACTTTTCATCTGAAAACCACACAAGGGATACCTATGGAAGGAAATACAGGTTACTGGTAAGTACACTTAGAATGACTTTTCAGGGTGAGTGCTGGGCTAAAAGATGCAGCTCTGGGTTCTCTCCTGATAACAGTTGAGTAAATCGGAAAAGGTAGTTCAGCTGATTTAAGAGGAATATTTGTATGTTTCAAAAATGGACACAGAATCTTTTCTGGTGAAAACCACACAATGCATTCCTATGGAAGGAAATACAAGTTACTGGTAAGTACACTTAGAATTACTTTTCAGGGTCAGTGCTGTATAAAAGATGCAGCACTGGGTTCTCTACTGATAACATGTGAGTAAATTGGAATTCTTAGTTCGACTGATTTTAGAGGAATATTTGTACGTTTCAAACATGGACACTTGGAAACTTTTCTGCTGGAAACCAGACAATGGATTCCTATGGAAGGAAATACAAGTTACTGGTAAGTACGCTTAGAATTACATTTCAGGGTAAGTGCTGGGCTAAAAGATGCAGCACTGGGTTCTCTCCTGATAACAGGTGAGTCAATTGGAATTCGTAGTTCGGCTGATTAAGAGGAATATTTGTACGTATCAAAAATGGACACTTGGAAATTTTTCTGGTGAAAACCACACAATGGATACCTATGGAAGGAAATACAAGTTACTGGTAAGTACGCTTAGAATTAATTTCATGGGTCAGTGCTGGGCAAAAAGATGCAGCACTGGGTTCTCTCCAGATAACAGGTGAGTAAATCGGAATTCATAGTTCGACTGATTTTAGAGGAATATTTGTAAGTTTCAAAAATGGACAATTAGAAACTTTTCAGCTGAAAACCACATAAAGGATTCCTATGGAAGGAAATACAAGTTACTGGTAAGTACGCTTAGAATTACTTTCCAGGGTCAGTGCTGGGCTAAAAGATGCAGCACTGGGTCCTCTCCTGATAACAGGTGAGTAAATCGGAATTAATAGTTCGACTGATTTTAGAGGAATATTTGTACGTTTCAAAAATGGACAATTAGAAACTTTTCAGCTGAAAACCACACAATGGTTTCCTAAGGAAGGAAATACAAATTACTGTTATGGACGCTTAGAATTACTTTTCAGGCTCAGTGCTGGGCTAAAAGATGCAGCACTGGGATCTCTCCTGATAACAGGTGAGTAAATCGGAATTTGTAGTTCGGCTGACTTTAAAGGAATATTTTTACGTTTCAAAAATGGACACATAAACTTTTCTGGTGAAAACCACACAATGGATTCCCATGGAAGGAAATACAAGTTACTGGTAAGTACACTTAGAATTTCTTTCCAGGGTCAGTGCTGGGCTAAAAGATGCAGCACTGGGATCTCTCCTGAAAACAGGTGAGTAAATCGGAATTTGTAATTCAGCTGATTTTAGAGGAATATTTGTACGTTTCAAAAATGGCCACTTAGAAACTTTTCAGCTGAAAACCACAAGATGGATTCCTATGGAATGAAATACAAGTTAATGGTAAGTACGCTTAGAATTTCTTTTCAGGGTCAGTGCTGGGCTAAAAGATGCAGCACTGGGTTCTCTCCTGATAACAGGTGAGTAAATCGGAATTCATAGTTCGACTGATTTTAGAGGAATATTTGTACGTTTCAAAAATGGACACTTTGAAACTTTTCTGCTGAAAACCACACAATGGAATCCTATGGAAGGAAATACAAGTTACTGGTAAGTCCGCTTAGAATTACTTTTCAGGGTTAGTGCTGGGCTAAAAGATGCAGTACGGGGTTCTCTCCTGATAAAAGGTGAGTAAATCGCAATTCATAGTTTGATTGATTTTAGAGGAATATTTGTACGTTTCAAAAATGGACAATTAGAAACTTTTAATTTGAAAACCACACAATGGATACCTACGAAAGGCAATACAGGTTACTGGTAAATACGCTTAGAATGACTTTTCAGGGTCAGTGCTGGGCTAAAAGATGCAGCACTGGGTTCTCTCCTGATAACAGGTGAGTAAATCGGAATTCGTAGTTCGGCTGATTAAAGAGGAATATTTGAATGTTTCAAAAATGGACACTTGGAAACTTTTCAGCTCAAAACCACAAGATGGATTCCGATGGAATGAAATACAAGTTACTGGTAACTACGCTTAGAATTAATTTCCAGGATCAGTGCTGATATAAAAAATCCAGCACTGGGTTGTCTCCTGATAACAGGTGAGTAAATCGGAATTCATAGTTCGGCTGATTTAAGAGGAATATATGTACGTTTCAAAAATGGACACATAAACTTTTCTGGTGAAAAACACACAATGCATTCCTATGGAAGGAAATACAAGTTACTGGTAAGTATGCTTAGAATTACTTTCCAGGGTCAGTGCTGGGCTAAAAGATGCAGCACTGGATTCTCTCCTGATAACAGGTGAGTAAATCGGAAGTCATAGTTCGTCTGATTTTAGAGGAATATTTGTACGTTTCAAAAATGGACACTTAGAAACTTTTCTGCTGAAAACCACACAATCGATTCCTATGGAAGGAAATACAAGTTACTGGTAAGTACGCTTAGAATTACTTTTCAGGGTCACTGCTGAACTAAAAGATGCAGCACTGGGTTCTCTCCTGATAACAGTTGAGTAAATCGGAAAAGGTAGTTCAGCTGATTTAAGAGGAATATTTGTATGTTTCAAAAATGGACACAGAATCTTTTCTGGTGAAAACCACACAATGCATTCCTATGGAAGGAAATACAAGTTACTGGTAAGTACACTTAGAATTACTTTTCAGGGTCAGTGCTGTATAAAAGATGCAGCACTGGGTTCTCTACTGATAATATGTGAGTAAATTGGAATTCTTAGTTCGACTGATTTTAGAGGAATATTTGTACGTTTCAAACATGGACACTTGGAAACTTTTCTGCTGGAAACCAGACAATGGATTCCTATGGAAGGAAATACAAGTTACTGGTAAGTACGCTTAGAATTACATTTCAGGGTAAGTGCTGGGCTAAAAGATGCAGCACTGGGTTCTCTCCTGATAACAGGTGAGTCAATTCGAATTCGTAGTTCGGCTGATTAAGAGGAATATTTGTACGTATCAAAAATGGACACTTGGAAATTTTTCTGGTGAAAACCACACAATGGATACCTATGGAAGGAAATACAGGTTACTGGTAAGTACACTTAGAATGATTTTTCAGGGTGAGTGCTGGGCTAATATATGCAGCACTGGGATTTCTCCTGAAAACAGTTGAGTAAATCAGAATTTGTAGTTCGGCTGATTTTAGAGGAATCTTGTACCTTTCAAAAATGGACACTTGGAAACTTTTCTGGTGAAAACCACACAATGCATTACTATGGAAGGAAATACAAGTTTCTGGTAAGTACGCTTAGAATTACTTTCCAGGGTCAGTGCTGGGCTAAAAGATGCAGCACTGGGTTCTCTCCTGATAACAGGTGAGTAAATCGGAATTCATAGTTCGACTGAATTTAGAGGAATATTTGTACATTTCAAAAAGGGACACTTAGAAACTTTTCTGCTGAAGACCACACAATGGATTCCTATGGAAGGAAATACAAGTTACTGGTAAGTACGCTTAGAATTACTTTCCAGGGTCAGTGCTGGGCTAAAAGATGCAGCACTGTGTTCTCTCCTGATAACAGGTGAGTAAATCGGAATTCATAGTTCGACTGAATTTAGAGGAATATTTGTACATTTCAAAAAGGGACACTTAGAAACTTTTCTGCTGACAACCACACAATGGATTCCTATGGAAGGAAATACAAGTTACTGGTAAGTACGCTTAGAATTACTTTTCAGGGTCAGTGCTGGGCTAAAAGATGCAGTACTGGGTTCTCTCCTGATAACAGGTGAGTAAATCGGAATTCGTAGTTCAGCTGATTTTAGAGGAATATTTGAACGTTTCAAAAATTAACACTTAGAAACTTTTCTGCTGAGAACCACACAATGGAATCCTGTGGAAGGAAATACAAGTTACTGGTAAGTACGTTTAGAATTACTTTTTAGGTTCAGTGCTGGGCTAAAAGATGCAGCACTGGCTTCTTTCCTGATAACAGGTGAATTATCGGAATTCGTAGTTTGGCTGATTTAAGAGGAATATTTGTACGTTTCAAAAATGGACACTTGGAAACTTTTCTGGTGAAAACCACACAATGGATTCCAATGGAAGGAAATACAAGTTAGTGGTAAGTACGCTCAGAATTACTTTTCAGGGTCAGTGTTGGGCTAAAAGATGCAGCACTGGGTTCTCTCCTGATAACAGGTGAGTAAATCGGAATTCGAAGTTCGACTTATTTTAGAGGAATATTTGTACGTTTAAAAAATGGACACTTAGAAACTTTTCATCTGAAAACCACACAAGGGATACCTATGGAAGGAAATAAAGGTTACTGGTAAGTACACTTAGAATGACTTTTCAGGGTGAGTGCTGGGCTAAAAGATGCAGCTCTGGGTTCTCTCCTGATAACAGTTGAGTAAATCGGAAAAGGTAGTTCAGCTGATTTAAGAGGAATATTTGTATGTTTCAAAAATGGACACAGAATCTTTTCTGGTGAAAACCACACAATGCATTCCTATGGAAGGAAATACAAGTTACTGGTAAGTACACTTAGAATTACTTTTCAGGGTCAGTGCTGTATAAAAGATGCAGCACTGGGTTCTCTACTGATAACATGTGAGTAAATTGGAATTCTTAGTTCGACTGATTTTAGAGGAATATTTGTACGTTTCAAACATGGACACTTGGAAACTTTTCTGCTGGAAACCAGACAATGGATTCCTATGGAAGGAAATACAAGTTACTGGTAAGTACGCTTAGAATTACATTTCAGGGTAAGTGCTGGGCTAAAAGATGCAGCACTGGGTTCTCTCCTGATAACAGGTGAGTCAATTGGAATTCGTAGTTCGGCTGATTAAGAGGAATATTTGTACGTATCAAAAATGGACACTTGGAAATTTTTCTGGTGAAAACCACACAATGGATACCTATGGAAGGAAATACAGGTTACTGGTAAGTACACTTAGAATGATTTTTCAGGGTGAGTGCTGGGCTAATATATGCAGCACTGGGATTTCTCCTGAAAACAGGTGAGTAAATCAGAATTTGTAGTTCGGCTGATTTTAGAGGAATCTTGTACCTTTCAAAAATGGACACTTGGAAACTTTTCTGGTGAAAACCACACAAAGCATTACTATGGAAGGAAATACAAGTTACTGGTAAGTACGCTTAGAATTACTTTCCAGGGTCAGTGCTGGGCTAAAAGATGCAGCACTGGGTTCTCTCCTGATAACAGGTGAGTAAATCGGAATTCATAGTTCGACTGAATTTAGAGGAATATTTGTACATTTCAAAAAGGGACACTTAGAAACTTTTCTGCTGAAGACCACACAATGGATTCCTATGGAAGGAAATACAAGTTACTGGTAAGTACGCTTAGAATTACTTTCCAGGGTCAGTGCTGGGCTAAAAGATGCAGCACTGTGTTCTCTCCTGATAACAGGTGAGTAAATCGGAATTCATAGTTCGACTGAATTTAGAGGAATATTTGTACATTTCAAAAAGGGACACTTAGAAACTTTTCTGCTGACAACCACACAATGGATTCCTATGGAAGGAAATACAAGTTACTGGTAAGTACGCTTAGAATTACTTTTCAGGGTCAGGGCTGGGCTAAAAGATGCAGTACTGGGTTCTCTCCTGATAACAGGTGAGTAAATCGGAATTCGTAGTTCAGCTGATTTTAGAGGAATATTTGAACGTTTCAAAAATGAACACTTAGAAACTTTTCTGCTGAGAACCACACAATGGAATCCTGTGGAAGGAAATACAAGTTACTGGTAAGTACGTTTAGAATTACTTTTTAGGTTCAGTGCTGGGCTAAAAGATGCAGCACTGGGTTCTTTCCTGATAACAGGTGAATAATCGGAATTCGTAGTTTGGCTGATTTAAGAGGAATATTTGTACGTTTCAAAAATGGACACTTGGAAACTTTTCTGGTGAAAACCACACAATGGATTCCAATGGAAGGAAATACAAGTTAGTGGTAAGTACGCTCAGAATTACTTTTCAGGGTCAGTGTTGGGCTAAAAGATGCAGCACTGGGTTCTCTCCTGATAACAGGTGAGTAAATCGGAATTCGAAGTTCGACTTATTTTAGAGGAATATTTGTACGTTTAAAAAATGGACACTTAGAAACTTTTCATCTGAAAACTACACAAGGGATACCTATGGAAGGAAATACAGGTTACTGGTAAGTACACATAGAATGACTTTTCAGAGTGAGTGCTGGGCTAAAAGATGCAGCACTGGGATCTCTCCTGAAAACAGGTGAGTAAATCAGAATTTGTAGTTCGGCTGATTTTAGAGGAATATTTGTATGTTTCAAAAATGGACACTTTGAAACTTTTCTGGTGAACACCACACAATGGATTCCTATTTAAGGAAATTCAAGTTTCTGGTAAGTACACTTAGAATTCCTTTCCAGGCTCAGTGCTGGGTTAAAAGATGGAATATTTGTACGTTTCAAAAATGGACACTTAGAAACTTTTCAGCTGAAAACCACACAATGGATTCATCTGGAAGGAAATACAAGTTACTGGTAAGTACGCTTAGAATTACTTTTCAGAGTCAGTGCTGGTCTAAAAGATGCAGCACTGGGTTCTCTCCTGATAACAGGTGAGTAAATCATGATTCATAGTTCGACTGATTTTAGAGCAATTTTTGTACGTTTCAAAAATGGACACTCAGAAACTTTTCTGGTGAAAACCACACAATAGATGCCTATGGAAGGAAATACAAGTTTCGGGTAAGTACGTTTACAATTACTTTCCAGGGTCAGTTCTGGGCTAAAAGATGCAGCACTTGGATCTCTCCTGATAACATGTGAGTAAATTGGAATTCTTAGTTCGACTGATTTTAGAGGAATATTTGTACGTTTCAAACATGGACACTTGGAAACTTTTCTGCTGGAAACCAGACAATGGATTCCTATGGAAGGAAATACAAGTTACTGGTAAGTACGGTTAGAATTACATTTCAGGGTAAGTGCTGGGCTAAAAGATGCAGCACTGGGTTCTCTCCTGATAACAGGTGAGTCAATTGGAATTCGTAGTTCGGCTGATTAAGAGGAATATTTGTACGTATCAAAAATGGACACTTGGAAATTTTTCTGGTGAAAACCACACAATGGATACCTATGGAAGGAAATACAGGTTACTGGTAAGTACACTTAGAATGATTTTTCAGGGTGAGTGCTGGGCTAATATATGCAGCACTGGGATTTCTCCTGAAAACAGGTGAGTAAATCAGAATTTGTAGTTCGGCTGATTTTAGAGGAATCTTGTACCTTTCAAAAATGGACACTTGGAAACTTTTCTGGTGAAAACCACACAAAGCATTACTATGGAAGGAAATACAAGTTACTGGTAAGTACGCTTAGAATTACTTTCCAGGGTCAGTGCTGGGCTAAAAGATGCAGCACTGGGTTCTCTCCTGATAACAGGTGAGTAAATCGGAATTCATAGTTCGACTGAATTTAGAGGAATATTTGTACATTTCAAAAAGGGACACTTAGAAACTTTTCTGCTGAAGACCACACAATGGATTCCTATGGAAGGAAATACAAGTTACTGGTAAGTACGCTTAGAATTACTTTCCAGGGTCAGTGCTGGGCTAAAAGATGCAGCACTGTGTTCTCTCCTGATAACAGGTGAGTAAATCGGAATTCATAGTTCGACTGAATTTAGAGGAATATTTGTACATTTCAAAAAGGGACACTTAGAAACTTTTCTGCTGACAACCACACAATGGATTCCTATGGAAGGAAATAGAAGTTACTGGTAAGTACGCTTAGAATTACTTTTCAGGGTCAGGGCTGGGCTAAAAGATGCAGTACTGGGTTCTCTCCTGATAACAGGTGAGTAAATCGGAATTCGTAGTTCAGCTGATTTTAGAGGAATATTTGAACGTTTCAAAAATGAACACTTAGAAACTTTTCTGCTGAGAACCACACAATGGAATCCTGTGGAAGGAAATACAAGTTACTGGTAAGTACGTTTAGAATTACTTTTTAGGTTCAGTGCTGGGCTAAAAGATGCAGCACTGGGTTCTTTCCTGATAACAGGTGAATAATCGGAATTCGTAGTTTGGCTGATTTAAGAGGAATATTTGTACGTTTCAAAAATGGACACTTGGAAACTTTTCTGGTGAAAACCACACAATGGATTCCAATGGAAGGAAATACAAGTTAGTGGTAAGTACGCTCAGAATTACTTTTCAGGGTCAGTGTTGGGCTAAAAGATGCAGCACTGGGTTCTCTCCTGATAACAGGTGAGTAAATCGGAATTCGAAGTTCGACTTATTTTAGAGGAATATTTGTACGTTTAAAAAATGGACACTTAGAAACTTTTCATCTGAAAACTACACAAGGGATACCTATGGAAGGAAATACAGGTTACTGGTAAGTACACATAGAATGACTTTTCAGGGTGAGTGCTGGGCTAAAAGATGCAGCACTGGGATCTCTCCTGAAAACAGGTGAGTAAATCAGAATTTGTAGTTCGGCTGATTTTAGAGGAATATTTGTATGTTTCAAAAATGGACACTTTGAAACTTTTCTGGTGAACACCACACAATGGATTCCTATTTAAGGAAATTCAAGTTTCTGGTAAGTACACTTAGAATTCCTTTCCAGGCTCAGTGCTGGGTTAAAAGATGGAATATTTGTACGTTTCAAAAATGGACACTTAGAAACTTTTCAGCTGAAAACCACACAATGGATTCATCTGGAAGGAAATACAAGTTACTGGTAAGTACGCTTAGAATTACTTTTCAGAGTCAGTGCTGGTCTAAAAGATGCAGCACTGGGTTCTCTCCTGATAACAGGTGAGTAAATCATGATTCATAGTTCGACTGATTTTAGAGCAATTTTTGTACGTTTCAAAAATGGACACTCAGAAACTTTTCTGGTGAAAACCACACAATAGATGCCTATGGAAGGAAATACAAGTTTCGGGTAAGTACGTTTACAATTACTTTCCAGGGTCAGTTCTGGGCTAAAAGATGCAGCACTTGGATCTCTCCTGATAACAGGTGAGTAAATCGGAATTCGTAGTTCGACTAATTTTAGAGGAATATTTGTAGGTTTCCAAAATGGAAACTTAGAAACTTTTCTGCTGAAAACCACACAATGGAATCATATGGAAGAAAATACAAGTTACAGGTGAGAAAAGCTTAGAATTACTTTCCAGGGTCAGTGCTGGGCTAAAAGATGCAGCACTGGTTTCTCTCCTGAAAACAGGTGAGCAAATCGGAATTCGTAGTTCGATGATTTTAGAGGAATATTTGTACGTTTCAAAAATGGACACTTGGAAACATTTCTGGGGAAAACCACACAATGGATTCCTATGGAAGGAAATACAAGTTACTGGTAAGTACGCTTAGAATTACATTTCAGGGTCAGTGCTGGGCTAAAAGATGAAGCATGGGTTCTCTCCTGATAACAGGTGAGCAAATCGGAATTCGTAGTTCGGCTGATTTTAGAGGAATATTTGAACGTTTCAATAATGAACACTTAGAAACTTTTCTGCTGAAAACCACACAATGGAATCCTATGGAAGGAAATACAAGTTACTGGTAAGTACGTTTAGAATTACTTTTCAGGGTCAGTGCTGGGTTAAAAGATGCAGCACTGGGTTCTCTCCTGATAACAGGTGAATAATAGGAATTCGTAGTTTGGCTGATTTAAGAGGAATATTTGTACGTTTCAAAAATGGACACTTGGAAACTTTTCTGGCGAAAACCACACAATGGATTCCAATGAAAGGAAATACAAGTTACTGGTAAGTACGCTTAGAATTACTTTTCAGGGTCAGTGCTGGACTAAAAGATGAAGCACTGGGTTCTCTCCTGATAACAGGTGAGTAAATCGGAATTCGAATTTCGACTGATTTTAGAGGAATATTTGTACATTTAAAAAATGGACACTTAGAAACTTTTCTGGTGATCACCACACAATGGATTCCTATTTAAGGAAATACAAGTTTCTGGTAAGTACGCTTAGAATTCCTTTCCAGGCTCAGTGCTGGGTTAAAAGATGCAGCACTGGGTTCTCTCCTGATAACAGGTGTGTAAATCGGAATTCATAGTTCGATTAATTTTAGAGGAATATTTGTACGTTTCAAAAATGGACACTTAGAAACTTTTCAGCTGAAAACCACACAATGGATTCATCTGGATGGAAATACAAGTTACTGGTAAGTATGCTTAGAATTA
This sequence comes from Triturus cristatus, assembly GCF_964204655.1. NCBI lineage: Eukaryota > Metazoa > Chordata > Amphibia > Caudata > Salamandridae > Triturus > Triturus cristatus. Next base: position 999,319,516 of record NC_140579.1, read on the forward strand.
CTTTTCAGAGTCAATGCTGGTCTAAAAGATGCAGCACTGGGTTCTATCCTGATAACAGGTGAGTAAATCATGATTCATAGTTCGACTGATTTTAGAGGAATATTTGTACGTTTAAAAAATGGACACTCAGAAACTTTTCTGGTGAAACCCACACAATAGATGCCTATGGAAGGAAATACAAGTTACAGGTAAGAAAGCTTAGAATTACTTTCCAGGGTCAGTGCTGGGCTAAAAGATGCAGCACAGGTTTCTCTCCTGATAACAGGTGAGCAAATCGGAATTCGTAGTTCGGCTGATTTTAGAGGAATATTTGTACGTTTCAAAAATGGACACTTAGAAACATTTTGGGTGAAAACCACACAATGGATTCCTATGGAAGGAAATACAAGTTACTGGTAAGTACGCTTAGAACTACATTTCAGGGTCAGTGCTGGGCTAAAAGATGAAGCACTGGGTTCTCTCCTGATAACAGATGAGTAAATCGGAATTCGTAGTTCGGCTGATTTAAGTGGAATATTTGTACGTTTCAAAAATGGACACTTAGAAACTTTTCTGGTGAACACCACACAATGGATTCCTATTTAAGGAATTACAAGTTTCTGGTAAGTACGCTTAGAATTCCTTTCCAGGGTCAGTGCTTTGCTAAAAGATGCAGCTCTGGGTTCTCTCCTCGTAACAGGTGTGTAAATCGGAATTCATAGTTCGATTAGTTTTAGAGGAACATTTGTACGTTTAAAAAATGGACGCTTAGAAACTTTTCAGCTGAAAACCACACAATGGATTCCTATGGAAGGAAATACAAGTTACTGGTAAGTACGCTTAGAATTACTTTCCATGGTCTGTGCTGGGCTAAAAGATGCAGCACTGGGTTCTCTCCTGATAACAGGTGTGTAAATCGGAATTCAAAGTTCGACTGATTTTAGAGGAATATTTGTATGTTTCAAAAATGGACAATTAGAAACTTTTCATCTGAAAACCACACAATGGATACCTATGGAAGGAAATACAGGTTACGGGTAAGTACGCTTAGAATGATTTTTCAGGGTGAGTGCTGGGCTAATATATAAAGCACTGGGATCTCTCCTGAAAACAGGTGAGTAAATCGGAATTTGTAGTTCGGCTGATTTTAGAGGAATATTTGTATGTTTCAAAAATGGACACTTTGAAACTTTTCTGGTGAACACCACAATGGATTCCTATTTAAGGAAATACAAGTTTCTGGTAAGTACTCTAAGAATTCCTTTCCAGGGTCAGTGCTGGGTTAAAAGATGCAGCACTGGGTTCTCTCTTGATAACAGGTTTGTAAATCCGAATTCATAGTTCGATTAATTTTAGAGGAACATTTGTACGTTTCAAAAATGGACACTTAGAGACTTTTCTGCTGAAAATCACAAAATGGATTCATATGGAAGGAAATACAAGTTACTGGTAAGTACGCTTAGAAGTACTTTCCAGGGTCAGTTCTGGGCTAAAAGATGCAGCACTGGGTTCCCTCCTGTTAACAGGTGAATAAATAGGAATTCATAGTTCGACTGATTTTAGAGGAATATTTGTACGTTTCAAAAATGGACACTTAGAAACTTTTCTGCTGAAAACCACACAATGGAATCCTATGGAAGGAAATACAAGTTACTGGTAAGTACGCTTAGAATTAATTTTCATGGTCAGTGCTGGGATAAAAGATCCAGCACTGGGTTGTCTCCTGATAACAGCTGAGTAAATCGGAATTCATAATTCAACTGATTTTACAGGAATAATTTGTACGTTTAAAAAAATGGACACTTATAAACTTTTCTGCTGAAAACCACACAATGGATTCCTATGGAAGGAAATACAAGTTACTGGTAAGTACGCTTAGAATTACTTTCCATGGTCAGTGCTGGGCTAAAAGATGCAGCACTGGGTTCTCTCCTGATAACAGGTGAGTAAATTGGAATTCATAGTTCGACTGATCCCTAACATCGTCAAGGCCTGCATCTGAGGGTCCCCGGAGGAAGGTGGGTCGTCCATGTAAAAGACCGTGAGCGTCAGCGGACCATCCCCATCTCCCAGGTCACCTGGCCTGGCACCTGGCCCTCTGGCGCAACAGCAGCACCTCACCCAATGACATTCTCTGCCACATGGTACAAAAGGGGGGGGGGACTTGCTGGTCACAGTCTGACCAATGATGACCAACACTGTGGTCTGGACTCTGATGACTTCAACTGACAAGGATGCCATCTCCCCCTGTGAACTTTGGATTCTATTCCCCCGGTAGAGCACCTTAGCACATCTACCAAAAGACTCACCCCACCAAAAATAAATTCATATTGTTCTGCGCATGAGATGTTGCTGTCATTTTGCATTATTCAACGACATATGTGTGTGGAAATGTCTAACTATGCCTGAGTGTTGAACTAACTCCAGCCATCCATACCCTGGGATCAGAGTCTGGTACAGGACACACATGGGTCACAAGGTATCATTCAATGTAGGCATGGAGCACAACACTCACCTGTGATGGCCTCTGGCTGCTGAGGGGGGGCTTGCTAAACTGTGCGGACAGACCTATTTGGGAGATCATCATCAAGGCGTAGAGGTCATGGCCCATGTGGAGGTACCCGGGGAGGGAGTCCCAGGTATGTGTGGCCAGGTGGGAGAACAATGTCCTGTATGCTGGAGTACGGTGGATGTGAAGAACGGTGGCCAGGGCAAGGTTGGATGCACGGAGATGGCCCAACGGGATCTAGGATGACAGACGTACAAGGTAGGTTGGGAGTCGGGTTGTGGACTGCCTCCTGAGTGTGGGTGGGGAGTGTGGAGGTCATCCTGCAGCAGACAGTGATCCATTGCAGCTATCTATGGTGGACGATGAGGTGGCTGGGGCGCAGGGTGTAGCAGCTGAGGTGTGCAAATGCCCCCTGGAAGTGGACCAGTTTCCTGGGAGTTCGGATGTACTTGCACCGTAGAGGGCAGGGCAGTATATGAGACGGATGTTGTCATGGACCTGGGGGATGGTCTGTCGTAACTTGGAGTGGATCTATCTGTGGATCATGTGCATAATGCAGAGGGCGTTGCAGCATGAGGTACAGATGCTGTGGACTAGCATGGCATATGTGAGCGAGCCAAACACGATGCACACCATCTCGTGTGAGTGGCCACTGGGTGCTTGTGCAGGGCCCGCAGCAGCAGGTCCCATCTCCCTGAAAAATGCCCCATTTTGCACACAAAGACTAGGATGTCAGAAGGACAACTGCAACAGGCGCGTGTGTAAAGTAAGGAATGTTCAGTGTCACATGGCACACCCAGAGACAATGCATGCACAATCACCAAAGAGCCATTACACCGGATCAGGAAACTGAAGGGCGACCTGCGCACAGGAGACACACCCTCAGCAGATGCTGATGGCCCATTGTGTGGTCAACCTTGCTAAAAAATATACACAACCATGTACTTCATGCCCAATAGAGAGCCTAATCCATGAGCAACTGCATGCATGTCGCTAAACTACACATGGACTCCTATGCATTATCGACAGCAAGTATGCCAGAGATGCCGCATGCCAAGTGGCAAGAGACCTGCATTGACAGAGACGAGGCACCTTGGAGTGTGATGAACACCTTTATTACTCAGCCTCACACTAATGGAATTGCATTCATTGGAACAGAATCACAGGTAATTCGGCTGACCATGTGTGACCTACACTGGACACCCCCTGCAACACACAGATGTGGTAAATCCTACTGAGCTGGCACACAAGTGAAGGGGTTGAGCCTCACACCCCTTGCTGCACACGGAGGGTGTACAATTCCCCATTGAGCCTCATATGGGGATGTCCCACACCATGTCCACCATTAGCATCCCGTATGTTCCTGAGGGACGTTATACACACATTGATGCCTTCATCAGAATCCACAATCCATGACAGATGACTGTCAGGAAGGGTGACTATCAAGTCATGGGAGCCATGCAACACGTCAGGTGGCCCATGGTGAGTCGACATGTATGCACGGTAACACAACATGCACAGGAGCAGTCCCCACATATCACAAACACGTACCACCCACAAAACGCCTTACTGCACTCCTTACCCAAAATGACTTTTCACCATGTCTGTGCATGTAACTCTGATCCAGCACACGTTGCAATACTCATGAGGAATAGCAGGAGTGCAATGATGACATGAGCAGACGACAGTCGCAAGAACCTGGGGAGGACAGACACACAACAAGTCAGCGAATAGCTAGTAATCCGCAGACATGTACATGCACTCTACAGGATTTATGTTGTCACCATGCTAATAATGAATTTTGTGTACCCGCTAAAATGTGGGGAATGACATCATCACTTGCATGACACATTAGAACACACCTCCAAGTCACTTAGCACACAGTCAGCTCAACACACACATTGCAACACATGCCACACAAGGCTCAAAGCGTGCACACTCAGACACAGGGACTCACCATCATGAGAAGAAGTTGCGGATAAGCTGACTCCGGATGTCCTCATCCTCATCCTTAAATGCCCCATGCCCGAGCCCTTCATCCTCCACGGGTGGATTATCCTGCTCATCCGGATCCAGGATGAGTGGCACGGCCTTCTCCACTGCCATGTTGTGCAGCATGCAGCACACAAGGAAGATTTTGCAGACCTTCACTGGGTCATATGGGAGTGTGCCGCCGGTCTTGTGGAGGCACCGGAATCTGCTCTTCAGGAGTCCAAATGTCCTCTCAATCACGCGCCTCATCTGCCCATGGGTGTCGTTGTACCGGTGTTCTGCGGCTGTTCTGGGGTTGCGGAGCGGCATCATCAGCCATGGCATGTTGGGATAGCCAGCATCCCCTACATGGAAACATCAGGGACAGAAGTGGGTCAGGAGAAGCAGTAAGATATTAAGATACCGCTAAATACAGGACTAACAGAGTATACCCACCAACAAGACATGCACGTTCGTTGCGCAGCTGCAGCATCATTTCAGGCACCCTGCTACGCCTCATGATGTAGGCATCGTGTGCTGATCCTGGAAAATGGGCACAGACATGGGATATCATCATGTTAGCAAGACATACCACAAGGGCATTGATGGAGTGGTAATGTTTGCCGTTACGGAAGGCTACCTCCTGTGCGTGTGGTGGTACCAAAGCCACATGTGTCCCATCAATGGCCCCAATGACATGGGGCATCCCTCCCAGGGCATAGAACTCACCCTTGACACCTGTCAACTGCTCACGAGTTGGAAAATGTATGAATTCATCCAGGTGTAACAACATGGACTCTAACACATCATGCAGGACACGGCTGAACATGGTCTGGGACATGCCACCTACATCAGCTATGGTCAATTGAAACGTACCCGTGGCAAAGAAATGTAGGGCTGCCATCACCTTCATCTTGGCTGTCAGTGGAGTAGGATACCTGTGTAGCGGATGGAGGTGTGGTTCCAGCCTTGTGGTCAAGTTGTCAATCAACGGTTGGGAGAAGCGGTAGCGGCGTATACAGTCACGTTCCCTCATGGCAGCCAAGTCTGGCATTGGTCGGGGGAGAGGCGGTGCCCTGCAGAATTTTGGAAGGAATAACGAAGATTGAGTACAGCACTACACCACTGTCAATGAACTGAGCACATTTTCAACAGCTAATACACATATGCTACATACAGAGTCTGTACTGTGCAATGCATCCAGGACATATATGCCAGCCAGGTGACACCCCTACCAACAGTCAGCTACACACGTGGGTGCTCAAGGTCAACATGACATGCCATGGAACTAGCTGTGGGCCAGTGTAAGTGACAGACAACCACATATGTGCATGAGAAGGATGTTTCATCATACAGACCGGTTGCGGAACACTAGAGGCACAGGTCACATGTCCTTGAAATTGGACAGTCCACACACCTTGCCATGAAGGGGTACATGTCAGGAATGATCACACATACATTGAGACTACGCAGATATGTCCTTGTCTCGCAAGTCCATGTGCGATGCATACATACACCCGTTATGTTTGATTCCACATGTGGCCTGGTGTGCGTAATAGTGTGCCATGCCCATCGACACGCACACACATGTTGGATGCAGCAACTGCAGATGCATGTCACGGAACAACTACAGCAAGCTCATGGGAACACATGACACACACATGACATAGTCACATCGTGCAACGCCGGTAGTTACATGTCAGGTGTCATTATCCGTGTCCCTGGCATCAGGGGACAGTTGCGGGTGTAGGTGACTGTGCCATGCCAGTGATGCAGTGCTCGACTGTCCCCAGAGAGTAGCTCCTCTGTATCAATTGATATCAAGTAATTTTCTGTTGTGTCATGCTCCCCATTGTTTCCCAGTGGCATGGTGGGTAAACCAACTGTGTGGTGCAGGCCCTACATATGTTTGTATTATTGTAGATGTCACTCATGTTGCTGTTCATGCTATGCGCTGTGTCCTATGTAGTTTGGACTCATGTGTCATATGTATACAGGTGTCTGATCATTTCCTGTCTCTTCACCTTGCCCACAGCATCGTCCGATGGAGACACTGGCATGGACGTGGGGGAGGGATCCAGCACCGGGGCCACTAGTGCTAGAGAGTCTGGCGCAGCAAGTGGCACGGAGGCCGAGGGGAGTCAGGCGGAGGACCTGTCCAGTCCCATCACCGCCCTCCCACTTGCTCGGGTCCCTTGTGTCCGTGCTAGGCGACAACAGGTGTGTGAGAGACGGCAAGGATGTGTATTTAAAAGGTGAAGGGTGCACTTCCACTCCGGATCATTCTGTGGTGTGTAGGCACATTCAATTGCATGGTGCTTGTTATATGCACGCTCATGATTTAGCTTGTATTCTGAAAGGGATTTGTGTGCCAGTTATGACCCCATCTTGTACGCTGCTTGCTAACGGTAATTATGTGCTGTTCAATGATGAAGCTTGCTGTGGGATTCTTCCGGGAATTCCTCTCATCGTGACTGTATCACTACGAGTGGTTTTCTGTCATTACGTCCTTTTCCCACCCCCGCATGGCCGGCTCGATGTATCCATCTGGCCTTCCATTCCAACCTTGAAAGCAGAGTTCAACAAGATGAGCAGTATAAGGGCTCTATTGTCTCAAAAAACAAGTCGTGTTGACTTCATCCCGAGAAACATTTGTCCTTCACGTAGCTCACACGCGCACAGAGGTGCAAGCGCTTTTGGACACTGATCTCCCACTACATATTTGGGACTCGGATTCAGACTATCTTTCATGCCTTGTCAACAAGTGGCCTGGATGTTTTTTTCTAAATTGTGGGATCCGGCCTCGTGACCTCCTTCCATACTCTGTTTGGTGTGATCCCCGCATTTCATCATTCGATTTTTTCTAGCATCTTCGGAGGTCTCCCTTTGCTTCTCGCACTCGTGGCTGGGGTACTATTATTGATCTGCGTACTACGCTGTGGCTTCACAACTTGCGTTACAAGACAGCATGCACCGGCTGCTCCATCTTCGGAAACAGATGCTTGAATTCTACAGCACTCTGCCGCTGGTGACCTTAAGCAGTGCCTATGGATTGTCCTTCCGGTTTCCCTTCTTTACCTGCGTGCAACCTGTCTTTCATTGCCTAGATTGTCCATTCGAATGGGCTCTGGATTTGTGTCTGTCTAACTCGGTGTCTCCTGACCCGAATTATGATCGACTGATGAGCCCCTTAGTGGCTCATGAGTTGGACTGTTCTGGCGTCAGGATTATGGCCTGTGCTGCAGCACACGGAGTCCTAGGGAATTGGGACATCGGAACGGCTGCAACTGAATTCTTATCCAGAAGTAATCTTGATGTCCCCACCTGTTGTCCACAAATGGTGCTGGATGCCCCGATTGTTGAGGAACACGTGTGTTCTTTCCCCCTGCTGAACTGGATGGCAGATAATTTTGCGGAACGTTCTAATGATTTCCTCTTGGAAGCTGTTGCAACTTATTGTGCTTATACCTTGATGGATTGACTTTAGCCCTGCTCATTTCATGGTGCATTCATCGATGTTATGTTTTTTCCCCTTTTACATGGTATTTCCCTGCAACATTGTTCATAATTGACATTTCTTTTCTGACTTTTTCGCTTCCCTTCTATGGACTTCCAGTTCATGCCCTTGGTTACGTTCTATCAAACTTGAACTCTGCGTTCTCGATTTTGCGCCTCTAGTGGTTAGTGGTACGAACAAGGGGGGTGTAGTGATGATTCCTATCTCCCTATGTACAATGCTAAGTTGGCACCACCGCGTTAGTTGTTAGTGAGCCATCTTGCCAATTTTGCTGCTTTTGCACGCGACACTGTAGTTGCGTGTTATCAATTTTAAAATGCCTACTCGAGTTTGTTTCACATGAGGACTGTCTGTTGTTTGACATCCTTCACAGTGAGCAGCGAGCTTGTACTGTACATTGTGTACACAAACAGTCTGGGTGACTAGACGGTGCAGGTTGTTGTGTGCAGGTTGATCGGCCCACTATTTAGCAATTACATGCACGCAGCTGCAGATACCTGATAGACAAATGCTTGCCATATTGCAGTGCAGCACGTTTTAGTTTCAATGTGATGGGGAACTTTCGCAGGAGAAGAGACTAGTTGATCCTGTGATGTGATACCACTGAGCTGATCTGTACAGTGGGGGGTCCCCCGTTCAAGCCTAGAGACCTTCTATTAGTCAAATGATACTACTATTGGTTTACTGGCGACAGGAAGGTTGCTGTTTCCACTGTCATGTTCTCATGATTGCTCCTTTCATTGTCTATGATATTGCAACAATGCTGACGCTTCTGACCTTAACCATTTGTCTGCTTATGTTAGCCACAGTACTGCATCTTAGTACGCGAGGTTCATTGAATGAACTCTTTCAACTTTACCGTGTCTGTGTCTATTCTGTTGTGGACTGATCTGAGAATAATGATGAACAGGTATGTCTGATTCCCACCATTCCTGAGAATATTGTCATGCGCTTGTTCTGGGTTGTCTATACATTGGGACCGCCGAGCTCAACCTCGGCTAACGAATGGGACACTAAGCTAGTCGGATAAGGGGTTCTGGGTTCTGAGGGGAGTTTGTGGTACACCAAACATGTCTCCTTCGTGCCAGACACCGCACCCCCTGCCCCTGCCTCCCCTGCTGCCGTCAATGCAGAGTCTGGGGACATTCAGCGCCAGTTGCAGGTTGGTCAGACATCGCTGCTGCGTGTCCTCCATGGCCACACCAGACTGCTGACACGGATGGTGTCATACATGGAGGGCATGTCATCAGCGATGTCTGACCAACGGATGTTGCTGAGGTCCATTGATTCGTCACTGACGGCAGCAGTGGGTCTCCTGCAGCGCTCCGTCCCCCACCCTACCCCGGCACCATCTGCACTTCCCACTCCCATGACTGTCCCATACACACCCAGATGTCCCCATGCACGCTCCCCACCAGACACAGGCAGCACACCACCAGGGAAGGCCAAGCGCACACCTCCTGTCACGCCCACACAGGGGGGAGAAGGCATAGGCAATGGGTCGGGGGGAAACAGCAGCCACGCTGTCACAGTAGGAGTCCGCAGTCCTCACGACCCACTACCTCCAAAACCACTCCCCTTGGCTCTCCCGCCCAACAGTCGGACCGAGAGTCCTTCATGGCCAGTCCGTCCCTCAGCCCCAGTGTGACACCACCCCGCAAGCGTTTGAGGGATTCACCGGGCAGGGTAGTTGATTCCCCCCCCTGTCCACACCCTCCCCCAGTTGCACTGTGACCCATCCCTCCGACCCCCCCCTTGGGGTCTGTAGTTCCTTCGGGTGCAGGGGAGACACTGGAAGAGCTTGCTGCCGTGTGCAGCGCCATACTGACCTCCTCCTTTGGCGCTGCCCCACCCTCTGTGGTGGAGTCGTCCATCCCTGCACCCACGACACCTACCCGTGTCTCCCCTGTCCCTGCGGTGCCTGTTTCTTCCCCCCCACATGATGCCCCCCATTCTGTGGATGATATGGTACAGTGCACTGTGCAGGCAAGCTAGGGGAGACGCGTCCCAACGTGTCCCCCCAGGACTTCGCATCTGGCATGGCCCATGGGCTTGGTGAATAGTATACTGTAGATACTTTTCTTCGAAATACTGAATGTGGTTTTTTGTTTTTCCTTTGCACACTATGGCTTTTCTGTTATTGCTGTTGGTGCTGCTGCTCCCTGAGTTGGGATGGTGATGATGTGTTGTGTGTCTGGGCAATGTTGTAGTGTGCTGCTCATGGGGTGGACCCTGGTATCTGCATGCCGTCACAAGGTGACTGCATGTATTCTTAGGTCATGTTAGCTCTTACTGCATGGTGACATTGTCCCAAGGTGTGTTCCTTACTCTGTAGCACCTGCCATCTTCCCTGCAGGGTGTTTCCCAATTGTTGTGCTGAGCTATGTCAACATTTCCTCAGTGTGTGACACATCCCTTCGACTTTGGCCATGCATGCTCTGCTATGTCTCCACCTGCATCGTTTGTGGCATCCTTGCTGGACACTGTACTTGTGTATGGAGTATATTGACATGACTTCATGTGGACATTTTCCCTTTTCCGCACTATGCATGTGTGTACTCCCTGCCTCACACACATGTGTTACGTGTTCTGCAGGGTGTTTGGGCACCTGACTGACAATTGTGGGCATTGTATCTGTGTGTACTCCACCCTTTTCCTTCCATGGGAGGCTACAACTTGTTGGCTGCCCCGGCACCTGTACATTCCTATCATTCCTGGAATGTGGGTGACATTGTGTGTTCCCTTAGGCTCTCTTAGTTTAGTGGTTTTTCACATGAGGATACAGTCTTGTTGCATGATCTCAGTGTGTGTATTGTGCTGCCTCCGCCAGGGGTGGGTATGCATGTGTAATTTGTCATCACATCCACATGTGGTGTGTCATGCAGTGGGGGAAGGACATCCATCCTCATGGGAGTGGGACACTGCAGTCAATGATGTGTTGGCATGGCACTCTCAACATTGTCACACATTGTGTATGCCTTCATGCACCCATGGAGTTGTGCTCATTGGAGGGTGTACACACCCCCATGTCTCTGTCCACTGCTGGGGGTCCTCTACACCCACCCCTCATATGTCTGGGCACTGCTGGGAGTGATAGGCACCCACCCCTCATATGTCTGGCCACTGCTGGGAGTGATAGGCACCCACCCCTCATATGTCTGGGCACTGCTGGGAGTGATAGGCACCCACCCCTCATGTGTCTGGGCACTGCTGGAGTGGTATGCACCCACCCCTCATATGTCTGGCCACTGCTGAGAGTGATATGCACCCACCCTTCATATGTCTGGACAATGCTGGGAGTGATAGGCACCCACCCCTCATATGTCTGGCCACTGCTGGGAGTGATAGGCACCCACCCCTCATATGTCTGGCCACTGCTGGGAGTGATATGCACCCACCCCTCATATGTCTGGGCACTGCTGGGAGTGATAGGCACCCACCCCTCATATGTCTGGCCACTGCTGGGAGTGATAGGCACCCACCCCTCATATGTCTGGCCACTGCTGGGAGTGATAGGCACACACCCCTATGTATGTGTCCACTGTCCTGGTACGAGCCGTACCCACGGGCTGATGGCCTGGGTAGGGCCCGTACCCCTATGGCACCCCAACTTTGGGGGTGCGGCCCGTACCCATGCCTTTGGGATGTGGGTACCGGCCGTACCGCCATTGTTGGTGTGACGTAGGGGTTGGCGTGGTATGTGCCGTACCCACGTGCTGATGGCCTGGATACGGCCCGTACCCCTATGGCACCCCAACTTTGGGGTGCGGCCCGTACCCATGCCTTTGGGACGTGGGTACCGGCCGTACCGCCATTGTTGGTGTGACGAAGGGGTAGGCGTGGTATGTGCCGTACCCACGCGCTGATGGCCTGGGTACGGCCCGTACCCCTACGGCACCCCAACTTTGGGGGTGCGGCCCATACCCATGCTTTTGGGACGTGGGTACAGGCCGTATCGCCATTGTTGGTGTGACGTAGGGGTAGGCGTGGTACTGTCCATACCCACGCTCTGGGGGGCGTGGGTACGTCCCGTACCACCATTCTGGTGGTGACGGGTACACGTCCACGTCCACTTCCGTTGTGGCGGGACGTGGGATTGGTAGACACGCCCCCCGAAGTGACTAGACCATGGAGGCAATTAATGTGCTTGATGTTTTAGTAATTTGTGGGGTGTGGGTTATGTTTCCTGCCCCTTGCACACACACATACCCCCCCTTTGCCCCTGGGGGTTGTTCTGACCTTCTGCGGTGTCTGCGTCGGTTTCTGTACATGAGGTGGTAGGCTATGAGGGCCGGGATGACGCATAGGTTGGGGTCCATCGCTGTCCATCACGTACCGGGGCTCCTTGTTCGCGTCGTCCTCAATTTCCCAGCAGTTTTTGGCTTCCGTAAAAACTGCTGCGTGCGGAGTGACGTCGGCACGAATCGTACTTGCTGGTCCGTAGAACGCTGCCTGACTCCGTCAGGACGTCGCGTATGCATTTGTATGTATTTTTTTTGCTGGTCGTTGTTTTTTACGACTCGTACGGAAATGGTGTTTCTGTGCGAATCGTACTTGCGAGTTTGTAAGGTGGTTTTCCCGGGTACGAGTCGGACGGAAAAAACGCTCCGTACGACCATTCGTACCCGGGTTTTACAGGATCGGAATCGACACCTTAGAGACTTTTCTGCTGAAAACCACAAAATGGATTCCTATGGAAGGAAATACAAGTTACTGGTATGTACGCTTAGAATTACTATCCAGGGTCAGTGCTGGGCTAAAAGATGCAGCACTGGTTTCTCTCCTGATAACAGGTGAGCAAATCGGAATTCGTAGTTCAGCTGATTCTAGAGGAATATTTGTACGTTTCAGAAATGGACACTTAGAAACATTTCTGGTGAAAACCACACAATGGATTCCTATGGAAGGAAATACAAGTTACTGGTAAGTAAGCTTAGAATTACATTTCAGGGTCTGTGCTGGGCTAAAAGATGAAGCACTGGGTTCTCTCCTTATAACAGGTGAGTAAATCGGAATTCGTAGTTCGGCTGATTTAAGAGGAATATTTGTACGTTTCAAAAATGGACACTTAGAAACTTTTCTGGTGAACACCACACAATGGATTCCTATTTAAGGAAATACAAGTTTCTGGTAAGTACGCTTAGAATTCCTTTCCAGGGTCAGTGCTTTGCTAAAAGATGCAGCACTGGGTTCTCTCCTGATAACAGGTGTGTAAATCGGAATTCACAGTTCGATTAATTTTAGAGGAATATTTGTACGTTTCAAAAATGGACACTTAGAAACTTTTCTGCTGAAAACCACACAATCGAATCCTATGGAAGGAAATATAAGTTACTGGTAGGTACGCTTAGAATTACTTTCCAGGATCAGTGCTGGGCTAAAAGATGCAGCACTGGTTTCTCTCCTGATAACAGGTGAGCAAATCAGAATTCATAGTTCGGCTGATTTTAGAGGAATATTTGTACGTTTCAAAAATGGACACTTAGAAACTTTTCTGGTGAAAACCACACAATAGAAGCCTATGGAAGGAAATACAAGTTTCTGATAAGTACGCTTAGAATTACTTTCCAGGGTCAGTTCTGGGATAAAAGATACAGCACTGGGATCTCTCCTGATAACAGGTGAGTAAATCGGAATTCGTATTTCGACTAACTTTAGAGGAATATTTGTATTTTTCAAAAATGGACACTTAGAAACTTTTCTGCTGAAAACCACACAATAGAATCCTATGTAAGGAAATACAAGTTACTGGTAAGTACGCTTAGAATTACTTTCCAGGATCAGTGCTGGGCTAAAAGATGCAGCACTGGTTTCTCTCCTGATAACAGGTGAGCAAATCAGAATTCGTAGTTCGGCTGATTTTAGAGGAATATTTGTACGTTTCAAAAATGGACAGTTACAAACTTTTCTGCTGAAAACCACACAATGGAATCCTATGGAAGGAAATACAAGTTACTGGTAAGAAAGCTTAGAATTTTTTTCCAGGGTCAGTGCTGGGCTAAAAGATGCAGCACTGGATTCTCTCCTGATAACAGGTGAGTAAATTAGAATTCGTAGTTCGGCTGATTTAAGAGGAATATTTGTACGTCTCAAAAACTGGACACTTAGAGACTTTTCTGCTGAAAACCACAAAATGGATTCCTATGGAAGGAAATACAAGTTACTGGTAAGTACACTTAGAATTACTTTCCAGGGTCAGTGCTGGGCTAAAAGATGCAGCACTGGTTTCTCTCCTGATAACACGTGAGCAAATCGGAATTCGTAGTTCAGCTGATTTTAGAGGAATATTTGTACGTTTCAAAAATGGACACTTAGAAACATTTCTGGTGAAAACCACACAATGGATTCCTATGGAAGGAAATACAAGTTACTGGTAAGTACGCTTAGAATTACATTTCAGGGTCTGTGCTGGGCTAAAAGATGAAGCACTGGGTTATCTCCTGATAACAGGTGAGTAAATCGGAATTCATAGTTCGGCTGATTTAAGAGGAATATTTGTACGTTTCAAAAATGGACACTTAGAAACTTTTCTGGTGAACACCACACAATGGATTCCTATTTAAGGAAATACAAGTTTCTGGTAAGTACACTTAGAATTCCTTTCCAGGGTCAGTGCTTTGCTAAAAAATGCAGGACTGGGTTCTCTCCTGATAACAGGTGTGTAAATCGGAATTCATAGTTCGATTAATTTTAGAGGAATATTTGTACGTTTCAAAAATGGACACTTAGAAACTTTTCTGCTGAAAACCACACAATGGAATCCTATGGAGGGAAATACAAGTGACTGGTAAGTACGCTTAGAATTACTTTCCAGGATCAGTGCTGGGCTAAAAGATGCAGCACTGGTTTCTCTCCTGATAACAGGTGAGCAAATCAGAATTCGTAGTTCGGCTGATTTTAGAGGAATATTTGTACGTTTCAAAAATGGACTCTTAGAAACTTTTCAGCTCAAAACCACAAAATGGATTCCGATGGAATGAAATACAAGTTACTGGTAAGTACGCTTAGAATTAATTTGCAGGGTCAGTGCTGGGATAAAAGATCCAGCACTGGGTTGTCTCCTGATAACAGGTGAGTAAATCGGAATTCATAGTTCGGCTGATTTAAGAGGAATATTTGTATGTTTCAAAAATGGACACTTATAAACTTTTCTGGTGAAAAAAACACAATGGATTCCTATGGGAAAAAATACAAGTTACTGGTAAGAACGCTTAGAATTACTTTCCAGGGTCAGTGCTGGTCTAAAAGATGCAGCACTGGGATCTCTCCAGAAAACAAGTGAGTAAATCGGAATGTGTAGTTGGGCTGATTTTAGAGGAATATTTGTACGTTTCAAAAATGGCCACTTAGAAATATTTCAGCTGAAAACCACAAGATGGATTCCTATGGAATGAAATACAAGTTACTGGTAAGTATGCTTAGAATTACTTTTCAGGGTCAGTGCTGGGCTAAAAGATGCAGCACTGGGTTGTCTCCTGATAACAGGTGAGTAAATCGGAACTCGTAGTTAGACTGATTTTAGAGGAATATTTGTTCGTTTAAAAAATGGACACATAGAAACTTTTCTGCTGAAAACCACACAATGGATTCCTATAGAAGAAAATAGAAGTCACTGGAGGGTATGCTTAGAATTACTTTCCAGGGTCAGTGCTTGGCTAAAAGATGCAGCACTGGGTTCTCTCCTGATAACAAGTGAGTAAATTGGAATTCATAGTTCGACTGATTTTAGAGGAATATTTGTACGTTTTAAAAATGGACACTTAGAAACGTTTCAGCTCAAAACCACAAGATGGATTCCTATGGAATGAAATACAAGCTACTGGTAAGTACGCTTAGAATTACTTTCCAGGGTAGTGCTGGGATAAAAGATGCAGCACTGGGTTCTCTCCTGATAACAGGTGTGTAAATCGGAATTCATATTTCGATAAATTTTAGAGGAATATTTGTACGTTTCAAAAATGGACACTTAGAAACTTTTCAGCTGAAAACCACACAATGGATTCATGTAGAAGGAAATACAAGTTACTGGTAAGTACGCTTAGAATTACTTTCCAGGGTCAGTGCTGGTCTAAAAGATGCAGCACTGGGTTCTCTCCTGATAACAGGTGAGTAAATCATCATTCATAGTTCGACTGATTTTAGAGGAATATTTGTACGTTTCAAAAATGGACACTTAGAAACTTTTCTGCTGAAAACCACACAATAGAATCCTATGGAGGGAAATACAAGTTACTGGTAAGTACGCTTAGAATTATTTTCCAGGATCAGTGCTGGTCTAAAAGATGCAGCACTGGTTTCTCTCCTGATAACAGGTGAGCAAATCAGAATTTGTATTTCGGCTGATTTTAGAGGAATATTTGTACGTTTCAAAAATGGACTCTTAGAAACTTTTCAGCTCAAAACCACAAAATGGATTCCGATGGAATGAAATACAAGTTACTGGTAAGTACGCTTAGAATTAATTTGCAGGGTCAGGGCTGGAATAAAAGAACCAGCACTGGGTTGACTCCTGATAACAGGTGAGTAAATCGGAATTCATAGTTCGGCTGATTTAAGAGGAATATTTGTACGTTTCAAAAATGGACACATAAACTTTCTGGTGAAAAAAACACAATGCATTCCGCACAACGCTTAGAATTACATTTCAGGGTCAGTGCTGGGCTAAAAGATGCAGCACTAGGTTCTCTCCTGATAACAGGTGAGT